>NC_070612.1:57153893-57796393 GCF_027172205.1 Podarcis raffonei | reverse complement strand
CCCTGTTCTCTGCGCTGCCAAAATATATGTACCTGCCCACACAGGAGGGTTTTTTCTTCTCCCAGAAACCTTTTTCATTAAAACGCTGCCATTGCATGCTACAGTATCTTAGAAACTGTTAAATGAGCAGTTTATCGTTACATGTCTGCATGAAAGAAATGCATTAAGAAAGTCTGCTCTAGTTTTTCCCCCCAACCTTGTAGAATCACAGCAGGAGGTTTATTATCAAAGTTACTATCACTCCTTATGCTCCAAACTCTAGAGATCTGAACATGTTAGAAATTCAATACCCCAAATGTATTCCAAGTTGTAACTTGTAAAAATGTTAACCCTGCTGATTCAAGTGCTAATTTCACCTCCAGAACTAAGTGAAGGTAAGTTCTGCGTTTTAAAATTAAAGTCGGATGTAAAACCTTGATTTTATATTTAGTTTATTAATATGTTCTTAAGTGAAACACACACAGCTGTTTGCATGAGCCATTTAATGGGGATGCTGTCGAAAGAGGGATCAGCCCAACCGTTGGTCAATATAGATATTTGTCTAGAAGGCCAGTTTATATAGGTGCCAGGCACTAGACTTCCTGTCATCTCCAGTCATGCAATGATTTCCACATGATCAAAGTCATTATCCAGCCTGTGACTGCAGGCTATGCCTCAGAGGGAAAGGAAGAAAGAAAACCTCACTATTATTTCTTTATTTAATGTACTCATAATGTACTGCTTGGGACGCGGGTGGCGCTGTGGGTTAAACCACAGAGCCTAGGACTTGCCAATCAGAAGGTCGGCAGATCGAATCCCCGTGATGGGGTGGGCTCCCATTGCTCGGTCCCTGCTCCTGCCAACCTAGCAGTTCGAAAGCACGTCAAAGTGCAAGTAGATAAATAGGTACCACTCCGGCGGGAAGGTAAATGGCATTTCCGTGTGCTGCTCTGGTTCGCCAGAAGCAGCTTAGTCATGTTGGCGACATGACCCGGAAGCTGTACGCCAGCTCCCTCAGCCAGTAAAGAGAGATGAGCGCCGCAACCCCAGAGTCGGCCACGACTGGACCTAATGGTCAGGGGTCCCTTTACCTTTAATGTACTGCTTAAGCACTACAGTCTGCAAGTGGCGTACATAAAAATTATAAAAAGCATACAAAGCCATTTCCCGTCCCCAGGGAGATGGCATTGCGGGCAGGGAGCAAGCCCTCCCCACGCGCATAGGGCGAGATAGCCCCTGTGCCATTGGTTGGTCCTCAGCCACGTCATCCCAAGGCTGTCCAATCCAGACAGTCCGGGGGCGTGGCCGGGCTATTTAAACTGCCCATGGCCAAGGACATGTTCCTTTTCTCCCTGCTCGGTCAGTTCTCCCTCCCTCCCTCCCGTAGGTTAGGCTCTTTTTCTCCTCACCTTGCTATGGACTTCGTTTGGTCACCTGTTTTTTAACAGGGGTCTGGCAGGATTTTTTTCCACTTGGCAAATTGGCACCGGCCATTTGGTTTTTCACCTAGGTAAAGCTAAAGGGACCCCTGACCATTAGGTCCAGTCGTGACCGACTCTGAGGTTGTGGCGCTCATCTCGCTTTATTGGCCAAGGAAGCCGGCGTTTGTCCACAGACAGCTTCCGGGTCATGTGGCCAGCATGACTAAGCCGCTTCTGGAGAACCAGAGCAGCACACAGAAATGCCGTTTACCTTCCCACTGGAGTGGTACCTATTTATCTACTTGCACTTTTGACGTGCTTTCAAACTGCTAGGTTGGCAGGAGCTGGGACCGAACAACGGGAGCTCACCCTGTCGGGGGATTTGAACCGCCGACCTTCTGATTGGCAAGTCCTAGGCTCTGTAGTTTAACCCACAGCGCCACCCGCGTCCCTTTTTTCCCCCCTCACCTACCTCGTAGCAAATCATCACAACTTTGTAAGGTTTGGCAGTTAGGCACTGAAGTATTAGGCTGAAGGGGAAGGGAGGTAGTCGCCATCGCCTACCCCTCCTATTTCAAGGGTGTTCCATTAAAGGAATCCGAGGGGAGTGGTTGATGTCCGGAGCCCCAGATGGGAGGGGGGGCTAGGGCCATGGCACAACCCCTAGCGGTGACCCTGGGGGAGTTCCTAGTTGATGTGCATCAGCAGGGCTCCCCTTTCTGGTGGTTAACCCTTCCAAGACTCCTGCAGATGGGCAGGAGTCAGATATAGTCGTGTGGTTTCCAATGCCTAAGCCAATACCACTCACATTCTGTAACCAATAAAGTTGTGGCCTTTTTCACCCATTGACCTAAAATACTGTCTCATGTGTCTTTATTCCACTACCCAGGAGGGTCTGGGACCTTGCCATGCAATGGGTAAAATCAATTCCAATTAATTATGAAAAACAGAAAACTTGCTTGAAGTGCCTGCTGAAATCGAAAGATCTTAGTCAAATGGCTGAAGTTAGAGAGGGGGCCTATCTAATCTCAGCAGGGAAGGAATGCCACAGAAATGGAACCACAGACCATAATGCACAGTTTCTGGTGGATATGAGTCAGGCATCTGAGATAATGTGAGACAACTCACAGAGATTCCTCTGAACATCTCAGTGATGGGGCAGGGATAAAAGGGATCAGGTGGTCCTGGAGGTATCCTGGACCCAAGTTGCTAAGGGCCTTGTAAATGAATACAAAAACCTTGAGCTTGGCCTTGTGACATATGGGCAGCCAGTGTAAGCTTTTAAGCAGCAAAGTTGTGTGCTGGCTGTTATCTGTCCCCACCGACAATCTAGCTGCAGCATTCTGCACCACCTGGAGCTTCCAAACCACTGTTCCCTTTTGATAAGAGCACATAGCCCTCTGCTTTTAAGGAAGTGCTTGACCCAAGGAAGATGCTAAGAATACAACAGGATTAGAAAGTGTTCCCAGACAAAAGAGGAAGATTTGCTCATATACAGCGCATAACTGGAGGAAAACAGGAACCATGAAAGGAAAGACAAAGGGGTCAGGCTAATCAAAAACAGAGGCCAGCACACAGGTAGTAGCAGAGGTGCATTTCAGCAAGTGCAACTAGTTCAGTCGCACGGGGCCTCGGGGGAGCCATAGACGGCGCCACAACTATGATGTAGAATGGAAGGCGAGAGGCAGGGGGCACTGAATGTTGGTGTGACACTAGGTGCCACTGGAATTTGAGACCCCAAGGTTTAAATTATGGAAGCTGGCTTGAGTGGAGTATAAACCCTCAGAAAGGCAGGGTTGAAATCTTCTAAATAAATAAAATGAAGATATGCTAATTATACATATTCCCAGTGCGCTCCCCCCCCTATATATATATATATATATATATATATATATATATATATATATAATGTCAGGGGACGTGGGTGGTGCTGTGGGTTAAACCACAGAGCCTAGGACTTGCCGATCAGAAGGTTGGCGGTTCAAATCCCCGCAACAGCTCCCGTTGCTCAGTCCCTGCTCCTGCCAGCCTAGCAGTTCGAAAGCACAAAGTGCAAGTAGTTAAATAGATATATAAGAGAAGGGGGGAAATGACAATAGATTATATATTACAGGTACAGCAGGGGTCATTTCAAAAATGTTCATTATATTATTTTCCCCAGTATGATGGACCTTACTGCATCTAGACCTCCACATTGCCCTCTTTCTCCCCCACTCTGAAATGGCACTTTTTACAAAGTAGAAGACTGGTTAACATGGCTGAGGTGTGGGAAATAACTGAGGAAAGGAGGGGCGGAAAGTGGCGAGAACCTGTGCTCTGCCTCTTGCAGATGCCTCACAAAGAACAATTTAACACAATTTTCTTTTTTTTTAATCCTTCATACAAAAGCCTGAACAAGCTGTTCCACTTGCAAGTACATCAAACTGTTTCGGATTATACACATTGCAGAGTCCTTCCTTCCTAATTCTGCCTGGCAGCAGTCAATGTGTTGTCACGTACGTAATTCTTGTGCATCTGGCCTGTGAGAACAGCCTCGCTGTTTGCCTCCAAGCTTCAGCGTGGTTTTTGGAGGGTGGCTGGCTGAGGGGGTATTCAGATTACATACAATGGATTCAGGGTCTGTGGTACAGCAATACAGGCAACTTGCTAGGATTTTAAGCACTTTCAAAAAATTTTGCTGTGGAAGTGAACACATTTATAAAAAGGTAAAGGTACCCCTGCCCGTACGGGCCAGTCGTGTCTGACTCTAGGGTTGTGCACCCATCTCACTTAAGAGGCCGGGGGCCAGCGCTGTCCGGAGACACTTCCGGGTCACGTGGCCAGCGTGACGAAGCTGCTCTGGCGAGCCGGCACCAGCGCAGCACACGGAAACGCCGTTTACCTTCCCGCTATAAAGCGGTACCTATTTATCTACTTGCACTTAGGGGTGCTTTCGAACTGCTAGGTGGGCAGGAGCTGGGACCGAACGACGGGAGCTCACCCCGCCACGGGGATTCGAACTGCCGACCATACGATCGGCAAGCCCTAGGCACTCAGGTTTTACCCACAGCGCCACACCGCGTCCCTGAACACATTTATAATAAGCAACAAAAACAAGAAACCTGCAATAAAATGATTCACTGCTGTCTGAATCTCATCTCTGTTCTCTCTTCTTGAATGACTGCTCCCCACATTTTTGCATGGTCACACACAGCCCCCTGGAACCCAGTGCGGCTCCTGGCAGTACTGGCTGGCTTCGCCCTCCCCAGGCTGGATACCTGGAGGTCTCCGCCTACCTCAGCCAATCACCTAATCCCACATAGGGAGGCGTTGCCAGGGGATTGGCCAGGTAGGGGGAGGGACCGCCCTGCCCACACAACAGAAGGTGAATCTTACCTGTGAAGCGTCAGTTGCCTCCAGAGCTTCTCCCACCCTGCCCTCCCTCAGTTAAGCCTTCTTTTGCAGGTTAACCTCTTCTCCACAGGTACTCAGGAGCTGCTACGTCATGATTGCTGTTGAAGGGCTGGAAAGGAATTTTCCTGCATTGGCAGGTTTTGCCTTCCCCGTAGCAAAGGGGTATTGAGGGGAGGCATTGGCCATAGGCCAAGAGGTTGTCATTGCTCTCCCCTGTTACGGCGGCAAAACGGGGGCAGGCTCTCTGCTTAAACATATGTTCTCCAGAGCCAGCCCAATCCCCACACATTCTGGATAACCCTGATGTCTCCCAGATCCCCGGCTGGGGACTGGGAAGGATAAACGCCCAATGCCTGAGCCAAGGTCTCCCTACATCTGAAACTTAATAAAGTTGTGGCCAATTTTAATCCCATAGTGTTATGTACTGAAGTTCTCACCCTGGGCCAGCAGGGGGATACTGTAGATAGTTCAGGTCCACATATGCAAATAAGGGATTGAAAGTGACGTTCAGTGATTGGATAGTTACAGAAAGTTGTTACAATTACATTGTTCCGGCTGGCTGGCTGAACCCTTCAGTTCAGTTCTGTTCTGGCCTGTGAAGAGCTGTTTGAAGAATCGCTGTGTCGTCTGATATGTTCACCCACAACTTAACACATAGCACGTTATCTTGAGTCATTATTCCGCTCGGGGGTCACCTGGGGTTGGGGGGACTCCGGCTGCCCACGCAAAGCTGACTGCTTCCAGAGAATCCCAGAGAAGGCCAGGTTAAGGCTGCAGAAGGAAGGCTTAGCTGTAGATTGGGCACTCCGACTCCCGAGTAAGCGTACTGATTTCAAAACATTCAATCCAGAGATTTAGCTTTGATTGCATATCTGTCATCAATTGATGGCCATGTATCAGGCAGCTTGTAATAAGGTCAAAAAATTCCTTTTGGGAATTATAGGGACAGAACGACCCAAACTGTATTGAAATTTATTCATGTATGCGACTACAGGGGCAAGAATGTTACTTGCCCAAAAATGGAAAGAAGAAGAAGTCCCGGCAAAAGAAGAATGGATACAAAAACTTGTGAAATATGTAGAAGTGGCAAAATTTACCTGAAAAATAAGAAATCAAGATAACAAACTTTTTATAAAAGAATTTGTTGTTGTTGTTTAGTCGTTTAGTCGTGTCCGACTCTTCGTGACCCCATGGACCAGAGCACGCCAGGCACCTCTGTCCTCCACTACTTCCCACAGTTTGGTCAAACTCATGCTGGTAACCTCGAAAACACTATCCAACCATCTCGTCCTCTGTCGCCCCCTTCTCCTTGTGCCCTCCATCTTTCCCAGCATCAGTGTCTTCTCCAGGGAGTCTTCTCTTCTCATGAGGTGGCCAAAGTACTGGAGCCTCAGCTTCACGATCTGTCCTTCCAGTGAGCACTCAGGGCTGATTTCCTTAAGAATGGATGCGTTTGATCTTCTTGCAGTCCATGGGACTCTCAAGAGTCTTCTCCAGCACCATAATTCAAAAGCATCAATTCTTCGGCGATCAGCCTTCTTGATGGTCCAGCTCTCACTTCTGTACATCACTACTGGGAAAACCATGGCTTTAACTATACGGACCTTTGTTGGCAAGGTGACGTCTCTACTTCTCAAGATGCTGTCTAGGCCTGTCATTGCCCTTCTCCCAAGAAGCAGGCGTCTTTTAATTTCATGGCTGCTGTCACCATCTGCAGTGATCATGGAGCCCAAGAAAGTAAAATCTCTCACTGCCTCCATTTCTTCCCCTTCTATTTGCCAGGAGGTGATGGGACCAATAGAAATGGTTTATTGAATATTTACAAACAAACTGTAAACAGATAAGAACATTGTTGTAATAACCTGCAGTTTTATAAGAGTATATATTTAAAGTAGATGAATAAATGAGCAAATTTAGTTAATTTGGATATGCAGAAAATATTAAAAATAAATTTAAGGAACCGCAGAAAGAGGGGGAAGGAAGTCAAGTTTTGAAATTTAGAATCAGTGCTTTTTTGGGGGGGCGCAGGGGTACGCATACCCCTAAACATTTTGTGAATCCAGGTTTGGCCTCATTGAGGTGCTGTATTTCAATATGAGTCGGAAAATGAGAGTACCCCTAAACATTATTATTAGGGGGGAAAGCACTGGTTAGAATGATTGTAAAATTATTGAAATGTATAAAACTGAAAATCATAAATTATGTGTGTGTGTGTGTGTGAGAGAGAGAGAGAGAGAGAGAGAGAGAGAGAGAGAGAGAAACAAAAGTGACTAAGATATATGGTGCAATATTGGGGGATGAAAGGCAGAAAATGGTCAGTAACTATGGGAAAGAAGAAAGTTGGATGTTACATAAGAGCAACCCTGTTGAATCAGCCTAATAGACCATCTAGTCCAGCGATAGGCAACCTAAGGCCTGTGGGCCGGATGCGGCCCAATTGCCTTCTCAATCCGGCCCGCGGACGGTTCGGGAATCAGCGTATTTTTACATGAGTAGAATGTGTCTTTATTGAAAATGCATCTCTGGGTTATTTGGAATTTGTTCATTTCCCCCAAAAAAATATAGTCCAGCCCACCACATGGTCTGAGAGATGGCTGAAAAAGGTTGCTGACCCCTGATCTAGTCTCCTGATCTGACCCCTGACAATTAGGTCCAGTCGTGGCCGACTCTGGGGTTGCAGCGCTCATCTCGCTTTATTGGCCGAGGAAGCCGGCGTACAGCTTCCGGATCACGTGGCCAGCATGAGTAAGCCGCTTCTGGCGAACCAGAGCAGCACACAGAAACACCGTTTACCTTCCTGCCGGAGCGGTACCTATTTTTCTACTTGCACTTTGACGTGCTTTCAAACTGCTAGGTTGGCAGGAGCAGGGACCGAGCAACGGGAGCTCGCCCCATCGCGGGGATTCGAACCGCCAACCTTCTGATCGGCAAGTCCTAGGCTCTGTGGTTTAACCCACAGCGCCACCCACGTCCCACAATCTCACCATAGTCAGCCACAAACAGCCATTTGTGATACGCAGGTCAGAGGCATACCACCTCTCATATTGAAGGGACTACACAGCAGTCATGGGTTGTACCCACTGATAACCTCCATGAATTTGCCTAAACCCTTTTTGAAGATATCGAAGTTGTTGGCTATTACTATCACGGCCCACTTTCAGGCATTTCTCCGTCATCGTGCTGACTACAGATATCTGCTAAAATTACTGAGGGCTTGTGGGTATATGAAAAGGAGACAGGAACCTTTAACCGTTGCATAAAAGAAGAGATTCCACCTGGTATAGCTTGTTGTGTATCTACTGGCCTTTCTACAGAAGAAAGAGCAGTTACTCCTAAATTTGTGGGCATTTTCTGTATTGCCTTAGGAGTTTCATGCTGAACAGCATCTTATACATTTACAAGATAAGTATGGCAATAACCCTTAATACATTCCTGTCATTATTGGACATAGAGTACACACATGCAGATTCTTCCAGCTCAACCATTTATTGCATTGGCAATTTCAGTAACATCAGACCCCATAACATGGCACAACTAGAGTTCTTGCTGGATTTATTCCTTTCTCCATTGCCTTGGACAAATGTTGCATAATCCTAGCCTGGAATTACTTGTAGATTAATCCAGAAACATCCGTATGTAGTTTTAGAAAAATTATTGCTTAATCAAACCTTAGGGTTCCGTTTCAAGAATATTTTCTCTTTCTTTCTCTTGAATTTACACCATTGGGGGGGAGGACTTCTAGATGCCATATATGTTTTGCAACACTGCCTTGTTAAATTTTTAGCATTTTCTTTCTGCATTAACTTTAACAGTTGCCTCCTTTGAAAACTCACATACCTGAATAATTGGCAAAAGAAAGTGTAGGACTGAAATCTGCAGAGAAATACTTGTAATTTTGATTTAGAAATCCAAGTATTATCAAAAAGATATTTTTGTACATTTGAGTATATATTTTCTAAGTTTTGACAAACTTCATGATTGGGGCTCTCGTTTTGCTTTTATAAAGGTATGATTGTGAAATCTAAGTTTCAACCCCTAATAATGTTTTTAATTCAAATACAGTAGTACCTCTGGATACGAACGGGATCCGTTCCGGAGCCCCGTTCACATCCAGAAGCAAACGTAACTAGCGACGGCACATCTGCGCACACACACGTCGCTTTTCACCGCTTCTGCACATGCACGTGACATCATTTTGAACGTCTGCGCATGCGCAAGCGGCGAAACCCGGAAGTAACGCGCTCCGTTACTTCTGGGTTGCCACGGAGCGCAACTCAAACGCACTTAACCCGAAGCGCATTCAACCCAAGGTATGACTGCATTGTACAGTGGTACCTTGGGTTACATATGCTTCAAGTTACATACGCTTCAGGTTACAGACTCCGCTAACCCAGAAATAATACGAGTTAAGAACTTTGCTTCAGGATGAGAACAGAAATCGTGCTCCGGTGGCACGGCAGCAGCAGGAGGCCCCATTAGTTAAAGTGGTGCTTCAGGTTAAGAACAGTTTCAGGTTAAGTATGGACCTCCAAAACGAATTAAGTACTTAACCCGAGGTACCACTGTATTTCAAATGTTCAGAAATTGAGATTTGTGAACCAAAATGACAACTTCTGAATATTTGACAAATACTTTAATGAAAGGCTGCAGAAATTGGGGAAGCTTTTTTCTTGAAGCAGTGCACTCCCAGATATCTGAACTGCAATAGAAAACAAAAAACCTAACAGTTGCACAGAAGTCAACTCCCACATTAGGCATGAGAGAACCATCTGCTCTTGAAAAGATCACCATAACCTCCCTATTTATAGTATTTGCTTTAAATGTTTCAAAACCACCGAAATACAAAATAAAGCCTATTTTATCTCCTTCACAATATAAAACCATTTTTTATAGGTCTATATATGCTTCCAAGGAAGAGGCTGGAACAGCTTCTCTTCCAAGAGCAACTTTGTTGTGCTGTTTAGGCAAGGCTACCCAAATAAATAAAGTTGGTATCTATTATAACACGTAATTTTACTTTACAGTGTATGTTATAACTGCTGGTTTTATTTATATGCATATTTTGAATTTCATATTTGGTTCACTTGTTTTTAACTCTCATTTTTATCAATAATATTAATTAAACACCTCTGCTTTCTCTTCTTGACAACAATGAATACTCAGTTGTATTAACTGGATTGCTTTTGGTTCCAGATATTGATAAGCAAACACTGGCAATTTCTGCTCCTGTTTCTATTGGAATTCTCCGGCATTCCTAATGGTCATAAGGCAGTATCATCTAGGAATTTCTCAGCAGATAAACATGCAGATCTGTGCACCATATTGCTCAGCAGTGGGAAGACCTAATGATTCACTCACTGGACAGAGGTAAAAACATGTATGAGAGGACCTGCCAAAAAAAGTTGAAAAACATCTTCATGTATGCAACAACGGCCGCGAGAGTTCTGGTAGCACAAGGATGGAAGACTGAAGAAACCCCAACTAAAGAATCATGGCAAGAAAAATTGATGGACTATGCAGAACTGGCAAAACTGACATATAAGCTACGGGACAAGGATAACTGTGACTTTAAGGATGAATGGGAACCCTTTACAAAGTATCTGAAGCGAACTGGACTCCTTGGCAGGCTTTGAATAAACATTCACAAACTTTTTATTGATAATAATCAGCTAAATAGTTTGAGGATCTATACAACTTTGTAAAATTCAGAAAACAGCATTCTTAGAGAAACCAAAGACTGGGTGGGTGGGTTTTGTGTGGGAGGGGGGGAGGGAGAAAAAATGGGGGGGGAACAAGGATGATACGTTTTTGGATAATATGTCTTGTTATAATTTTGAATAAAAAAAACCTTAAAAAAAACATGTATGAAAGAACATGTCCCCATGCTCCTGAAATTCATTTTCCTCTGCATTTGATACTTTCTCCTACTGAACTGTACCATATATAGCCTAGCGAAACTTGCCTCGTGGCAGAAACATGCTTGCTGTCTCCTGGCCTGCGGCACAAAGGTGAGAGAAAATGTGGTTCTTAGAGAGGAAGTGAAAGGAAAACATTTGCTGACTTTTAGGGAGATGTTATCTTTCATTCAGCCATACCTTTCATTCCTCTTGATCCTTTAATCTTATGCTCAACCGTAGGCCTCTGTTTAAAAAGCAGAAGCTGCCTACAGCACAGTTGGCTAACAAACATCAATGCAACTAAATCAATATTTATTTGAGCCTACTTGGGAATGAAATAGCACCGATTAGATCGCAAAGCACAACCCAACTAATGGCGTAAGTCAGAGGGTACAACTTGCAGTTCAGTCCATAGAAGAGTGGCAAACTATTTTTTCCGGTTGCTTGTACGCCTGCAAAAAGCGCACCCTCACTTCAACATGAGAACAGCGGGGGTGCTATGTCCTCAGTTAATAATCAAGGACGTTTACAGAGAGAAAAGAGATTTGCAAGAGCTGTAAACTGATTTTGCCTTTGGAATTGCTGGTAAACACTTCATGGCAGGTGAAAGTAATGTGACCTTCTGCTGTTGGTGCTGCATCTAAAAGAAATTAATCATCATCATCATCATCATCATCATCATCATCATCATCATCATCATCTAAAGAGAGGCAGGATAGCAGGCCTGGACATCTTATACTTACTGTTCAGATAAATACTGAAAGACACAATAAAAATGGAGCATACTTTTCGTCTTCTTGGATCGTATAGAAAAAAGCATGAATTGTTTTATAGCTACAGTAGAAGCCTACAACCAAAGAACTAGCTGGTTAGACCAAGCTGCTATGTGAAATTCTAACCTCTCTGCCTTTTTTTCTCAAGCCCTCCCTGTATATTCCTCATATTTCTTTTTATTTTATTTTCATCCATTGTATCCTATGTTCATCTGCTTTATCACTGGGCTTCCTGTCTTTTTAGCTTCACTATATTCTGGGACCTCTTCTGGTCCTCAGCCTTCCCCACAAAACTATTCCTGCTCCTAGGGTCCATGAGAGGCAACTTTTCTTTATCTCACGAACAGTCCTCCACAACTTCCTGAGAAGTCTGTTCCCTCGGCAGTTGGAATAGCCATGAACATTCCATGTACCATCACAGCTGCCCAACCAATCCATCTTCACTGCTACAAATACAAGACAATATGGACAACCCCTGCTTTGTCAAGCAAAAAAAGGAATCACCCTATTTTCGTATAGTGCAGCCCTGCCATCTGAAATGTAGAGTTCACCAACTCAATAAAATCTTTTTCCAGCAGCCCAGGAATACTCTGTGAATATGTAAGAATCGTCGGAAGCATTGATGAAGCAACCAGACAGATTTCCAAAAGACAGAAATAATGTGATTTATTCCTCTTGGCAAGGAACATGAGAACCAGGCCTTATTAGTCTGCTCTGTTCAACACAGGTCCCTCCTCTTTCTTCTTTATAATTGATCATCCATGATGTGGATTATAAGAACATCTTCCTTGGATGTTGACTGCAAGAGTACTTCCCTTCAGACCTTACTTGTGTGAAGTGTTAAGTTGTGGGTGAACATATCAGACAACCCAGCGATTCTTGAGACAGCTCTTGTTTATTCACAGGCCAGAACAGAACTGGGCCGAAGGGTTCAGCCAACCTGCTTATATAGAGCTCAATTACAAAGCAACAGTAACAATTTTCTGTAACTATCCAATCACTGAATGTCACTTTCAATTCCTTATTTGCATATGCAGACCTATGTGAAAACTATCTACAGTATCCCCCTGCTGGCCCAGGGTGAGAACTTCAGTACATAACATGAAAAGATGTTCAATCAATCAAGGGGCAGCGGGGTTTCTTTGCCCTTAAGTCATGAGCTTTCCCCAGTATCCTGTCTTTATATTCTGATCTCTTCAAAGGGATAGCCTATGTGCACAGTGTCCCCATATCTTAAATGTACGGTCCACTGTGCAGCCCCCACTAACCTCTAAATCATGTGGACACCCCCTCACACAAGTTTTTAGACTGGAAACAGGGTTGATTTTTGTTAATATTGTCTATTGGTTGGAAAAAGGAACACAGGTATCTGCCTTATATGAGTCAGAACACTGATCCATCTAGCTCAGTACAGTGGTACCTCAGGTTACATACGCCTCAGGTTACATAAGCTTCAGGTTACAGACTGCGCTAACCCAGAAATAGTACCTCGGGTTAAGAACTTTGCTTCAGGATGAGAACAGAAATCGTGCTCCAGCGGCGCAGCAGCAGCAGGTGGCCCCATTAGCTAAAGTGGTGCTTCAGGTTAAGAACAGTTTCAGGTTAAGAACAGACCTCCAGAACGAATTAAGTTCTTAACCCGAGGTACCACTGTACAGTTACGTTACCCTCTGGTTACTTTACCCTCTGGTTACGTAAACTTCAGGATGCAAAAGCGGCAAATCCGGAAGTATTTGACCGGGTTTCGCCATGCGCGCATGCACAGAAGCAGTCCTCAGATTGTGGAAACCTTGGGATCCGACCGGACCTCCAGAACGAATCCCGTCCACAACCGGAGGTACCACTGTATTGTCTACATTGACTGACAGCAGCTCTCCAGGGTTTTAGGCTGAGGTCTCTCCCTGTCCTACCTGGAGATTCCAGGGATTAAGACTGCGACCTTCTGCATGCGAAGCAGGTGCTCTAACCACTGAACCACAATCCTGCCCCTGAACTTAGTGTGAAATGTCCAGTAATAATAATAATAATAATTTATTATTTGTACCCTGCCCATCTAGCTGGGTTTCCCCAGCCACTCTGGGCGGCTTCCACAGAGACCAAAAATACACAAAAATGTCACACATTAAAAACTTCCCTGAACAGGGCTGCCTTCAGATGTCTTCTGAATGTCAGGTAGTTGTTTATTGCTTTGACATCTGATGGGAGGGCGTTCCACAGGGCGGGCGCCACTACCAAGAAGGCCCTCTGCCTGGTTCTCTGTAGCTTTGCTCCTCGCAGTGAGGGAACCGCCAGAAGGCCCTCAGCGCTGGACCTCAGCGTCTGGGAAGAACGATGGGGGTGGAGACACTCCTTCAGGTATACTGGGCCGAGGCCATTTAGGGCTTTAAAGGTCAACACCAACACTTTGAATTGTGCTCGGAAACGTACTGGGAGCCAATGTAGGTCTTTCAAGACCGGTGTTATGTGGTCTTGGCGGCCACTCCCTGTCACCAGTCTAGCTGCCACATTCTGGATTAGTTGTAGTTTCCGGGTCACCTTCAAAGGCAACCCCACGTAGAGCGCATTGCTGTAGCCCAAGCGGGAGATAACTAGAGCATGCACCACTCTGGCGAGACAGTCTGCGGGCAGATAGGGTCTCAGCCTGCATACCAGTGACATACATACTGAGACAGGGGCCTCACAAAATATTTCAGTAAAAGGTAACATCATAAGTGACCTATAGGAGGGGTACAGCTGTATGGGGCTATCTTCCTTTCCCTTTGTGTTGTATCTTTTAGATTGTAAGCCTGAGGGCAGGGCCTCTGACATTTTAAAAAATTTTGTACAGTGTCTATAAAGCTTTAGGCACCTTATAAAATACAAACACACATACAATCAAGTTTATTGTTTTCAAATATTGTTGCTCTGTAGTGATAATCCTTTTATTCGAGAAATGGGGGCACCTCCATGGCAGGGTATATTGAAATCTTCCTTCTAAATTACCCTGCCCTACTGTCATAACTGGAGGTTACTACAATTAACCCTCCAGCCAGGGCCGCAACTGTCATTGCACTGGTGCATTTAAGATGATTCTGCAGTTGTCATGGCAATCTGACCGAATGTTTGTTTGTTCATTTATTTAAACCATTTGTACACCAGGTTGCTAAAATTTCTCAGGGTAGCTCTGAACAAAAGAATATCCAGTACGGAACTCAGAATAAAAAAATATGTTTGAAATTAACTCAGGAGAAGCAAGAAAAACAGATGAGAGCAGTAAGAACCATTCAAACCATAAAAATAATTGGATAAAATCAGCTGAGGTTATGGAATGCCTTGGCAACTAAAAAAGTTCTCCAGCTTGTTGAAAAAAGGCGTCAGATTTAATTCTAAGTGCTACAAATAGGAACACAAGAAGTTGCCTTATACCAAGTCAAACAACTACTCCATCTACTTCAGTATTGTCTACACAAACTGGCAGCATTTCTACAGTCCTCACTGGAGATGCCAGGGACTGAACGTGGAACCTTCTGCATGCAAAGCAGGTGTTCTGCTACTGAGCTGCAACCCTTTCCCCAAAATTGAAAAGCCCTTCTTCTCCAGTCATCCCCTAACCTTGGAAGATGGGAAGACGCAAAGGAGGCCATTCAGGTACAATCAGGGTAGTGTTTGATAGGCTCACAAAGGATGTGACCATCCCTTTAACATAAGGGTAAAGGGACCCCTGACCTTAGGTCCAGTCGTGGCTGACTCTGGGGTTGCGGCGCTCATCTCGCTTTGTTGGCCGAGGGAGCCGGCGTACAGCTTCCGGGTCATGTGGCCAGCATGACTCAGCCACTTCTGGAGAACCAGAGCAGCGCACGGAAACGCCGTTTACCTTCCCGCTGGAGTGGTACCTATTTATCTACTTGCACTTTGATGTGCTTTCGAACTGCTAGGTTGGCAGGAGCAGGGACCGAACAACAGGAGCTCACCCCATCGCGGGGATTCTAACTGCTGACCTTCTGATCGGCAAGCCCTAGGTCTTAACACGATGCAAGAACATTGCAGAAGCCTTTTGCCTAAGGGCCTGGTGTATAGAAGAACTAACAGGTTAGCCATGATTAAGTCCAGTTCTTCCAGCAGTAAAGGTAAAAAAATTAAATGATGTGTAATTAGCCTTCATGATCACAGTTGTGGTAATTACTGACAGTGCCCACAAAAAACAAATAGGAAACAGCTGCAACTTTACAAGCCAGTGCATTTAAGGTCTTCTCTGCGTGCGCAGTCTGAAACTTCAGCTGTGGAACTGCTGCTTTTGCACCTGCTCTAATGAAATCTCAGAGGAGCCTCCCTTGTCGGGATTGTTCAGAGGCCGGCTGGCCTGTCAGTCCGTTTGCTCTGATAGTCCAGGCTCTGGGTCTATTTATCTACCTACCTGAACCTCAAAGAGCTGTTTCATACGGTAAAAGATATGTGGGATTGCAATTTACAACCCTTATTCATGATAACCTGTACACTTTCCAGGAAAATGCCGTTTTACATTGAAGGCAAGAAATACACTCAAGTTTGCATATTTACCTTGCAATATGTAATTTAATTTAATTAATTTAATTTAATTTATATACCTCCCTATACCCGGAGGTCTCAGGGCAGTTCACAGAACAAAATCAAAATATAAAAACACAATATATAATCATCATCAACCAATAACGCACACAACCCAAAAAGAACCACATTTTAAAAGGGCATAGGTTGTCAATCAAATCAACCAAAGGCCTGGTTAAAAAGGAATGTTTTTGCCTGGCGCCTAAAGGTGTATAATGAAGGTGCCAGGCGAAATGCCCACAGATGGGGAGCCACTGCAGAAAAGGCCCTGTTCTCGTGCTGCCACCCTCCGGACCTCTCAAGGAGGAGGCACATGAAGAAGGCCTCAGAAGATGATCTCAGGGTCCAGGTAGGTTCATATGGAAAGAGGCGGTCCTTGAGGTATTGCAGTCCTGAGCCATTTAAGGCTTTATAGGTTAAAACCAGCACTTTGAATTGGCCCTGGAAACTAATTGGTAGCCAGTGCAGTGGGACCAGGATAAGTGTAATATGCTCAAACCGTCTTGCTTTGGTGAGCGACTTGGCTGCTGAATTCTGCACTAGCTGAAGTTTCCAAACCGTCATCAGAGGCAGCCCTCATATAACGTATAGATTACTGCAACATGTTTAATACGATGTTTTTCTTTGTTAAGCTGTAACAAGTGATGAAATACTAGAAACATGGATCCAGGTTCCCTTCCATAAATGGAGGGAGCCTATTCATAGAAGGCCTTGCATCAAGCAGAGTTTTTGAAGACAACGGGGGGGAGTAGATTCCCCCTCACCCCAACAGTGGCGCTCAAGCTCTTAAAACAGTCTTTTGGGGGTGCATAGGTTTAATGGGAGAAGGCTGATCGCCAAAGAATTGATGCTTTTGAATTATGGTGCTGGAGGAGACTCTTGAGAGTCCCATGGACTGCAAGAAGATCAAACCCATCCATTCTGAAGGAAATCAGCCCTGAGTGCTCACTGGAAGGACAGATCCTGAAGCTGAGACTCCAATACTTTGGCCACCTCATGAGAAGAGAAGACTCCCTGGAAAAGGCCCTGATGTTGGGAAAGATGGAGGGCACACGGAGAAGGGGATGACAGAGGGCAAGATGGTTGGATAGTGTTCTCGAAGCTACCAGCATGAGTTTGACCAAACTGCAGGAGGCAGTGGGAGACAGAAGTGCCTGGCATGCTCTGGTCCATAGGGTCACGAAGAGTTGGACATGACTAAATGACTAAACAACAAAGCTTTAATGGGAGCTGAGAGCCTTCTGTTCCATAAGCCAGACTCCATTCACAGGCCTCCACCCCAACCTTTTACAATAAGGATGAATGACATACACTGAAACTGCTAAACAACACATAAGGCATGTTTCGTTGGTTTATGAGTGTTCTGGGTCAGTATCATTATCATCCATAACACGGAAGAAATATGCCTGTGATGAATGGCCTGTCCATCTCAGTCATCATTCCAATCTGGCCCAACATGTCCCGTGGCCTGTTTATTTAAGAATCGTGATCCAAATTTATGTTCAAGTTGAGCAATTTTGTCCATCCACCCATTGTCCTTTGGCTGACATTTCTGCTCTGGGTTCGTTTTGCAACAGCAGAGGAACAGATAGGACATGTCACATTTGTTGGGTTGGTGTTGAATTGCATCGTGGCAAGCAAGCCAGTTCCGTTCAGCTCCTGTGTGACCAGCTGTGCTACTGAGGGCCAATGCCTTATCTGTCTTCCTAACTGGGTGTGTCTTCCCTGCACACTGCTGCACTGTTGCTTTTCACACAGCTCTCAATTCCACAGAAAACATATATCCCTCAATTTTCATTTAAAAGCATCATTGTGCATGTTCTTATGCACTCTGCAGCTATTCCGCACCATTACTTATTGTTCCTTATTATTATTTCCTAAGGCCAATCTTGTTCTAGGTCTAAGCTGTGGCTCATATAAAACCCTACTTATCCTTAAGCATAGGTAGAGATAGCCTGTGTACACATAACATTTTATCCTAGAATTAATACAGACCGAGGACTTGTTTTCTAAAATAGTACACACAGGCTAGAAGTATTATCATTCTTGCCATTCTGGATGTCAGTATCTAGAATCAATCTAGATTGAAAGCAACTTATATAATAATAATAATTTATTATTTATACCCCACCCATCTGGCTGAGTCTCCCCGGCCACTCTTGGCGGCTCCCAATCAAATGTTAAAAACAGTACAGCGTTATATATTATTCGCCGTGTGCGAATGTGATAAGGTGACGCCGGAGTTGCTCCAGCACATTATGTTCACTTGCCCCTTGTTTAATGTGCCACGGGCAAATTTGTTGGGATCAATCATACAGAAACTAGAGGGTACCCCACCAAAATTCCACCTTGCCCAAATCTTGCAGGACAAGGATACCCATACAACCCTGAAGGTGGCTAGGTTCCTAGTTGCTGTCCTTTCCCAAAAGCGACGCCAAGGAGCTCTACAAGCTAATTAAGGCGTAGCATGCCTTTCCATTTTATAGTATTTTATTGTTATAGTGGTGTTTTAGCGATCGTTTTTTTTTTTCTCCTTACGGCACAAACTGTTATTTATGTGTTGTTTTTACCTGTATGGGCCTATGGCCGTAATAAATGATATTCTATTCTATTCTAATATTAAAAACTTCCCTAAACAGGGCTGCCTTCAGATGTCTTTTAAAGATAGGATAGCTGCTTATTTCCTTCACATCTGAAGGGAGGGTGTTCCACAGGGTGGGTGCCACTACCAAGAAAGCCCTCTATCTGGTTCCCTGTAACCTCACTTCTCGCAATGGGGGAACTGCCAGATGGCCCTCGGCGCTGGACCTCAGTGTCCGGGCTGAACGATGGGGGTGGAGACGCTCCTTCAGGTATACAGGACCGAGGCCGGGCTTTAAAGGTCAGTACCAACACTTTGAATTGTGCTCGGAAACGTACTGGGAGCCAATGCAGATCTCTCAGAACTGGTGATATGTGTTCCCGGTGGCCACTCCCAGTCACCAGTCTAGCTGCCGCATTCTGGATTAATTGCAGTTTCCGGGTCACCTTCAAAGGTAGCCCCACGTAGAGCGCGTTGCAGTAGTCCAAGCGGATGAGGAAGAGCATGACAGATTCCCAATTGAGGAAAAACTACATTTTCCTGCTCCAATGACCGCTCCCCACATCAAATGGGGGGCACCTTTAGTGTGGTCGCATGCAGCCCCCCAGATCCAAGTGTGGCTCCCAGTAGTACAGGCTGGATACCTGGAGGTCTCTGCCTACCTCAGCCAATCGCCCAGTCCTGCCTGGGGAGGTGTTGCCAGGGGACTGGCCAGGTAGGGGGAGGGACTGTCCTGCCCAAACAACAGAAGGTGACTCTTACCTGTGAAGCATCAGTTAGTATGTATGCAACCGTATAGACTGAATAACATTTGCTTTGCTACATTGGCATGTATGTGTGCGCACAAGTGTTTTTAAGAGTATTGCTTTGGTTCTCAAACTTCATAGCCTTGCCAAGGAATAACTGTCGTCTTGCGGAAAACAAATTGAAGGTGGCAACAGAGCTCCATCCACGCTGTGTCTGGCTTCCAAGTAAATAACATTTAAAAAGAGAGAGAACTTTTTGGCAGAGATCCTTTAGCTTTGATGCCAAAGAACAAGAAATAGCTCCCCCACTCCAGATATTTGAATTAATAAGACTATAAACCAGCAACTTTAAAAGAGGGTTTAATTGTGCTTTTGTGATTCTTTTGAACTGGAACCTTTTCCTAAAAAATGTTATTTGTTGCTATAGCAATAGATTCCCAGTGAAATTATATCAAACTGGCTTTCTTTCAGGTTTTTCAGCAATGTGCAATCAACTCCCACTCGTTCTTCAGTCTGTCAATAATGTTCCTGCCACCATATTCCCCAGTAGCTAACTATATACGAGGTTTAAATTTGGGGGAGGAGTGTAGCATGTAGCTAGCTAGCTGTGCAGCAGGCCAGTAGGGAATGAAGATGGATTTTGGAATTGTTAAAAGGGAGGTATTTTGCAAAATACCTCTTCAGCGATCCAAGTGCAAAGGAATCCTTAGCAATACTTTTTGCTACCTTTTCACGTATAATTGAAGGGGGCTCTCCCTATTGATGATGAGATGAGTACCAACATCTTTTAGACTGATGCTGCCAAGGCAATTTAACTTTTGAAGCTGAATCTTGTTCTCTTGAGATGAAATACTACTGCATTTACACAGTGTGCCTCTGCCTCCCTCGTTCACCAGCATTTGATATCTCTACAGGATTAAAGTGGGGGGGGGGCAGAAATCCCCAATGTACCAGGAGAAAATATACCCTTCATGCCAAGGAACTGAATTAGTTCCGAAGGGGGGGGGGAATATACTCTGTGGTTTAAAAGATTTGGAGTTAGCATTTCAGCACTTAAGAAAGAGCCTGTGCAATTAGTCTAGCAATACTTTGTTCTCTCCCTTCATTTTGAGTTTGTTTCCAGCATTCCACAACACACAGCAAAAGCAATTTACTCCTTGCTTCCCAGTGTTTTCACGTCCTCTGTTTTTTAAAATGGTCTATTTCTACTGAAAGGAGTTTTTCATTAGAAGTGAAGAATAGAAAAAGATATCCACACATGTGGGCGATAGGAGAAGCAGGCGGAGTTGGGAAAGGAAAGAGGAAGGTTGAGGTTAATGCAGCAATAAGAAGGGAAATACCTATACGGAACTAGGTAGGAAAACAGGTTACATATGTATGCTATTTTGTCTAAACTGACACATTCAGGATAAAGAATAAAGACAACAATGCAATAAAAGCATGTAAATCTGAGTGCAATTAAAATTTATTGGATCAAAACCAGGTAATTGGCTACAAAAACCATTTTGAGACAAATTAGTATGATATGGTTTGCAATGAGCTTGGTTTAGGTATGCACAGTTAATAGGTATGTGGAAGATATTGATGGACTCCAATACCCATCAAGCCCAGCCAGAAGCCAATGGTCAGGGTTGAAAGGAGTTGCCAGTCTGGCATCATTTTATTTCTTTTTAAATAAATGTTATTAAGGTTCATAGAGGAAAATACAAAACTTAATATCTTTTTCCATTTTTTAAACCAAACCATTAGTTTTATCTAAATACGATAAAAATGCAAAGGGGGAGGGGAGATAGAGAAAGAAAAGAAAAAAGAAAGAGTAGAAAAGAGGTTAAAAGAGACAGATAGAAAAATAAGATTCAGAAAATAAAGAACTTCCTATTCTTCATCTGTCCACTATTAAAAAACAACAATATTCACTTCGTCCAATCAGTATAACACCCAACTAAGTCACTTTCTATAAACAAATATTATATTCAATCCTCAAATTCAGATATCATTATTTCTTTTTCTTTTTCACGCAAAGTCTACGAGGGGTTTCCAGTCTTTAACAAATGTTAGCAATGACTTTTCTCAGCTAAGCCTGTTAGTTTTAACAGCCATTCTCCCATTGTTGGTAATAATATGTCCTTCCATCTTTGTGCATATAAACGACACGCAGCTGTAATCATATATTGTAACAAAGTTCCATAGTCCTTTTCTAACCAGAGTCCAGCATCGTCTTTGGAGCCACAGTTCCCCCATCTCTGTTTTGCTTCCTCAGCTCCATACGAGCTCAGCCTTCCACATTAGAACCAGTGTGGCGTGGTGGTTCTAGTGTTGGACTAAGACCTGGGAGACCAGGGTTTGAATCCGCACTCAGCCATGAAGCTCACTGGTTGACCTCAGGCCAATCACTCACTCTCAGCCTTATTCTTGTTGCAAGAATAAAATTGGGAGAAGAAGGACTATGTATACTACTTTGATCTCCTTGAAGGAAAGGTGATCTATAAATGCAGTAGACAAATAAACCCATGGAAGTCCAAGGCTGCAGCATAAGAAAATTAAGTGGGGCGGGGGGAACCATGAAGGAGGATAGTGTGAGTCTGAGGGGGTGGAAAGTATGAGCACAGGCTTGCCAATCCCAGTCCCCTTGTCTAGGCAATGGTTGTAAATAGTTGAGCACCAGAATAGTTGAGCATCATGATTAGCATAACCAAAGAAGGGGTGGGGCCTTCTGAACAAAAGGGTGAGCCTTTCCCCTCCTCAGCTGGCTGGTAGTTAGAAGGACAAGAGCCAAAGTAAGTTGTGTATCAGCTGAGCAAGACAGCAGGTAGAGAGGCAGAGAAATGCTTTGTTGTTCTTTAGTCGTTTAGTCATGTCTGACTCTTTGTGACCCCATGGACCAGAGCACGCCAGGCACTCCTGTCTTCCACTGCCTTCCGCAGTTTGGTCAAACTCATGTTGGTAGCTTCGAGAACACTGTCCAACCATCTCATCCTCTGTCGTCCCCTTCTCCTTGCGCCCTCCATCTTTCCCAACATCAGGGTCTTTTCCAGGGAGTCTTCTCTTCTCATGAGGTGGCCAGAGTATTGGAGCCTCAGCTTCAGGATCTGTCCTTCCAGTGAGCACTCAGGGCTGATTTCCTTCAGAATGGAGAGGTTATGCTAAGGCTGTACTAATGAAGGAGCAAGTTCTGTTAATGTTGTGAGCTCCCCCATCTTAGGCTTGGGTCATATATATGTGCAGATAAAACCATCTTTCCTAAAGACACCACAGTCTCTGCTGGCCTTCATCCCAAGGAAACCAAATCCCGCGTAAGCGCCTGGAACCCTCGCAATCTCTCACCGTTCAGAGAGGCGGTGGCATGTAACGAAACACATGGATCTTTTTCATATATCTGGCTGCATTCTTGCAGCCAAGGTGGGACCAAACATAAAAGTACAATTGTACAGTGGTACCTCAGGTTACATACGCTTCAGGTTACATACACTTCAGGTTACAGACTCCGCTAACCCAGAAATAGTGCTTCAGGTTAAGAACTTTGCTTCAGGATGAGAACAGAAATCGTGCTCCGGCGGCGCGGCGGCAGCAGGAGGCCCCATTAGCTAAAGTGGTGCTTCAGGTTAAGAACAGTTTCAGGTTAAGTACGGACCTCCGGAACGAATTAAGTACTTAACCTGAGGTACCACTGTATGCTTGTTTACGCAGAACTAAGTCCCATTGAACATAATGGGACTTACTTCTAAGTCAACATATATAGGATGATGATGCAGTTTTAGCCCAACCTTGGATGTAAAACACACTGTTTGCCGCCTCCCAAGCAGAGACTAAGCAGTGCCTTTTCCGCTATTATTGGAGTAAGAAAACTCACTCAGATATGCTGCTAATTATGTCACACTGAATATCCGTATTGGATATTGTTTAATTAGATTCTATTAAATCCATTAAGAAAGTGCATTCAAGGAGCAAGTCAGCTTATAGTGAGGAATAAATGCTGCCAAGTTATAAAAAGGTTCACATTAGTATTGATTTGCCTTGTGCTCAGACCGCCATTTAATAGTAAGTAGGTTTAAATGGACAAGCAATAAGAACTCTTTGTATCATCTGGTTCTTTTACATCTCTTTAGACTTCCAGGCTGTGTGTGATTACAAAAGACCTAATATAAATTAATGTGCACAAGAGACATGCATAAAGCAGTGCATTAAATTTTAGCTAAGAGGAGACATTCATTTTTCATTAGATGAGCTACTTTTATAATGCAAAAAAGGTCTTTGTTTAACAGGCTAAACTGCTGGCAGTGCTGAACAATTGCCCCATTTCAATATGCTTTGAGTTTGGGAATTCTGATTTGCACATAAAGCTCTCTTGTCAATGACTTCTGCTTTCACTTCAAGGTTCAGGTACGATATATCAAATAAAAGCATATGAAATATTAAGCACAACTTTGTCCAACTAAATAAAGACCGATTATAAGGATGGCACATTTCTTAAACATTTCAAGTCAGGCAGAATTGATGCCACATAGAATGAGCAAAAATCCTTCATCTGTCATCAGCAAGACCTTCTGCAGTGGCAAAGATGCCACCAATTATATTCAACATTTCATACAATGTTTGTAATCCTGTGCAGGAGCACTATGAGTCATACATTCTCATAGCTGGAAAGTGGAGCCACAGGCAAGCATGGTGCTCTGTGTTCTGTTCCATATCTTCATCCTAATGATGTCATTACATGGTTTTATATTAGTGTCCTCCTTGGAAACGTGTGATGATTGTAATTCCAAGGACTTGTTCAGATGCTTAGAGATGTTTGATGTCAATGCTAGATTGATCATTCATTTTACAATGTTTAAGCAGAGGGCTGAAGCTGAGGATCCTCAAGTGTACTTAGTACCCAGGTACTAATCCTAGCCATGTAATCAACACCTGAAAATTGTAAGTTTAGCACACAACCTGTTTCCAGTTGAATAGTTCATACCCAGGACATGTGACAAAATCATGTGAGGAGAGAGAGCCTCTGAGCATGCATTCATGTCACCACGATCTATACCTGCATGTTGGAAACAAGAACTTCCAGTATTATTATTTTTAAAATTTAACTATGTGAGAAAAGGGTGGTGAAAAAAAGCAACTCTCATGCTGATTTTGGGGAGCACGAATGGGGAGCCTGTGGCCCTACAGACATAGATAGACTACAACTCCAATCATCCCTAACCATTAGTCGTACTGGCTGTAGCTGATGGGTGCCAGGAGTCCAGTAAATCGGATCTTCTTCAAGGAGGGTATGCGTTGCGCTTGGGCCCCCAGGCATCTCCCACCTCCTGGTGTGGGCAGGGCTATGCCCTACTCCACTCCAGTTGGTTATTTCATGATCACTTGGTCCCTAAAGCCAATGGCTTGGCTGGGGAGGGGGGCTTGAAACATTCTTTAATCCCTGTGCAATGTTTGCTGGACCTCTTTGCCTTCGTGCAGCAGATCACTTGCCCACCCCCCCTTATCTGGTGCGTTGGCCTTGCTATGCACATTGTTGGTCGCCTGTTTTGCAATGGGGGCCTGGTAGGAATTTTTCCATCTGGCAGATTGGCAGAGCCATTTGGTTATTGCCTACCGCGTAGCAATCGTCACAACTTTGTAAGGTTTGGCGGTTAGGCATTGGATCAGCAATGTGTGGGGAGGGGAGGTGCAGCCATCACCTGCCCCTCCAAGCTCAAGGGTATTCCGTTAAAGGAATCAGGGGTTGGCCTGGGTCTTGTCCAAAACCCCGTAGCAGCGGCTAGGGCCATACCAGGACCCCACGGGGGCACCGGGGGAAGCTCGAGTTGGTTCGCATCAGTGGGGCTCCCTCTGGAGGTGTTTCACCCTTTTATCCGATTCCCCACAATGCGGGTGGGAGTCTGATATAGTTTGGATGATTCCAATGCCTAAGCCAATACCACTCACATTCTGTATTCAATAAAGTTGTGGCCTAAATTTTGCCCAGTAACTTAAACTAAAATCCCGTGCCACTGTGTCTTCATTTTTTGGGGGTGGTTGGGGGTCTCGAAGCGCAACATCAGGAGGACCATATGTTTATGGCCAAGCATTAAATATGAAATAAGTAATCCAATAAACTGCTTGCTGCAAGCCCTGTGCACCTTCCATTAAACTTACCTTTAAACAATAGTGCCAAGATCCAAGAGTCCTTTGCAGGAGTGTGAGCTCTGAAATGCTCCTGCTTCCATTTCAGTGGCAGAGACAGCCTCATCACACCCAACATGAGAAACTGTTGGGACAGTATTTAGCTAGCAGCGGGGAAGTCTGCATCTCCCTCTTCATTTCAGAGCTCTGTTTCTTAGGAACAACGATCTCTAGCATAAAAAGTTGTGCAGCAAATTGTGCAACAAATTAACTTACGTTGTCTGTATTGATTGTTGTACAATTTAATGTTGTCTAGATGCTGGAGAGGAAGGCCTTCCAGCCTTGCTGCAAAACTTGCCTCCTCTTTCAAAATGTGAAATGGCATGCTTCAAAGGAATGTACAAAGCTGAACAGGGAAGTACTAGAGAGCACACAACTTTGGATCAGGAAGTACAGCTGTAGTCCTGTATCTGAGCTATAGCTGCATCCATTTAAGCCAGGTGTCTTCAAATAAACAATTCTTAAAATTGTCTACCTTCAGGGTACAGTAGATCCCTTTCTACATCATCTTGTCTGCTGCAGAACTACTGCATATCTGCCACAAAACTCCACAGATTTGGCATAAGAAGGCTGATCGCCAAAGAATTGATGCTTTTGAATTATGGTGCTAGAGGAGACTCCTGAGAGTCCCATGGACTGCAAGAAGATCAAACCTCTCCAGTCTTAAGGAAATCAGCCCTGAGTGCTCACTGGAAGAACAGATCCTGAAGTTGAGGCTCCAATACTTTGGCCACCTCATGAGAAGAGAAGACTCCCTGGAAAAGACCCTGATGTTGGGAAAGATGGAGGGCACAAGGAGAAGGGGACGACAGAGGACAAGATGGTTGGACAGTGTTCTCGAAGCTACCAGCATGAGTCTGACCAAACTGCGGGAGGCAGTGGAAGACAGGAGTGCCTGGCATGCTCTGGTCCATGGGGTCACGAAGAGTCGGACACGACTAAACGACTAAACAACAACACAAGGCATAAAAGGTCAACCAAAGTGACCAAGGGGCTGGATCAGCTCTCCAATGAGGAGATTTTGGCTTGGAGTGCATGGGAGGGGCTAACATGAATAAAACTGTGTACTGTGTGGAAAACTTGGGCATAGGTTTTTTTTTCTCTCTCCATAAAACTGGTCATCCAATTAAGTTAAAGCTGAAGTGTGGGAGTTTCAAGACAGACAAAAAGGAAGTGCACAGTATAAATTTTGCTGCAAGTAATGGTTGCATCTCCAGAAGAGGATTAGACACCTGCACAGTGGATAAAGCTATCAAGGCTATCAGCATCTGGTGCAAGTCAGATGCAAATGTCATATAATCCACAATTGTGTCAAACATGAGATGAAGGCTTTGAAATTTGATGTAGGAAGATTTGCCCTCAAAGTAAACAGTGTGCTTTCCTCCTCAGTCAATATGATAGACTCGCTTGTGTCCTTTTTTGACTTTGTATAATCGGAATACAAAGGTGTGCTTAGGCACATGCCAGCAAGGTAGCTGTCACTTCTATGTGCTATTGAACTGATACTACCATGCCAGCCAACAGTGAGGGCATACTTTTTTTCAGAGAGGGGTTTCAGATTGTGTGTTCAGCATTTGGTGAGGAAGAACACAAATCCCCACTTCTTTGTTTTGCTTACTTTCTGCACAAGCTGATGGAAATCCTTGACATGGTGCGCTGAATACCTGGAAAAATTGTATGGTGTTGAAACATCACTTATAAAAACAGATGTCAGTGCTCTCACTTCACAATGACATGAAATGGACAGCTTTAGAGTCTCTTGCTACAGCACTCCACATTGAGATAGGCATTGGCAAGCTGTATGATGACTTCTGCGCTATGCAACAAACAAGGGATGAGATGATCTTGAAGGAGCAGAATATAAATCAGAGATGAGGGGAGATTTTGCAGATGAATGCCAGAGGGCAGAGGTAAACAAACTAGTCTCTTTCATGCTTTCCATTCCTGGATCTAATGTGAGAAAGTTTTCATAAATAAAGTCCAAGGACAGAAACAGCATGAGAAATAGTGTAGTGAAGACTGAGGTGCAGGTGCAGCTGAACATTCACATAACCTGTGCAGATTCTCTTGACTGCTTAAGAAAAGAACCCAGATCTGCTAAGAAGAGCAAGAGGCCAGCTCAAATACAAATTTAAAAGGAAGGAAGGCAAGGACAAGCCAACCCAGCTTTCAGGTAAAAACTGTTAGGATTCTTGCTCCGTGTTTGCAGTCATGGGATTGTTCTCTATCACATGACGGAGACAGGATGTTTGGGTGTTACTGTGTTCCATGAAGTGGGACTATTGTCCTTTGTTCTTTCTCTTTGCTGTCTGATGAGAAAGAGAAAGGAGCTAAGGCAGAATTATCTGAGTGTATTATATGCAAATAAACGTAGATTAGCCAAAATGCTGTGCTACTGAGTTCTGTTATGCAAACTGCAAATACTCTGCGGATCCCTAAGTGTGCCGATGCTTCTTGGTATCAGTCGTTGTAATGTTCGGGCTGAAGAAAGCATTTAATTTCAATTATTTCACTATGAAGGTGGCACGTCAACTACCTAGCTGCAGGAAGGGAGAATACAACAAGTTTGGGAGGGGGACAGACATGACCCCGGAGGTTGACTCTGGGGAGACCCACCACTCTCCCTGGGGTTTAAAGGTGAGCTGAAGGGGTCATATTGGGTAGAAATTCACTGTCAGGTTTTTTGGGGGGGATCTTCTGGAATTTCTTCCACCACAGTTGATAAATCTATTTGAGTATCACAATTACTCTTCTTAGAATGGAGAATGTGAGCTAGAATATACGTCTTACATCTTCAAGCTGAAGGGGGAGATCAATAAAGACAGACAAACTGCCTTCTGGGGGAACTTGTCCATCACTTCTGATCTCCTCATATAGGAACTACTGAAAGGCTTCCAAGGAATCTCAAGTTCCCTGGAACATATCTTGAATACCAAGGAGCCATAGCATATAAAACTGGGCACAGGATTTCAGCCTTTCTTTTGCATCATATATTCTAGTTTATTATACCATACAACTCTATGAATAGAATCACAGAATTGTAGAGTTGGAAGGGACCCCAAGGGTCATCTAGTCCAGACCCCTGAAGTGCAGGAATCTCAACTAAAGCATCCATGACAGAAGGCCATCCAACCTCTGCTTAAAAACCTCCAAGGAAGAAAGTCTACAACCTCCCAAGGGAGTCAGTTCCACTGTCAAACAGCTGAAAGAAACTTCTTCAATTGTTTAAAAAAACCCTTAAGGCTCCAATGCTAGAACCAGTTTTTAGGAGTAAGCCCCACTGAATTACTTCCAAGTGGGCATGTATAGGATTGTACTGTAAGCTACTAATAGGTAAAGGTAAAGGGAACCCTGACCATTAGGTCCAGTCGTGACCGACTCTGGGGTTGTGGCATTCATCTTGCTTTATTGGCCGAGGGAGCCGGCGTACAGCTTCTGGGTCATGTGGCCAGCATGACTAAGCCGCTTCTGGCGAACCAGAGCAGCACACGGAAACGCCGTTTACCTTCCCGCCGGAGTGGTACCTATTTATCTACTTGCACTTTGAAGTGCTTTCGAACTGCTAGGTTGGCAGGAGCAGGGACCAAGCAACGGGAGCTCACCCCGTCGCAGGGATTTGAACCGCTGACCTTCTGTTTGGCAAGTTCTAGGCTCTGTGGTTTAACCCACAGCGCCACCCGCATCCCTAAGCTACTAATAAGTGACAGGAAGCGGGAGGTGGCAAGATAGCGAAGTATTCCATGACTTTATGAATAGGTGCATGTCCTAGTCCAATTTTCCACAGCCTAATGCCCCCCAGATGATTTGGACTACAACTGCCATCAGTCCTAGCCAGCACTGCCAATAGTCAGGAATGCTGTGAATTGCAGTGAAAAACATCTGGAAGGTACCATGTTGAGGGGAAGCTATCCTATCCATTGGCAGCTGACTGATGGCCAATTTACCACTCTATGATAAATGACTTTGAATTTGAAGCATTAGTCATTAAATTAGTTAAAGCTTTTATAACCCATTTTTCCAGCCTACAGAAACTGCCCAGAAGTCACTTACAGCTAGCATATTACAATCATGCACGGTGTCATGTTTAAAAAGCAAAACAAAAACAAGAAATGCAAGAGACAAAACTAAAAAGAGAGAAGGGAGAATGAGACTATGAAGTACAATCTTTTACACCCACCTTAAGAGTTCAAATGGACTGCTGCACCCATATTTTTTTTACCCATATTTTTTTTAAGTTTTTGTGACAAAGGATGAGAATGACCTATATTTAAAAATCCTAGTCAAATGAGGGGGAAGAGGGCATTCGCCACATAGAAAGCATAGCTATTTTCTGCTCCAGTGGTCAGGTTTTGAAAGCTCTATCGTGTGATGCTAAGTGACAGCAGGAAGGCTTACTGCCACATGCACACTGTAAATGCAGGTGACAGGCCCCCAGGACATTTAGAGACAGAAGACCTTAGCAAGGCTCAGGGGACATGGGTGGGGAACTGACTTGGCTGCAGCACCATTTCAGGAGAAGACAGGATTGTTAAAGAGCCGAAAACTCCTGACAGTAAGGAGTTAGAGGCCCTTGTGTCCCATTGCAAATTTTGTCTAGAGACTCCTTGTCCAATTACCGTATTTTTCGCTCTATAAGACGCACCACACCACAAGATGCACCTAGTTTTTGGAGAAGGAAAACAAGAAAAAAAATATTCTGAATCTCAGAAGCCAGAACAGCAAGAGGGATCGCTGCGCAGTGAAAGCAGCAATCCCTCTTGCTGTTCTGGCTTCTGGGATAGCTGCGCAGCCTGCATTCGCTCCATAAGACGCGCACACATTTCCCCTTACTTTTTAGGAGGGAAAAAGTGAGTCTTATAGAGCAAAAAATACGGTTCATGGTGGGATCCATGCAGCCTCTTATCCACACGTCAGTTTCCTCAGTCCAAACTGTGTTCGCATATGAGGGTACTTCTGTTCCAAGTGGAAAGAAGCGCAACAGCTCTGTGTGTGTAAATATCATGCTCCAGATATTTTAATCTGATCTGTGCCTTTGTGTGCAAGATAGACAGGTGGAGTGTACGTCTGTGAAATATGCCACACAGGATTATAATATCTCTAAAATGTCTTGGTGACACTGTTTGCATGGATTTGATCCTTGTCATTTCATATACATGAGTGTTTACTTTAGGAAATACCAAGGGATGTGGGTAAATACTCACAGAAAATAGTGCATTCATGTGCTAATTTAAGACCATGCAAGAAGCATTTAGCTAACAGCTGCACAGGGCAGTTTTTGGAAATCTTGCTAGTGGGGGTAGCTGGGTGCTGCAGAAGCAGTTATCGTACATTTTGGTTTCAGACATGTTATTTCCAGAGCTCCAGAATTTGAAAATAAATCTGCCTTTCATATTCTGCTACTGGAACAGGACAAAATGTACACTCACAAAGCTATTTTTCTTTTTAAAATGTAACCCTCAAGTGATCATGTCTTCTTCTTTTTAGCTGCATTTAATTCCAGTCAGGTGCTGATTTTATGTTTGAGCTAATCTGTCATGACTCTTGACTACTGTAAGATGCACATATGAAAACCACAGTGAAAACCCAGTTAATAACTGTATGACCCAGTTATTTACTTAGGAATTACAGAATTCCCTTGCTAAATACTAGTGGAAGCTGCTCTTTTGGAGATAATGGGGCATGGCCCACAAATCTCATTCTGGCCTCAGCCAGTCCTTACCTGCCTCCTGGGAGTGGCACTGCCTATGTAGAATTCAGCAGGGAGAAGGATAGAGACATTAGTTGGCTCTGCCTCTTATTGCCTCTGGCTCTCCCCACATTTAGGCTCCACATTTTCCACCCTACCAGTCCCCAGGATTGCCATACAGCATTTTTTAAAAACCAGGACACCTCGAAAACCGTTTTTATAAAGACCCCAAAATTACAGAAAATGCCAATTTTGTTGCATGCTGAAGTTCCAGGACAAATTGCCGCCTTCCGGAAATCCACCCCGAATGTCACTTCCGCCTTTGAAATCCCAGTAATGTCTGGGACATATGGCAACCTGCAATAGGCACCAGCCACCTCTGCTAAATCCTCCATGGGGCTTATGTATGCGTTGCAATAAACTATGTCCTAACAATTTCCCTTTTGTTGTTGTTTAGCCCTTTAGTCGTGTCCGACTCTTCGTGACCCCATGGACCAGAGCACGCCAGGCACTCCTGTTTTCCACTGCCTCCCGCAGCTTAGTCAAACTCATGCTGGTAGCTTCGAGAACACCGTCCAAACATCTTGTCCTCTGTCTTCCCCTTCTCCTTGTGCCCTCCATCTTTCCCAACATCAGGGTCTTTTCCAGGGAGTCTTCTCTTCTCGTGAGGTGGCCAAAGTACTGGAGCCTCAGCTTCAGGATCTGTCCTTCCAGTGAGCACTCAGGGCTGATTTCCTTAAGAATGAATAGGTTTGATCTTCTTGCAGTCCATGGGACTCTCAAGAGTCTCCTCCAGCACTAGAATTCAAAAGCATCAATTCTTTGGCGATCAGCCTTCTTTATGGTCCAGCTCTCACTTCCATACATCACTAGAGGGAAAACCATAGCTTTTACTATACGGACCTTTGTTGGCAAGGTGATGTCTCTACTTTTTAAGATGCTGCCTAGGTTTGTCATTGCTTTTCTCCCAAGAAGCAGGCATCTTTTAATTTTGTGACTGCTGTCACCATCTGCAGGGATTGTGGAGCCCAAGAAAGTAAAATCTCTCACTGCCTTCCCTGCATTCACTCATTAAAAGCTGCAGCAGCAGATGAGTGGGGAAGGGCAAGTAAAATAGATCTGGGCCAAATGCAACACTGCCAGCCTGACCCCAGTCAAACAATGGCTTGCAAGGTCCCCTGACCACAGAACATGTAAGGATGTGGCAGGGAAAAGGTTAAGACAACAAAAGTCTCTGGGCTTGTATCAGGCTATCTGTTTTCACAGATGGTCTTTGCGAGCTGAAATCCAGGCAGCTGGATTATAGTGATGTAGAAATCTTTGATTCTAATTATAATTTGTTGAGTCTGAATTCTGAGATTCACAGGCAATTTGATAATAAATTAAGCAGTGCCAGAGCATGGCTATTCAGTAGGCTTTTAAATGACACGTTGCGGGTTCTAATCGCTTGAGCTGTCTCTGAGCTTTTTGCCAGAAACTCAGAGGCAACACCTTCTGCTTATAAAGGTAAGATAAGGTAATTTACATAAAACAAGATGAATGTAAATAAACCTACAAGCATGTGATAGACTTTGAATGAGTCTATCTTGCAGTTTTTTAAATTAGGAAGCCACTGCAGTGTTTTTAGAAAGTCTGAAGGGCTGTTCCTTCCTTTCTGTAGATGTAATGGATACATTAATTTTGAGCAAGGTACTTCTTGTGCCTCAGATCCTCTTGACTGAATAATGATACACATATCCTTATTGAACTGGCTGAATCACGATCTCTCGGGCGAGCCACTGCCGAGGACAACAGAATGATAGATACTCAGAAGCTGAACTTGGGATAGACACAGGTGTATGGAAGTACACCTGGAAGCACTATGAACCCTTAGTCCCATATATAGAAAATATAAATAATATGCTTCAACATAACACATTGTGATATAATGGATAAATGATGGCTGTAATCCATTTCAAACATAAGAAGAGTCTGCTAGATCAGGCCAGTGGTCCATCTAGGCTAGCATCCTCACAGTGGCCAACCAGATGCCTCCAGGAAGCCTGCAAGCATCACAGGAACACAACAACACTCTGCCCAGCTGGTATTCAGAGGCATTGTGCCTCTGAGAGTGCAGGTACAGCCCAGCAATTGTAGCCAGGAGCCATTGGTAGCCTTGTCCGCCATTAAATTGTCTAATCTTCTGGTATTCTCTTTCATAGAGAGCACGTGTTGCAGTGGGGTCTGACAAGCCACCCCTCTGTTGCTGGGCGGGTTAGTATGGATTCGCAGTGATTGGGCGGTTGGGTTACTGGGCTAATTTTGGTGTTGCCATTTAGGGGGACAGACCAAAGGTTATAAAATCAAGTCATGCAGCACTGACTGGGCTCTTTTGCTGCATGCATCGGATCACGCCCTCCCTAATCTAGGGCTATTGCGTTGACCTTGCTATGCCTGTCATGGGGTCGTCTGCTTTGGGGGCAGGGGCCTGGTAGGAATTTTGTCCATTTGGCTGATTGGCTGGTGCCATTTGGTTTTTGCCTACTGCGTAGCAAATCGTCACAACTTGTAAGGTTGCGGTTAGGCATTGGTTAAAAAATTGGTTGGTGGAGGGGTAAGGATGGGCAGTGCCTGCCCCTCCAATGCTGCTGCGGAAAGGGAATTCCGTTAAAGGAATCCAGGGGCTTGCCATTCTTTCGTCCGTACCCCTGAATGGGGCTAGGGCCGCACAAGCCCCTGGGAGCATGCGGGGAGAGGTGAGGGTCTGGTGCCCGGCTCCATGCTCCCCCCAATATTGTTTCCCCTTACTGGCTTTCACTGGAATCCTGAAGTCAGTTCTGTCCCAGGCGGGGGGACAGATAGTCGGAACCAATGCCTAAGCAACCACTCACATGTATGTATTTTAATAAAGTTGTGGCCAAAATTATGCCAAAAAACCTTAAACAAAAATTATGTGTGAATTGTGAATTACTGAGGGATGGCTTGGGGGACCTCGACACACAAAATGAGACATTCGTAGGGTTTGCTGTTTAAATGAAAGGAAGAACATTATATATGGTTCATTGGACACTAGTCTACCTATAACCTGGACCTGTCATTACAGACCAAGTGGCTTATTCTCCTGGTCCTGAGACTTCTGATCTAAATGCAACTGCCTGCAAAAAGAAAAGAAAAGACTGAAAAAATGTATAATTTAAGCTTCATATTTTTACCCTTGCTAATAACATTCTTGAGACCAGATCCTCTGGTCCATCAAGTTAACTCTGCATCACTTATGAAAGACCAAATGTCGGGAAAAGTTATTTTTCATAGTTATTTGTGTGTTTCCAAGTGGCACTAGGTTTTCTTGTTCACCAACAGTGCTCTTCCACTGTCCATTATCTGATATGTGTTTAAAAACGGCAAAGAATGTCAGTGTCCTGTTTTCTGACTTTGGGACTCATCACAAATAAGGCAAGTTCAGCCGGAGTCTGAGGTACTGTGATGATACCTAGAACTGGGTTAAATTGCTTTAAAATGGCAAGTGTGTGTGTTGGGACCAGGAATGACACTATGGCAGAGATGGAAGTTTTCTGCTTTGCGTCTGCAAAAGGTTTGGTGCAGCCATACCCATTGGTGCCTGTCCTGTAACTTCCTGCTGAAATCATATAACTTTTTATAACACAAGTGTTCTGGCTGTGAGTTTTGTATCCCACTTCTCTTGTGCTATAGTGCAAGAGTGCAATGATGTGGTTTCAGGAAGCTTCACAGAACTAACGAAGCAGAATGATGGGTGGATGGTCTGATACAAATCCACCACAACTGTACTATAATAATAATAATAATAATAATAATAATAATAATAATAATAATAATAATAATAAATTTATTTATATCCCACCCTCCCCAGCTGAAGCCTGGGCTCAGGGCGGCTAACAACAATAAAATAGTACAACTTTCTAAAATCATTTCACTATAAAGTTAATTCAAATCAAATTGATGGAAACCATTAGGCTAAAGTTCTGTGAAGATTGCCAAAGGAGAGAGTCAGGCTGTGCCCTGGCCAAAGGCCTGGTGGAACAGCTCTGTCTTGCAAGCTCTGCGGAAAGATGTCAAGTCCCGCAGGGCCCTAGTCTCTTGTGACAGAGCGTTCCACACTATGTCAACATGTTCCAGATTACACCTGCAAAACACACCAATTTGGGGGTGGGGGCAGAGGAACAGATTTCAGGAATCAGGAATCAGACTATTGGTCAGAAGATGAATTAACATCCTTCCCCCCTGTGATTCTTTAGCCTTTTAAAATACACTCCCACTTTACACATGAAAATCCAGGGGTTTATCTGCCACCTTCATGTATAGTTCCAAAGCTCCAAAGCAGCTTTGGAAGCACAGTGTGAAGCTGATGGAATTTAAACATAGTCTATGTGGGCAGGATTGCAGCCTTAATTTTTTTAAAAAAGCTTCCAAACAGTTCATTATGCTGTTCAGCATCCATGGCAACAAATGCTAAATGGCCTGCCTCACTAGATAATGCAGAAAAGGCAACAGAACCAAGACAGTGTATTCCAAAACATTTTGTGGCTGTCTGGTATCAAAACAGAAAAGGAACTGTTATATTCATGCAGAATTACATTCAGCTTCCTAATGTGCAAGGTTTTGGTGTTTTCGCTTCAAATTAAATGAATGGAGAAAATTAATAAATCTAAGGTTGCTGAACTGATGTTTACTCAGACAAAATGGGCTTGTAAATAGGTCCTGTCCTTGGAGCAAGGAGGATTGCCTCAGCACTTGCCCTGTGCCACATTTTGGATGGCTCTTCTTCACCTGCTGCACATTAAACTGATGTCCATGGATGAGCAACATCATGAGAGGGGTGTTTCTTGGACTAAGGTGAAACTGTGAAGCTCCCTTTTTTATTTTTGCTATTAGATGCTGCATGTTGTTTAAGTAACCTGGTTATATTTAGTATTGAAATGTGGATTTTTGCATGTTTTATTTTTGTTTTGTTATGTTATTATGAAATTGTCACTACATTATTGCTTTTGCTACGTTATTATGAAATTGCTGTTGTGTCATTGTCTTGCTATGCTATTGTGGCATTGTTCTTGTGATGTTTTGCGGTGGACCTCCTCTACAATACTGTAGAGTTATCTTTTAGTTTTGTGTGAGAGTAAATTTAGCTACTTGGAGACTCAGGCAGAAGATGAACAAATAAGAAAGATTTATTTTACTGAACAAAGTTGACAAACAGCAATGCTATTCCTTAGCAAAAAGCACAGAAACCTTGCAATACTGAACTCTATAGGAAGGTAATATACTGGGTGAGCCTCCATTAAATTTACCCTAAAGAACATCACACAGAATTCAGTGGCCGTTACTTCCTGCAAAATGTGCATAGGATTTCTCTCCCCAGTGCCTACGGTAAGTGTATAAACCATTCAAGGACATACAGACATGTATCCCCAAATGAGCAAGCTATGATAATGTTTTGTTGCCACCTTCAATTCCCAACTGTTCTAGTATTGTGTTTGATTCATTACAATGCCTTTTATTAATTACAGGGAATCCAGTCTGGCTGAAAGCCTTTATATTCCCTGGCATGGTCCACGGAAATAAAGGTCCCATTATCTCAACTAGGCAAATGATTTACAACCCTCTTCAAGTATCACTTATGCTCAATTTACACAGTCATCTTTACATACAAATAACAGGCAGTCACATAAATTTTGGCTTTGCACTACAGCTGCTTTTGTGATTTGGTTGTTAGCCAACAAAGCAACACAATTTTATCCTCTTTGGCTTTTCATTTAGAAGGTTAAGCCTCCTTGATTATCAGCAAGTGGGGTAATATTGGCCCCTTGCATTTTTAGCAAGAAGGAAAGAATATTGTCTGCTTACCCAGGGATAGCAGACCTGTGCATGGTTAAAAGCAGCAAGCCCATCAGGAGTCCTTGTAACAAGCAATGGAACTCATCCTGTGCCCTGGTGTTGGACTGTGCATTTATCCATTCTTGCTTCACACCATTGGCTGCCATTGGTTCAGGGCTGGGTGGGGGGAATGTGCATCCTGATGTCCGGACAGAAGATAAATTGAGAAACTTACCAGAGGGAGGGAAGTGAAAACTCCACAGTGGCTGCCACAGTGGCTGCCAGTGTGGTGTAGTGGTTAAGAGTGGTGGACTCGTAATCTGGGGAACGGGGTTCGCGTCTCCGCTCCTCCACATGCAGCTGCTGGGTGACCTTGGGCCAGTCACACTTCTTTGAAGTCTCTCAGCCCCACTCACCTCACAGAGTGTTTGTTGTGAGGGAGGAAGGGAAAGGAAATGTTAGCCACTTTGAGACTCCTGAAAGGGAGTGAAAGGCGGGATATCAAATCCAAACTCTTCTTCTTCTTCTTTGTAACAACAGTTGCCCTCCTTTGTGAGCTGTACTGTGAAAATTTGCATTTTCCATTAGTTGGTGTTCTTATAGCCAAGAAGGACTTTGGTTTTCTTCCTTTTTGCAGTGGCCCTTTGTGAAATGGGACGCGGGTGGCGCTGTGGGTTAAACCACTGAGCCTAGGACTTGCCGATCAGAAGGTTGGCGGTTTGAATCCCCGTGACGGGGTGAGCTCCAGTTGCTCGGTCCCTGCTCCTGCCAACCTAGCAGTTCAAAAGCACGTCAAAAGTGCAAGCAGATAAATAGGTACCGCTCTGACGGGAAGGTAAACGGCGTTTCCATGCGCTGCTCTGGTTCACCAGAAGTGGCTTAGTCATGCTGACCACATGACCTGGAAGCTGTACGCTGGCTCCCTCGGCCAATAAAGCGAGATGAGCACCGCAACCCCAGAGTCGGTCACAACTGGACCTAATTGTCAGGGGTCCCTTTACCTTTTTACCTCTGTGAAATATGCCAGTGGCTTAGGCTACTGATTGCAGGGTATTTGATTATGTTCTTCTTAACAAAGTGATGCTTTGTTTATTTATGCACGGTGCCTCTATCTCCTTTGCATCATACATATAACTATTAAAGGCACTGTCTCAAGAGATAGAGAGATAGGCTAGCCAATGTGATCCTTGCTTTGGAAACTTCAAGATCATACTGTTGTAGAACAATTAAACCTGTTCCCTGTTCTGGTAATCCCAGCAGATCTTACACCTCCCCCTTCCAGTTATATCCAGATTGAACGCCAATATTTTGGTAGCCCTTCTCAGGGTCTCATACTAGAGTGTGACAGAATGTCATGAGAGTGCAAGAAAGATAATAAATCCATAGAGAGATACTTTGGTTTATATCACGTTGTATGTCAAAGCTATGCTAAGGCAGCTGAAACAGGATATTTAATACACACATTAGATCTAGAAGGAAGTTATTTGAGGATGGGAAATGAGTAAGTCTGGATACTAGAAAACTACTGCTTAAGAAATACAATGAATGATAATTAATGCTTATTTCAATTTGCTATCCTTGCCCAGCCTTTTGGGTTGTTGCCATACCTGATAATCTGGAGTACTTAGCTTTTCTAGAATCAAGCCTGATAAGCCTGTTTTCCTTCCTGCTTGTTTATTACAGCATTTAACAAGCCAGCAAGATATAGCAGGTTACCAAAGGATATCCTCATACAGTATTATTTTTGTGACGCAGTGAAACTGGAGAGGAAGAACAATATTGTGGAATGGAATAAACCAGCACTGACACAGCCTCTGGTTCCAAGGAGATCCCAGAACAGCAACAGTGATTTCAGCCAACTGCTCTGCATTACATAGATAATTTCTGCATTATTTGGAGCTGTAGCACAGATTAAACACATTGCACATAATCATGCAGTTGATATTAAACTAATCTATATTTGTACCCTGTAGTAATGCAGCTTTTAAGACCACTTAAAACTTTCTCCCTTAAATATGTCCAGGAACACTTAAGGAAGTGAAACAAGCGTGGTCTGAGCCATTAGATGTATTTATGCCTCTTACTATGTGAACAGTATCATTAATGCTTGTGATATTCAGTGTAGGTGCTATCAGCACCCAACCCTAGAGTTGGAATAATCATGGGTTGCCATTGCACAATACAGAGAGAGAGAGACCCTTCAAATAGAAAATACCAATTTAATTGCAAAGGCATTACTTGTTGACTTCCAATTTACTGCTTTAGCCATTATTTGCCTCAAACAAGATCAACTATTTATTGCTAGGGAGAAAATATAGCTTTTCTACATCTCAATTCAATACAGTAAATTTTTAATTGACCCTGACAAATGATGGCACAATAACAATATATTTTATTACTAAAATAAATATGGCCAGATAATTCTAATAACTTGTCTCTCTTTGCCCTAATGAACAGCTAGGAAATTTCAGGCAATTAAGATTACCCTCTACAAAATTCAACAGAGTTGTTCTCAAGTGATAGCCTAGCAGATTAACTGTCTGGATTTTGAATGGCTGCAGTTGGTTGTTGCACTTGTAACCCTGCTCTTCTGCTCTTAAGTGGCCAACTTTACGGTTCCCAGATGGTCTTAAATCCAGATAATGCTCCGGGCAAGACACACAGATTTTGCAATAATACTTCATCATTCGCAGCTTCTATGCCATCATACTGCAGCTGTATGCAATGCTACACTGTCTTCCTGAATACAGAGACTGGTGGCTGTCATTCATGCTCTGGCAACCTCCAGATTACACTCTTGTAATGCACTCTGCCTGGAGGTGCATCTGGAAAAGATTTGGAAACTTCCAGCTATTGAAGAACGTGGTGGCCCATGTTAGCAGACACAGAATGGTATTCACGTTAGTGGGGGGCGGGTGTGGGTTGCAAAAGCATTTCTCTTTGCTAAATTTAAGGAACTATGTTCACAGTTTGATTAGGGTATCCACAGAACCCCTTTACATTCTCCATTAGTAACCCCACCATGATAATTATAGAATATATTAGAGCTACATTAGGATCCCTGTAACAGACCAACCCAATTAGTTTACCATCCTTGCAGAGGTAAACAACCTTGATTAGGTAGCTGTCTTATCTGTAACAACGTCCTTATATCAATGTCACTAATAATTTTAGATTAATGGAGTCTGCCTAATACTGAAAAGTAAATCTAAAGCTTGAACTTTTAAACTTTTTAATATTCCCAATATAACCTAGGGCAACTCATTGGAAGTTATGAAAGCCATGAAGTCCTTGTTGGACTATACTATGCATTTATTATACATAAATCAGGACAAAGAAAAACATGGTCGTTCTTCTCGGAGAGAGAGAAAACAAAAGCAATACAGAGCGGATGTTCCGCTCATGGGACTCCAGCAATCTGTGCTGGAATGTAAACAGACATGTGACATGTAACAATCCCACATATCTGCAGCAAGGGTGGAATGGAATTCCAACAGTCCTAAGCCAGATGACCTTGGCATGAATGTCAGAGGACATCCAGTACCATAAGCAAGAATGCTTCAAACACCAGCCATAAGATCACCTCTATCTATTTGATCATAGAATCCGCTAGCTCCCTGGGAAGTTGCTAAACTTGTTGTTGTTGTTTAGTCGTGTCCGACTCTTCGTGACCCCATGGACCAGAGCACGCCAGGCACTTCTGTCTTCCACTGCCTCCCGCAGTTTGGTCAAACTCATGCTGGTAGCTCCGAGAACACTGTCCAACCATCTCGTCCTCTGTCGTCCCCTTCTCCTTGTGCCCTCCATCTTTCCCAACATCAGGGTCTTTCCCAGGGAGTCTTCTCATGAGGTGGGCAAAGTATTGGAGCCTCAGCTTCAGGATCTGTCCTTCCAGTGAGCACTCAGGGCTGATTTCCTTCAGAATGGATGGGTTTGATCTTCTTGCAGTCCATGGGACTCTCAAGAGTCTCCTCCAGCGCCAGAATTCAAAAGCAACTATTCTTCGGCGATCAGCCTTCTTTATGGTCCAGCTTTCACTTCCATACATCACTACTGGGAAAACCATAGCTTTTACTATAGGGACCTTTGTTGGCAAGGTGATGTCTCTACTTTTTAAGATGCTGTCTGGCATCTTAGCAGAATATTAAACTTGTCCTTAGAGAAAAATACATAAAAAACACAATCAATGCCAGACAAAATGTACCCTGGGTACTTGCACAAGGAGAAATCCAACCTGTTCACCTCATTCAGCTACATCAAATTAGTTCTCTCTTCCACCATCTTTATTATTCACGACTTCATATTATTTATCAAGTTTATGTGGAGGAAGTTGGGAGCCATAGATCCCATATTCCTTGGGATGAGAAAGACTACATGTCGACAGTTCTTAATCATGCTGTATCCAACATCCAGAATTTCCCTACCCAAATTATCAGTTCAGATAAATGGAGTCCTGGAGGGACAAAATATGTGCACCTACACACCAGCCATTAGACAACTGGGGTTCCTTGTGTATGAAGACATGTCTTATGTGATTGTTGTACTTCCCTTGACCTTTGATGATCAGCATTTTTGATGAGATAAAAGAGTTCACACAAAAATTAAAAGCTGCTCATCTGCAGTAGGTTTTATGCTCCTTTTGGGGTTGCGTATGACCTGAAAACTTGTCTCAAGCATGAAAAGAAATAGGTAAGATAATACTGGATTAAATGGGTACAAAAACATTTAGTAGCATCGTGGAATCACAATCCCAATCCTGAAAAGAAATGGGCAAGATAGAACTGGATTGAATAGGTAAAAAACATTTAGTAGCACTGTAGAATCATCATCTAATGCTTACTTTTTACTTACTAATGAGTAAAAAAATATATCACATTTTTCATCTTGGTAATAAAGTGTGAAATTTAATAAATACTGCAACATTTCTGTATAATTAGGAATGTATTTTGTTTTCCAAACTGCCTCCATTTGGTTTCCTTTCTTCAATCCTGAGTCATCCCAAGAGTTTCATCATATTATATAAGCCAGCTGGTGAAGCAAGCTATATCTACAGTAATTCTAGGCAATTCTCTTAGTTTTGTTTTGGCAATTTAAATTTCAGTACTGTCAATATGTAACAGGAGCAGGATATAGGATTTGTTTTACTCAAATTGATTACAGTTCGCATTAACTGGAAACTCAGTGTGGATATAGTTTTGTTCTTAACCTTAAAAACCTCGTAATCAAATGCATTAGCCTTCAGAGTAATACAAGGCTCTTTCTTCTTCACGTTGGGCATAGTTAGATTGGAATTTGCTCCTACAAAAGGTAGTGATTCCAACCAACTTGGATGGCTTTAAAGGGGGATTATATAAATTCATGAAGGGCAAGGGTATCAATGGTTACTAGCCCAAGAGAGATGTTCCACTGTTGGAGGCAGTTTTGTTGGTATCCGTCTTTCTGAAGATACAATGGAGTGTGCCTCTGGGATTGAAGGCAAACTGCTGGGAAATCACAGCGCCTGCTGTGGCTGCAGAGACCGGTAACTCATAACTGCTGCCTCTTGCATTGATTGCTTTTGCTGCATTAGTAGCACTGAAGTGACCTCTCCAGGGCGCAAGCCTGGGCACAGTGTGTGTAGAGGTCCTGGGCAGCCCAGACAACAAGATCCTCCACTCGGCCTCACTGATGCCGTCCAAGGTAAGCAGAGCAATACTTCTGGCACCAGCTTGGCTGCCGGAGCTGCCGGAAGGAGGCATACAAGATGCTATTCAAGCGTCTTAGGGACTTCACTTTGGATTTGTGTAGGATTTGCTCCTTAACCTTTTCTTCTCCTGAAGATACCCCACTAGGCAGCAAGTAGGGATTTTTCCTTGCGGTTTACCCCCAAAACCTTTCTCACGAGTAAGTATAACCTCAGTATACCAGCTACTAGGAATTATAGGTGGAGAAACTGCTGATGCGTTCAATATCTGCTTGCGGGCTTCTCACAGTCATCAAGTTGGCAACTGTGAGGACATAATACTGGGTAAGATTTGCCTCTGGCAGGATTCAGCAGGGGCCAACTTACATTGTCCCTTTTTCTGCTTTAGATTTACACAGATAAAGGTAAAGATACCCCTGCCCGTACGGGCCAGTCGTGTCCGACTCTAGGGTTGTGCACCCATCTCACTTAAGAGGCCGGGGGTCAGTGCTGTCTGGAGACACTTCCGGGTCACGTGGCCAGCGTGACGAAGCTGCTCTAGCGAGCCAGCACCAGCGCAGCACACGGAAACGCCATTTTACCTTCCCGCTATAAAGCGGTACCTATTTATCTACTTGCACTTAGGGGTGTTTTCGAACTGCTAGGTGGGCAGGAGCTGGGACCGAAAGACGGGAGCTCACCCCACCGCGGGGATTCGAACCGCCGACCATACGATGGGCAAGTCCTAGGCACTGAGGTTTTACCCACAGCACCACCCGCGTCCCCTGTTTACACAGATATCCCTCTGGAAATTCATTCAAACTAAATTAACATACATATTTTGAACAGAAATGTCCTTTTAATATGAGTTTCATCTTTGGTGCTCAGCAAATCAGCCCATCTCCTCCTAATGGCAATCAATCACTGGCAACATTGTTCCAGTGTCTGCTTCTAAAAAGAATGTAAGCCGCTAGTTTTGACCAATACACAGCTAAAAGGCTTCAGACTAACAACAACAAAACTTAACCAATCACTTCTTTCCCTATGCTGAGCAATAATGCTAGTTATCTGAAATCAGGCAATGGTAGAGTCCTATTAGTATCTCTTTTCAGGCAAATTTAGCAAGGTATGTAGATAAGAGTCATCCCCTGGTTATGCAACTCCTCTTCAGATACCCTTTGAAGCTGAGGGTAGAGCATCTTTCAGAAGCACTGCAAGATCTATTTGGACTCACTTGTTGTGAAACTGACAGAAGGATGGGGAAATTTACAGTATTTTAATTTGGTTTTGTAGGTGTTGCTGTAAATCTTAAAGTCTATAAATAGTAGTCCCTTGCACAGTAGTAAACTTAAACTAGCACCTTCTGCCATCTTCCCCAGCACACATTATCTCAGCCAATTTTAAATCATTTTAGGCCTTCTGGAGTCAGTCACACTTTTGGAAAGGCTCATCTACCGCACACATTACAATACTTTCTGGGCCCCCCAACAGACTTTTGTGAAAGTAAACAATAAAACTATGTGAGTTGTTCCAGTTTTGCTATTGTTCACCTTATATGTTCCAGGAAGCTTCATGTTTCTTAACCTGGTGCAGCTACGAGACAATCCTTTTTAATACGGTCCTTTATCTTATCTAATAAGCTTATCTTGCTTATTAGGCCAGAGAGCATAGCTTGAAAGGGCAAGCTGCGGAGAGGGCTGCGATTCGGAGCCTCTTCTCAACCACAGGCTCCAGCTCTTGCATGCCTGAAGTCACAATGCTGTTGTTGTTGTTTAGTCGTGTCCAACTCTTTGTGACCCCATGGACCAGAGCACACCAGGCACTCCTGTCTTCCACTGCCTCCCGCAGTTTGGTCAGACTCATGTTTGTAGCTTCGAGAACACTATCCAACCATCTAGTCCTCTGTCGTCCCCTTCTCCTTGTGCCCTCCATCTTTCCCAGCATCAGAATCTTTTCCAGGGAGTCTTCTCTTCTCATAAGGTGGCCAAAGTATTGGAGCCTCAGCTTCAGGATCTGTCCTTCCAGTGAGCACTCAGGGCTGATTTCCTTAAAAATGGATCGGTTTGATCTTCTTGCAGTCCATGGGACTCTCAAGAGTCTCCTCCAGCACCAGAATTCAAAAACATCAATTCTTCGGCGATCAGCCTTCTTTATGGTCCAGCTCTCACTTCCATACATCACTACTGGGAAAACCAGAGCTTTAACTATAAGGACCTTTGTTGGCAAGGTGATGTCTCTGCTTTTTAAGATGCTGTCTAGGTTTGTCATTGCTTTCCTCCCAAGAAGCAGGCGTCTTTTAATTTCGTGGCTGCTGTCACCATCTGCAGTGATCATGGAGCCCAAGAAAGTAAAATCTCTCACTGCCTCCATTTCTTCCCCTTCTATTTGCCAGGAGTTGATGGGCCCAGCGGCCATGATCTTCGTTTTTTTGATGTTGAGCTTCAGACCATATTTTGTGCTCTTTCACCCTCATTAAAAGGTTCTTTAATTCCTCCTCACTTTCTGCCATCAAGGTTGTGTCACCTGCATATCTGAGGTTGTTGCTTTAGCCCTTTGCCCTCTCGCCTTCGATTAATCCCAAGCGGAGCCATTTGCGCCCAGCTGCCTGGCCCTCGAAGCCACTCCAAAGGGCGCCGCAGGTGCGGCAGCGGGCCTAAGCGCCTCCTCTTCCCCGCTGGGCAAACCGAGGCGAACCCTCGGGCGGCCCAAGCGCCCGCCCCCCCCCCCCCGCGCGCAGCTCTTGACACCTGTACGGCCGCGTTGCGCGCCTGCGTCCGTGCGCCGGGCTCCCCGCCCCTTCGCCGCTGCCGAGCGCAGGTCAGGAGAGGAGAAGGAGGGGGGAGCGCCGCGTGCAGCTGCCTTCCCATTGGCCGCTGGCCGGAGTCCTTCTCCTGCCTTGCTGGGCTCTCCCGGGAGCGAGGACGTCGGCGGGGGCCGATTGTCGCCGCCTGCAGCCAGCGCGGCCGGTGAGTCGCCGGCGCGAGAGAAAGAGAGCGCTGCATGTCTGGAGAGGAGGAGGAGGAGGAGGAGAAAGAGGAGGGGGCGGGTTCTCTCTCTCGCTCTCGGGCTGCCCCAACCCGGGAAGAGGGTCGCTGCGCCAAAGGAGAACTCCGGGGCGCGCTCCTCCCCCTGCAGCTGCAGCCGCCGCCGCCGCCACAGCGGAGCGCGGCGAGGCGGAGGGCTTCCTTCCCTTTCTCCCTCCCTCCCTCCGCCGCTCCCTCCCCTCGGTTAGTTTAGCCGAGCTGCTGGCCGCTTCCCTCCTTCTCCGGCGCCGCTGCCTGTGCGGGAGAGGAGGCCTCGTGCGAGCGCCGAGGAGGGGAAAGGGAAAGGAGGAAGGGTCCCCGCGCGCCCCTGCAAGCAACCTGGGCAGGCCGGCGCTGGCTGCCTCCCGAGACGGATGCGGTCTCCTCTGAGGCAGGCGCCTTTTAAACCGTGTAGTAGTAGCAGCTGCGGAGGCTCCTCCCGGTAGCACGTCCTAGTTGACCGGGTAACGGAGGGGGAGTCGCGGAGGAATGTGGCGCCCGGGCGGCGCGGAGGCGCCTTCCTGAGGTGGAAATGGTGGCTGCTCGCGCCGCTGCTCCGGCTTTCTCGGCCCGCGAAAGGTGAGGGACGCTGGTGGCGGGGCTGACGCTTTGCTCTCTCGCACGCGGAGGGGCTCGATCCGGGAAACGAGCGTTGGTTCTCCCCGCCTTCCCTCCCACAGGCCGGCGCGTTTCCCATTTTGCAGCTTTGGAGGAAGGGGGAGACGAGGGAGAGACCTTCTCCTATCTATGGACGGGAGGCCGGGGAAGGAACGGCGCCTTCCATTTGCCGTCGGCAGCGCAGCCCCAGAGGTTCCTGGAGAGCAAAGTTAAGCAGCCCAAGGCCGCGCGCGGGCTGATCCGCACGGCGATTCTGAAACCGGGATCGCCGCCGCCGCCGCTGCTACCGGAGACATTTGGCGTTAAGCGGTGCGGGTTGGGTGCATGTTGCAGTGTGCGGATAACCACACCCCTCTTGCAAACGCAGGCGTTTTAATTAAACAACTGTCTTTCCCCCTTCCCCGTCCCCACCTCTGTTTCTTCAGGGATTGCAGCCGCAAAATGCTGGAGGATTTTACCAGGGATGTGATGAGTTGAAAGGCGGCGGCGGCCGAGAGTGTTGTTTTCCTTTCTGAGGAGTGGCAGCTATCATGACTGTCTTCAGGCAAGAGAACCTGGATGATCACTATGAGATCGGGGAGGAACTTGGAAGGTACCGTACTTGTTGGAAGGAAAAGTGCATGCCAGGTGTGGGCCTGTATCAATAAGATGGTCCCCCGGGTAAGGACCAGATAGCAGAGGGTCTGTGGAGGAAGAGAATGCAGCGGTGCTGTTGGAGGAAGCAGGGGTAATGAGCAGACTGTGTTGGATTGGAGTGTAAATTCATTTGCTGCTAACCCCAGTGAGCTGCTTATATGCCTCAGATTAAGGAATGCTCTGTGGTATATTTTAGAGCTGTGTGCCTTATAAGAGTTAATATGTAAGCCAGAAGCAAAATGTGTTACACTTGGCATCGCTGTTAGTGTTTCATAGAGAGGTGTCTCCTTGCATACATATATGTACTCAGATGACATTGCGTAGAAAGGTGATTCTAAGCTAAAGTGATTTTCTTCTGTATGTAAGGCTGGAGGATTGAAACATTACAGTTGATACTTGTATGTCTATATGTTGATTGCAAAAGTGGTTTGCATAGGCGGGTGGGTTTTGTATGCACACTTAAGTTCTGATGATAACAGTAGTGAATTATAAGTCTATGTGGAAGAATGCAAACCAGTTTGCAATATTAATACTAGCATGCAATATTAATAATTTCTCCAGATTCATCTTGGTTCTTTAAGTATGAGGGTGCCTGAATACAGATAATTTCTAGCATTTGTTTTCAATCCAGTGGAGATCGATCTGTTTCAAGGTATCAGAGTTCAATTATTCCATTCCAGTCAAATGTCAGATCAAGAGATTTATAGTCATTAAGCAGTGTAGATTTAACACGGTCTCCATAAAGCTTGTTAATTGAATACTACAGAATGCTGTGTCTATGCCACAGCTTTGTGCTGGAAAACCCAGACCATTGACTAGAGATTATTGTTTGCTTTTGGTTTTAAATCTCCTAGCTTAATTGCTAAATGAAGTGTGTGCTTTTTACTGTGTGTTGTGTTTGCTGCTTGCATTTTATCTTTTAAGGTATTGCTAATTTTTAAATTTAAAAACTAGGGGAACTATTGGTGCTTTGCAGTATAGCACTCTGCAGTACACTAAGGGTAGGATTTACCTAACAAACTCTGTAAGCTGAGGCTCTGCTCAAGGGTTGCACAATAAGGCTTTTTCCCTGAACCCCCAAAATGGTTGGGTGAACCGCCAGTGTAGGAATGGGAGGGTTCTCTAGCAAGCTGGTACACTTGCACATTCACCATAGTGTGAAGTTAAATTTGCCCCTAAGTGTTTTATTATTCTTCACTACCATCACAACAACTCTGTGGGGAAGATTAAGTTGAGCCACTGACCTCCATACCATGATTTGGTGGGTCTGCAAACAATAGTTTAGAGATTAGCACTAACCATGGTGTACCAATGTGGACATCATGGCAAGCCATGGTTAGCAAAAAGTAGTAAGTGGATGGGAGGGAACTTGGATGCAAAGAGAGAACATGCATTTAAATCTATAGAGATGCTCCAATTCACCAAACTCTTGTTTGGCATTACATCTAAACTGAGCTAGCGGCTTGACCAAAGTCTGTACTGTGAGCCCGCCCTGTGGATGAAGGGGCTCTCACACTTGGAGAAAAAAGCATTAGTGTTGGCTTCCATCTTGATTTTTGCGCTTGCTTGAATGAGTTTACTTTTACCTGTGATGTGTGTATTGTTATACAAAATTGTTATACAAAAATAGAAATCTGATGTTGTAGCCTTTTATTTCAATGCTGTAAACTCGGGTTTTTTTAGGGGGGAGGGAAGATGAGGAACAGTGTCCCTTCAGTTATTGTGAATTGAATGTGCACTATTTAGTGTATAAAAGCTAAATTCTGTACCTCGACGTGTTATGGGGGAATCCATTTCTCCCTAAAATGTACAGTAAAACAGTTGATTGCTTTTAATTCAGTGACCTTTAAATTTGTTTCTGGCAATCGTCATACAGTGGCTGATGGGAAAACAAAAGTAGTGCTCCCATAATTCAGCTTAAATTTAAACATGGATGTTCTCCCATTTTACTATGGGCAGTGCTTCTTTTTGTGCAGATTGCATCAGTACTGATGATTCCCAAGAACCAACAGGTAGTCACTAACAGTGCAAGCCTGTGCATGTCTGCTTGGAAGTAAGCCCCACTGAGCTGAGTGGGACTTGTTCCCAGTAAGTGAATAAAGAAATGCATCCTTCAACAGAATACTGATCAGAACTAATTGGGACTATTGTAGCATGTGCAATGTCACAGCATTTGGGACTTGGAGCTGGCATGATAGAAGCATATAAAATTATACATGGCATGGGGAAAGTGGACAGAAAAGTTTTGTTGGAAGGTCCAGGACAGATAAAGGAAAGTATTTCTTAATGCAGTGCATAGTTAAACTAGGAAGCTCCTGCGGGAGATGGTGATGGCCATCAACTTGGATGCCTGTAAATGAAGCCTGGTCAAATACATAGAGGACAAAACTGTCAGGGGCTGCTGGCCATGATAGCAATGTTGTGCCTCTGCAGGTGGAGGAAGTATGTTTCCGATTTGTGCAGGCAAACCCCGATTTGTACAGAGGTTATGTTCTGGGTCAGGGGCCCCTGATTCACATGGAAGCACAAGAAGCACCTCTTTTGCCACACACGAGTCAGCTGGCTCGATAGAGAGGTCAGCCACCAACCTGGCGCCCAGCAATCTCCACGTAGTCACAATTGGATCCGCACCAGTAGCAAAGCATGCCTGGCGCTTGGGGAATTTCAAATACTAGGTGCTACCAAAGCAAAATGAAAATAATGCACCATGGAGAAAATACGTAGTGTAGCAAATAACTTGCAAATGATTTCTAGTTAAGTTGGAATCTAGCATGTTCATTTGTGTGCTGTTTTAGAAAGCTCTCTGAACTGGATTATCTTAATTAAGGGATTAAGTTGCAGCTCTATGCTGAGTCAAATCACTGGACCATCTGATCCAGTGTAGTCTATTCTGACTAGCAAAAGACCTCAAAGGTACGTGAGATCCTTTAACTGAGGATGCTTGTGACTGAGAAGTAGGTACCCTATCTTTTTTTAAATCAATAAACAGAGTGATAGGAGATTTGAACCTATAGCCATATAGGCAAAGGCTGCAGCATAATTACCTGTTTTAAACCAGCGAGACAGAGTGTCCTGAATACTTACCATATGGACTGGAAGCCACTTCACACAAATGCCTTGCTTTGTGGAGCTGTAATCAAGTAATTACCCAAATGTTTTCTCATGTGGGCGGCAGTAACTATATGAATCAGGCCTTATATTTGTCACCTTGAGAGTAGTTCTATCAAAATCAATGAGATGCCCGGTTAAAAATATTTGAGATTGGAATGTAAAATATTCACTAGTCACATTATCTCCATTAAAATACCAAACTTAAAACTAAGATAAGTACTCCCATGCTTATCTTTTAAACAGATGTTTTAAGCAATCGGCTCATCATGCAATTTCAGAAGACCAAAGCAGATTTCGGTGGAAATGATTATGAAATGCAAGCAAATATAAGCCTGTTTCTGTTTAGTTCGCTTGTGGTTGCAAGCAGTGTGGCTGTGCATTTTAAATAAACAATTCTGCAGTTCTTTTATTATACTTTGTTGTTTCAAGGACTTTGTGTATGCGGTTGCCACAGTGCTGCATTCTTCTGAAACTTTTTTCATTGCTCCTGATCAAAACAGTCAAAACACTTAATCCTCATGAAGGTGGCTTAGTTTTACAAAGACCTGCCCTGCATCTAGGAAAAAAACACACATTAAAAAACAAAAAAGTTGAGTGAAATTGCAAGAGTGCTGGTCAAGTCGTTCATGATATGTTAAATGAGCTAAATGTGTGGAAGGCATCTATAAAATTGTTCCCATTGTGGAACTGGAGCAAGCCTGACTCACAGCAACTCATGCAGCTTTGCCTCTCTTACTGTCTCTCATGCATACAGACAAGTCTCATACAACTGCACATTTAATGCGCAGGTTCCTTCTCTCAATCTCTGAATACAGTTGCTGCAGGCAAATGGGAACGCGGTTGTCAATGAAACTTGTTTGACAGTTTTTCAGATGTATTTCACTGGTCATTGCTGCAAACACTGTTCAGCTAAACGCACATAAGTAACTTAAGGAGGCAGACTGAATACAAGGCAGAGGTGGGGCCTGAACTCCAATGCCTTGCCTCCACGACAGCTTAAATTAGGTGCTAGAAAGTTTACAGAATCACAGAATTGAAAGTGACCATGAGATCATTTAATTTAGCCCCCTGCCCTGCAGGAATCTTAAACCCAACATGGAACTCAAACCCACTACCCACTGAGCACAGTTGTATCCATTTTGCAGAAGGCAGATGGCAGGATCCTGCCCCTAAATAGATTTGTTTGATTTAACATCTCCAATTACTATTCCATCCCAATTGCACTGCATTAGTTTTTCCTCTTGGCTTTCTCCCTCCCCAAAAGAAACGATCCCTCTCCGCTCTGCCTCTCTGGAAGGCAACATTGAGAGTCTCTTGCAACATTGCCTCACAAATGTGAGAGGCACGCATGGAAGGCAAGGGAGGGAAATGAAGTGAGAGCTGCTTCTTGGGTCTGAGTTCCCTCCCTCACTTCTTGGCCTGAGTTACTGAGTTCCTGCCAAGGCAGACCTTCGATTCTTTCCCCTCCATACATCGGAAGTTGTTGCTTTTGCTTTGCTGGAGCTGGTGGTGCAAGTCAGCAACTGGGATGCCTTTGGATCGTGCCCTCGCACACCTACCTAGGAATTTTATTTACTTTATTAGGCACCATCAGTGCTTTTTTTCTAGGAAAAAAAGGTGCCAGTTCTGCACTTTTGAGTACCACCAGGGGGAAAAAAATCAGAGTATACTTTAGTCCAGAAACTCCCACTGATTTCATTGAAGTGTCTAGTTGAAAGTTGTTAGCACTTTAAAAAATCTTATCTTTGATGGAATGTACACCCATATTTGAGTCCCTATCCAGGAATTGGATGTTATCTCACAGAGCAAATACTTAGTAGCTACAACTATTTGAGTCCTACTTTGGTATGTTGTATAGAGTAAGTAACCATGGAACTTTCAACTTTGTTGGAATAAACACTCATAGCAGTGCACCTTTCAGTTGGCTCTTGGCTTTAGCTGTTCTGTGTGTTTTAATACAGTGAGTGGTAAATAAGAGGCTTACGAAGTAAGATTGTGTTTGAAGTGCTTATATTAAGCTAAACGCTTGGTGAAATTGCAGGCCCACAGCCTGATGCACGCAGATCCATTCTAATATGCTTGAAGGTGCCTTTTAAAGAAGAAGGAATATACTATGCCGACTAGCTAGAGTTGTGCAATGACCCTTCCTCTAGTAACGTCCTGTTATATCTGCTTTAGGGGATGAGAGCTTTGCTATTCAATACAACTTTTGCTGCCTTGACACTGGTTGCATTTGGACATCACAGTAAGCTATGGTTCACTGCGATGGGAATGAGCCATAGCAAGCCTTTGCGTGTAAGGCAGAGGTCTAAGGCATTAGCTTCCATTTTTGACTAACCACATTAAAGTATTATATATGAAACCTAAACTCTGGTTAGCAGCAATTATGGTTCGCTCGAAACAAGCCCGCTTCAAAAACCACAGTTTGTTTCAAACAAACTATAGTTAAGATTAATCAGGGTTTGTCAAGGTTTGGACGTGCTAAATTCTAAAGCTTCCTAACTTCTTCTAGTGGCTGCATTGGACAGACTGAGGGAGTGTATGAGATGAAGATCATCAGGCTTTATCCTTGAGCTCAAATGCAACCACTGACTCAGATCAACTTACCTGTGGTATGGGTTCACCAAATTAACAAAATATGATTTGCAAATCGGAATCTAGGTTTTGAAGTGGGTTTGCATACTAAGTTTAGCAATATGAATTGTCATCTTTTAAAATCTACAAGTATTCTAATAAAAATAATTTCTTATTGCAACTCACCATAATTAATGAATCCCTTTATCAAACAGCCTGGGGTGGCTATCAAGTAGTAAATTCATGAGAAATAAAAGAAGGGAAGAAAGCCAACAAAAAACCATGAAATAACAGCAGCACCAGCAATCAGTGAACAGATGCTATTAAACCGGCAGGGCCACTTCCACTTTGACCCAAAGACCTGCAAAAATAAATGAGTCTTAAGCTGTCTCCTAAATCAAAACAGTACTGGGACTGGATAGCTCAAAGCTGAGAGGGAAGTCCATAACTAGAGTGGTGCCATGGAGAAAACATGTTAGATACAGATTTGTAAACCTTTGAATCTGTTTGAATATAACATTTCAACCACACTTAGGCACAATTTATTGTGCCCCGCCCCCATCAAATGTGTTAGAAAAGCTTTTACAGCAGTTCTGTTTTTAAACGCAAGTCAAATAATAACGATAAATCATATCTCAGTTGATTTACAGCTGTGGACAACCCATATCTGCTACCCCAGCAACACTCAGCCCAAATTTCTGTATTGCCTGCCCTGTTACGGTACTTCACTGATGCTATTTTACCTGCCTTTTTATCACAGTGCCCTGTGCTCTGCCCATATTACTTAGAACATAAAAGGACAATTGATACAGTACTGGACCTGGGACTAAAGTAAAGGGAGGAACACAAAATAAATTTCTAGGGGCCACGTGAAAATTAAATGTCTCTCCCCATCTCAGTTCCATACTATTTGCTATACTGTATAGATTTGTTGAAACAGTAGACTAAACTGTGTCTGTAACTGTAATTAAAATACATTCTTGCTTTAAAAACCTTAACGTTATCTTGGCAAACTTGTGTTTCCAGTTCTTTGTTTGCCAAGATGCATTGGGGGGAGGGGGTGGACGGCAGAGATGGCATTTGTAGGGGAAAAGCAGTGGGCATGCGGGAGATAAGGCTGCTTAAAACCCATGTCTGGCAGTCCTCCCCTACAACTCTTCTGCCTCCCCACCAAAAGTTGGGCTGGCTTCCAGTTTCAGCAGTTGGCTGAGAAAAATGATTTAAAAACAGGCTTGAGGTTGGGTGGATTGATTTTTAAATCAGTGATGTTAAATCATCTAGGGAAAAGGCTGCTTTTCAGCTTGATTGACACACTCAGAGCCATTTATTTTAACCTCCATTCCAACTGTTCTACTCTCCAGATGAACAATGAGCTGCCTTGCCTTGCAGAATATTTAGAGGAGGATTGCAAAGAAGCTTTGAAGCACACTGAAATCAAAGTTGAAATCGTGCATGTGTTTTCCTGGGAGTAAATCCTATGGAACATGTAGGACTTGCTTCTGAGCACTCGTATATAGGGTTTTGCTAGTCATACTAAGTGTGGGAGTGGGAGTTATACTTGAGGAGGGGTAGATATCGTACCTGGGCATTGCAGTTGTATAATTCCTGTTTGATTGGGACTTGTAGGTGAGCCCAGAAACTACTCAGGCATTTTTATCAATCCCCATCCCCCTGATTAACACCTCATCGGGATGGTGCCAGGGAGAACACTACCTCCATGACATCACAGTTCTTGCAGCCCTTCATATGTTGGAGGCTGAGTTAGCATAAGAAGCATCTAGCCGCATTGGCACCAGGGCTTGTCTAGCATTCTGTTCTTGCAGTGGCCAACCAGATATATGTGGAAAGTTCATAAGCAGGACCCAAGCGCAGTGGCTCTCTCTTGACCCGTGATACTGAGAGGCAAACTGCCTCCAACAGTGGAGGTAGAACATAGCAACTGTGGGTAGTAGCTGTGGATAGCCTTATCCTTTATGAATTTGTCCAATCTTCTTTTAAAGCCATTTATGGGCCCATTCACATTTCCACTTGATTTCTTAACAATATTAAGGAGAGATCTCATTGATACACCTGTACAGTGTGCTAGTTCTGGTGCTAGATTCCTTTATACTACGTTCCCTTTTGGGACTCATTAGGAATGAGACGATGGCAACAGTCATGAACATCATGATAAACTATAGTTAAAGATGTATTGTTCTAGGAAGAATCAGATCAGAACACTCAGTTTAGTGTTGTGTCCAAGACAAAGAGTTTGGTTTGTTTCACTCAGAAAAAAGTCACAAGGTATAGCCTAGGCTTTTCTTGGCTTCCTAATCGTAGCTTGTATGAACAAAACAATCTATAGAAACAAACCCTGGTTACAATCTAATACTAAGCCCAAGGGCCATGGTTTCTTTCTCCCCAGCACTGGCAAGGAGGTAGTGGACATGACTAGGTCATGCACAGTAAATAACTATGGTTTACTGTGACACCTGAAAGTTAATGGCAGGTAGAGGGTCTGCCAAACTGCTAGGCAGAAACACTCTGAAAGCAACTGAATTCCCAGTTCTAAACACTAGGTTGCTGAAAGGACTATTATGTGCTCTGTTTGTCTAAAACAGACCTGGATTTCAAAAATTGGGTTTTATCTCATAAAAAATTCATCATGCATAAGGCGCAGTTTACATGCAGCTGCTGCAGCAGAAATATGTTTGAATAGTATGAATTCATGGACAGGGTCAGTCTCTTGGCCTTTTCCAACTGATAATTGATCCATACTACTACTACAAGTGTTAATAAATGGGACCTAACCATGATATGGGATGAGGGTGACACTGTGGTCTAAACCACTGAGCCTAGGGCTTGCCGTTTGGAAGGTTGGCGGTTCGAGTACCCGCAACGGGGTGAGCTCCCGTTGCTCGGTCCCAGCTCCTGCCAACCTAGCAGTTTGAAAGCATGTCAAAGTGCAAGTAGATAAATAGGTACTGCTCCGGTGGGAAGGTAAACGGCGTTTCTGTGCGCTGCTCTAGTTTCACCAGAAGCGGCTTAGTCACGCTGGCCACATGACCCGGAAAAACTGTCTATGGACAAACATTGGCTCCCTCAGCCAGTAAGGTGAGATGAGCGCTGCAACCCCAGAGTCATTTGTGACTGGACTTAACTGTCGGAGTCCCTTTACCTTTACCTTTAACCATGATATGTTGTTGAAAAAATAGTTGTATAGCAAAAAAAAAACCCCAAACCCCTTTTAACCATAACAATGTTACTTGGCATTTGCTAGAGGAATTAATCTTGCTGTGCTTGTTTCTTGTTTTCAGAAGAAAACAAGAAGATGCTATAGCATCTTCTGAAACAAGTATTATAAGCTAGAGTTGCCTTGGGAATGTTGTGGCATTTGTTCTGATTGTCCCCTATGGAAGGTTTGAGGGTGGGGGGAAGAAACGATCCACTTGTCTGTATGTGTGTTTTCATTTGGATTGGCAGTGCCACAAAGAAAATATGAACCGTGTCCCAATGCTAGTTCTCAAGACAGTGTTTATGACTGAAGTGTGCAGTTAAGTCCTTGAGAGCTCTGAAACCATAAGAGTTTTGAATCTATTTAGTTCCCCTTCTTTTCTTTTCTCTTAGTAAGGTAAAAAGGGGACTGGTACCTTCATGATCTCAAAACTCCTATTAGAGGTACTCAGTTATGTTGGCTCAATGTTCTACCCCACCCATTGTTTAACTCCCTTTTATTGCCATTTAGATTGTCTAACTGGCTGTGTTTTCTTAGTTTTGTTTGTTATATTCATGTTTGTTTGATGTGTTATACTGCACCATGTTGTGAAACTCTAATATTTTTTTTTATAAACCTCATAATCCTCATGAATTTGCTATTCCTCATAAATGAGCATGATTCACGGGTCCTCAAAGCCATCTGCATCAAGATCCTACATCAATCTTCTTCCTACAAAAGTGTTTAGACTTATTATCCTAGTCCCATGCCCTCGTACTGAAATGGTGATGTGTAGGAACCCCATGGTTTCTTTGATCTGAGGCACTGTGTACAGCCTGTGTTCCTTCATCTCATCCCTCACCCACCTCCTCTGCTTGCTGTGGCTGAAAGAAATCATATTCTACTCCACAATATGAAGGGTTTGATGAATCCACTAGTGAATGGACCAATGGATGCATTCTGCATCATTCCTCAGAGCATCCTTATCTAGTCTCTAAGGCTGCAGTTCTAAGCCTGCTTACTTGGAAGTAAGTCTTATTGATAAATTATCATCATCATCATTCAGTAGCTAGAAAAATAGGCACATCAACCATATATGCACCCTGGAAATTTCTTTCTTTGATTTTAATATCCACTAAAAAAAATTAGTGCATCCATGTTTAGAAAACATTAGCTATGAGGGATTGGCATATGACTGCTTGAGTACTGGTTTGTCAGTTCCTGGCTTACTGGGAAATCTTAAGTGTATTTTATTTTATATGTTCTAGGACAAAACTGTGTCTGTTACTTACATAAAGTTTCAAAAGTTCTAATTATTATTTGCTGGAAGTCTTGTATAACTTCTGAGGACAGAATAAATCTTCTTTTGTCTCCATTCATGCATTCCTTGACCTTCATCTGTCTCAATTTAAAGAGCAGGCTTTGACCTAATTGCTTAGTTCCATGTGATCACAGTTGTTCCCTACATCTAATCAGCTAGGCCTCTAGCCATAAATTCTTTTTTTTAAAGTTGTGCTTTTTAGTTAGTGAATTAGCATCAGTGGGAGATCTAAGTTACAGCTGTTAGTTTTCCCACCACTTTCTTTCATGTTTCCTATCATTGTTTGCCACAACGTTTTTTGGAGTGCACAGTATATCCTCTGATCAAATGCAGAGTAAATTGAGCAAATGAATTGACAGTTGTAGAGTAAAAGTAGATGAAACAGGCCTTGCAAACAATAATAGCTAAATAGATGTGCTTGGAGGAGGATGACTTCCTACTTATACCTAAAATTCAGCTATCAGACAAGTATTTCTCCCCCATAACTGATACAAATAAATTTAATTTAGGAGACTTAAATCTAAAGAAAGAAGATTAAAATATTAGCTAGTATTCCTGGCAAGTAGTCCTCAGCTAAGTCCAGTAACTTCTCAACAGAGTTGGTTCATATACCGTGACAGGTTAGAAACCAGATTTGAGTGCAAATATAACTTGCTGTGCAAAGTTCTGTCCTTGTGCTATGTTGCCTTTCAGTTCACCTGCCTCTCAGCAGAGTTCTAGGACACTGTCCCAAATTCAGTAGATCTCCCATGTGTGACTGCTGGCAGAATGACTTTATTTGTGGCGTCACTTTGTAATTCGGCTGCTGCTATGGACTATGGAAACTGTCTGTGGACAAACGGCGGCTCCCTCGGCCTATAGAGCGAGATGAGCGCACAGCCCCAGAGTCGTATGCGACTGGACCTAACGGTCAGGGGTACCTTTACCTTTTATGGAGTTCAAAGGGACGCGGGTTAAACCACTGAGCCTAGGGCTTGCCGATCCGAAGGTTGTTGGTTCAAATCCTCATGATGGGGTGAGCTCCCGTTGCTCGGTCCCTGCTCCTGCCAACCTAGCAGTTCAAAAGCATGTCAAAGTGCAAGTAGATAAATAGGGAAGGTAAACGGTGTTTCCGTGCACTGCTCTGGTTTGCCAGAAGCGGCTTAGTCATGCTACCCACATGACCCAGAAGCTATACGTCGGCTCCCTCAGCCAATAAAGCGAGATGAGCGCCGCAACTCCAGAGTCATCCGCGACTGGACCTAACAGTCAGGGGTCCCTTTACCTTTACCTATGGAGTTCAAATAGTTGATTACTTGCCCGCTTAACAACATTCTCTCAGCTGTCTTCTCCAGCACCAATTTCCAAAGCATGACCATCCCTTCACACACACATACACACATCTTTTTGTCCAAGACTAGTGCATACATTCTCCTGGGAAAATTTATTTTTGTTGTGATGGCTGTAACATGATCTATTCAGTGGACCCATATGTGTCCCCTACAACACCACCCTCAGCTCCAGCATAGCACGTCTGCTGTACTTTGGAACTGTATTCTCTTTTCTAGTATGAGTTGTCCTGTTTTTACAGTCTGTTCTCTAAAGTACCTGTGTTCAACCAGAGGTAATTCAGCAGTGCACTGATTCCTGATGGTGTTAAACAAGTGTCCACTTTGGGAATTGTACCTCAAGTTCAAATTTTGCATTCATAGCATTGAGCAGTACATGGAACCAATATAAAGTGCATGCCATTTACAATTCCATCCCTTTCCAGTTTGCAGAGGTCATTAATGACCTGCTTAGAGAACAATAACAATGAATTTTTTGCTTAAAAGAGAAAACTAATTCCATAAACAGATTATTGTAATGTGAATATAGTCGTCTGAATTGCAGAATTCCTATGGGTGTCTTAGAGATGTCAGTAACAGCAGCATATCAGCAGGGTGGTCAACGTCCACATACCCACATTTTCAAAGCACACAAAGATGCTGTATTTTCCTTGGGAATATATTGTGAATCGCTATGTATCCTTCTAGCTACAGTCTTATCCCAAGAACAGATACATTTAGGAATTTGGAAAATAACTTCAGTGTCTTCAGTAGCCTTGAAGCAACTGAGTTTATGGCTAGAATAAAATTACTAATAAGGTTGCTCTCTTTTAGTGTCTTTAACTGAGAAACAGGCATTAGGTATTAAATTTTACCATTCTCAAAGCTTGTTAGGCCGCAAATTCTTTTTGTTATTTGTTGCTGCTGTTTCCATGCAAGGTAGCTGGATGATGCCTAATGCTGGAGTATTGTTTGTTTGTTTTTAAATATATTTTTATTAAAGATTTCCTGGTTTACAAAAGTATGTGCAATGTCTCTTCTTTTCAAGTTACGTTTTCTACAGATCAGTTACATTTGTTGTGAGACATCAGTGTTACATTAGGAGGAAAAGGGGAAAGAGGTAGAGAATGGTGAGTGGGTGTGGTTGTTGCATGCTTTAAGAATACAATACAAGCTTGTGGCCCCTTCCTATTTGATAACTAGGTAGGTATAATGCAAGTGCTAATGCTATTCTAGGCTGCATCAACAGAGGTATGGTGTCCAGATTAAGAGAAGTAAGGTAAAGGTAAAGGGACCCTTGACCATTAGGTCCAGTCGTGACCGACTCTGGGGTTGCAGCGCTCATCTCGCTTTATTGGCCAAGGGAGCTGGCGTACAGCTTCTGGGTCATGTGGCCAGCATGACTAAGCCGCTTCTGGCGAACCAGAGCAGCGCACGGAAACGCCATTTACCTTCCTGCCGGAGTGGTACCTATTTATCTACTTGCACTTTGACGTGCTTTCGAACTGCTAGGTTGGCAGGAGCAGGGACCGAGCAATGGGAGCTCACCCCATCATGGGGATTTGAACTGAAGACCTTCTGATTGGAAAGCCCTAGGCTCTGTGGTTTAACCCACAGCGCCACCCAAGTCCCATTAAGAGAAGTAATACCACTCTATTCTGCCTTGATCAGACCACATCTGGAATACTGTGTCTAGTTATGGGCACCACAATTTTAGAAGGATGTTTACAAGTTGGAATGTGTGCAGAGGAGGGCAACTAAGACAATCAAGGGTCTGGAAACCAAGCCTTATGAGGAATGGTTGAAGGAGCTGGGTATGTTTAGTCTGGTAAAGAGGAGACCCAGAGGAGATATTATAGCCATCTTCAAATGTCTAAATGACTGTCATATGGAAAATGGAGCAAGCTTGTTTTCTCCTGCTCTGGAGGGTAGGACATGAACCAATGGCTTCAAATTACAAGAAAGAAGATTCCGACTAAACATTAGGAAGGACTTTCTGACAGCCAGAACTGTTCGATAGTGGAACGGACTCCCTCTGAAGGTTGTGGACTCTCCTTCATTCAAGGTTATTAAGCAGAGGTTGGATGGCCATCTGTCCTGGATACTTTAGTTGAGATTACTGCATTGCAGGGGATTGGACTAGATGACCCTTGGGGTCTATTATTCTAAGTGTGTATTTTTATTTTATTTTATTTTTTCCAGTACCTGAAATAAAAGTAATTATTTTATCAAGTGGGCTGCTTAGTTTTTCTACTTTGTGGGTTTAGATTTACTAAGTAAATAAATAACTGGAGATTACTACCACACCACCACAGCATATGAGCACAACACACAAGAGGAGTGATTGAATCTCCATAGGACGTTTCCTACCACCAAATATCAAACTCTCATTTCTCATCCTGGTTTGTTTTTCCAAACTAGGGTTTAAGCAGGTGTTTCCCAAACTTGGGTTGAGTCTCCAGCTGTTTTCAGACTACAGTTCCCATCATTCTTGTTAGCTAGGGATGGTGGGGGTTGTAGACCAAAAACAGCTGGAGACCCAAGTTTGGGAAACACTGGTTTAAACAAACAATAGTCCCTGATTTAAGACAGAACAGAGAGCTATATTGGAAATAGAAGCTTCCCGTCTCCTGCTATGCTGAAGGTGAGGAAGAAGCACATGATCTCAGGTCTTTCTGTGTCTTGTTTGAAAAGCGGGAAACTATGGTTTTCTGACTTGAGCCTGGTTTAAGACTCAATTGAGCATCATGATCCCAATATGCCAAACAATAGTTTGAAGAACCAAGAATGTGCCACAGGCTTTCGCACTCTTCCATTTCTAAGTCAGTCCTGGTTAATGCTAACCACAGTGTCCCCAATTAGTGCATTACAGCAAACCAAGAGAAACGAAAGAAATTAAAAATTTTATATCAGTCTTCAAAACCATGGTTTGAAATAACAATAGTTCTAGGCTGACCAGTCATTTCATTGAATAACCTTATACAGGTTGAGAAGGTTTGATAATATTTGGAACACCAATGCCAACCATTCTACAAACATCAGGGTTACTTACTATTCTTAAATTTCTGGAAAAAAAGAAAAAGTACTACTGTCTCCTTCCACTTCACAATAAATTGAGCTGTCATCCCATTCGGATCAGCAGTTTAAAGATGTGATTTTATTGATGATGAGGGAAGAGAATTCCCTAAATTAATTCTTTTAAAGACTCCTGTATTTAATTTTCTGAGCGCTAAGGTGGCAGTTGGAAACCTCATCTCTCTAAAACTCTGCTATCCATATTTTTGTTTCAAGTTCAGGACAGCTGTATACTGCTTATATTTAGCACACTGCTTTAGCAAAGCTCCAAATGCAGAATACAATAAAGCTGGATTATCAGTATTTGTGTGTTTAATCTTAAATTGAAATCTCAGGAGAAGAGAGAGAGACAGATACAGTACGCTTATCTTCATTTCAAGCTTTCATCATCTCTCTCTCCCCCTCATTCTTAGTCAACTATGACTGCCTATTATTAGCTAGTAAATTTGCATGAAAGGAGTGATATTTTATACATAAGGTCACCAAGGGAGATACCCAACATCAGTCATACTTGGGAGGAAACCCACCGTAATCAAGGAAATTGATTTCCATTGGGTCTACAGTGGATATCACCTCAGATAGTTTTTTTTCCTATCGAGGTCCATTTCTGAGCTTAATCCATAAAATGCCATTCATTGCTGCATGCCACAAATGGAGAGAAGGGCTCAAAAAATCTGTCTGCAGGACAGACAGCTCCCAATGATTAACATAAGTAAGCAACGCAGTATGCTTCTGTTTAATCTATTATAATGAGATTCCAGCATGCTTGGCAGCCACACCGCCTGACATGGCAACTGTTATCCAGGGAATAGGCTATTTCTGGTGATGATTTGATGGTGAGGGAAGACACACTGGATGTGCTGGGCAAGACACCTTTTTCTCATCTTGCATTTCAAGAAAAAAGCTGGAATGCCTCTGAAATGGAACTGCAGCTTCTGCCTGCCTCTCCTCCCTTCTACAGTTGAAGAGAACGGAATGGGGTTTCTTCTTCTGTCTGCCTCCACCTCTTCCCCACTTGTCTTGGAACTAAGGGAGGCTGGTTTCCACTCCCTCCTTGCTGTGATACCTTGGAGAGGAAGGAAAACAAGCTGCTACGGCCCTCTCAATGCTGGTATCATGTATGGAGGAGTGAGGAAAGGCATCAGAGTCACCAGAAGTCCTCCATGCGAAGGTTCCCTCTCTTGCCTACCAGCAGCTTTGGGCTGCATGCGATTATGCATTTATACGCTGCCTCTGGAAAAGATCCCTTGCATAGGATGTGATTGCACTGTATAAAAACCTTTTTTAAGATTTTGTTGTTTTTTTTTAATTTAATATTTATTAGGATTTTCAAAAAACACACAACAAACAAGAACAAGAAATAAACAAAACAAAAGAGAAAAAAACAAACACAAAAATACAAAATATTCAAAACTAAACAACAATAAAAACACATAAAAGTTTCTGATACTTATTGTTCTTAACCTTATTTCTCAGACCTCCTCACACCTCCCCTTCTTGTATTCCCATTTAAATTGTCAGTTCAGCAAGTCCTTAACTTATTTCTTTACCTTAACTTATACATTTATTCTAACTTACTATTGTTTTACTTTCCTTCTTTTTTCCATTTCCTCCATTTATTTTTAACAATCTTATTTTCAATTAATTTAAAAAGAAAAAACCAATTTTACCTTATTAAAAACACACATCCATACTTATACCCCATTAATTATTCTTAAACCTTTTTCCTGAAGTCGACCGACATTTCCCTTCCACGATTTGCCCAATTTCCTTACCATTAACTAAATTATAAAAAACAAATTATCCTTATACACCCTTTGGATTCCCAACCTCCGCCCACCCTTTTCCCGGTTCCAGACCCCAACCAATGTCCATCAGTCTTTATGTTATTTATTTAGCCTGGAGATCTCACGTCCGAGGCCCTTATATCTCTCTCAGTTCCTTTCCGCCGGTCTCTTTGATGGTCCTTAATGTTAAGCCCCAAGTCTCGGAGGGGCTCCGGCCCAACAGAATCCATGTTGCTTCCAGCCAGTCCTCCATACTTAAAAGCAAAGCCTATGGGGTGCTCCAACTCTTGTTTCAGATTTCTTACAGATCCAAATGTCCCCAAAGCTCCAGCTTTCACCTTCAACCAATTTGTAATCCTCAGGTCTTCAGGTCTCCTCCCGAGGAGATCTTTCCATTTTCCAGATTCCCATTCAGACCAGGCTTTCCACATCCAATTTTTATTATCCTTTTTTGTCATCATGTCAGGCCTCATGTTGTAACTCTCCTTTAACTCCTGCAAATCTCCTGCTCCTCCTTCATTTTCTTCAAAAACAACACATTGCTCCATCGTTTCTACGCTTTCAGTTTCATTTATTTGTTCAGTTAAATAGGCTTCCTGTTTCAAGTCCTTATCAGGCTCCAAGCTGTTGTTTACTGTCCAGTGTAGTAATGATACGTTTGTAGACAAAGCATTGTATTCATCTTTCAAGTTTCCCAAGAGAACGAAAACTCTGTCTAGTTCTGCTTGGAATTTACATACTCCAGTCATTTTTGTAGTGTAATGTCCTTATTCCCCCTCTAGGGGGATTTTAGTTCCTTAATGTTCCTTTCAGCTCAAAACCAAAAGTCCAGTTATTTTGTATCAGCCCTCCTTGTTTTTAACAAAGTTGTACCAAATAAACCAGCAGAAACAGCAGAAACAATGTTTTCTTTTTCCAGCTGACAGCTAGCTGACTAACAGCTCACTTGACAGCTGTCAAAATCTTCCATACACCAGGCTTTCTCATAGGGCGTTCCCGGGTCTGGGGGGGGGGTAAAATTTCAGTCCCCAAGTTCTTTTTATCCTCCAGTAAATCTTCTTATAGTGTCAAAACCGTGAAATCAAAATCTTTTCATTAAAGAAAACAAGAAGCAAATTCTTTCGACCTTAGCTGCTCAGTCCTTTGCTTTAAATTGTTTACAAAGAGGGGGGGGTGACTTCCTTTTTAGCCCCTTCCCGCTCGTTCCAAATCCAGAATTAAAATTTTTTATAAAGTCCCAATCTCCGTATTACTCACGGGTTTATATTTTAGAGTCCAGTCGATCTTGGAAGAAGTTGGCGCTCTCTGTCTATGGCTTGCGGCTTCACTCCGTAGGCGAGGGAGTACTCTCAGCACCACGCCTCACCCTGCCTCCGTTCCGAAGCCTTTAAAAAGGCTCCGTCGCAGATTGGGGGGGCGCAAATGGTGCCCGCCGAGTCTCTGTGTTCACAGGCATCCGCGCCTGTGATTTTAAGGGTCCCCGCTTCGCCGCAGCGGCCAGACCCAGACGCTACGGAGCCGATTCCCTCCGGAGCTCGGAGGGAATCCGCCATTAAACAATGGCGCCAACCCGGAAGTCCTCACCTTTTTTAAGATTTTGAGCCATCTTAAATGCACTTGCGTAAAAGATGGAATTGATATAATTGACTTAATGGTAAAAATATTTTTTCTAAAAGAAAAATAGTTTCTAGTAGTGTACTACTATTATCTTCTTGAACCTTATTATGGTTTATGGTTCCTTTTTATTCTGCCTTCTTGCAGAGTAGTTGATGTGTCATTTACTTGTCTCCCCGCCATTTGTAACAGGATAATAATTGATGAGCTTACTTGTTTTTTCTTGTAGAACTTTTATAATTCCTTACGTTTAAATAAAAATTATTAAATTTACGTGTGTATGAATTAAATCAGTTAATTAAATTAAATATATTGTTGCTGACTTGCTTCAGAGTGAAAGTCCTGTTGCTTAAAGGAAATAATGTCGAGTTTATTTTCCATTTTATGCATTTAGTTGTCTTATCTGTCTCTCATTGTTGGTGTCAATACAACAGGGTAATTGCCATGACTTCAAGTTGGAAGTCTTCATCCCTAAATAATACTTGCCTTATTTTCTTTTATTTATGCTCCTTGTATGTCCAGACTCTTATGTTCGATATTGTTTAGGGAGTTTTATTTTGGGGGGGGTTGTTGTTGCTGTTATTGATATTAATTGTTTATTTTCTTTTTTAAAAAAATATTATGATTTATAGGGGAATTTCAATTTGGTTGTGTATTTTTTCATGTTTTATTTATTGTTCGTGATTACTTTTGTAGCATTTAGAATTATGTATTTTTTTACATGTTGTAAGCTGCCTTGAGCATGGTTTGAATTATGGAAATGCAGCATACAAATACAATTATGTATGTATGTATATTAAAATAAATATAGGATGATTCAGAAATTTTTCTCCTTCTTTTATGTAAGCAATACTTTTAGTAGACATTAATTTCCCTTCCATGATGGTTTATGCAAGTGTTGTTCTTAGGAATATTATTAACAGTAATGCATTGTAATTGTACACTGATAATTTGCTTTCTGGAAAAGCCACAGTCAAATTTGCTTTCAGTCAGACTTGCTTTACATTTTTAGTTTGGTGTACCTTATGATGAAAGCAAAAGTGAGTCTTGCTGTGCTTTTATCTATTGCTTTGTATAATAGAGGCAAACAACGTATAATGAGATTAGGAAATGACCTATTAGGCAAGTAACCTATTTCTGTACATGAAGTCTACATGTTCATGAAGTCTAAAAGTTGCCTAAGTTTTTTAGTTAGTGCACACTGGGCTGCCTGCATTGTGACTCCTGGGAGAGGACTTCTTGGCAGGGCTGGTCTGAAGGAGCTTGGGAGGTACCCATCAGGATGCTGGAGAGGGGCTGAGCAGCTTGTCAGGAGAAAGCCCCACCTCAGAGACATTGGCCGTCCCAGGCGCCAACTGGGAAGTGTCCAAATTAGCCCCTGTCTCACCTACTCCTAGCAAAGCACTTCCCATCCCAGGTAGGCACCTGAGCCTAGGTTGAACAGTAAACTGGCACAGTCAACCTTGCCTCCATCTTCAAGGACACAGTGCTGCTGGCTGTGGTGAATAAGCTCTGCCTACTCAAAGGTGTGCCTGCCTGCTTGCCCAGTCCTGTGGATCAATGATCTGCATGTAAGACTGTGCCTGCTCTTCAAAAGGGGAGCTCAGCGTGTGTGTTAAGTGTTGGGATAATGTCTTACCTTAACACCAAGCCATGTACTTAGAGCTTAGTATTAATCTGCTAAGTCTGCACCTTGTTACAGATTGATATTTAGACTGTGTAGTGAATTTTGGATTAAACCTATGGTAATAACTAGGCCAAAGGTCTGAGTACTGCACCTATGAGTGAGGGCCAAGGCAGTTGTTCTGGAGTCTACAGTTCTTGTAGAAGATAAACACCTCTTTCAGATTTGATAAACATAAGTGGAAGAGTGCCCAGCGCTTGGGCATTTTTCTTTCTTTCGGAGAGCTGCATTATGTGAATTGCTATGTACCTCCACACACCTTCACTCGTGTTTTTCTTGCCAGTGTCATTTTAGTTGCATGCTTAACCAATCCGTTAGCTTGTGTGGGTCTTGCCATTAAATATATTTAATTGAAAGTGTTCTAGCTCAAATGCAAAAATTGTTGATTTTAAATGCGCTATCAAATTGCACAGTGGCACTGACATTTAAAAAATAGTTGAGCACAAATTAAGAAATGGTTTTTAACATTGCATGTTCCCTCTTCACATATCTATGTTATGCTCGTGAGTATGGATGAAGCACAGCAAGATATATACTGTATACTTTAAAAGTGCTATACTGCCCCAAAGTGTAAGACATGGGTAAGCAAACTAAGACCCAGGGGCCGGATCTGGCCCAATTGCCTTCTAAATCCGGCCCACAGACGGTCCGGGAATCAGCATGTTTTCACATGAGTAGAATGCGTACTTTTATTTAAAATGCATCTCTGGGTTATTTGTGCGGCATAGGTGTTATGTACTGAAGTTCTCACCCTGGGCCAGCAGGGGGATACTGTAGATAGTTATGCAAATGAAGGATCGAAAGTGACGTTCAGTGATTGGCTAGTTACAGAAAATGGTTACTGTTGCATTCTAGTGGAGCTCTATATAAGCAGGCTGACTGAGCTCCTCAGTTCAGTTCTGTTCCAGCTTACAAATAAAGAGCTGCTTTGGAAGAATCACTGTGTCGTCTTGATATGTTCTCCCACAACTTAACACTAGGGATTTGTTCATTCCCCCCCCCCCAAATATAGTCCAGCCCCCCACAAGGTCTGAGGGACAGTGGACCAGCCCACTGCTGAAAAAGTTTTCTGACCCCTGGTGTAGGAAGTCAATTGAAATTCAACATGTAGCTTACAACAGAAGACCAATGTTTGGTGAGCTCCTAGGAGCTGCCTGGTCTTGAAGCACCCACAGATGATAATCTGGAAGAAACAAATATGCTAAAGTTCTTACGAGATACAGGAAACGGAAAGAGGATGTAAAAAAAGAGAACAGAAAAACTTTAACAACAATTTCCAGAGGCTTAGCTGTAATAGTTTCCTGCAGCAAAAACAACATTTTTGGCATGTTAAAGACATACACGCTTATTATTGAATAAACGTTTATGGACTACAATCCACTGCCAGTGTTCAAAACTCCCATTGTTCTAGGCGCATTTTGCGACAGGGAATTTCATTAGCGTGAGTAGTTTCTGAGCTCTGGGCACAGTACTGCACCTAAGATTTCATATTAAAACTGCAGAGTGGAAGGAAAGGAGGACCTTTTTCTGCCTCCCCATTTCCAGCTACTTTGAAGACTAGAGAAGAGACCCTCTTGAGAATATTAGTGGGGAGGGCAAGGGAAGGACTAGACCATGTGAAAAATTAACATTTTATTTTAGCTGCAGTTCATTCATTTTCAGCTTTGTATTGTTATAAAAAAAGTGTGCTTAGACATTCCGTTGTTGCGCCCATAACCTTGGTTTAAGGTGCCATTTAGCTCCTTGCTTTCATATCTCAGTTTCTAACACTGGCCACTGCATCAGATGTATGAAGTGTTAACCAGAGCTACAGGCGTATATACAGAAACAGTTGTGGATCAGTAGGAATTGTGAACAGGGAGGTCAAGGAGGAAATGAAATACAGAAGATACAGACGGTGAAAATTACACCAATTGTGGCTATTCACAGGACAATAGTAGTTTCGCTGCGGTTTGTAATGTATTTGTTAAGTTGTGGGCGAACATATCAGACGACACAGCGATTCTTCCAAAGCAACTCTTTATTTGTAAGCTGGAACAGAACTGAACTGAGGAGCTCAGTCAGCCTGCTTATATAGAGCTCCACTAAAATGCAACAGTAACCATTTTCTGTAACTAGCCAATCACTGAACGTCACTTTTGATCCTTCATTTGCATACAAACTATCCAATCACCTGACGTCACTTTTGATCCTTCATTTGCATAACTATCTACAGTATCCCACTGCTGGCCCAGGGTGAGAACTTCAGTACATAACAGTATTAGTCTTATTGCCAAAGGCACAGATAGATGGTTGTGTGGCTGGGCATAGTTAAATTATCTGTGCAATTTATGCATATTTATTGAGAAATAAGCACCTGTCCATTTCCTCAAGTCAGGAAGGCTGAGATGAGAATTTTGCCTCTACTCATTTTAGGTAGAGTCCACAGACTCATAAATGGAGGAGGCATTTTTGTTGGTATTTTCCTTCCCAACCCTACATCCCTTTCAAAGTATTTTTACAAAGCTCTTGTAATTTCCTTCTCACATTCAACTTACACCTTTTTCCCCCAAATGGCAAATTTCTTTCATTGCTCTTCCCTGGTCATTTTACATTCACTTCTTCCTCCTATGATAGCTTTCCTTCAATCATGGATTCATGTTGCTGAGTTGAATGTTTCTTTGATCAACTTTCGAAATTTGATCTGCCTTGAATCTCTCTGTGTGTGCGTTTGTGTGTTAAAAGTTCCAAACAGCAGGACTTGCGAGGCATCAGTTGCTCTTTTTCATACACTGTCTACCAGGACTAATGTCTCTTCAGGAAGGTGTGTGAGAAAAAGTAAACAAACGAGTGTGCTCCATTTATTTATCTAGCTACGGCAATGTTTGTGTTAGCACTCCTTCTTGGCTTAAGATTAAGGTGACTTTCAATAAAAGCATCAATACAAAAAGCAAAAGCTGTCAAACAAAACAAAGTTCCTACAGTTTAACAAGCCCAGTTTAACATTCACTGACTGAACGTGAGTGATTTTAGTCAGCAAAATGCTTAATCATAGTTGCAAAGTCCCTCACAGGCCCAGTGGTGGTGAAAAGGTGTACAGATTCCTTACTAGATTCATTCTCACTCACACAAACGCTTGCTTGCTTGCTTGCTTGCTTGCTTGCTTGCTTGCTTGCTTTCTCTTTCTCATGGGCAACAAGTTGCAGTAATAAACCCTCCCTCCCCCCACTGGAAAAAAGCAGGTCATGAAATTATTGTTATTATCAGAAGTTACATGTTTACAGTGTGTTCTAGATTATCAAACTATGCAACCAGTTTGTTCTGATTAGGTAATGTTCCACAATCTGTCATTCACGATATGTACTTGTATGATCTTTAATATAAAATCTTTAATATAAAATATAATATAAAATTGGCCAGATTATCACTAAGAATTACTGCAATATAAACAGATTAAATAGCACCAGTTAGCATTTTACATGTGCAAATGCAGTATCACCTCATTTTGCAATTTGAAGCGCTTGTTTGTTTGTTCATTATTACTTGTACTTAAACTCTGCTTTCTATCACAAGGTTTCACAAGGTGGATACATCTAACATAACATTAGTTCATAAGTGGTGTTTTTGTTTTTTAGGACAATGCTTTTAATGTTTTCATATTGGCTTTTTAGTGTGTTATAATTCATAGCCTTGGGCATCAGGCAGCATTAAAATTCCAGCAAATTAATCTAGAGATTTATGGCACATCCCTTATTATTTTTACTACACCTTCCTTACATCCTGCTCAACATGAATATTATGCAAGGGTTTTTATATTTGATAATTTTGTGCACACTCAACTCATTCCTTCTGTATCTAAGAACAGCCTTTCCCATCCTTGTTCCATGTGCAGCACATAACTTCTTGAGTTCTTCACTTCGTGTCTCTGTAGTAGCCCATTGAGATTAAGAAGTGTGGCTTCTCAATTTGTGAATTCATATGTCAGCAGCAGAAACTGGTTTGCAAACCAGCTTCACACTGTGGTTGATGTCCTGATTTGTCTGTCCCTCACAAAGCATGATTTGTATGTTGAAATAGGTTCAAACATAACTGAGCTTATGGATACATCGCCTGAATGTATAGGCTCCGTACAGATGTAATATTGACAATCCCTCAACCATGCTGATCCCATGGTTAAGAGAATGAGTGGGGGCATTTGTGCACACCCTCCCTTCTTCCATATTAATCCTCCTTCTCTTGTAAGTGTTATCCAGACTTCACACCAACACAAACTGAAGGCTACATCAGACTTCCTCAACCTGGTGCCTTCCAGATGTTTAGTACTACAACTTCCATCATCCTTGGCCAATGGCCGTACTAGCTGATGATGGTTGTAGTCCAAAACATCTGGAGGATGTGAGGTTGGGGAAGACAGTCTGTACACTACCTTAGTACTACTAACCAGAGCTTTAAATGAAGATTTAAGCTGTTTTTTATTTTGTTTTTCAAATTCTGGTTAGTGCTAGCTAATGCATTTGGTGCCAATTTAGATGTAACACTATATCATGTTTAATGTTTGGAAAGGAGGGATGAGTTGGTGCTAGAACAGAGAAGTCAGACAGAAGGGAAGGTAGCTCACAAGCCAAGCCCACCCCATAAAGCATGTTTAAGAGATTGGCAGTTGTGCATCTGCACTGGATCATAAAGAGAATGAAGCAGTGGTACAACCAGGGGGAGAGCCTTTACTATGGTGCTATCCCATATGTTGAATCACCTTCCCTCCAAACTAAGCCAAAATCATTTATACTTTTTCACCACCTCCGTCAAAGCATATTTGTGTACAGAGGCTTCTGTTGGTTTTTAATCCAGCATGTCACTTAATTTGTTCATTTTCAATTTCAGCTGCATTTATTTTGTATTATCTTATCATTGTGTTGGGCTTTTTTGTACTCCCTTCAGGCAGATGTGGGAGGCAGTGTAAACCAGTTTTAAAATATTTGTTCATTTTGTAAATATTACTATACTAGCTAGTTTTTCAATAAGTGAAAATCTTGTATATATCTCCTGGGGGCGGGGGGGAGGGAGTGTGATACATTCTATGAATATATCATGAATTGACTTCTTAGCATTTTCCTTTTTCAACTTCCCTAAGTTCCAGCTGCCTCTGTTAATTTTTGCTTTTCACACAGTTGACAAAAAGAAAAGACAGTATCATCTGTTTTTAAAAAAGCTGTGGCTTTAAATTGACGGGTTTGAAAGAGGTCCCTTACCATCTTTATTGCTAAAGTACTATTCATAGAACAATAGCTTTTCCATTGTCGCTTAACAGACTAATCTCTATTTGGTCAAGACTGATCTGTGTGCATTTGCCTGTCTTCATCGTTCCCCTCCTTCTAAGAAATGAGACATAATAATTTTCCAGAGACATAAACCCAAAAATTAAGTTTAAAAAATATGCCCCGTATTGCACCTCACCCAGCCTCCTGTCAGTAGAGTCACTGCCCCTTACTGGGAAGGGTGAGGAGACAGGAAGGTCAGCACTGTGTGCACACACCAGCAGGATCAGTCCAGCATCCCTTTTGCCTTCACCATGCTGACCTCCTGTCCATCTCAACCCTCTCAGTAAGGGCACTGATTTTGCTGCAAGAAAGGTTGTGTTGTGGATCCACCTCAGTTGGCAAGCAACTTCTGAGTATTGTCCAGACCATGAAACACAGAACTAAATACAATCAAATCCATTTAACTGATGGGACTTCAGCTTGCTTTAAGACATATAGGCTTAATTTTTTTGTTCAGGGAAATTTCTTCTAATAAACTGGCATTGTAAAGTCTTAAGGAATTTCTAAATTAATTACAGTGCATGGGGTGGAAATGGTAAATACAACTTACTATAATTTCATCTAGTAGTAATAGCTTTATAAACATTCCAATGTCTGATTCTTTTTGTCTTTTTCTATAAAGAGAAGGAAGTTGGTCTGCCATGGGAGTTACTGTTGCCCATGTTGTGCTAATTAGTAATCCTTTATATGTGCACCCTATCCGTGCTGGAGAACAACAAGAGGGCTGGGAGGCAGAGCCCGTTTACGTAAATTTGTGAATTCCCTCTTCACCTTCTCCTTCCTCCCCACTCTTTGTTTCAAGCAGCAGCTTATGATTTCCTGGTCTAAACGCTAAAACACAATTTTACCTGTCAGATGATATGCTAACTGGTCAGAAAGATGGTTGAAAAATCATTACGCCTACAACACTTGTATAGGCTGATGCCAAGCACCTTGAGCAGAGGAGATTTAGAGTAGCAATTATCCACCAATTCAAAGAGAATTGCAGGATCACAAACAAATCACTGTTATTAAAAGACACCACTTATTCTTGCAAAGTGCTTTCATTGTGATTCTCAATGTCTTCAACTGACATTCTCCCATGAGGGGAATTATATATGCTAGTTAATATTATTTAAGTAGAGTGCTAGGCATTATTATTATTATTATTATTATTATTATTATTATTATTATTATTAAAATTATCTCTTCAATTCTAATAAAACCTATGACACTTGGCTCTATATTTTTGAAACCTGCAGAGTGTTTCCTGTATTTGCAGCACGGGCAGCTGTGACGAGGCATAGTAATGAAATGAGAGCACACTAATGTTGTAGTTAATTTTTAGCAAAATGGCTTTCAGGATTTCTTCCCACACTTCAGCTCACAAACACCCATGGAAAGCTCTCTTATTTCAGTTTATACCTGCCTCTGTAGTAATAAAAATCCCACAGGTCCTTAATTGTATGAATCAGTAATATATATTGTTGATATTTCTACATTACAAAACAAATTAACACTGGAAAATAGGCATATGCAGTAAAGAATGTCAAATTTTCCATAGTATTTAGAAATATCTCCTGCTAAGTCAGGTTCAAGGTTTTTGTATTAACTCACAAAACCCGGAACAACTTAGGTCCAAGGAACCTTAGGGACCACCTGAACCCTTATTTTGCAGTTCAGTCACTGAGATCATCTACAGAATGTTTGCTCCCTGGGTTGTTGTTGCTTATGAAGAAAGGAAGATCTTAGCCACCTTTGAAATTTGTTTCAACATGTAACTAAATTGCTGTACCGGTTACACTGAATTCAAATGAAATACACCCTTCAAATGAAATAACAGTCTTCTTTACGTTGGAGTTTTGGTTATCATGGGATGCTTCCACACTGGGCATTTAATGTGGAATTACCACACTTCATTCATTTACAGTGGGTCCACTGCGTTTGCGAGGGTTTGGTTCTAGGGGTCTGCTTGCAAAGGCAGACACAGGCTCTGCCTAGGACCCTCGTACCTACGGGACCACCTCTCCTGGTATGTCCCACGGAGGACCTTACGGTCTTCAAATAAAAACACCTTGGAGATCCCGGGCCATAGGGAGGTTAGGCTGGCCTCAACCAGAGCCAGGGCTTTTTCGGCCATGGCCTCGATCTGGTGGAACACTCTGTCACAAGAGACTAGGGCCCTGTGGGACTTGACATCTTTCCGCAGGGCCTGCAAGACGGAGCTGTTCCGCCTGGCCTTTGGCCAGGGCACAGTCTGACCCCCTCTCTCCTTCTGTAATCCTCATAGAAAGAACTCTAACCCAATGGTTGCAATTAATTTGATTCTGAATTGATTTTAGAATTAATTTACTGTGTGGTTTTATGTACAGTGGTACCTCGGGTTACATATGCTTCAGGTTACATATGCTTCATGTTACAGACTCCGCTAACCCAGAAATATTACCTCAGGTTAAGAACTTTGCTTCAGGACGAGAACAGAAATCGTGCAGCAGCAGCGGGAGGCCCCATTAGCTAAAGTAGTGCTTCAGGTTAAGAACAGTTTCAGGTTAAGAACAGACCTCCAGAATGAATTAAATACTTAACCTGAGGTACCACTGTACATTGTGCTATTTTTACTTGTTGTTAGCTGCTCTGAGCCTGGCTAAGGCCGGGGAGGGCCGGATAGAAATAAATTGTTGTTGTTGTTGTTGTTGTTTGTTTTTGTTTTTGTTCATCTGAAGTTGTATTTACCTAATTTTAAGACCTGCTAAGGAACAGGTGATTATGTCCTTATATGTAAAGCCACAGAATTCAAAGAAGGTGTACTTTCTTTTTCCCATGACTGTAAAGAAATGGGGCACGGCGGGCAGTGGGTTCCCCCAGTTCTCCATTTATCTATTTCCCCCACCTCACTCATGTAAGGTTGCAGGTGTCAATCCCCTAAGTAAAGTGAGAGCAAGTTGCAGGCTTACTGTGCTTGTTATGGGACGTTGGGGCATCCAATGGTCAGCATCCTGTATTTTCCTTAGGATTCATCCCCAGAAGATTTGGGTGCACTATCCACAGGTATAGATGCCCTTAAGGGTGGTATTCAGTGCAAGGATTCACTCCACTGAGTGAGAGGGTGTTCCCTTGTACATGGATAAATAATTGTGCTGATGGAATGAGAGACTTGGTGCTACATTGGATTCCACCTTAAAGCGTTGCTCTATTTTGTTTAAACGTCAGGGTTTTGACTCTGGCAGTGACGTATCAAAAAGGTGGTACCAGTTTGGTACACATTCACTCTAACCTTTGTTATGAGCAGCATTTCAAAGCCTATTTTAATTAGTGCTAAATTGCTTTTCTAGTGATTCCCCACCCCCCAAACTTTTTCCACATTGCAGTTAGGGATTTATTTCTTTTTAAATGAGTGGTTGTATTGGGGGAAGTTCACAGCTCATTGGTTGAATCCGTAGCTAGCACCAAGTGAGCTAAATGGACCAGTGGTGTCACCAGGTATGAGCACATTTCTGTGTTCCTTTCATATTTAATTTTTGTCTTTTCTTTCTTTTTTGCCAAATAATTTTTTATCAGTTTTCCAATATTAACCCAATTTTGCATATACCACTGCCGAATTTTTGTCATTTCTATTGTGTGTAGCAATAGAAAATATTTTTGTACTATACTTAATAAATACCTTTCCTACTGTCTTGTGTTTCTTAGTGGACAGTTTGCAGTAGTAAGGAAATGTCGAGAGAAGAGCACTGGGGCACAGTATGCTGCAAAATTCATCAAGAAACGGAGAACAAAATCCAGCCGCCGAGGAGTGACTCGAGAAGACATTGAACGAGAAGTAAACATATTGAAGGAAATCCAGCATCCCAATGTGATTACTCTCCATGATGTTTATGAAAGTAAAATGGATGTAATTCTTATTCTTGAACTGTAAGTAGTTTTGAAATTGCTTTTTAGGGGATGGGGCAGTTTTTGAAAATCAGAAATGTATGTTTTTGGAAATGCATCTTTCTGGCAGTTTGTGCTGGGAAAAAACGTGGTACGGATCTTCATAAAATATCTGCAGCTTTTTGAGAGAAGCTAGCGAATGGAGCTGGGAAAAGGGCAGGAGAAATGTTTTTGGAGTAGCAATTATAACCCTGCAGATTGTTATGTGCGTGCGCACAGTGGTGAGTTAGAAAATTAATTTTGTTTTACAGCAGATCAGTGATTTGAGAGTTGAACAGTGAGAAAACAAGAGAATCAAACAGTGGTGAAGTGGAATCCCTGCATTTTTACCTACATGTGGCAATTAGGTTTATCTGCCCCCAGTTTCCAGTTTCTTGCATTTTGCTTGTTGGTGGAACAATAGAAGTACTCTATTGCTCCACCAATGCATGGTCAGAGGGAGCAGACTGGGAGAAGGAGGCACCAGAAGCTGAAGAGGCAACAGAGTTTAGTGAGCAGGAAGAGGCTGGGGCAGAGAGCCTTCCAGACTCAGTGGCAGGAGAGGAGAGGGGACAGAGATGAAGCAGGCTGCTGTAAAATCAAGGGGTCTCTGCTTCCTGCTGCGGCCATCTCCCTTCCTCTCTGGTCTCCCAGGACACACAGAGAAATGAAGAGGGCAGAGCAAAGGGAGACAAAGCGAAGGAGCCTTAGGCTGCTGGAGAAGGCACAGAGGGAGGAGCCTAAGAGAGCGGTGGGAAAGCAGGGACCTTTAGTCCTCGCAAGTATGATCACTAGGCCTACACTGATTTGGTTTCTTTTCTTTTATTTTTTTAATTGCTGATTTACTCCTGGCACTGGCTCCTGACAGAAACGAAGCACTGTTAAGTAAATATCTCAAATGCATGAAAAAGGAACTCATTTGGTTTGGGGAGTCGGGCTGGAAACTTGAACCATCAATTTTTCAAACTTACTCATTTAAAAATACAATTTTCAATAAAGGTTAACTGTCGGACATCTGGTCTGTTATTGCTGAATATTTCCCTATAATTTATTCCTTCTTGTTAGTTAACGCTGCTTAGCTGACTTTAGTTAGTTAGTTAGTTAGTTAGTTAGTTAGTTAGTTAGTTAACACTGCCAGTTAACTAGTTAATGCTGCTGAGCCCCATGGGGGCAGGGATTTCATCTAGTGTTCAGTATACATAGGATGAATCTGAAAAGGATACACATTTAACATGAGAGTGCACGCAGTGCTGAGAGGGCAGAGGAAGCTGATTTCGGTGTGGCTTCTGTGACTGGCTCCTCCTGAGAGCCAGAGAGGAGGAGCTGCTGGCCATTGAAGCCATGCTGCACTGGGGTCCATGCTTGGCCCCCTCCTGATGAAGCAACATCTTGTACATGATGTCACAAACACGTGACACCCGCTGAACCCCCTCAATCTTGGACTAAGGTCGGCACCTATGCCAACTTTATCACTCTTTGCTTTTCTATCTCATCAAGCAAGAAAAAAGCTATTAACTAAATGTTCAGGCCTCATTTTTCACCGTGAATGATCAGTGAAAAAGGATAGGTTCCCCAATAGCAAAACCCATCAGGCTAATCTCTGTTTTGTTCCGATTTATTCTCCATTTCCAATGTAGGCCATTTTAATTTTGTTAAACGCACTGGGCTTAAAATGCTCCATGGGACAATAACTATTTAGCTGGTGCCTTAATTATTTAATCAGTTCATTAATAAAGGCATGTAAGTACAATGCTACTAGCTCATTAAGGAATGATGATGCTGGTTTTTGAAGCTAATCTGTTTCAAGGTTACTGTTTAAAATCTATAATTATATCTTATGGGATGTAGCATTTAATCCCAAAGCTTGCGAAAGAGTTGTTTGCTTCTTTTGAAAAATAATTATTTTCTAGTGCTGTGTGATATATTTTTCCTCCCAGAGGATGGAAGTGTTGACTGCATGCATCTTTTTTTTTTACTGTTAAACACAGTGCTTGATCTTCTTGAAGACTCTCAGTTAAACCTTGCACTAGAACCTATAGCCAACTCCACATGTATGTTTTCTGTTGATTCCATTTGTAAACTCCTTATGCATGCATAAAAATATAATTACCTCTTGTGATACAGAGAGGGAGTACTGTAGATACAGCTTTCTTGTGTGTTAAATACTGAGGGGTTTTATTGGATTTGCAGCTGTTTTGCTCTGGGTTTATAGGTCTCAGAAAAATCAACTCTGCAATGGCTTCTTGTTGCTTCTACCTCCAATACAGTAATCAGAGTGCTGGTCGTGGTTGTTGGTGCTTCTTCCGTACAAGAGATTAACCAACATGTCAGAAAAAGCAATTCTCAAAGAGCTTGTTTCTGGAAAATGTTTTATGTTAAGGATGAAACTAGAACAAAAATGAAATGTTAGGTTGCTGAAACGTTGGTTCTATAGTTGTTTATCCTTACAAGGATACATCATATGCCAGTGACTAATAGTGTCTGCTGTTTGCTTAGTGTGATCTTTGTGTTATTTTATGCTTGGGGAAGCAGTCAGTATAAACTTTCAGGTACGAATCGGAGAAATTGCATTGGAAAGGTTACTTTTCTGCTGCTGAATGAGAAAGCTGCAGGGTTCATACATGATCTGAATTTAATGTAATTATATGCTATGTTCGTTAGAAGTATTTAGAATCTGTGGGTGGCACTCATTATAATGTTCTGCTAATCAGAGTTCAAGAGCATGCAGTTCTTTAAGGAGCTATGCAGAGTTTACTCAGTAATCCCTATTAGAGAACCAGAAGGAAAATAATCAATTAGACTTGCCCTCAGCTGTTGTCATAAATATGCTGCAAATAAAATCTGTGTGGAAAAAATATGGCGGCTAATGTAGGGGATAAGTTATTTCTTCAAAGGACAAGTTAATCATCAACTAATTAGCACCATTTTGCTGTGCTGCATTTCTTTTCAGAAATATTTATAGCAGATGTTCAAGAAGTGAACTTCTGAAAACAGAATTTTAAACATTCCACTGGCTTCATCTGGGTGAAATGGAGATTATTCACATTTTAATTTCATAATTTGCTTTTTAGTTCCATTAAGGTGAATAAACTGCTCAAGCTTAACTTGGTGCATGCTGTGGCATTATAATGAATCACAAAGCAGCAGTGCAGTGAAATGTGGGATGTGTTAGCAGTTGCCCTGCTTAAGTAAACCTCTTAGATGTGAGCTTTTTTTTTCATGCTTCTAGCCTGTTTGATGAAATGCCTGCCCATTTACAATGGTTTCACCTTTCCTGCATTTCACATTGAGAAGCAAAGGTTGTTTCCTGCTCATGGCTACCGCTACGTTTTTCTTCCTCCTCTCTTCATTTCTTCAATACTACTCCAATCCCCTCTAATCCAACCATAGGTTATGTCCATTACTGTCTTGCTTTAATTGTCTCTATTAAGTTGTTTTTCTGTAGTACCGGTATATACAGTCTTTCTTGTTCACATCTATCTGTCTCAAGAGACTATGAAGTGCGCCTCTGGGGGGGAAGGCAAACTGCTGGAGAATCACAGCGCCTGCTGTGATTGTGGAGACCGGTAACAATGACTGCCTCCCATGTTGTTTTTGCTGCTTTAGCAGCACTGAAGTGACCTCTCTGGAGTGCAAGCCTGGGTAGTGTGTATGAAGGTCCTGGGTGGCCCAGACAAGACCCCACACTTGGCTTCACTTATGTGGTCGAAAGGGAAACAGAACAGTACATTTGGTACTAGCTTGGCTGCAGAAACGAGTTGCTGAAATGAGGCGTATGAGACACCATCCAGTTGTCTTTGGGACCCCACTCTGGATTTGTGTGGAGTTTACTCCTTAGCAGATACAGATTTTTTCCTCCAGATTCGCTGTCAAAGCCCTTATCATGAATGAGTATAGCTGCAAGGCAGCAGAGGTTTAGGATCAGAGTTTTCCTTTTCCTAGATGGGCTATCTTCCCAGGTTGACAAGCCCCATCTACCCCTCAGTTCCCTCTACAACATGTGCAGTAACCGCCTTCTTGACCATTGGACCCACTGTTGGTCTTGACTGCTCAATCCGCCACAGCCTTTCTTCGCATGCAGGGGAAGTCCCATAGACTACCCTCTCAGGTTTAGCTAACCAGTCAAAGCCATTTCCTTGTGTGTGGCCACTGTTGCATGCTCACTGCTTCTAGGAGCCACGGGTGCAGGGTATACATTATACACTTAACATAAATAGCAACCTTTATAAAGGTAAAGATACCCCTGCCCGTACGGGCCAGTCTTGCCAGACTCTAGGGTTGTGCGCTCATCTCACTCTATAGGCCGGGAGCCAGCGCTGTCCGCAGACACTTCCAGGTCACGTGGCAAGCATGACAAGCTGCATCTGGCGAGCCAGCGCAGCACACGGAACGCCGTTTACCTTCCCGCTGGTAAGCGGTCCCTATTTATCTACTTGCACCCGGGGGTGCTTTCGAACTGCTAGGTTGGCAGGCGCTGGGACCGAACGACGGGAGCGCACCCCGCCACGGGGATTCGAACCGCCGACCATGCGATCGGCAAGCCCTAGGCGGTGAGGTTTTACCCACAGCGCCACCCGCGTCCCTAGCAACCTTTATACAGTGCAGCTATTCATAATAGGCGTATGATGTAGAGATTCAAAGGTAATGTATCCTGGACAAAGCAAACTTCTGCAGTAGAAAATGAAAGTAGCGTGGGCTATTGTCATACTAGCAAACTTTAAAATGAAATTATATTCTGTAAAATTAGGGATGGGGGACCTGTGGTTCTCCAGGTGTTATTGGACTGCAACTCCCATCAGCCCCAGCCAGTATGACCAGTGCTCAGGAATGGTGAAAGCTGTAGTCCATCAGCACCTGGAGGCCACAGATTTGTGAAAGGATATTCAGTGAATGGCCCTAACGAGTGGGATATTCGGATTCTTGAGCTATTCAAAGTTGAGTGGAAGGCAGAGAACTGAACTGAGCATTGGGATATGGATTGACATTTGGAGTATTTTTAATCTTGGTCTGCAACCCTTTACTCTCCTTGTGTCTTCTGTCCAGTTTTAGACTAAGCTCTTCAGGGTATGAGCGTGTCTCTCTAGCTGCTTAAAAATGATGCAGCTGCATAAGCAATAAGAATTAATAATGCTCTGTGACTGAAGGTCACTCAGGACTAGTTCAGATTGCTAGGGAAAGCAACACTCTGTACATTCTTGGGACACCCATATGCATGCCTGCCTTTCACATGAAATTTTCATATTCCCCTGTTGTTGTTGTTGTTGTTTAGTCGTTTAGTCGTGTCCGACTCTTCGTGACCCCATGGACCAGAGCACGCCATATTCCCCTACATACATGCAAATGTATGATCACAGCTATGCTATAAAGTAGAATTGATTGCACATAAAGGGCACATTGCATTTATTCATATATATTAGCTGCCTCACAAAATAATTTCTCTTGCCAACGTACAATCCATCAACTATTGTAAGCAAGGTTATAAACACAACAAAAATACAATACAGTGGACCCTCTGGATATGGATTTAATTCGTTCCGGGGGTCCGTATGCACCCCAAAAAATCCATAACCAGAGGCACCGCATCTGTGCACACGCACGGCATGCTTCTGCGCATGCGTGAGCAGTGAAACCCGGAAAAATACTTCTGGGTTTGCCGCTTTTGCAACCCAAGATTATGTATCCAGAGAAGTACGTAACTCAAGGGTCCACTGTAAATTTAGCACTGAATCCAAACCCAGCTTAAAAGGATAAAACATATGTCAGCCATGATCGCAAAACATTTTTAACATAAATAGAGTGAAAAAAACACCTCAGCCAGCCATATAGGACAGTGATTGCATGTGTGGCTGTATGTCTTCATCTCTACATCTCTTCATATGAACAAGAAATCATTATGGAATTCACTGCCTCAGATAGTGAAAGATAAGGCCATTGTTGAGATTTGTGTGCTAGGTATGCTAGTGGTTTCTTGCAGGGAAGATGGAGTGTGGGACAAACAGCAGAGGAGGCTGTTCCCTTCACAACCTGTTATGGGACTTTCCAGATACATCTCACCAACCCCTGGTGAACTTAATGGCACATCGTCTATGAGCTGTTCTAATGCCTGCACAACACCCCAGTGGTGAGATGAAGCTACCCATAGCCTGTACTCATGATTACCCCTGACAGTACTACAATTGGTTTAGAGCTTTAAAGTAAATAGAAATACAGGCTTGGCTGTTTCATACATACTTTGGTAGCTTTCAGATTGGCTTGCATACTATGTTCTGTATAAGGCTACTTTTAGAAGCCTGGAATAGTTCAGCTTGTTCGGAATGATGCAGCGACACTGTTATCTGGGTCTGATCACAGAGCACATATTGTGCCTCTTGAAGCTTGACTGCCCACAAGTTAGTTTGCAGGCACAATAAAAAATAATGGTGTTAATTTTTAAAGCCACAGACAGCCTAAAACCAGGTTCCTTGAGGGAAGAGACTGATTTCCATTCAGACCTTTCCAATTTATATACGCTTATAGGTAAGGTCTTTTCCATCTCTGTGTTGTGGATCTCCACAAGGAAAACCATCTAGTTGGCCTCCTCTCCCTTGTCTTCTAAAGATTGTTTAAGGCATAAAAAGAGTTTCTTCTTTTTATGGGTTAGTTGCTGCTTTGAGAGCACTTGGTGATTGGGAAGGAGATATATAAATAAGTAATAAATATGATAAAGACAGTGGTAATAGGCAAGGATGTTTTCATCAATGTTTCATTTTAAAATCCGCCTTTGTCGCTTAATAATTGTTACTAATAATGTTGATGATGACACAAAGAAGTAACATTTGGAACAAAAAAACCAAGAACATTGCTCCGTTGTTTTCAGAGAGTGTCGCGATTCAATTTTGTATAGAACGAAAATATGTGATGGTGAGCCAGTATACTGTTATTGTCAGCTGCTATTCATCATCACAGAAAGTGATGGGTGGAAAAAGGACTATGCGTGTACACATTCATTTGTAAGAGTTTCTTGACAGATTTTACAATCAAAATATTTGAGAACTTTTTAAATGTAGTCTTTATGCAGGCAAAGGGTACACAGAAATATTTAAAATAAAGTTTGCTGCCGCACTGAAAATCATAAGCAAAGTATGGAAATGGTTGGGAGATGGCAGGAGTCAACGTTTATAGAGTTATGGGGAAACAATGTGTGACTTTTCTGTGTTCTGCTTTAAAATCAATAGTTGCATATAATATTGCTATTTCTCTCCTGCCACCGGAGACTTGCTACTACTCCCACTTCCTGTCATCCAAAACAATGTATGAACCTCATTGATTTTCATAAATTAAAGTACAACCTATGATAATAAAGCCAGAAAAATAGTTCAGTATACCAGAACAATTCTTCAATCATCAATTTTCTAGGTGCCTAGAATTTTCAAGCATGCATTGTTACATGGCAGACTGAAATAAACATTTGAATTGTAATTAAAAAAACAAAAACAGACTTGTTCAGATCCTGTGCAGGAAGCTTTTAAGAATGGATTGCCTTTCTTGATATGGCTGTACAAAGTCCTTAAGCTGAAAAAAAATCAATAGGCTAAAGTCAATAACTGCTGCTCCTATTCTCACAGTGTTGCAGGAGGAGAGCTCTTTGATTTTTTAGCGGAAAAGGAATCTCTGTCTGAAGAGGAGGCCACGGAATTTCTCAAGCAAATCCTCAATGGTGTTAACTATCTGCACTCTCTGCAAATTGCACACTTTGATCTCAAGGTATGTTGGATAGATTTTAAGTTTGGGGAATAGTGCCTAAAGCAACGCTTAGAACTTGGATAGCATAATAAAAATCCCCATTATTTATGTGAAAGGTAGCTATTGATAAGAGTATCACGGTGGTGGCGGAGCATGCCCCGGGGCTTCTGCACTATTTCCTAAATATTTTGTGCCCCTACCTACTAGTCCACTCATTTTGCCCACCTGAAAGAACCTGTGCAGTCTCAGTGCCAAACCAGACTTAATGATTGATGAATGTGAGTAATTATTAATTGAAGGAAGACTCTGGTTTTGAACTGGATGTGGAAAATGAATTGAGGAGAACTTAATTAAAGACTTGCTGATTTAGGGTAGATGGGGGGGGCTCAAATTAATTGAAGAATTTATTTTACTTAGGGTCATTTGGATGAGAAATAAATTAGCTTGCTGCTGTGATGTTTATTTCCAAACTTGCATTTGTATATACAAATTAGCATGTGCAAATGTGTGTTTTTATGGGTCTTCCTCAATTATTTTAAGTACTTAGGAATACTCCTGATTTTGTAAAGAACAAATGTGAATCTTGCAGCTGTTCTGCGCAGGACCCACCATTATATTATGATGTTTGGATATAATAAATCATCATCTGGGAACCCTGTGTCAAGTCAGGATTCAGTATGAGGAACCAATGTGTTTTCACAGCCATGGGGCCATTTCCGTTGAGTGTGGTGCTTAGAGCATATGAGTTTTACTTGTCAGGAAGAGATTATTTTTCCAAATTGTTCCTGTGTTTTGCAACTGCTCACAGGCAACCAATCTTTTTTTCTTCAAAGCCTGAGAACATAATGCTGCTGGATAGAAATGTACCAAAGCCTCGTATCAAGATCATTGACTTCGGCTTAGCGCATAAAATAGACTTTAGTAATGAGTTTAAGAACATTTTTGGGACGCCTGAATTTGTTGGTGAGTGTTGTACTTCCCTATTTAGCTGTTGTGGTGTGTTTGCATGACAGTGCTGAAGTGGACTGGTTCGTATAGCCAGAGCAGAACTGACCTCCATTTTCCACATGAGCTGGAAAGTTCAGTCTACTTAGTCTTTCGCCTGTACTTTCTGTGCTGAGAACAGGGGCAGTGGATGGGCAAGCAACAACCTGTCCAGATTGCACAGCAAAAGAATTTACCTAGGACGATACTGTAGTGTGTACTTCTCCCAGTTTCTCATTTGCCATGCAAATAAAGGAACATCCATTACAAGTTCACACACATTTTTCCAGCCCTCCTGTCCCCATATGCCCATCTTAGAAATTTGTGACAGATGGATGGCCTGACTTCAAAACAGAAAATAAGAAACAGTTCTACCCATTTGCAAATGCCTGGTAACCTGGAGCTCATTCCTGGTGCCAGGTGGGAGACCTTTTATTTATTTAAAAATATTTATATCCTGCTTACTCATCCAAAGAAATATCAAGAGAGGTTTACAGGAATCTGCTGATGACACCCAGCTGTGTTTCTCTTTTATATCTGACCCAGGTGTTGGCATGGTATCAGCTGGTATCTGGAATCAGTAATGGGCTGGATGAGAGGTAACAAATAGAAGCTCAATCCAGGAAAAGACAGTGGTGGTGGTGATGAATGATTTATCAATCCAGGGAAGTGGTATTCAGCCTATTCTGGATGGGGTTGAGCTTCATGAGAAGCAGGTCTCCATTCTCTGAGTTCTGCTTGTCACTGCTTTGCTGTGGGATACTCAGGTGGCCTCTGTTTCTTGTACCCATTATCCAAAAAAATCCAGGTTTGGAAGAACATCCAGACATTACAGCTAGTTTAGAGCATGGTAGCAAGATTGAGTCAGCACCACAAGTATACTTCAGTGGTATGGAGAACTTCACTAGCTGCTAGTTCATTGTTGAGTTCAATTCAGGGTGCTGGTTTTGGCCTTTAAAAACCTAAATGGCTTGGAATCAGGGTATCTGGGAGACTCTTTTCTACCAGATAACCATCAACTAAAATCTTGGTTCCTTTGGTTTTTGAGGTTGGAAGGGTGGCTACCAGAGAGAGGTCCATTTCAGTGGTGGTGCCCAAATTATGGAACGCGCTCTCTCTCTCTCTCTCTCTAGGTATGTTCACCTTGCACGTTTATTGCAGCTTCCCAGGAAAAGCCCTAAGCTTTTAATGACATCTGATCAGCATTTATGGTATCCTGGCACCCATTTTAAATGGATAATTTGAAACACTTAAGACATTTTTGTTTAGGCACGCTTGTTCAGACATGTAGATGTTGCTGTTTTTAATCTTTTTTACTCTTGATTTTAAATATATTTTAATGTTATTGCTTGTAACTGTTTTTATTGGACTTTTAATACAGCTCAGTCAGTAGAGAGTGTGAGACTCTCAAGGTTGTGAGACTGAGCAAAAGATTCCTCCATTTCAGGGGTTGGACTAGAGCATGAGTAGGCAAACTAAGGCCAGGGGTCCGGATCTGGCCCAGTTGTCTTCTAAATGAGTAGAATGTGTCCTTTTATTTAAAATGCATCTCTAGGTTATTTGTGGGGCCTGCCTGGTGTTTTCACATTACTAGAATGTGTGCTTTTATTTAAAATGCATCTCTGGGTTATTTGTGGGGCATAGGAATTCATTCATTTCCCCCAAAAAAATATAGTCCGGCCCCCCACAAGGTCTGAGAGACAGTGAACCGGCCCCCTGCTGAAAAAGTTTGCTGACCCTTGGACTAGAGGATCCTTGTGGTCCCTTCCAACTCTACAATTCTATAATTCTATTATTCTTGTAAACCATTTGGATGTTTTGCTACCATGAAGTGGTATATAAATTTTGTTAAATAAAAATAAATTTGTCCAAAGTTTTTTTTAGTATTACTGTCCGGCTGCTGCTGCTCTTTTTTGCTTATTTTTTCTTTAGTTGGTTGTATGCTGGTTTATTGTTTTTATTCTAGTTGTTCTAAAAGAAATTGCTCACATCCATTTTAGAATATGTGAAAAGGGTACAGACTGAGCTACAGGCCAGTTCCTGAGACTGAAGGGGGAAATATAGTAGCCTGATAGGCAGTAGTCAAAGGGAAGGTAAACAAATACAGAAAAAGTGAGAGATAACCAAATTATAAAAAGAACACAGATGAAGAACATTGTGCCACTAAAGGAGGAAGGAAACAAGACACTTGTAATTGAAAAAGAAAAGTTCAGAGACCAGCAAGTGGTTCATATTAGAAAAAAAGATACAGGAATTTAAGCAAGGTGGATGAGTGTTAATGCAAAAGTAGAAATTCTGTAGAAAGGAAAAGCTGTTGACAAAAGTGCGTAGATTGAATAAAAGGAATAGCTGTTAATTTAATGCATAAAAGAGTGTTCATTTATCTCTTTGCATGTAGCAACATATAAAACAAAGACAGTGAGAAGGAAAAAATGGATGTTTTATTTTAAGTTCCTTCCAGGCACTAAAAATAGTCCACATGAGGGAGGAAACTGTTGGGAACTAATGCAAGTTTTAAAAATAGACTCCATAATGACTTGGAAAATATGTTGAAATACCAATAACAATGTAGAACATTCCTACTGTAGAGTATAGGGAAGGAAGACAGAAGGAAGCATTGTATAAATAAACCATAGAAAGCAAAGTTGTTTCTATATCGAAATAAGAAAATGGGGAGAGCATAGAACAAGGGCTGTGATAAAGGGAAAATCTTCAGGTTAACATAAAGCAAAGACATCAGGCATTTGAATAATTGGGGGGGGGTGTTATTGAACAGCAGGAAGAGAAGGAATATTTCCAAAATTAACTCAAGAAAAAAATGTCATGAAGATAATAAACAAAGATAACCACACAAAAACCTTGCACACAAGACCAAAGGAGTTAAAGTGACTTATATCCCAACTAGGAACAGTCAGGAAAACATTAAAAGCAGACTTCTGGGACTTGTATGTTTCCATATGTTAAGAGAGCAGAACAGGAGACAATAGCAAGTGGAAGAGAGATTAACGAAGAAATAATGTTGAACATGTACATGTTCATCAAGCAGAAATAAAAGAAGAAAATGGTACGAGAGTGGGTGGTAGTGCTTTATATGTTAGGAAAAACATAAGCCTCTCAGAGTGCCAAACATGTCTGACATGTCAGTATTGCTTAGGCCTACATTTCATATGTGAACAGTGGTGATCATTACATGTGTTCAGTCTTTACAAGTTCTCTTTAAATGTTGCCCATCCTCTTGAACACTGTTTCTAGGTAGGAAATATTTACCTGCATTCAAACTAATTTGAATTTGAATATTTGTAAATTTAACACCCTTTCCTTTCTGTATGTGGAAGTCATGATTTTCTGCCTGGACTTTCTATACTGTATGTGTGTGTGTATGTATATATATATATATATATATATATATATATATATATATATATATATATATATTAATTCGAAAGGTTTATGTCCTACCTTTCAATATAAAGCTTGTAAGGTGGATAAGATGGTAAAAACAACTTAAAACAATACTTTTAAAATAAAAAAAGCAATTTTGTATTTACATGATTGCTTTGTAACTAAAATCCCTAACAAAGCCACAGACAAAGTAGCAGTAAAATAGCAGTGGCAAAAGGAGAGAAGGAAATCAGTTTAGTGGAATGACATTGTCTTACTTTGGGGTAGGCATGTGCACGGTAAACTTGATCCAAAGCTCCTCTGACCTTTTCCTCCTCCTGGGAAAATAGCACCCCCTCCAGGATGATTCCATTCTGCACCTAATCACTGAAGGCAGGTCATTCCCAAATCTGATGCACAGATTCCTATGGAAGCAGACAGTCCCAAACTAATGTATATAGTTTTATAAGTTAAAAACTTTGACATCTCTCCAGATACAAATTGGCAATTTTTAGTTCTGGTGAGATGATCCTGTCCCAGCTGAAGTTTCTGGACAGTCTTGAAAATCAGCCCTGCATACAATACACAGCAGATGTTTGGGGAACGTGAATACATCTGGTAATAGTATTTACATTGAATGTGTTGTTTTCAAATACAGGGGATCATAATGAATAAATATCTTACAGAACAGTCTGAATCAGTTTCATAAAAAGTTTAAAAGGGGTGAGGTTGTGATAGAACGAATTGTAAAATAAACTAACGATGAAATGTTTGTGGATCTGCATTTGTGTAAAGTAATGCAGCTTGTAAACTAATGTTCAGATGATTCCCGTTGGAAAATCTGCTTTTTCCATTTGCTCTTTCTAGACCCTACCCTTGTTGTATGTATATTTCATAGCTGAAAAAAATATATTGTTTCGTGTCAAACTGCTCTGCTATAGACTAAAGCCTCTGCTCTGTCTCTTAGCTCCTGAAATAGTAAATTATGAACCGCTGGGCCTTGAGGCAGATATGTGGTAAGTTCACAATTCTTCTGCACTTGAACGTTTTGTAATTTTTTTGTGTCTTTTTGAATAGTGATAGACACCCTTTCTTTTTCAGGAGTATTGGTGTAATAACGTATATTCTGTAAGTATTAACACTCTAAATCACTTTGTTTTACCCATTTGGTTATTAAATCAACTCCACAAAGTTATAGTCAAGGTTACTAATCTATCCAGGCCCATGTTTTGCATAGTTGTACATAATTTTCCAAATATATGCTTCAAACTACTGATTACAAACATAATTGGTTGCTGTCCTTATTTTCTAGGTTACGATTTATTATTATGTTCCTCTATATGGGAACATAATTGTATTTTATTTGGATAGTGTGCGTTTTTCCATGCAGTCAGCATAAATGATGAAAAGCGAAAATATGTAAATTCTGAGAGTTGCAGTCACTGTGAGAAGATAGTGGAGGCCTTGTTTAAGTTATTGGGCTGAGCTTCAGAATCACTTTAAAAAATGAATCCTGGAACCAAACCTTTTGTCCTGGAGTCATACTATATCATTGTGACCGAACTTATTTTTTGCAGTCTGAGTGGTGCATCGCCGTTTCTGGGAGAGACAAAACAAGAAACATTAGCCAATGTGTCTGCAGTGAACTATGACTTCGAAGAGGAATTCTTCAGCAACACCAGTGCTTTAGCGAAAGATTTTATAAGAAGATTACTAATCAAGGATCCAAAGTAAGTTTCTTCCAGGATTCATTTTGTGATTTAAGCAAACAGGATTAGTTGGTAGTTACCCTTATCCCTTTCAAAGTGAAGGAGATCTTCCCTGTTTTGTTGATCCAGACTGTCAAGTTTGCTGCCCTTACCACCACCACTTTATACAATTTGCATTTGCTTATTTATTACTGTATTTTTCGCTCTATAAGACTCACCCGACCATAAGACGCACCTAATTTTTAAAGGAGGAAAACAAGAAAAAAATATTCTGAATCAAATGTTGTTGAAGAGGCTTTGCACGGCTATCCCTGAAGCCAGAACAGCAAGAGGGATTGCTGCACAGCAATCCCTCTTGCTGTTCTGGCTTCAGCGAAAGCAACGCAGCCTGCATTCATCCCATAAGACACACACACATTTCCCCTTATTTTTTAGGAGGGAAAAAGTGTGTCTTATAGAGCGAAAAATACGGTAGTTAGTTCTAGCATGTTTTCAGTGCTGTATAAATACATAGTGGAAGTAACCACATGAAGAATATGTTAGAACCAGTCTGGTGTAATGTTCAGAATCTCCAGCTGGAACCAGGAAAACATAACGTTTAAGTGTCCACTAATCTATGAAACTGACCATGGCCACTCCCCATTTCTCAGCCTAACCTACCTTACAGAATTGTTGTGAGAATAAAAATAGGGGTACATATATGCCTTTTTGAGGCCTTTGAAGGAAATACAGACCATAAAAGTAATAAATGAAATGAAATATTATTTTTCTCCTTTAAAAGGAAGAGAATGACAATTCAAGACAGCTTGCAGCACCCATGGATTAAGGTTAGTATGCAATGCATAGATTATTATATTAGTTTTACCTCTTTCTTTTGCCCATGTAGAAGGTAATATCTTCTTCGTTCATTCTTCTTCACTGCATTTCAAAGTGTTGTTTTAATTTTCTCACAGCCGAAGGATACCCTTCAAGCACTTAGTAGAAAAGCATCTGCCGTGAATATGGAAAAATTCAAAAAGTTCGCAGCACGAAGGAAATGGAAAGTAAGACCTAACATTTCTTTATAGTAACTATTGTTCTTTGGCTTTGGAATAAGTACATGTAACAGCGGGTCACATGAAATCATAATGCTTAACTATGCTCTAACATGGAACAAGCAGGATGATGGTATCCACAGCTCATCCTGGTTTATTGTCCCCAGCACAACTGGGCCAGGAGTAAAGGAGGAGCAAGTGGGAATGAATGGTTCAAGATTAAGTGTAGTTTAACATGGCGTGTCAACATAGCCAGTGTATATTAACACATGAAAGCTATTGAGAGCTTCATCTGGGCCTTAAATGATTTGGTTTAGTTGAGTCCTGAACTTCTTGCATATTTGTTAGACTTTTAGAGTGAAATTGGTACGGGGCATTACAGCTGAGCAGCGTATAGTATTTCCAGTGTATCGTGAGAAATGAAAGAAGAGCAGGAGGAAGTAAGAGCAGCAAGGAGTTTCTTGCAAACTGTGAAAAAGAGACGTGTAGGATAACTTGGGAGAAAGAGATATGGAACAGTGTGCATAATTATCATCAGGGGATAATAACTGTTAACAGGGAGAGAGTTAGCAAATAAGTCCAACCAAAGAAAAGAACTCCTTCTTGGAAACGAGATCAGCAAATGCATGGCAGATGTGGCTGTTGACGAATTCAGCCCTATAAAAATAGATCCCAAATTTGTCCTAGATCTGACTCTCACAAGACTTTCTAATGTGATAATAAGGCATTCCAAAGTTATTTGGCCACATCAGTTTTCAGTGGCAGATACTTAATGTCCAGTATGCCTTGTCATATTCACCATATGACAGAAATTAGATGCCTCTCCAAATGCAGTATTCCACAATGGCACATTGAACCATATGCCACATTGAACGGTAAGCCACATAGTACTAACATGGTAATATTGGTTGCGTTGCTGCTTGGCAACCCTGTTTTATTAATATGCTTATTAGCAATCATTCACTGATGATCAGTGGATCTTTCCTCAGTGGGAAATACAGGCAGTGACCGTTTTAGGTGTGTCTGATATGTGTGCGACTGCATCATTCCGGACCCAAATGTGACCTGAAAACATCACTGAAAGAGGGGAGGCAGGGACAGAGTGTGGTGTTTGCAGGCTTTTTCAATGGGTGTTCTGATTACATGCGATTTCACACAAGTGCACAATGACCCGGAACGCAATCCCCACACAACCGGGGAGTTGCCTTTAATGGTGCCCTCTAGAACAGGCTTCCTGAACCTCGTCCCTCCAGATGTTTTGAGACTACAATTCCCATCATCCCTGACCACTGGTCCTGCTAGCTAGGGATCATGGGAGTTGTAGGCCAAAAACATCTGGAGGGCCGAGGTTGAGGAAGCCTGCTCTAGAAGTTGTTGGACTATAATCATCATCCTGGACCATCAGCTGTGCTTTCTGGGGCTGATGGGAATTGAAGTCCATCAACATCTGGAGGGGGTACCATTGGCTAACTCACCATCAGACAACACTGTTTTATTTTATGTTTTGGATGGGCAATTTGTCTATAGGGAATCAGATCTGAGAGGATCGCTCTGCAAGGTAAAGCGAGAAGAAATGGAGAGAGTTGGCGGTTCAGTTTGGATACAACAAGGGCAGGGGGAATAAAGGTTTTAGCATGACTTAACCTGGACTGGAAACAACTGTCAGGGTGTCTGCACTTCCTTCCTGCAAAATTCATGTAGGAGCAAATCTTTTTGCTGCCCTTTGTAGCAATCCTGCTGAACAAATATTGCAGATACATTGTGAGTCTGCAGCCTCTTTCATCTATAGGACACTGTAATGGTTCTAGGGGTTGCTCGTGCGTAAGTTGCCGCCACTCCTGGCTAGGTTACCTGGTTGAACCCTTTCTGTCTGGACAGCCTCTAGCTTCGTGGCTGTCTCAGTCGCTGGCAGAATCCGTCAGTGGGCGTTTCTTTAACTTCTTCCAGCAAAGAAGTTCTTTGACGCCAAGTCTCCTCCTACTCTCCCTGCGCGGAAGTCTTCTGCGCAGGGAGGGTGTGGGCAGCGGAGTACCCGTACTCTCTCCTCTGGTCTCCGGCGAGGAGTCTTAGAGCCTCCTCTCCGATTCCCCCATCTGCCCCCCTTCTCCACTGGTGTTATGCTGATTTCCTTCCCCAGCAGATGGGCTGCCTCTCTCCCTACTGGGACACTCTCCAGCATCCCTCTGGAGCCTTCCCTCCGCCTCTAGCTCCAATGGCAGTTTCCTGACAGACGCTATATTTTAGAGCATGACCCCTGGAATGCTCAGGGAAGTAGGGAGTGTGTAACCACACTATTATCTTGAGGCAAATGGACCATATAAAAATACAGACCTTAGAGACTAGCTTGATTGCAGCTACTAACAGTTTAGCAGTATCACTTGCGGAACTGAACTCGTATCAGAAATGTTTCCTCTAATGAGTTTTTATGGTTTCACATAAATATTTGTCTCTTCTCTTACAAAAGCAATCAGTGCGCTTAATATCGCTATGCCAAAGATTATCAAGATCCTTTTTGTCCAGAAGTAACATGAGCGTGGCTAGGAGCGATGACACTCTGGTAAGTAAATACTTGGGAGTATGGGGGTTAACATAGCATATAACATCTTCTGAACTGCAGTAATTGGAACTGTAATGTCCCTTGCAGTGTTTCAAAAATGATGCCAAGGAACTGAGCAATAAATACAGACAACAGACAATATGTGGACAATACCTGTAATCTAATTTAAGATAGATGACTAAATTTTGCTCAGTCACTTCTGCTTTTCATATTTCTGGACGAAGCTAATTCATTGCAATGCTATTTGAGCACCACTAATGAGTTAAATCCCTCAAGTAGATAGAGGAGAACAGCGGGTATCAAACAGAAAACTGGACTGGCATTTTGTCTCCCTCCTTCGTACAGGTCACCTTAATTACAGTAGTGGCTTGGCTGGCGGACATTGGGGTACCAAAGTGTAAGAAGATTCTCCCCCTTCCGCTTGTCTGAGCTGCCGTCAGTGTGATACAGTTGAGAGGTGTGGCCACCTTATTTGCTTTAGTGTAACCATGTAGCTGGCCAAGGGATGTGAGAAGAGACTCTGCCATTCCCAATAAGCTGTCGGCAGGCAGCATGGATGTAGATTTGTAGGAAAGCCCAGAACCAGGGGAAAGTCTTGTGCAACTCCCAAGACCAGCTGTTGCGTTGCACTCAGAACCCAGATCTGTGGACCCATGCCAGATACATAATTCATGTACATTACTCCGCACGCTATGAACTCCATGTTGAACACCCAGTGTGTGTGTCCACAAAAGTTTATCATAAGTTATAGTTTATCACACAAAATATTATTTATTTGTTGCATGTATATATCACCTTTCTCTCCAAGGGGCTCAAGTTTTCTGTCCCTTCTCATTTAATCCCTACAACAACCTTGTGAGGTAGGTTAGGCTGGGAGACAGTGGCTGGCCCTAGGTCATCCAGTGAACTTCATGGCTGAGTGAGGATTTGAACCTTGGTTTCCCAGGTCCTTGTCCAACACACTAACCACTACACCACAGTGGTTCTCAGATAGGGATGTCCAACTAAATGTTACTTAGAATAGACCCATTAAAATTAATAAACATAACTGTTAGACCCATTAATTTCAGTGGGTCTGCTGAGTAAAACACGAGTAACACCCATAGTTTATGGTTTTAAGGCTAAACCATATTTTAGTGACCACAATGCAGAAACTGGAAGCATTTGCTTCCTGGTTTTAAACTTGCTTTAGCTTCTCATCATGTCTACACTAAGCAAAAGGGTGGTTACTTTGAACTATGGTTTTTTGAAACAAACCAGGCTCAGATTGTGATATTTGGTCTTGGTTTGCTTTAATAAACCATAGTTGAAACAGCTGTTCTTAATTTAGACATCATAATGTATTGCGTGTTTAGCTTAAACCAGCAACACTTCCTTTTTATGCTTTCACATGAAAGCAGGTATGTTATCTGTTTTGAGTCTTTCTGATTTACACTTGGAGGTGCATAAATCCTGTAGATTTCTTTTTAAAAGTTTGATTCTGTACTTTATGAAATGTGCTCTTAAATACAGTGGTACCTCGGTTTACGAACTTAATCTATTCTAGAAGTCCATTCTTAAACTGAAACCGTTCTTAAACCAAAGCGTGCTTTCCCTAATGATGCCTCCCACCACCGGTGCCTTTCCACCATTCGGATTCCGTTCTTAGACCGAGGTAAAGTTCACAAACCAGGACACTACTTCCGGTTTTGCGGAGTTCGTAAATCAAATCATTCGTAAACAGAGCTGTTCTTAAACTGAGGTACCACTATACTAGTTTTAATAAGTATCATGCAAACATTTTTTCCCATAGAATTAAAAGTCCTTAGGCATTAAAAATTCTGCAGAGTGGCAAGTCTATCTGTCTTACACTCTTTATCTCACTTTGCTAGCTTCCACATTTTTGTAAATAAAATCTCTGCTTATTGATGTGCTGTTATTTTTTAATGTTGAATCAGAAATCATAACCGTTGCAAAACCAGCTCCCAGCAGAATTGTAGCCTTGTGCCACTGTGCCGCTGTGGTTTAAAACCTTATAAACTCTAGATAGGAGTAATTTATAGCACTGTTCTGCTTCAAGATGTCGTTCTTGGGAAATAGATGCTTCTTATTCCTGTTTTTATGTTGATGTAGCTTTCAAAAAATGAATTGTGAAATGCATAATAGAGCTCTTTTATATCAGGGTCAAAGATATGTGCTGATGCATAAAAAAGGAGACTCTTATTAGAGAAAGTAAATTACCTCCAGAATTTAAGCAGATGTTATAACAGCTTGTTTCCCATTGGGAATGGCAGTCATACTGTGAAATGACAATATATTGCTGCTGAAGAGTTTATTTCCTTTCCATACCCTCCTCCCTCTCAAAGCTAATAACTTCTTTTCTCTTGTCTTTCCCTTCCCATCTACTTTCTGGTTAATTTATGAGGACGAGGAAGATTCATTTGTAATGAAAGCCATCATTCATGCCATCAATGATGACAACGTTCCTGGTCTCCAGCACCTTCTGGGCTCTTTGACCAATTATGATGTCAATCAACCTAATAAGGTATGCTGTTGTTGTATAGATTTAGCAGCTAAAGAAGAAGAAGCTATCATTTTTACTGACAAACAAAGATCAGCCCAAAGACTCATGAGCATTCCAATATCAATTCAGGAAAATCTTCCTGGGAAGGTTACAGAGGACACAGTTTTTTTGGGGGGGGGTGGGTTTATTTGCATGTGTGGACAAGGACCTATCCCACTTGATACCTAGCTTTTAACACCCGTTTTGAGAAAATAGCACAACATCTATAGACAGTTACTTCCTTTCTTGATGTGCTTGCCCAGATTTGCCAGGAGTGATGAGTGGAGAAGAAGGAAAAGCTGAGGCTGTTGTGTGCAGTTTAGGCCTCCCCTCCAAAAAAAACCCCATGTCGGATCCAAAAGCTACCATTGCAGCCTCTCATTGGGTGGTCATGGGGAGGGAGGTATCTGGTGCTGCCTGCATGAGTGAGTGGAATGGATGGTTGTTGCTGTGAAAAGGAGGTATTGCATAGTTAGCTGTTCCTCTTCCTTTTCATAAATGCTTGAAAACCGGCAGTGTACCTCCAGCCCTGAAAAACTTGCTTTTCTGTATAATTAAAATACTCAGTGCCTTTATTCTTAAATCATTATTTATCTTCCGAATCTTTCATTGCCTTTGCATCTCTCCAGTGAATTGGTGTTTCATGATTTGTCAATATCCTTTTTGAAATACGATGCCAACTTACACAATGTTCACAAAGCTAAATTTAGCAGTACTGTCGCTCACTACATTATGAAAACAATAATCCTAATAATGAAAAATAAAGACACTGCATGTTTGGTATAGGTTTTGTTACACACAGAGAGCTATTGTACATGGTGCACCAGACCCACTCTAAATCTTTCTCAGAAACTCATTGCATTGCATTTTTGGATGTTTGTTAAATGTATCTGGACTTTCAGAGCGATTTTGACGCAGCTCTTCAAAAGCAGACGCTTACTCTCCGTACACAGATTTTGCATCAGCTAAAACATTTATATGTATTTATAAATATCATTAAAAAATCAAAGCGGTTTACAATCTTGTCTTCATATATAATAAAATCTGTTAAAAAATTAAATCAGAGACTATCAACTAGCTATATATGTATGTTGTTCTGTCCCATAATCTCTTGAGACCCAGCCAGATGGGTGGGATATAAATAATAAATTATTATTATTGAGAAAAGTGATCAGTTTTTAACAGTTTGTTTATTGCAGCATGGGACACCTCCATTTCTGATTGCTGCTGGATGTGGAAATATTCAAATGCTTCAGTTATTCCTAAAGCGAGGTGCCCGTATTGATGTCCAAGATAAGGTGAAACAATTGTTTAGATTGGTATCTAAATGTGTTACTTATTTGCAGTGCATTTTAGAAGGAAACCGATTGAACATTTGTTTAGGTAAAGGTAAAGGGACCCCTGACCATTAGGTCACGGACAACTCTGGGGTTGTGGCGCTCATCTCTCTTTATTGGCCAAGGGATCCGGCGTACAGCTTCCTGGTCATGTGGCCAGCATGACTAAGCCACTTCTGGCGAACCAGCACACAGAAACGCCATTTACCTTCCCGCTGGAGCGGTACCTATTTATCTACTTGCACTTTGACGTGCTTTCAAACTGCTAGGTTGGCAGGAGCAGGGACCGAGCAACGGGAGCTCACCCCGTCATGGGGATTCAAACTGCCTACCTTCTGATTGGCAAGCCCTAGGCTTTGTGGTTTAACCTACAGCACCACCCGCGTCCCATGAACATTTGTTTACATTGTTGTAAATGAAGATTATAGATTGAAATCATTCCTGCAGCTCAGTCAGTCATATTCTAAATTTGGCAAAGAGCAATTGCATTTCTAACCCATTAGTATCAGCAAGTTAATACCCATATGAATTCATTTTATTTGAATGAATACCTAAACAAAATGTTTCCGCTTTGGAAAAGTTGATTTGTTAGATCTTGATAATTATCCTCATCGTGTAACATTTATCTTAAATATGTTGGAATATGTTGCTGCAATTTGCTTATGGTTTTATTGATTGCCATCATCAAATATTTTGGACAGGCAGGATCTAATGCAATCTACTGGGCATCTCGACATGGTCACGTTGAAACTCTGAAATTCCTCCATCTAAATAAATGTCCTTTGGATGTTAGAGACAAGGTAAGGGCAAACCTTTAAATCTGTTGGAGCATTATTTTAAAACTTCTATTTTAGATAGCCTTGTGCTGCCATCTTATACTGAGAAATAAGCCCTACTGACTTCAGTGGGACCTAAAAAAGGTAAAGGTAAAGGACCCCCGACTGTGAAGTCCAGTAGCATACGACTCTGGGGTTGTGACGCTCATCTCGCTTTACTGGCCGAGGGAGCTGACGTTTGTCCACAGACAGTTTTTCCAGGTCATGTGGCCAGCATGACAAAGCCGCTTCTGGCGAACCAGAGCAGCGCACAAAAACGCCGTTTACCTTCCCGTCGGAGTGGTACCTATTTATCTACTTGCACTTTTTGGCGTGCTTTCAAACTGCTAGGTTGGCAGGGACCGAGCAACAGGAGTGCACCCCGTCACGGGGATTTGAACTGCCGACCTTCTGATTGGCAAGCCCAAGAGGCTCAGTGGTTTAGACCACAATGCCACCCGCGTCCCTTTCAGTAGGACCTACTCTGAAATAAATGTGTATGTGAATGCAGCCTAACCCATCCAGTGCTCAGGTTTAGGGCAGGCTACAGTGTTTCTAAAAATTAAATAACATTAATTCTGTTAAAGTACTTGTTCTATGCTAACTCCTGAAGTTTTCTGTTAGAGTAAGGTTAGTATGTGCCACAGGTCTGTTGATCTGCACTGGGATGCGGTGGGTTCTCCACCAGTCAGTGTGGATGTCTGTAGGTAATGCTATCCCAAGCTATTTTCCAGCCAGCAGTAGCCCACAACAAGCTCCAAAGCAGAACCTTTTTGTTTATTTGTAGTATTCATATTATTGCTGTTGCTGCTGTTGTTGTTTTACTTTGAAACTGGCATGGGAGAAAAAGGGCAAACCTCTCTCTATAGATTGTACCCATCCAGTATTTATAGGAACCAGTATAATCCATGATGTTGGGAGTACAGTGGTACCTCAGGTTAAGAACTTAATTTGTTCCGGAGGTCTGTTCTTAACCTGAAACTGTTCTTAACCTGAAGCACCACTTTAGCTAATGGGGCCTCCTGCTGTCGCCGCGCCGCCGCTGTGCGATTTCTGTTCTCATCCTGAAGCAAAGTTCTTAACCTGAAGCACTATTTCTGGGTTAGCGGAGTCTGTAACCTGAAGCGTATGTAACCTGAAGCATATGTAACCCGAGGTACCACTGTATTAAACAATGTGGCATAAGGAATAACGCTTGTGTGTGTTTTGTCTTCTTCTCAGTCTGGAGAAACTGCACTCCATGTGGCATCTCGGTATGGTCACGTTGATGTGGTTCAAGTCTTGTGTAGCATTGGCTCAAATCCAAATTTTCAAGATAAGGTGAGTAGTAGAGATTAAGCCTTTTTCTGCTGCTAAGCAAAACCAGGATTCCTTCCCATTCAGTTCTTGAAATTACCATGTGGGTTTTTTACTTGGAGTAGAAATTAGTGGGCCCAACGTTCCAGTTTCTTTTTTTCTTTCTTTGAATTTTTTTATTTTCAATGCAGAATCATAACAAAAATTACAAACATTGAATCCAAAATAATACTATACAAACAAAAAAACCCGGAACATACAAAAAAAAACAGAAAAGAAAAAGGGGGGGGAAAGCAGAGGAAACAAAACTAAACTAAACGAAAACGAAAAAGCACACATCTACAGAAAAAAACCATATCATTACGTACATAAACACAAATTGACTTCCTTCCTTTGTTCTAAGACCTCAAAAAAATTACTCTTACTGTATTGTTGTGTCTAATTAGATTACTTCCTACTTTGTACTTTTTTTTTTACACCATTTTTCTTTTTCTTTAACCCTGCAAAGCATCATTCATTACATACCAATATACTTACTCCAGAACAATGTTTTTTCATATACTCTTTAGCACAACCCCATTCTTTTAATAATTTCTGGTCCGATTGTCCCCTTATGTAAGCTGTGAGTCTTGCCAGATTTATGTATTCACAAAATTTAATTTGCCAATCTTTCACTGATGGAATTTTTCTGCCTTTCCAGTTTTTAGCTATGAGCATCCTGGCAGCTGTTGTTGCATAAAGTAATACTTTCCTTTGATTTTCGGGGATATCATTTGTAATTAAACCTAAAAGGAATGCCTCCGGTTTTTTACTGAAAGATATTTTAAACATCTTTTTGAGTTCTTCATAGATTTCATTCCAGAATTGTTTAATAGGTCGGCATTCCCACCACATGTGAAACATTGTTCCTATTTCTTTTTTACATCTCCAACAGGTATTCGATTTTAATTTGTAAATTTTAGCCAATTTTACCGGAGTTAAGTACCATTGGTACACCATTTTCACAAAATTTTCTCTTATTGTATAACATGCCGTGAATTTAATATCATATTTCCATAATTTCACAATTATAGTCATTGCTGATTTAATAAATTGCAACTCTTATTTCCTCAGTTTAGTGCAGTCTTATGAGTTTTTTCCTGCTGTGATTGCTCCAGAATGGCTGGGACGTCCCATGTGTTCACACAGATTGTTGGGCTATCTGGTCCTAAGTAAAAATTCTGCAAATAAATGATAAGCTTTCCTCCTTTTTTAATAAAGAATCCCCCTTCCCTATCCCATTCATAGATGTGCTACATGGGATTTACCCTGTATCCCTTGAGGCAGGCCAGTAATACATTCACTGCATGTATTACTAGCGATATTATCCAATTTAATCATGGTGGTGGTAGTAGTAATAATATTCTTTGCAGTGTTTGTTGATGGGGGAATTAACTCTTGGGATTGTTTGTGATCTATAGATATGAAACTAATAGAATTTCCAGTTTCACAAGTCTGCCGCATGTCGATTGGGGAGCTGGAGCACACTGCTGTTGGAGATCATGACATGGACATCTGCATGGATGAATCCTGTGCGCAAATCTCATACTTGTGTGTGCTTCCTCCTTCAGATGTCAACACCAGCGCATGGGCCACCATGCCTGCTTGATGCATTGAAGGGCACTAATTCACAAATACAAAGCACATCCTGTTAATAACCTTTTAATGGGATTGCAACATTTCTTAGGAGTTAGATTTATTGAGTCAAAATTGGAAGTGTTGTTTAAGCATTATGTCAGCTTTGTTAATAGCAATGTTACTAAATTGTTTTATAGGAAGAAGAAACTCCTTTGCACTGTGCTGCTTGGCATGGATACTACCTTGTTGCCAAAGCACTCTGCAAAGCAGGCTGCAATGTGAATGTTAAAAATAAGGAAGGGGAAACTCCACTCTTGACAGCCTCGGCTAGAGGTTACCATGATATTGTGGAATGTTTGGCAGAGCATGGCGCTGACCTTGATGCAACTGACAAGGTTAGTTATGGTTGAATTGAGTCGCATTTAGCAAGAAATTGTCTATAAAGGTTTTGAATAGTAGAGAAGAGCTTTAAATAGCTTTCATAACTTGTTTGGATATTGCATGTCATTGTTAATCATTAAATGAAGGCTGTCTTAAGAAGTAGGATACAACACTATGAAAAATTAATTAATTGCATTTACTATGCTTATTTCATATAACTGTATAGTGATCTCCTCTGTGGTTCAGCTGTTCATTTTGGGAGACATAAGACTCTTGCATGTTTTACTGAAAATAACCAGAACATCGATTTTTAATTTTTATTAAATACTTGAAGTAGAAATAAGATGGTGAAAATATATGATGCTTAGCATACAGATAGATTACTAGAAGTTTGCAGTTTCTTCCTTGTCCGCATCCAGTCTTTGAAGATTGATTGATCCAACTCCGACTCCAGTTTGACCCTATGAAAGGATAATCCATAGTCTGGATTGATGGGCTCTCATCCATGGTCAGAGCCCTCTATCCTGCCTGCAGCAGGAGCTCAGTTTGGTTCTTTATCAATCAGAGAGACACTTAAAAGGCAAAGTGGGGAAAGAAACAAGGCATTTTTAGCTGAATAAGAAGCTCAAGCTTCAGTCCTTTTCCCACTTTCCTGGGAGTAAGCTGCATTGAATTCAATGTGAATTACTTCTAAGACATAGAGCAGCATAAAAAACAAATCACAAAATGTAAAAGTCTTTGACAATAACCCTAGATTTGAGGCCCCTTTTTGAATAACTCAGAGATCTTTTCCCATATACCGTAAGCAAGCAAATGAAGCTTTTATTTTCAACTTTTAAGTATCTGAAATCCAGGAAACTCTAGTGTGTTTGTGAGTCCTCCGTTTACCACAAGGTCTCTTTCCCATATATGAGGTCAGAGTGTCTCCAGCAAAGCTCCACTTACTGCTTAGAAGTGTCACAATGAGTACAAACTCAGCAGTATTCATTATCATCAAGACGTACTGAAGAGGAAAATACAATTCTATCTCTCTTACTAGAAATTCGGGGTTTCTTTAAATAGCTGTTTCTTTTGCAGTTTAAGAGTTTTCATTGTGAGACTTACTTGCAATTCTCTGCCTCTGTACTGTACTTACAGCAAAAGAATCATTGTGGAAAGTGGAGAAATTCAAGTGGTTTTGTCTGTGATAGATTCATATAGAAATTTCCTCATAACCTTTTAAGCACTGCACAATGCTATCTGAATGTGCAGCTAATTAAACAGGACTAGTTTTTCATGAGGTAGTTTTGAAGTTCCTGTTTGGTCTTTTTCTTGACACCTGTAAGGGAGTAGCTTTCAGTACCAGAGAATTGTACATGGGCTAAGCTGTGCTATTTAAATCTACTCTTTCATTTATCTAGAACATTTCTTTTTTCATTTGGGTCCCAAACAAGCCAGGAAAGGATGTAACTTTTTATGGGACAAACCATTTGTACCTCAGTCCAAGGTGGTCACGGTTCAAAACCTATGGTGACTGCCATTTTATCCTAACCGCAACTCTGAAGTTGGTGACTCCTGATCATCAAATGGGCTTCATGGTCAAGCAGGGCATTAAGAACATTCCTCTACAATCCAGCCCACAGCCCACTGGACCACAGTGGGCTGGTTCAGAACTAATGTGATAATTTAGCATACAAGAACAATCCTAGCCTCTTGTTCCTGGATTTCCCTCCTTCCTTGGTGTTCTACAAGAAAGAATGGAAGCATCTGGTTTCCTCTTTAGAATTAACTACGGTTTAGGATACCTTCTGAAACCTCTAAAGTGTGATTAATCTTAACTTTGGTTAATGAGTTATTAAGCTGGTTTATATTCATAGTTGACATTAACCATACTTTAGAGTTCAGTTGAGACACCAAATGGCAGTTAATCTGAAATGGAAGATTCCAGACGCATCACAGTAATGTGCCTCCTCACAGTCGTGTGAGGACAGAGGGAGCACAGCAGTCCAGAGGGAGGTTAATCTTGTTCTAGTAATTTTAAACCACGGTTTAGTGTTGCATCCAACTGCAGACACTGACTTAACAAGGAAGTTATCGGGTTCCAGAAAGCCCAAAAGGAGCTCTGTGGTGCTCAAAATGACTGAATATTATTGTATTTGCTTCTGATATAAACATGTTAAAAAACAGTTAATTTATTTTGTTTTCAATGCAAGAAATAGCTGGTCGTTCTTTTTTTGTGTGCATTTAGGACGGACACATAGCCCTTCACCTTGCAGTCCGAAGATGTCAGATGGAAGTGGTTAAAATGCTTATCAGACAGGGATGCTCCATAGATTTCCAGGATAGACACGGGAACACTCCTCTCCATGTGGCCTGCAAAGATGGAAACATTCCCATTGTGATGGCACTCTGTGAAGCAAACTGTAACATCGATATAACCAATAAGGTACTTTAAAAAAAAACACACACCCAGCAACCCTACAGTGTTTGTACTAAGGGCTTTTCCAGATGACAAATTGTTCCAGCACTGAAAGCACAGTAGGTTTTCACTTGAGAGGGATCAAACAGTTCTTTCCCCCCCCCCAAAAGGCTACAATTAAATGAAAACTCCCATTTTCTGAGTACCGAAAACGTAATTGCTAATCTCTGAGGGAGGAAAGGGGATATTTCTCTACAGCTAGTGGTTCCATTTCAAGAGTGAATGCTCGTTGTTCAGTGTAATTAGTACCTATTAGGTAGTTCTCATGATTGTCTACCCCCCCATGTCCTTTGGTGAATTTTATATTATTTTACTTGAATAGCCTCCGTATCCAGAGAAGTTACACTCTATCCTCCCTCATCTGTTCACATACTAAGCTGTGTGGGCATGCAGGCTAATATACAGTGGTACCTCGGTTTACGAACTTAATCCATTCCAGAAGTCCGTTCTTATACTGAAACCGTTCTTAAAACCGAGGCGCGCTTTCCTTAATGAGGCCTTCCGCTGCCGCTGCCCTTCCACCATTCGGAGACTGAGGTAAAGTTCGCAAACCAGGACACTACTTCCAGTTTTGCGGAGTTCGTAAACCAAATCATTGGTAAACAGGAGTGTTCTTTAGCTGAGGTACCACTGTATCTTCTAGACATGTTCATTAATTCAGTTGTATTTTTATTTCGTCATGCCAGGTTAAGTCACTCTTCATTTATTTGCTGAGAATCTGAATTTGACACATAGTCCCAGTTTACACAAAATTCTTCATACTGTTCTTGTGCAATCAGAAATTTATCAGTGCAGTTTTTGGTTCTGACATTATAGAGGCAGATAGACCCCTTCAAGCTGTTTCTCAGCAACATTGGTTGGCCACTTACCTTCTGGCAGTGCTCAGCTGCTTCTGAGGTAGCAGAAGTGAGCAAGAAAGTTGCTGCATTAAGCAAACTAGTAATTAACTAGGGGAAAGGTGCATTGGTGATAGGTAGCATGTGGGTGTAAGGATGCTTTTAGGTCCTAAGGTGGAAAGGCTTAGATCCCTTAGACAGCTTCTCATGTTTTATTTTGCTTCCATGCAGCTGGTAAATAATACATCTCAGCAACTCTTGTTCCTTTGTGCATTAGAAGATTGCTGTTAATTGCATTGCAAAAACATTGTATGCCTCTGTGATGCTGGTGTTACTTCTTTGTGAAAATGGCTCGGCAGTATGTGGGAAAGCGAAATACAGTACTTAGCAGGTTTGACTCCTGTGACTTTCCATGTAGGAGTTTGTAGAACTTCAGGATTTTTCCTGGTGCTAATTTCAATGGCTTTAGAGATCCTAAAGCTGACACACTGTGTGTGTGTGTGTGTGTGTGTGTGTGTGTGTGTGTGTGGAGGGAGGGAGGCAAATCTTGGATTCTATAATGCTACAGAACTGAAGGATATTTTGAATAATGCAGCTTTTGTATGGCACAAATCGGTTCAATTCAAGAGTCCTTGCATTCCTTTCAAGGAACATTGTAATATTGCAGTTACAGCCTGACCACCTAAACACCCTTCATGACCTTCTGTGCTACAACCCACCATGGAAAGCTGCGGGTTTTTGGCTGACCCTGTGCAATCATTTATTTGGATTATTTTTAAATTTAAGTGTCACCAGCTGCCAAGTAAAAAGCTTATGATAATAAGCCCTCTGCCCTCTTGCGTTAGCTTAATCCTGACTGATTGAGCAATTAAATGCAGAACCATGATAGAAATTCTGTTTTCAGGGAAGCAGAGTTAATACAGCTAAAGGCTTGACTTTATGGCTGAAAATCTTCTACTGGTCTCAGTGGCTTGGCACCCTGAAAAAAAAAGCAAACCCCTGCGTCTAAAGAGGTCAAGTAGTTTCGTTACACATGTATGATGCTTTGCACCTTAAGCTCTTTCGGTTTGTGACATCATTAGATGCCATGAATTTTATTCAACTTGCTTGTTCGACTTTGAGCACAAGACATTCTAACTGTAAATCATCTTCACAATCAAATCTTTTGACAAGGAATAATGGACTTAATGAAGCATCCATTCTGGATCCTTAAACGTGACATTAAGCAGTTTATTGGATATGTTACTGTCTTGTATAGTGTCAGGTAAATAATCTGTTCAGCCTAGTGGAGATTACTCTAACTGACAAGGGTTCTGCAGAGTTTGGGGAAAATATTTTTCCCAGCTCTTCAGTTGAAGATCCTTTGACTGGAGATGCCAGGAGTTATAAATGCAAGTAGTTCTCAAACCACCAAGCTCTTATTAACTTTCTTTCTTTGCTGCTGCTCCAGATTAATTAAGGAAAGGTGAAATATTACTGTGCATGTGCTCTAAAAGGTCATAATATTTGATGAAATTACAGCAGCACAGATAAGGTAATATCACTAAGCAGCTTTGCCCAGAAGGTGCACAGAAAATGTATTAACCAAGTAAATGTTCATTCTGTGACTGGCAGTAAAGCCGGGATTTCACAAAAACGATGGAAGAATTAACAACATACATGGTTCTAATTATCCTACAAAAAGAACACAAGACTTGTATGTAATTTGCAACAACTTTATATTTTAAAAGTAAAACTTCTAGAAGCCTTAATGCAAGCTTTAAAATATACAGACACTTGTGTTTCTGCACTCCTGTAGAAATCCCTAAATAATATAGTCATAGCAGAATCCATACACACACACACACACACACACACACATACAGTGGTACCTCAGGTTACATATGCTTCAGGTTACATACGCTTCAGGTTACAGACTCCGCTAACCCAGAAATAGTGCTTCAGGTTAAGAACTTTGCTTCAGGATGAGAACAGAAATCGGGCTCCAGCGGCGCGGCAGCAGCAGGAGGCCCCATTAGCTAAAGTGGTGCTTCAGATTAAGAACAGTTTCAGGTTAAGAACGGACTTCTGGAATGAATTAAGTACTTAACCCAAGGTACCACTGTATATATATGATGCCACTGCTGTTTTAGATGCTTTCCCCCCTCTCTCCTTCTCCCCCCCCCCCAAGGAAATGAGAGCTGCCTATAGAAAACAATGCAGATATCTAGGATTTTAGTACTGCGGTATTCATGATTGAGCAGTAGGGCGCCCTCAAGCAAAAGTTATCAACAAGTGTAGGAATTCCTTTAATGTGTTTAGTGTGAATCCATAGTTCCCCTCTCCAAAAAGCAAGATGAATTACTATAGTACTGTGACTTCAACATTCCTTCCAGATGTTGTTTCTAAACACTGATTCATGGAAGTTTTAAAGGTTTCTTTAAGGAGGAAAAAGTGAGTAGGCACCACTGTAAAGTTGTTTGCTTCTGCTGAAGATTAAGCCTTGGGAGTGCGCTTCTTGGATTACAAACCGCCTTGCTAGATTACGATGTGCTGAATGGTTTAGTCACTAAACTGCAAGAGGCATGATTATATCAAACTGGTATATTGAGAGGCTCCTAGAGTATGACCCTGTTCAGATATAATGCTGCGCATAAGGAGCCTTGGTCTTGCAAACTCCCACTTCTCCTTTCTCTCACATTGCCAAGAGGAAGTTTGAAACCTTTCATTTTTGCTTAACTGCAGCTACCCACTTCATTTGAACCAGGAATCATAGTTTAATAAAGGTAAAGGGACCCCTGACCATTAGGTCCAGTCGCGGACGACTCTGGGGTTGCGGCGCTCATCTCGCTTTACTGGCCGAGGGAGCTGGCGTACAGCTTCCGGGTCATGTGGCCAGCATGACTAAGCCACTTCTGGCGTACCAGAGCAGCACATGGAAACGCCATTTACCTTCCCACCGGAGTGGTACCTATTTATCTACTTGCACTTTGACGTGCTTTCGAACTGCTAAGTTGGCAGGAACAGGGACCGAGCAACGGGAGCTCACCCCGTCACAGGGATTCGATCCGCCAACCTTCTGATCGGCAAGTCCTAGGCTCTGTGGTTTAACCCACAGCACCACCCATGTCCCTCTCATAGTTTAATACGATCCACTTTATCCAGGAATCGTAGTTTAATACGATATGGTCCAGTTTCAAAACAAGCTAACTTCAAACCATGGTTCAGGAAATGAGACTTCTTTAAACTAGCCGCAGTTAGTGATAAACTTTGATTCCTAGTTTGGAAAAAATAGGAAACTGCTGTTCACCAAACGCCTCCTTTCAGCTGCATGGAAGAGCAATGAGTGCAAGACCATGTCTCTGTCTGCAAGCCAATCACAACATTTTAATATTTTGACTGGATTATTGTTTCAGCAGAAGTCTTATTTTATCTTTTATAGTATGGTAGGACACCTTTACATCTGGCAGCGAACAATGGAATTCTCGATGTTGTCCGGTACCTTTGCCTAAGTGGAGCAAATGTGGAGGCGTTAACTTCTGTAAGTATGACCTAGTATATGGGTTTGGCAGTTTTCTGAAATCTCTCCCCACACACACACACACAAAGAGCTTCTGAGCTATAACACTTAGGTTTCTAAAAAATCTTACACACAATATACAGTCTTTTCTGACACTAAGCCTAAAATAATTTAATTTGGAACGCAGTTCCTAGCTTAGCAACAGTATTCTTGCTAAGAACTCGGCTACTTCGTTTCCAGTAACGTGTTAGCTATTCCCCTGACAATGTGTGTTGAAAACCTATAAATACAATATTTAGGCCTTTTTGAAATTAGTTCCTCTGGAAAGCTTTCATGCTAAAAATAAGAAGGATAATTCACAGTGTACTGGCATGTGTGGGAGGCAGAGTGAATGGATCAGCAAGCTTGCAGGTGAGCTTGTAAAACAATTACTGCTTGTCCAACGGATCTGCGCCACTGCCTCCAATCAGCACCACCTGCTGTCTTTTCAGCTCTCACCAGGGTTGAGTAATGTTCCTAAAACTGACCTTCTTGAAGAACCAAATAGCTATCACACACATCATTGCCTGCACTTTAACTAAGTAACGTGTGGGGTTTTCTGCAGGAGGCGCATAGAGCTTGCACCCAAAATGTGTGCCCCCCCCCTCGGTCTACCTGCATAGTTGTCAGGGCTCCCCTGCTGCAAGCCAAAGAGTTATATGTCATAGGCTCACAACATTGCTGTAAAGAGAACCAGAAATAGAGAATTTTTGCGTGCAATTTATGTGCCTGTATTTTTCATCTTTGTTGGAAGCCACCCAGAGTGGCTGGGGAAACCCAGCCAGATGGGTGGAGTACAAATAATAGGTAAAGGTAAAGGGACCCCTGACCATTAGGTCCAGTCATGGCCGACTCTGGGGCTGCGGCACTCATCTCACTTTATTGGCCGAGGGAGCCGGCGTACAGCTTCCGGGTCATGTGGCCAGCAGGACTAAGCCGCTTCTGGCAAACCAGAGCAGCACACGGAAACGCCGTTTACCTTCCCGCCAGAGCGGTACCTATTTATCTACTTGCACTTTTATGTGCTTTTGAACTGCTAGGTTGGCAGGAGCAGGGACCGAGCAACGGGAGCTCACCCCGTCACAGGGATTTGAACCGCCGACCTTCTGATCGGCAAGTCCTAGGCTCTGTGGTTTAACCCACAGCGCCACCCACGTCCCATGTGCAATTTATGTGCTTGTATTTTTCATCTTTGTTGGAAGCCACCCAGAGTGGGTGGGGAAACCCAGCCAGATGGGTGGGGTACAAATAATATATTATTATTATTATTATTATTATTATTATTATTATTATTATTATCATCATCATCATCATCATCATCATCACCACCCCCGCAGCACTTGCAAAGATTTAAAGCTAATTCACATATTCAAAGGAATCTCCATGAACTGTACTGCAGAACAGGAAAATAAACTGGCCTCATCTTGAAGATTTTAACTTTTTACTTAAAATTTCAAAATCAAAATCCATTTATTGTGAGGACCATGCCTGTGCACAAACATCAACACTACAATAGTTAAAAATATTAAAATTCATTACATACTATGCCAACAAAACCTTCTTCCCACAGAATAGAAAAGGAGGGAAAACGAGCAACGAGTTAAACAGACGATGAAGGGGTCTTTACATTGTCGTCCATAAATCTTTCCCTGGCTTTCATGGCCTTCATACTTAAAATTTAATAATCCAGAATAACTCCACCTATGTCCACACTTGCATGCACACTAGCTAATAACAATTAGAATTACTACTTAGTCAGCATCATAAGGTTGTATTGAAAAACTGGGGGGGAGGGGAGTTTGCTTTTTTCATTCTTTCACCACACTCTTGTGTTTTATTTAATGGATGGGTATAAAGTGCATTCATTTAAGTAGCTTAAGGGATATGTTATTATGGAAACATAGTTTTGGATAGATGAGGTAGCACAGTGTCTTCAAATGGTTAGCAGAAAAGAACCACTTTGAGTTCCGCTATTTTGTTGATCTTGGTGGTCTTAATTGAAGACATGCTAGCACACTATCAGAAGGACTGCATTAGATCTCCTCGCTTAAATCGAAAATGCAGTTCTGTTTCAGAAAAGATTGTAAATACAGAATGGGTAGGTCCTCAAGGTATAACAGTTGCACGAATGCAGCCCTAAGAGGCTATTACAGTAAGCAATTTTTCTTATACTTCATTTCACACCAAACTGCTGACTCATGAAATGTAGGTAATTAAAAGTCAAAAGCAGAATGCTGAAGACAGATTTGCTCCTGAGTTTGCTTAAGCTGTTTAAAGCTGCGCTGTCATCTTCCCTGCACTAAGACCTCCCAGAGATGATAGACAAAGTAACCAAGTAATTCATTTCCCCCTCTCTATTTCTCATAGCTATATAAACACAATTCATGATTTCTTGCATCCTATTTAAATGAGCACCAACAGATCGTTGTAGTTGCATTTTAAAGATTCATATTGTTCATACGCAGTATTAGGAACACATGGCTTGGAAAAAGCTTTTTGTGTGTTTCTTTGTAAAGATGGGAGCAGTCATGCTGAAAGGGGTAAAAAAAAAATGCTTCAAGTGTTTCTGTAATATCAGGATGCTTCTATAAAAGAAGCATTAAGAGAAAAAGAACAGAAAGGGAACAAAATAGAGATTCTAGCTAGGAGGTCCTTGCTATTTCTTTCCTTAATCCATTTGCTTCTGACATAATTTATTTTCTTACCACCCTGAGGATATTGGAACATTTTTGTTTCTGTTTTTCTCTTGTGGGCTAGAAGTCATTGTAGCTAATCGCTTGTCTTCTAACAGGATGGAAAAACAGCAGAAGATCTGGCTAAAGCGGAGCAACACGAACACGTAGCCAGTCTGCTTACAAGATTAAAAAAGGTGAGGAGATGAGTGAGGAATCGAGCTTTATTTCTCTTGAACCTAAAATACTGTGATAAATAATAGATCAAAAAAATAAATTTTAGTAATGGTTTGTAATTCATTGACAGATATCACTTTAATTTTAACAAAATCCCCTAAGGGTAAAGTATTCCCTTTTCCCTAGAGGAAAGAAAGGTTGTATCCAGCAAAGTTGTCCCATTAGCACAAAGGCTTCCCCTTGTGCCACGGGGCTTTGTCTCCCCTATCCCTCGTTATATTTTTGCTACTTGAATCAGAATACTAATTCTTGCACAACTGCTTTACTCTGGAAAATATGGGGTGTTTAAAGAAGTAAAAGCATTTTGATGTTTGGCGTTTCTCTTCACAACTACGTGTTTCTTTTATTCTTTGCTTTCACCTTATAGGATACACACAGAGCACTTTTCATCCAGCATCTTAGACCTACTCATAATCTTCAGCCGAGAATAAAACTTAAGCTTTTTGGACACTCGGCATCTGGGAAAACTACTCTTGTGGAGTCTCTGAAGTGTGGGCTCCTGAGAAGCTTTTTCAGAAGGCGCAGACCAAGGCTTTCCTCTACAAACTCTGTCCGGTTTCCCCCTTCACCTTTATCTAATAAGCCATCAGGTACCATTTTAAGGCTTTTTATGTTGTCGCTCTTAATAGTCATTGTTTTTTACCTCAGTGCATTGGGTGAACATACTAGTTTACAGCAACTGTTTTAATTTGTGGTGTTCGTGCTGGGTCTAATCTAGTTGCAGTAATGCAATGATCACTTTTCATACAAAGTTGGAGAAGGCAGAAGAGTAGCCTTCCTGCAGGAGGGTGGGGCTTGCTAGATACTGTATTTTTGCGTGTATTAGACGAGGTTTTTTGACTCAAAAATCATGTCAAAAAACAGGGGTTGTCCTATACACGGATAGTGGCATGAGGGGGGGCATGAAGCAACACACCCTCCTGCCCGAAGCTGCATAAGGGAAGAAGCTCAACAATTTTGGGCCATCTCCCCTCATTTTCTTAAAATTGAGTCCCCAAAAATTATACAGTCATACCGCATGTTGCGTCCACTTCAGGTTGCGTTTTTTTGGGTTGCAGACTGCCGAAACACGGAAGTACCAGAATGGGTTACTTCCGAGTTTTGGCAGTCGCACATGCGCAGAAGTGCTAAATTGCGCTTTGTGCATGCACAGGTGCACTGAATCGCTACCCTCGCGTGCGCAGGCGCGGGTTGCGAAGGTGCATCTCGCACGGATCACGTTCGCAACCCAAGCGTCCACTGTACATAGGGGTATCTTATAGATGGAAAAATATGGTACATACTGGCTTTAAAGATGGCAGGTGTTAAACTCTTGGAAAGAAATGTTTTGGTTTTTTTAGAAGGAAAGACCCACAAAATGGCAGAGCTTTGCTTGGGGAGTGGTGATGGTCTGCACCATTCATTTTTGGCTCTTGACATTTTATATTTCAGTAGTACACTAGCATAGTACTTGGTTTCTAAGAAGAGTGGATGCACCACTGTTAAGATGGATGAGAATGCTTTACAGTGTGGCACTAAAGGTGCAGTTAAGATAATGCTGTTTTTCACATTAAAATATGTATTTATATTTATTTCCGCTTTCCCCAACTGGGTGCCCTCCAGGGCCGTTCTGGCTGGGGTTGATTCGAGTCGTAGTCTTAAAACAGGGCACCAAGTTGATCAAAGCTGACTTGCGCCTTCAGAAATGTCAGGGGTGCCTTAATTATTTCAACCACTAGAGGGGAGGCTAGTTCAATACCAAAAGTACTAATTATACATATTTACAGTGGTACCTCTGGTTATGTACTTAATTCGTTCCGGAGGTCCATTCTTAACCTGAAACTGTTCTTAACCTGAAGCACCACTTTAGCTAATGGGGCCTCCCACTGCCGCCGCGCAGCCGGAGCACGATTTCTGTTCTCATCCTGAAGGAAAGTTCTTAACCCGAGGTACTATTTCTGGGAGTCTGTAACCTGAAGTGTATGTAACCTGAAGCGCATGTAACCCGAGGTACCACTGTACTAAATTTGCATGGTTTCTGTTAATCCTGAAAAAGTTACGGATAATGAAATGGCTCTGCTCCTTCATGCTTCCACTTGGAAAAGATACAGCTTTGCTATTTATTATTCAAATTGATACTTTATAGGTAGCCTCCTTAATATTTAGATAATAACATACTTGTTCAAATCATTGATCCCTGCAGTAATAATTGGTGAGGGGGAAAATATTGCTCTCACAAGTAAAGTACCAGTGCCTCTACCCCCTCCAAAAATAAGGTCTCCAACCATATGTAATCTACCCAGCTGTGAACTGGGAATGACCTCCTTTGGCACCAAGGGGCTGTTCTGAACTGCTGATTCACCTCCAGAGAAGATAGGAGGGCTTTGGTTGTGATTGATTGTTGTGTACTTGTATATCTGAAAAGAGAATATTCCAGGCAGCTGCTGATAGCATCAGCGCCTTATTTTTGCCACCAACGCTTGAACTTGCTCTGCGCAGACAATGGTCTGTCCACATGGTTTTGTAATAATGCTCTTTTTAAAAATTCAAGGTTTGTAATCTTCTTTTGCCCTTCTCCTTTTCTTCCTGTGATCCAGTTTCAGTAAGTATTACAAATCTGTATCCTGGCTGTGAGAATGTTAGTGTGAGAAGCCGGAGCATGATGTTTGAGCCAGGCCTTACCAAAGGGATGTTGGAAGTCTTCGTCTCGCCCTCTCACCATTCCCACTGCTCAGCAGATGACCAGTCAACCAAGGCCATTGACGTTCAGAATGCATATTTGAATGGTAAAACATGAACTTGAATCCTCTTCTTTTAATGTAACTAATTGGGTCCTTTGTGCAAAAAACGCTTCAGTCTGAAATCCACTTAAATGATTTATTGGTTTATTTTGTTAGTTGCCGAACACAGAGCAAGCTCTAGGTGGCTTACATTCGGGTTGAAAAAATCCAAAATTGTTTGAAACACCCATGAAAAATTAACGAAATACATAGAACAGTGCCAGCCACCACAGAAAACCAGCAAACAAACATTTATCAGTAACCCAGAGCACAGCTGGATCATGTTCCATCAAGTGTCCTGGGAATGAGAAAGTGTTAACCTGGCAGTGAAAACAGGTGAGCATTATTGGGAGAGCATTCTACAGACATAAGTCTCCCCTATAGTTTCCACCCTTGAAACCTCTCTAAGAGGGGGCACACTTTAAGTATATCAGTGCTTTATCGCTAATTTCAGGGACACAGGTGGCGCTGTGGGTTAAACCACTGAGCCTAGGACTTGCCGATCAGAAGGTCAGCGGTTCGAATCCCCGCAACGGGGTGAGTTCCCGTTACTCAGTCCCTGCTCCTGCCAACTTAGCAGTTCGAAAGCACATCAAAGTGCAAGTAGATAAATAGGTACCACTCCGGCGGGAAGGTAAACGGCGCTTCTGTGCGCTGCTCTGGTTTCATCAGAAGCGGCCTAGTCATGCTGGCCACATGACCCGGAAGCTGTACGCCGGCTCCCTTGGCCAGTAAAGCGAGATGAGCGCCGCAACCCCAGAGTCAGTCACCACTGGACCTAATGGTCAGGGGTCCCTTTACCTTTGTCCCTAATTTCAGACTCTCTACCAGCACAATAAAAGCTTACAATTAGGTGTAACATTTGCTATGTCAACACAATATCTCAAGAAACATTACTATTTTAAAGTTTCTTCAGTGTCAGCGTAGTATCTCAATCCAGCACTAATCCTCTGAGAGCCAAGAGATACTGGCCAAAGCCAGTGTGGTGGTATTACATTTATTGATGGAATCCCAGAAGTGTGGTTTAACTTGCTGTGTGCTCTGTACAAGCATCTCTATGAGGAATACAAGCTGGAGAGAGCCATTCTCTGTCTGAGGAGATATAGGCCCTTTTACAGCCTGCAAAGAAACCCTTATACGAGGGACGGTCTTCTCCAGGGTATTCAACGTAGGGTTGAACAGACATGATGGGAGCATTGTATCTATAGTCTGAGGAATTCACTCTGCCACTGATGAACAAACATTGTGAGGTGCTTACTCAGGGCTTACTCACTGCTGTTTAAGAAGCTCTCATTCAGCCAACCTGTACCCAAAGAAAGGCTGAGTCCTTCCAACCTGCAGATGTACTAATGGGTAGATATTTCAGATGCTTACTTGTTATTCTTCAAAGCTTCGAAAAACAGCAGACAAATATTCCACGAGAAGGAGTAATAGATTGCATCTCCACCGTCGTAGGACACAATATTTGTCAAAAGTGCCAGGGGTTTGTCATAGAAATTATGAGCTTAGGAAAATGTCACAATTTTTGAAGGAATCCCTAAAGATAGTATGCATTGGGGCCTAAATTCCAGCCTGGAATTAGCATACTGTCACTACCAGCTATAGCCTAACATCCTGTTAATATATACAGATTGAGATTATTACACTAGCCAAAGTATTTGCTCAAATCCTGCAGATTAATAAAGATAACATTTCTGAACTACTAATATCTGAAATTAAAATTCCTTTTAAAATGCTGAGGGATTTTTCTAGTGCTCCCGCCTTCCTGAGATGCATTTATTTATAAATCCTATGAATTAAAGTTTGTAAAAATGCCTATTACTCTCTGGAGGACAGGGAATAAACCTATTCTTCTCTCAGCTTCAGAAAATTTTAAAAAATTAAAATTGCATGATAAAGTATTGCATAAAATGGCAGTTAGTAATGAACTATGACTATTCTAATCTCTCTCTCTCTGAGTTTACAATTACACATTATTATTCTACTGTCTTGTGAAACAAAATGGTCTGTTCTGATTTTTTTTAAAAGAAAACCTCCTGTTTTGACACTTTATATAGCACAGTAATATGCCTGTGTAATAGTATGCTTCAGATTCTGTCAAAGAAGACAAAAATGGTAAAATTACTCATTTAATATTTTAGCAATTAACTCTCTTGCAGTGGTCTTAACGTGTACTTCTGCACAAACTACAGCTTTAGTGGTAGGTGTATTGTGCCATGTTTTCTATAGTTTTTACAGAAAAGTTATGGAGAAAAGTTTGTCTTCTAATGTAAGACCCACTGTGGTAAAAAAAAGACTTGAATTTCTTCAGTGGATAAACCTGTCTAATTTTGACTGCAGTCTTGCACCCAGTATGCATGGCTTGGTTCTTTGAAATCAGTAAATGTAACTCTGATCAGGATTGCAGCCTCTGTCTCTGAATATAATAACTAATAATAATAATAACAATAATGATATGTATACTTCAACAACAACAAGAATAAAAACGTTTGTAAAACTTGTTCTACTTAATGTCTTGATAATATATATTTGCTTGTTGCAGGAGTTGGTGATTTCAGTGTGTGGGAATTCTCTGGGAATCCCGTGTATTTCTGCTGCTATGACTATTTTGCTGCAAATGATCCCACCTCAGTTCACGTTGTACTTTTTAGTCTTGAAGAGCCCTATGAAATACAGTTGAACCAAGTGACCTTTTGGCTTAGTTTCCTAAAATCTCTTGTTCCAGTCGAAGAATCCATAGGTATGCCACAAGTACTTTATCTCTGCCAGCCCTTCAACATGGGAGAAAGCAGTATTTCTTCATGGTTTTGTAGAGCTATGTTGAACCATTCCATCCTTCTTTTTACTCTACTGCCTTGATTCATACAAATTAACCTTTTTAGAATTCTTTGCTGTTCAATATACCTCTTAAATGAGATCACTGGTCAAATATTTTAACTGGGCATGTTGCTTTAAAGTTGGGTATGCCAACGAACTTAGTTGCTCCATATTTTGGAGAAGTATTAAATATATAGGTTTAGCTAACATCATAAATCTAGCTTCATTATGGTAAATTACTCTTCACCTACTGTGGAAGTTTTTTGGAAGAACAAAGTCATGATGTCTGTCTTCACTTCATCAACAGCAAAGCTGCTGAAATGTGTGCAACAAAGCCATTAATTAAACAATCATGGGCCTGACAGTTTAACAAAGACCATAGTGCTTGTTATGAATATAAGAATATAAGATGAACCAGTTAATTGGTCCATCTAGGTCAGCATTATCTATATCAGGGTAGAGAACCTTTGGCCTGCCAGATGTTGCTGAACAGCCCAGCAAGCATGGCCAATGGTCAGAGCTGATGGGAATTGTCATCTGACAACACCCCGGTCTTCATTGGCTACCAATGGCTCTCTGGAGTTTGAGACAGCACTCTCTCCCAGTCCTACTTGAATTGAACATAGGACCTTCTCCATGCAAAGCACATGATCTGCTACACACTAGAATGCATACAGATAATATTTGCACTGGAACCAATATAGGGATTTGGGGTGTTCTAGATTTGCATAGAATTTACAAAGAGCACAAAACAGAAACCAAGGATTGTATTGGGAATGCTTATGTTCCATGGAAGTCTGAAGTATGCTTATCTGTATTCTGCATTTGAAGAATGTATGTGTTTAGCATATGATGGCCCTTGCTCATACGGATTTTTGTGGTATTGCCTCTAGAGTATGTGCCACAATACAGGTAATAGCGATAAAGTTAAATTCAGTATTTTCCGAAATTTGGCAAAATACTTTCATCTTATGAAGATGATGTATAAGCAAGCAGGCTGTACAAATTTGTCTTCAGTGCTGTTACCTCATTCATATCCCATTTGTATCTCTTTCTCTCTCATTCTTTTTCATGGTATCTCCCAGGCTTTCCTTCTTAACTCTCACTTATGTGAGAATTCTTTGTTTGTGTAAGTACTGTAAATTTGCATTCATACCACTGTATGAATGTTTTTTAGATTGTTTGTTTCCTGCCTATAATAATCTCAACCATAGTATTGTAGACTAGTGCGGTCAATGGATGATCTTTTAAAAAAGTAGCTATAGCTAGAAAAAAGCATTGCCCCTTCTCCAAATATATATTTTGTTAGAAACGAAATAGATGGTTTACAAAGATTTATTGTGATTTGTAATATGTCTCTGTTTTATGACATGGACCATCAATTTTGCTTTGGAATGATGAACATCTGTTTTTTGTGCTATGAATGAAATCACACTAGCCACAGTCAGCCTCTTAAGTTTGGGGAAACATTTAATCAATCCCTGACTTGAGCGCCAAGTTCACATATAACGCTAAGCCAAAGTTTATAGACCAATAACAAACCATGGCTTACAGGGATGGTTTGTTCATGGTTAACAAACCGTGGTTAAGCTGCTGGTCCAAGTTGAAATGGTCAACTAATTATAACAATTTAACATACCATAAAACGTTACATTTGAACCATGCCATTAGAAGAGAAAGCTTTCCCCCTCAAAGTCTTCCTTATGTGTTTTTTTTTTCTCCCGAAGCATTTGGAGGAAAGCTAAAAAACCCACTACATGTTGCACTGGTGGCTACTCATGCCGACATTGTCAATCTTCCGCGTTCTGCTGGAGGAGAGTTCCAGTATGACAAAGATACATCTCTTCTGAAAGAAATCAGGAACAGGTAAGAACTGTATTATTTTTAAAAGGAACGATTGCTTTTCTAAGAAATTAGTATATTTTAAAACTTGTGTGCATGTTAGGACCTTGAGATAAACTTTTTAAAAAAAGAAAAGGCTGTACTTGCATACAAATAAAGAAAATCTACACCTTTCATTGGACTGGTTCAGATGCAGAAAGGAAACAATGGATTTCCTTTTTGATCTTTAACTAAAGAGAACCATAAAGCAAATATAAAACAGATCAAAAACATCAGAAACAAAAGCAGTTATTGTAGCAAAAGTAAAAAATACAAAAATCAGTAGATATAAAATCAGTAATATTTTTTTTAATGTCTAAAACAATGGATTTCCATTATGAAAATGTGGCACAGCAAACTTGAGCTCAGGCATTCCCTACTTCCACGTAGAAGCATCTGCTTGCTTTCCACTTTGAACAGACGTCCATTTTCTATTTTGTTTGAACTCTTGAGTCAAACAAAGCAGCATTAAGCCATGGTTTTCAGATCATGTTTGAAGTGAGCACAGTTAGAGTAACCCACAGCTTTCTTAGTCCGGGCATAATGGGAAACCACAGTTAATTCAAAATAGAAAGTGGGAAGGTTTCAATTTCCTTCGCTCATGCTCAACGTAGTTTCAACTAAACCAGGGCACTGTGTACCACAAAGATATGCACACTTACTGTGGGATAAGCACCACTAAATTTGGAAGGATCTGAGTATATAGAAATAGGATCAAGTTACAAGGTTGGTTTTTTTACTAGATATGTGATACTAGTAGAACTTGCTTCCTCAAACTGCTTCAATTAATACATGGGATAAGAATGAAAAAGATGGATGCAGTACTGTAAAATGATAAACAGGTTCTTTATTCTTTTCCTTTCAGGTTTGGAAATGACCTTCACATTTTAGACAGGTTATTTATTTTGGATGCTGGGGCATCTGGTTCTAAAGATATGAAGATTCTCCGCAACCACCTCCAAGAATTACGTAGTCAAATTATTTCTGTAAGTCACGTCTTCTTAGTACATCCATTGGCCCAGGCCTCATGAGAGTATTTTCATTTTGAGTGCACCTTGAGTTATGAAGTTGCCTTGTGGTTATAAGTATGGGAAGAAAGGAAGAGAGTTAGAAATATGAATCAAGTACAAACAAGGTCTGTATGGGATAAATTAGATTCATTGGCCTGAGTGCCCTCTGGTGGTGAGCAAGAAGTATTAAATAGATCATGAACCCATAAATTCTTTCAGCTCTTTCTTACGCCTTGTAAAAAAAGGGAGCAAGTAAATTTAGATAGAAAATATACTTGTCTCATTCTGCAGAAACGGCCTAATAAATATTTTATTGAAGTATAGCAAGTTTTTAAACATGTGTCTGCAGTGTTGAACTAGTTCTTCTGAAAAGCTTTGGGCCTCTTGAATTCCATGTGACCAAACCATTCTGAACCTTTCAGTGAGAGTGATTTTTGTTTTCTTCATTTATACTTTGCCGTTCCTCCAAGGAACTCATGGTGGAATGAATTAGCTATTCCACTTTATTCTCATATCACATGAGTTGCCATAGGTCCCGTACTGAGATTTATGGCTGAGTGGTTGTTTGAACACTGGTCCTAGTCCCATATTTTACACAGCATACCATAGTGGTTTTCTCACTGCTTCTGTTTAATTTTGCACATTATTTACTCAGCCACTTTCACTTCCAACAAATTTGAAAAAGGGATTAATTTGTCTGGCATCCAATTGTGTGGGGGTTTTTTTGTAAAAAAAACCAAACATAGTATATATACAGAAGCATACTTTTCTGTAAATCAACCATCTCTCCTCTGCTGCATAATTCTTACACTCTCCTACTGCTGGGTTTGCCACCAGATTTTTTTGGTGTGTAAAATGTTTCTCACTCCCAGAATAAGTATTTAACAATGCTGTCAAACAGGCATCAGCTATACAGTTCGTTTCAGTATGAGTTTTCGCCAGAGGCAGGATTCTGAAGAATGCAACCCCTTTTAAGCAGTGTGTGTTGATTCCTGCTTTCACATGTTTCGTAGATTGTAATGTGGTGAAAAGCTGGTCCTTCTTTGCCAGAACCACTCAGCTAAACTAGTGATCATTTCACTGCTCTTTTTCTGCAGCATATGCATGCACCTGAGTTCATACTGTTAACTTGTGCAAATGGTGCCAAGAAACGGGGTTTGTTTTGTTCCAGAAAGTTCATGGTACTGCACAGTTTTTCCATTAAAAAGACTTCAAGAGCCTGTCTGCTTATGCCAGTACAGATTAAATGCAAGCCATACTAACACGTTGTGCTGTCTTTATGAAACGTTTGAAATATAAAAGAAAAGGCTTGTTAACTGTCTTGTCAAAAACTGAGGATAATGTACTGTGACATACTTTCACATTACAAATATAAAAGGGATGAGTGTTACAGTTATGCTGTCGCAGTTTGCTTTGAGGTTGTTGTTTTTTTTAAGAAAATACAGTTTACATGATGCCTGGAGCAGGAGTGACTATGACTAAGTACTTAGCATAATCTGTGATTTGATAGCTTCTTTCACTCTTGTATTCCTTTACAGAATGCATCGCCTTGAAATGGGAATGACAGAATAGCACAGCCTTCACATTCAGCAGAATGAGCTTGCAAGCCAGTACTGCCAGGGCTGCATCAGTTGTGGAAATAACTTCCACTTCTAGCATCATTACCAATAGAGGAGTATACATGGCCAAAGAGAATCAATGCTCTATTCTTCAGCATCCAGTGAGGTGTGGCAGAGCCATGGAGCCAGCAGCCCTCACAGTACTTCAGCTTACCTGGCCAGGTAGAGACTGTGCAGATGCACCAGTGGCGGCAGCAGATTGGCTCTGCTGTTGTGTCTGTGTAGCATCACACCTGCCCTGCCACAGACCCATCTGGCTAAGCTGTAGTAACACCAGTCTCAGAAGTGCGGCTCTGTGACTCTGTTCCACCGCACTGGGTCTGTTCCTGCTAGGATATGAGTGATTGATGGCATATATATTTTTTTAAGTGAAAAGATAACAGTTTACCTTCTCAAATTAGAGCTAATGTCCAATCTGGTGTTTTCCATAGACATGTCCACCCATGACACACTTGTGCGAAAAAATCGTCTCCACGCTACCTTCATGGAGAAAAGTGAATGGACCCAACCAGCTCATGTCACTGCAGCAATTTGTGTATGATGTGCAAGATCAGCTTAACCCGTTAGCAAGCGAAGATGAGCTGAGGCACATTGCCCAGCAGCTACACAGTATAGGAGAAGTAAGTAAACTGCATTAATCCAATGTTAATTCTATAGGTACCGTATTTTTCGCTCTATAGGCGTCATCCTTTCTTTTTCTAGAGTAGGTCTTATGAGGGCCTTAAAAATTTTTGGATCATATTGTAACGCAAATTCCCTTAATTATGATAAATCTAAGATCCTAATTTTCTCAAAGAGCCGGAAACTCCATAATTGGAGAATTGATGGGAGAGTCATCGAACAAGTCTATAGATTCCAATACTTGGGAGTTTGGTTACAACATAACCTTAGATGGAAGGCCCATGTAGCCTATGTTACAAATAGAGCCAAAGCTATCTCCTTGGCGATCTTGCGATTTTTCTTCACCGATGGGGCCCTTCACATCCCATCGGCGTTGAAAGTCTTCAAGGCCAAGGTGATCCCGACAATTGCTTATGCCATCTCAATTTGGGGGACTTTTGTCAACCTATTTCACCTAGAGGTTATTCAAAATCAGTTTTTAAGAAGGATATTGAAACTGCCCAACTGTGTAAGTAATACAGCGCTACGCATGGAACTTAATATTGTATCCCTGGAAAACGCTCTGTGGAAGCACATACTTTGTCACTGGTTATCTCTATGGCACAATCTCCCAAACTTGTACTTGATACAATGTATGTGGAGAGATGATTTCCAGAGCCCATGGGTAAAAAATTTACAACTGAAAATTACGGCAATGGGAATCTCCCCATCCAAATTACTAGAGCAGGATATAGTTCCAGCTAAAAGAACAGTAACCTGTAAACTAGAGGAGATGGACTTGCAGCAGAAAATGGTCTTGGGCAGTGGTACCTGCTCACCTCTAAACCTTGGTTTATTACCCCTCTTAAGGCTCCCAAACTATTTGAATTCCTTAACTTCTTCGGCTCATAGATATGCCTTTGTAAAGGCAAGATTCAACACCTTCCCATCAAACGTGCTGAGAAATAGATTCTCCAATGGACAGATATCGCTCTTATGTGATTGTAATTGTGGGGCACCGGAATCGTTGCATCACATAATTTTTGATTGTGCTTTTCACTCATCGGCCAGGAGCGAGTTTCTTGCTCAATATCTAAAGGGAATTGCCGATGATACGAATGAAGCCAAACTGAGATATCTACTAAATGATGATGACCCCCTAAGATCACTCATGGTTGCCAGATTCTTGATCAGCGTCCTATCCCTAAAGAAGAGAAACGGACTCCTGTGCGGCTCGGATAATCTCTTTAAACTATGATCTATGTTTTAGGATGTAATTAGGTGATTTCACCATTGATGTCTTCTACTAATTTATGAGTAGAGGGCGATGTTTATGTTACAAATTTATTGTAATGTATGATGTTGGTCTTTTGTTTTGTTTTGCTTTGGTTTTTTAAATTTGGAGGTTTAAGTACATTATGTTGGTATGGGAAACTGTCGTGTGATGGGCCAATGGCCGTAATAAAGAATCAATCAATCAATTCGCTCTATAGGACGCACCAGACCATAGGACGCACCGGACCATAGGAGGGGGAGAACAGGGGAAAAAAAAATTTTCTTGTTCTTCCCCTCTAAAACAAGGTGCTTTCAAGGTGCATTCACCCAAAGCCTCCAGAGCACAGCGGGAACTCCCGCTGCGCTCTGGAGGCTTCAGGCGGCTACCATCCCTAAGCTAGAACAGCGAGACTGCCTCACTGTTCTGGCTTCGGGGACAGCCTTTGTAGCCTCTGCAGGGCAGCGGGGTGAAGGCACCCCGCTGCCCTGCAGAGGCTTTGCACGCAGCCATCCCCAAGCTAGAACAGCGAGACAGAGCTCTCCGCAGCGCTCCGTCTCCCTGTTCTGGCTTTGGGCTTAGCCGCGCAGCCTGCACTCGCTCTGTAGGACGCACACACATTTCCCCTTAATTTTTGGAGGGGGAAAAGTGTGTCCTATAGAGCGAAAAATACAGTAACTCTGCATACTTTGCAGCTTGGCCATCAAAAGAGGTGAATGACTTTTGGCTCAGCTTGATACCTAGCCATAACTTGTGGTCTGCACTGTCCTTTAAGTGCTGTATGCCAGAGAACTCAGTACAAGGAGAAGCTCTCCTCCCTTTCTCAAATTCACATTTTTCATTGGATGTAGATAATGGACCATATGAGAACCTGTAGTCCTCTTACAGTTAAAGCTGCGGTGTCTCCAAAACTATTCCTTTCTCTCATATTTGGATTTGACTTGTGGCTTTTCTTCTGTTCAACAGATCAATATCATGCAAAGCGAGACAGTCCAAGATGTTGTTCTGCTAGATCCTCGCTGGCTGTGTTCAAATGTGCTTGGAAGACTCCTGTCCGTGGAGAACCCCAAGGCGCTCCATCACTACAGAGGCCGTTACACCATAGAGGACATCCAGCGCCTGGTCCCAGATAGCGATATAGAAGAACTCATCCAAATCTTGGACGCTATGGACATCTGTGCCAGGGATCTCAGCAGTGGAACAATGATTGACATTCCTGCTTTAATCAAGACTGATAGCCTCCATAGGTCTTGGGCTGACGAGGAAGATGAAGTTATGATTTATGGTGGTGTTAGAATTGTTCCTGTGGAACACCTCACCCCACTGCCTTGTGGGATATTCCACAAAGTTCAGGTGAATCTTTGTAGATGGATCCATCAACAGAGCACAGAGGGAGATGCAGACATACGCTTGTGGATCAATGGGTCAAAGATTGTGAACCGTGGAGCTGAACTCCTTGTCCTCCTTGTGAACAATGGTCAGGGTATTGAGGTTCAAGTTAGAGGCCTGGAAACAGAGAAGATAAAATGCTGCTTGTTCCTGGACTCTGTGTGCAGTACGATTGATAACCTGATGGCCACAACATTACCTGGACTCCTGACAGTCAAACACTATCTCAGTCCTCAGCAGCTGAGGGAACACCATGAGCCAATCATGATCTACCACCCGAGAGATTTTTTCCGCGCACAAAGTCAAAAGGAGACCTCATTGACTAATACCATGGGTGGCTACAAAGAAAGCTTTAGCAGTATACTGTGCTTTGGGTGTCTTGATGTCTATTCACAGGGGAGTTTGGGGATGGATATCCACGTGTCTGATCTGAATCTGCTTACACGAAGGAAACTGAGTCGACTTCTGGATCCACCTGATCCCATGGGCAAGGACTGGTGCCTTCTTGCTATGAACTTGGGCCTTCCTGATCTGGTTGCGAAATACAATACAAACAATGGGAGTCAGAATGACTTTGTCCCGAGCCCATCCTATGCTCTTCTTCAGGAATGGGGAAATAGCCCTGAAAGTACTGTGGGCACCCTAATGTCTAAACTGAGGGAACTGGGGCGCAGAGATGCAGCCGACTTTTTAATGAAAGCATCCTCTGTGTTTAGAGTCAGTTTAGATGTGAATGGCCAGGAAGCCTATGCTTCAAGCTGTAACAGCGGGACATCTTATAATTCAATTAGCTCAGTTGTCTCTCGGTAAAAGCAAACACAAGAAAGCACACACTTTTCTAATAGCAAATAGCGACAAAGGATTAAGTACGACAGTTTTGTATGTATTTATAAGTTTCTACATTCATGGGTTGCCGCTGCCTCCCAGCACCACTTTTTAAGTGACCAATCATCTTATTTTTTTACTGTGACCTCTTGCTCTTATTTTAGTTATAAAAGGCTGGTGTATTTCTGGGTATTTCACAGTTCGTTTCTGATTATACATCGTGCTGCTTAAATACTGGCATTTTAACTGGGAGGACTCTAGCTTTGCGGTACCTAGAGGTTTTTAAAGTCATTTTTCCAAACAGAAGAAGCATACGTAGTGATACAAAGCTCGTTTCCTAAGTCCTCTCCTTTTTTATCGTGCTTGTTTAATTTAAAAATGAAAAAACATTTCTAGTAAAACAATGCTAGTATATTTCAATTTTAACACCAGACTTAGAAATGAAAAAGTGAGTGCCTTTTGCAGAAGATAATGTGGCTAAAATCAAGTGATCCTGTTGAAGCTATAAGACAATGCTACCTCTATTTCACTGTCTGCATGCTGGTTGCCACAAGTGGTGCTTGCCTCTGTGTTTTTCTGGAGTTTAAGATACTTGGTAACATGAAAATTGTTCTGCTGAAGAGCTCTCATGTTGAATACCGTGCGAGTACAAATATTAAGACATTATCAGTTTTTATTTCCGTTGAAGTGGAATGGAAAAATTGAAACCCCATGAACTTGCACCTTCCATTCTTTCCACATATCTCAGGTAAAGATTTTACACAGTTGTAAAGTTCACCAAGGCACATATACAAGTGTTAGCTAAACAGATTTACTCTGTACTTAACAGTGATCATTTGTGCAAAGCAAATGTTTTTTTCCACTTTCAGATACTAGTGTGCTTATTTCTTATACTTGAAAGTTTGATTTTTATTTTTATTTTAATTAAGGAAAGCAAGAATTTCTTGCGGTAAGAGAAAGTGGTATGAGGGATCAAGACTCTTCTGTTCCGAAAAGCATGTAATTTTAATTGTACAAGATACATTATGTGTATATACATATACAATGTATGTATATATATGAATACTGTTTTTCCTTAATCTTTGTTGTAGTAAAATTTTAAAGTTTTTTTTACAAATAAATGGTTGCCTGTTGCAACTTTTCCATCATTCCTCATTTCCTAGCTGCATTCGTGTTCACCAGCAAACTGAGCATTGCTGTCTGTTAGTTCCAACAACTTGACTTTTTAGCAGCAGCTGTGAACTCTGCAGGACTATTTTACTCCCTGCAGTTTTTATATTAAGAGGTTGCTGTAGGCTATCCTTTAGGCATGGCCTGCTTTTTTAACCTGCAGGCACGCCAACCTAGTAGCCACCATTACATTTATGTTCCACCTTTCTTCCCAAGTCTGCCGTGATTTGTGAGCCATCCCTAGAACATTTAGGATAAAGGCTGTAATTTGCTTCTGGTAGTGATTTGTACATTGCAAGTAAGTCAAGCAGAAAGGGAACTAGCTCCCCGCCCCCCTTTAAATACCGTATTTTTTGCTCTATAAGACTCACTTTTTCCCTCCTAAAAAGTAAGAGGAAATGTGTGTGCATCTTATGGAGCGAATGCAGGCTGTGCAGCTATCCCAGAAGCCAGAACCGCAAGAGGGATTGCTGCTTTCACTGCGCAGCGATCCCTCTTGCTGTTCTGGCTTCTGAGATTCAGAATTTTTTTTTTCTTGTTTTCCTCCTCCAAAAACTAGGTGCGTCTTGTGGTCTGGTGCATCTTATAGAGCGAAAAATACGGTAGCTTGTGCACACTAGACGAGGACTCTGGAAGCCACAAAGGTGAAAACATACGCAAACATGTTTTTGAAGCGTTTCCTCTGCTGAATCATCTTTCTTTTTTTTTAAGTGTGTGAAGAGGAAATGACTTTTTGTGTAAATACAATGATTTCTGGCCAAGGTCTGTGTTAATTTCCTCCAAAAGTGCTGATTCTGCATAGCTGGAAACAGCAGTGATAGTGAAGGGTGTGGCTTTGCTTAAGTATACAGAGTGAATCACCATCACCAGACAGCAGGATCCAGGATTATTTTCTGCAAATGGTATGTGCTGCATTCATGAGTGCATAAAACGTAATTTGTGATTAAGCTTCCTTTTTTCAGCAGTAGTTCCTATCAGTATGGGATCTCGGTTTCAATTTCCAGGGATCTTTGGACAGGAATCTCACGGTTTCTATTATTATTATTATTATTATTATTATTATTATTATTATTATTATTATTATTATTTACATGCTGCTCATTTGACTGCGATGCCCCAGCCATTCTGGGTGGCTTCCAACAAATTAAAAGATCAAACACAGTAAAACATCAAACATTGAAAATTTCCCTATGCAGGCTGCTTTCAAATGTCTTCTAAAAGTCAGATGGTTTTTCAATGTGGCGAGATTTCTTTTTTCTGTGTTCATTTTAATACTTACTTGCACCCTACAAATCCGCAGTGGGGTGGCAGTGCTGCTTCTAGGAATAAGACATTTTGCAATTACTTGATTTTATAAAACCCACTGTTTATAATGAAAATATGCCTTATTCGGCACTTAAAACAAATCTTCCTGTGGCAGAATATGCTTGTTTTGACAGGTCTGGTAGCTTGGTGGTCTTGCTCCTTTGTAGGGTCTATATTTTGGCAGAGCATGAAAAATTAGATTTTCAAAGGTACTCAATGTGCCCCTCTTGAGGACCTGTTTGTTTATTATATATAATATATAAGTATCTCCATAGGTAGATAGATGTTCCTCTCTTGTCTTCAAGGGAAGGAAGCCGCCTTATACCTATTTAAATCAGCGTTCCAGTTTAGTCCAGGCCTGTGCCTACACAGGTAAGGTGTTTTCTGAGATTTAAGTCCTGTTAAACTCAGTGACATTTCCACATAGCTTAGCTATAATTGTTTTTTAACCTTTGAACTGAGAAAAGTTCAACTGCACGCAGCCGCACAAAACAAGCCACACAGCAAAGGAATGTGCAAATCAAACTATGACAGATTTCATCATGAGGACCTTGTATTTTTTTTTAAATAAATGTTTATTAAAGTTTTACAAAACATAAAAAACATAAAATCACATCACATATAACAAAACAAAAACAGCAAACAAAAAAATACACACTTAACAAGAAAAAGAAAAAAGAAAAGTCCACTTTTAAATTTCAAGATTCCATATCCCTCTTTCCTGACCTCCTCACATCTCCCTTTTTTGTGTTCCTCTTTATTCCGTCAAATTCAGCAAATTCTAGCCCTCTTTCAAAGCTCGTTTATAGTTATATGTTTCCACTTATTATGTCTCTAATTTCCCTTATCTTGGTCCTTTACTCCACCTTGTATACTTTGACATAATATTATTTTAGTCATACCCCCCTTCTCCTTTTTAAAATTCTTCTTTTCATAGCTCTTTTAACCATATCCCAAATGCCATGTTACTTTCACATCCCACATCATTTTAACATTCAAACATTTTACAATATTTTTGTAGATAGTCCTTGAACTTTTTCCAATCCTCTTCCATCAATTCTTCTCCCTGGTCACGGATTCTGCCGGTCATTTCTGCCATCTCCATGTAGTTAATCACTTGCATCTGCCACTCTTCCACGGTGGGTAAATCTTGTGTCTTCCAATACTTAGCGAGAAGTATTCTTGCTGCTGTTGTTGCGTACATAAAAAATGTTCTGTCTTTCTTTGGCACCAATTGGCCGACTATGCCCAAAAGGAAGGCCTCTGGTTTCTTAGGAAAGGTAAATTTAAATACCTTCTTCAGTTCATTATATATCATTTCCCAGTAAGCCTTAACCTTTGGGCACGCATCATGAGGACCTTGTAATGCCTGCCAAGAAGTACCATTTTCAGTCAAAAGACCATTGTTGTGGTGGCAATCACTTATAATAGCTTCCTATTTGTTAGTGAGAACTACCTTTTAAATAATAGGTAGTTCCATGAAAATGGCAAACCTACAGAACCGTTTTTAATTTGCATATTCTATATCATAGGAGCCAACCCCTAGGGGCTGAGATCCCATTGGTTCCCTCAATAAAATATTTGAGGGGGCTGTCCCCCCCCGAGTAGATGAGCATTGCTATTCAAATGGGGGTGCTGTATTGTGATTGATTATGTGGGGCAGGGCTCTACCTGTGCCCCCCAACATTTTATTCAAGTTGGTACTCCTGTTATATATCATTTTAAAGATAACTTTCCAGCAACAGTTTTTCAAAGTGGCATTTTAAAAATGAGTAAAGCGACCAGAAGTGTGATGTACAAAATGGCTCAGGATTTCTCTTAATATTTTTTTTTAAAAGTTAAGTTTAAAGACCTCTCCAGAAAAACAGATGATAGATGAAGGACCATTTATTGTATTCATAGTTTTGCTTTCTCATTTTGTGAATGAGGAAGAAATTATATATTGGGCAATAAATAAATTAATGATGAGCTTAGGGCAATCAAACTTACTTCACTGAGGGTGTTATGTTGGTGATATAAGCAAATACCCCTCCCCTCAAAAAATGGAAAGAAAATCCTTGTTTCAACTTCCTTCTCTTTTTGAGGATTTTAAAGGTAAAGGTAAAGGACCCCTGACAGTTAAGTCCAGTCGCGAACAACTCTGGGGTTGTGGCACTCATCTCGCTTTACTGGCCAAGGGAGCTGGCATTTGTCTGCAGGCAGTTTTTCCGGGTCATGTGGCCAGCATGACTAAGCCGCTTCCGAAGCAGAGCAGAGCACGGAAACGCTGTTTACCTTCCCATCAGAGCAGAACCTATTTATCTACTTGCACTGGTGTGCTTTCGACCTGCTGGGTTGGCAGGAGCTGGGACCGAACAACGGGAGCTCACCCCATTGCAGGGATTCGAACCGCCAACCTTCTGATTGGCAAGCCCAAGAGGCTCAGTGGTGTGGACCACAGCGCCACCCGCGTCCTTTGAGGATCTTAGCATTAGGGAAATATGTTTATATGTTACCTGGAATATGTTTTACACGTAACGTTTATTGTAGTCTTATTGTGGCCAATGTGCAACTTAAGTAGAATCAATGTGTGTGTCATTTAAAGCTCTCTTTAGGACTGTCATAAGTCCTTCCCTGAGAATGTAATAATTATTAGGCCTATATTTGCACCATACCATGAATGCGGGGCATTGTGGAGGGGTTTTATTTGTAAAAGCCAGGTGCCTGTTCTCAAGAAGCTTACAATCTGAAAGAATGTGAAGGATAGCAAGTATGACTTGTGCAACAATCAATCATGAGACTGAAATGTGAGGTTTAGTGTTTTTCTTTCCCAACTGTCCTGATGAGAAACGACAAAAAGGAGCAAGGGACTGACATAGATAGTGCTGATCTTGTTAAGGTTGCAGTTTCCATCTTCTGACTCACAGCTGCAACACGTCACAGTCAAATATCTTGTTTGTGCTGCTGTTTGTATTTCAGCTAACATAAAGTAGAAGGGAAGACTGATCTCTTCATTTTGTTCATTCCCTACTTCTTACCCTCCAACATTTCTCCAATGAAAATAGGGATATCCTAAGGAAAAGCAGGACATTGCAGGATCAAATCAGAAATCAGGATGGCTTCTGTAAATCCGCAACTGACCCTGGAAAATAGGGACACTTGGAGGGTCTGCTACTTTTATATGCTGAACTGTTAGGAAATTAATGTAATCTACACTGAACGTATATAAAAACACTCTTCAAACCTTCTCTAACCCACTTCCTGTTTTTCCTTTCCAACCCTTCCAGCAATCATTGACTCCAATTACTTCCAGTGAATAAAAAAAAAAACTGCTTTTGAAATCCAATGCTGCTGAAGGCCTAGTGACAACATCTACCAGGCAACTGGATCTGTGAGCCACCATGTCTCAATGCTGCCAACATGATGCTTTTGGGAATTGTGGCACATTTAAAATGGCGGCTCATAACTGACCACGGCTGCTGCCCCCTAAGTGTGAGTGACTGACAGGGTTCTGAAGAACTTTCCATTTGAGATATAATTTAGTACACAACCTATAGAGTGATTTCTGAACCATTGTAGGGTTTTGTTTTCTTCTCCACCTGTAATTTATTCTGTTCTCTAGAAAACCACTAATTTTCATAATGTGGCAAATGATAGCCAAATCAGCTTCTTGCAGATAGGGTGTGTCATTCCGTCCAGACAGATAAAAACCAGTAGCAATGTTTTCTGCTCTTTTTAAGACAATCATGTGCAGGAGCAGTTCTAAATGGATCATGAAGTAGTTTTGACTACTACTCAGTACTTGCCTCAACAGTTTGAGAACCTGTGGCCCTTCAAATTTTGTTGTAGGTCATCTCTCGTCATCCCTATTAGCTGTTCTGGCTTGGGCTGGTGGGAGTTGGAGTCAAGAAACAGCTGGAGGGCTACAGCTTTACCAACATTGTATAAAGTGTGTGTATGCATTTTGTGTGTGTGTGTATTTATTAAAGACTTGCCTTTACTTTAAAAATAAGAGCAGTTTGGCATGTGGAGAAGGGGGTTAAACCTTTGCCCCTGCGTTGGGATCCCCATCACCACAACTCATTGCTATTCACTTGGGCAGCTCCAATACAATTACACCCACCTCCACATGGCACTGTGGGTTAAACCACAGAGCCTAGGACTTGCCAATCAGAAGGTCGGTGGTTCGAATCCCTGCGACAGGGTGAGCTCCCATTGCTTGGTCCCTGCTCCTGCCAACCTAGCAGTTCAAAAGCACGTCAAAGTGCAAGTAGATAAATAGGGACTGCTCCGGCGGGAAGGTAAAGGGCGTTTCGGTGCACTGCTCTGGTTCGCTAGAAGCGGCTTAGTCATGCTGGCCACATGACCCGGAAGCTGTACGCCGGCTCCCTCGGCCAATAAAGCGAGATAAGCGCCACAACCCCAGAGTCGGTCACGACTGGACCTAATGGTCAGGGGTCCCTTTACCTTTTACCACATACTGTAGCCCTTATCCTAATTCACCTTCCTACCACCCTGCTCCCCAAAGGCTGTTGTTCTCAAAGTAAATTTTAAAAATGCCTCAAATGCTTATGTGCATTCAACATACTGTCTTGTGTGGCCCTGGCTCTCATTCCTGGTTGGTGTAAAAAACGCCAGTGGGATGAACAGACCAGTTTAGTTTCCTCCTATTTCTATTCCGTGTGGGCCCTTCCTTCGGACCATTCCATCACATTTCTGCATAAGTGTTAAATGTGTGTGTGTTTAAATCCACACACACACTCCAAATGTTCACCCTACTTAGATCAGATCAGAAGAATCTTTATTTGCCTCAGCCACTGGCCATAGCAATAAAATAAAATGTACTGAAGATAGAGGAAGAAACTTAACTATGCAAAATACATTTTGGAGGTTTACATCAATAATCAAATAATAGATCTTATTCTAATTGCCCCTGCTAAAAACCTTGCAGTTTTTGCTGTCACCCGATCAACTTGATCCGCTTGAAGAAAGGAAACAGTAACGATGGTTGAGCGACCCGGCATGGACAATAGTAAAGGGGTAATAACCTGACTCCTCAAATCTTTATACTGCCATCTCCACAGGGACATACCGGTAATCGTTTCTCGAGCGGATTTTTTTGAAATCGACCCTCAAGTACAGCCGATGGCAGTATATTGAATTTTGCGAAATTGAAAGCGCGTCTGTATTTGGGAATTGTAAAATTTTGCAAATAGGGTACCAATTCAACCTATTTAAATTATTATGGACTGCCTTTTACATTCTTTTTTCTTCCAGGAGTTGTTGTTGCTTAATTTGGCAGAAGCACAGCCACAAGTGAACAGGCTATCATGTCCTACCTTCCCCAATGCCCATTACAATCCAAGCAGTAATAGCCACACTTCCAGCAGCCCTAATTTACCAGTCTGAACGAAAGAAAGATGTAAACGGCAAAAGGGAGCCCACTCTCAACACCTTGTAGAACTTCACGTGAGTTGGGTATGGATTCTGAGGAGGAACTCAACCGACCTGCGCACTAATCTGTCACCGCAATGTACAGAGCACCCTCCCTAAAATAATTATCCAGCTTCACTAGCTGTTAACGATGTTTCATATGTCTTCAGGCATCAATTCTATATCTCTAAAGCGGCATGCATATCCAAGCTGTGTTTTATTTACCTATTTTACGCTCCGGTATGTTACTTATTCGCTGTGAATGTAAGCAGAGTACGGGATTTCCAAACACACTTTAAGCTTTCTGGAAAATAAGTATTGGTCAAGCTGTGGAGATGTTTAATGATTTTATCTGTAATCCACCTTGAGTCCCTGTCAGGGAAAAAGGTGGGATATAAATAGGTAAGGTAAAGGACCCCTGACCATTAGGTCCAGTCGTGACCGACTCTGGGGTTGCGGTGCTCATCTCGCTTTATTGGGCAAGGGAGCCCGGTGTACAGCTTCTGGGTCATGTGGCCAGCATGACTAAGCTGCTTCTGGCGAACCAGAGCAGCACACAGAAACGCCGTTTACCTTCCCGCTGGAGTGGTACCTATTTATCTAATTGCACTTTGACGTGCTTTCGAACTTCTAGGTTGGCAGGAGCAGGGACCAAGCAACGGGAGCTCACCCCGTCGTGGGGATTCGAACCTCCGACCTTCTGATCAGCAAGCCCTAGGCTCTGTGGTTTAGACCACAGCGCCACCTGCGTCCCCCGGGATATAGATGGATACATGATTATAATGATGGTGATTTAGGGACGCAGGTGGCGCTGTACCTAATGATGGTGATGCTGGTGATGCTGGAGATAAATTCTGAAATCAAACACAAATGGAAAAGCAGCTGTAGAAGTGCAGTTTCAGGAGAAAACAAGGGTTAAACCCCACCCCCAATCCCTTTTATATCACCTCTTTCCAAAAGTAATTGAGAATGCTGGAGGTGTTATTACACATGGCTGAAGTATACTACATGGTTTTATCAAATGCAGCATGTTTGCATCACTGGTTTACATTGGTATAATGGCTGCAGGAGTGTATCAGTAAATCCAGTGGTGATGTGTTATTAATAGCAGGTATGACTGAACTCTGAATGCTCTATTATGTAGGTGTGGAGGAGATAAATTCCTAACAGGCTGCATCCTATTTTAAAAAACTGACTCACGTTTGAGGAAGTACTTCCTCTGGTTCTTCAAGGTGAAATAGACTTGAAGTTATTTTGCAGTTGCTTGCTTAATCAAGTTAGGCCTCCTAGAGAAGGGTGTTGTTTTATATGTAGATTTACAAACACACACACACACACACACACACACACACACTGCACATAGAAGCCACAGAATATACAGAAAATGTACCTCATTTTCAAGTTTCCTAACCATTTATTGCAAGAGGTAACATTAGCCGTCGCAGAACATTTCTATCTTACAACGTATTAGTCCATAAAGAGTCTTTAGTTCAAGGTGCTCACATCAGTGGCCTACATGACTTAGACCCCAAATATCTCAAAGAATGTTTCCTTCCATACAGACCCTCTCAAGTATTAAGATCAGTGAAGTGGGGGCAGCTTGGTAGTTCCACCACCCGCAGAAATTTGTGGGTGGGGGAAGGTAGAGGCCAGTGAGTGACCATTCTCTGTGGTAGCCCCTAGGTCAAGCATAGGCAAACTCGGCCCTCCAGATGTTTTGGAACTACAACTCCCATCATCCCTAGCTAACAGTGGTCAGGGATGATGGGAGTTGTAGTCCCAAAATAATTGGTGGGCCGAGTGTGCCTATGCCTGCCCTAGGTTGTGGAATTTCCTTCCCCACAGAGATGTGGCTGGCACCTCCATTGTACAGCTTTTGTTATATGCTGAAGACACACCTCTTGACCCTGGCCTTTGACCTCTGAGATGAGTTTTGGGGATCCATTCTATTCCCATGACTCTGATTTGTTTTAACGTTGAATTTTAGACTGTTGTAATCTTACCTGGAACTGTTAGTGAAGGATGCATAACAATAGCAACAGCAGTAATAATATCCAGAGGGCTGAGGGGAAACCCAGAACAGATTGGAAGGGGGCTGCAAGGAGAGATGCCCATTGTGTGGACTTGAAGTCTTGCAATAAGGGGTGGCTTTGTTGAATACTGCTCATAATGTCAGGAGGTTCCTCAAAACTACTCTAATCCAAACCCCTGCTTTTACAACATCCCTGATTGGTGGTCACCCATCTTCTGCTTCAAAACTTCTACTGAAGGAGAGACCACCACCTTCTGAGGAAAGCTGCTCCACTGTCAAACAGCTAGCAACTTCCTCGGTCCTAATGTTCTATCAAAATCCTCTTTTAATTTAAAACTTGCTCCATCCTCCACATGAGGTAGCCTTTCCAATATTCTTGATGCCATTCATACAGCACTACCAATGATCTACAGATCCACTACCTTCACAAGCAAGACGAACAGGTTTTTTTGTGCCTCAAATTGGGATTTATTCTATTTCCATTTGGGCCTTAAAATTCTTATTTGACTTTTAATGGGGTTGTTCACAATCGCAAGTGACTTAGGAAAAGCCTACACGTTCCTTCTTTCACGTAATGTATTAATTCACTCCGTGTTGGGGTTCTTGCCACACGGAGTAGATTGGTTGCAGATCTCTTTTATTGATCCCTGGTGGAAGTGGAGAAGACATAGCTGCCAACTTTTCCCTTTTCTTGCGAGGAATCCTATTCAGAATAAGGGAATTTCTCTTTAAAAAAGGGAAACGTTGACAGCTATGGGAGAAGAATATCTGGTCCATATGCTGGAGACCACAATAGAACATGATTGATTGTAAACCAGCCTTGACTTTGTCTTGTTGACAATAGGAAAAAAATGTGGTGCTTCTTCTATTTCAAAATGATGCATGAGGTGAAATGGTTTTGCCAAGCTGGTTGAGCTCCTTAAGTAGCAGATTCTACTGGTTTGACTAAGCATATTCAGGCTCTTTGGTGACTCAGCAGGAACCACACCTCTGGGAATGTGGACACAGCAGTGTTTTCTCTTAGCAGGCCTGATGGAAATGAGAAACAGACCCTCATGTATACAAAACAATTCCCCTGAGGTAATGTGCTTTTATCCATCCCCCCCCCCCAGAAACGTTATTATTAACGTAGAACAGAAGCCAGCTACTTCAAAACAAACCACCTATCTTTAGTAGCAATGTTTCCATTTGCAATCCCATAATATTCACACATTCCACCTTAAAGGCCCCAAGGGGCTTTGTTGTGGAGTGAAATGAAATACTTTGAAGAAATGTTTATCCTGCCTTTGGGGAGAAAAGTCATATAATAGATTAGCTGGCCATAGCATGAGCATAAAATGTAAAGTCAAAATTGTCTTTACAATTGACGAAATATATTCTTCAAAAGTTCCTATTTTCCAGGGACATCCCTGATTTAGAGAAGCCGTCCCGGTTTCTGATTTGATCCTGGAATGTCCCATTTTTCCTTTGGATGTCCCTATTTCCCTGGAGATATTTTGGAGGGTATGCAGTTATTCTGCCAAATCCCAAGCCATTTGAAGGCAATCTTTTATAGGGATTTTAAAAAAAAAATGTTTAATGCTTTATTATGTTTTTATATATGCTGGAAGCTGCCCCGTGTGTCTGGGGCAACCCAGTAAGATGTGTGGGATATAAATAGTAAAATTATCATTATGGAATGGGACGTCCCTATTTTCATCGGAGAAATGTTGGAGGGTCTGGACCATGTTGCCCTCCAGATGTTGTTGGACAATAACTCTGAGTACTGCCTATGCTAGTGGGGCTGCTGGAAGTGGCTGCCCAATAATATCTGGAGGGGACACAGATTCCCTACTCTTGAGCCCCTAGTCTATAGCACACTGCCTAGTGCAGGCGTAAACTGACATGACTGAATACAACTCCATACAAAATTTACCAGACTCGTGTTGTGCCTGACATCTAGTTTTTGGAGATTTTCTATGTGCATTCAGTGATGTGAAGCTCTGAAGTGGTACAGCCTCAGACACACGTAACACTAAACCATGGTTTGTTTAACAAATTCTATAAAGAGCAGGGAGTCGGCCAGAGATTGTAGCCCACTGGCCATGAACATGTATATTATGAAAATATTTGGGCACTAAAATTAGAAGTGTATATAATATAGTGGTACCTTGGGTTACATACGCTTCAGGTTACATACATTTCAGGTTACAGACTCCGCTAACCCAGAAATAGTACCTCGGGTTAAGAACTTTGCTTCAGGATGAGAACAGAAATCGTGCTCCAGCAGCCTGGTGGCAGCAAGAGTCCCCATTAGCTAAAGTGGTGCTTCAGGTTAAGAACAGTTTCAGGTTAAGAACGGACCTCCGGAACCAATTAAGTACTTAACCCGAGGTACTACTGTACTCAATAACCATTTTTCAAAAAGACTTTCCAGAATAAAATGAAAAGAAGTTAATAGATCTGAGACACTACCTTGATCTAGGCAGCCTCTGGCAGGCTGCCCTTCTGCTATCTAAACTGCATTTCCAAATCATTTCTGGAATGTTCTCTAGCATCTCCTTTTATTTGTGTTCACAGTAAATAGTTTTTAATTATTCATGCATTCAAAGCATCTCAACATTTCTACTTGGTTAACTGTGAAGACGCTAGCAAGTTGTCGTACAGAATAAAAGGTATCTATCTCTGAGCTGTTTGAACTCTGCTGCATACTGCACAAAATTGGTGTAACAGTCTCGCCTGCCATTTTATACGTATTTGAGATCATTGCGTGAAGATAAATTGCTGAGGGAGTCATAGTGTAGGATACTCTCTGCCAGTTTAGCAACCAACTAATACTGTAGGCGACAGTGCAAACTCTAGATTTATTTTATTTTATATGTCCTCCAAAGATCTCAGGCTGGCTTACATATTTATGTACGTATGGCATACATATTCCCCTCGCTATTTTATCATCACAACAATTCTGAGTGGTGTGTTAGGATGCCTTTTGCTTGCATAGATGGATAATAAAGAAGGTTGTGTCTAGAAATTAGACAGCTGTACAAGGGCAATAGGGACGCAGGTGGTGCTGTGGGTTAAACCACAGAGCCTAGGACTTGCCGATCAGAAGGTCGGCGGTTCGAATCCCCGCGGCGGGGTGAGCTCCCGTTGCTCAGTCCCTGCTCCTGCCAACCTAGCAGTTCGAGAGCACGATGTGCAAGTAGATAAATAGGTACCGCTCTGGCGGGAAGGTAAACAGGATTTCCGTGTGCTGCTCTGGTTCGCCAGAAGTGGCTTAGTCATGCTGGCCCCATGACCCAGAAGCTGTACGCCGGCTCCTTTGGCCAGTAAAGCGAGATGAGCGCCGCAACCCCAGAGTCGGTCACGACTGGCCCTAATGGTCAGGGGTCCCTTTACCTTTAAAAGGGCAATATGTGCCTTTGTTGTTTTACTCACTTTTGTCTCTGGCTGTTGGAAGGTCGTCCAGAAGGGAGCACGAATCTCATGATTTCAGCAGACTGGTAAATAATATGCACAGACATGTGGTGATAATTTCGGGTATACCTAAAGGTATCTTTTGCCCACGTGCACTTAACTATCTTGAACTGTGGCCCTGGGTCTCATTGCAAGGATTACCGAAGGTGATGACTTGAGGATCACAAGTAATATACAGGCGTCTCCCCATTTACGTACGATCAACTCACATGTGACCACATAGAAGCGCTGCGCCATGAAATAAAAAAATTTAAAGATTCAAACCCGCAAATGGCGGGAGAAAACTGGAGAGTCATCGTGGCTCGTGAAGAGACTCTCCCCGGAGCCCAAAGAGGATGTCAGTGAGGGCAGAGGAAGCCCTGTGAAGACCAGCCCTGTAAAGACCGGAGGGCACCAGGAGCAAGTTTCTTGCTCAATATCTAAAGGGAATTGCCGATGATACGAATGAAGCCAAACTGAGATATCTATTAAATGATGATGACCCCCTAAGATCACTCATGGTTGCCAGATTCTTGATCAGCGTCCTATCCCTAAAGAAGAGAAACGGACTCCTGTGCGGCTCGGATAATCTCTTTAAACTATGATCTATGTTTTAGGATGTAATTAGGTGATTTCACCATTGATGTCTTCTACTAATTTATGAGTAGAGGGCGATGTTTATGTTACAAATTTATTGTAATGTATGATGTTGGTCTTTTGTTTTTGTTTTGCTTTGGTTCTTGTCTGTTTTTTGTAAGTCTTGGCAGTTTTAAATTTGGAGGTTTAAGTACATTATGTTGGTATAGGAAACTGTCGTGTGATGGGCCAATGGCCGTAATAAAGATCCTGAACGGACCGGAGGGCTTTGGTTAGGCTACTCAGCCTCCCTGCCTAGCAGCTGACATGTGCGGTAGCGCAGCCAGTCAGCCTCCAGCCAGCCCCAGAGCATAAACTTTAGTTGAAGACATACTTCTGTGGAGGGAGAGCAGAGGAAAAACAAGCATTTAGAGGCTTCTTAAAGCGTGATCCCCACTAATGCAACTTACACTTATGCATGTGGGGGCCTAGAATGTAACCCCTGTGTAAATGCCAGTATACGTTTCCTGAGACTGATGAAATAGTGCAATAACCTATAATAAATAGCAAATGTTCTCAATGGTTCCAGGTTTTTAGGAAAAAAAACACTTCTCTTTTGCTAAAGTTTGTGTATAACAAATATTTATTCGGACTCTTTAAAACTAGCAAAATGACTATGTAGCCATGCATTACCAACAGCAGAACATGTGTATTACCTGAGTCTCTTAGTCATTCTTTGACATTTTGTGCTTCACTTAACAAAACTATTTCAGGTACTCTTAAAATACTTACAGGTGAACAAATATTTGTCTAATGGGAAGTTAAGTGGGGCTGAAATCTTAGTGAACAGGGAGGATGGGAGAGGTGCTAGTTTTAAGAAGTTAGTTTTAAAAAGCGATTGCAATATTGCGTTCTTTAGTTGCAGGAAAATAACAGATTTATCTCCTGTTGGCTGAGGTGGTAAATAACTGACTGGTCAAACAAAAGGCAAGCACTTTAGGGAAGGGCAGATGGCATGTGACATCTCTGAAGGGAGAGAGAAAGAGCAAAGATCTGAATGACAAATGTATGACAAACACCCAGGAATGTAGACTGATTGACCAATCTTAACCCTAGTCACTTGATTTGTGTCTTCAGGAAGATTGCAATCTGTCATACATATTGGTAGTTCCTACACAATATTTCAGCTGGTGTACATCAAGAAGGTAGTGGGAAGTTCATTTCTCCAGTTACTATCCTTTTGTATTCATCATAGCCTACAAAAGTGGGTTTTCTTGTGCAAGTGTACACTGGTACACTAATACCCTATTTTCAAAATAATCCTTATAACCAAGAGGTTTATACTGTCTGTGTGTGTGTGTGTGAGAGAGAGAGAGAGAGAGAGAGAGAGAGAGAGGAGAGAGAGAGATTTTAAAATTGCTATTCACATAGCAGGGGTTGGGGTAGCAGAGGTCTGTGATAAAAAGATTTGCAAATCTGCTAAGAAGGCTTGAATATGAAAAGTCGCATGTGCCTATGTTCAGCCTAAGTGATCTGCAAAGCCAGTCAATGGTAATAGAGTTACTATGTAGAGTTTCTTTTTTCCAAGCAACAATTCCAATGGGTTGCCTCCTTACTCTCCTTCTCCAGAAGATCCCCCAAGTTAAATTTGAGAGCTTGGGTGCAAGGTGGAGGAAAGGTTTGTTATGCAAGCAGAAAACTGTTCCGTTGATAGATATACCTCCCTCCCCGCGGAGTTTTCTTTTAACTTGGTCTGCACTGGAGAACGGTACTTTAAAGACTTTGTTTGAGGTTTTATATATAAGATGTTGTACTTCTGGCTTCTGTATTCTTATATAATTGCAGTGGCTACTGGCCTTCTATCTCCATAAAAAGCTTGCTTTTCTCTATTTATGAAGAAGACAGCCGAGTACTAACAGTCACTGAAGAACAGTCACTTTTAGAAATGCAAACACTCTCAGAAATGGAAACAGGCCAGGGAAGTACTGTACAGGAAAGGCGGTGACATGCGATGTCAAGACCTTACCAACTGTCTCAAGAGTTACCAAGGTCAGGATAACTGGAAGGCACGAAAGGGTGTGTAAGAGGGAGTTTATTCTAGAAGCTCTATGAAGAGGCGTGATCCCAAAGCTCATGGGGGGGGCACACCTGTGAAAAAGTGAGGCTACAATTATTCACAAGACTAATTCATGAGCAATTTCCTAGGCATTCAATAACAGGCTTGAAAGTTGTCATTGTTGTTGTTTAGTCGTGTCCGACTCTTCGTGACCCCATGGACCAGAGCACGCCAGGCACTCCTGTCTTCCACTGCCTCCCGCAGTTTGGTCAAACTCATGCTGGTAGCTTCGAGAACACTGTCCAACCATCTCATCCTCTGTCGTCCCCTTATCCTTGTGCCCTCCATCTTTCCCAACATCAGGGGCTTTTCCAGGGAGTCTTCTTTTCTCATGAGGTGGCCAAAGTATTGGAGCCTCAGCTTCACTCTCTGTCCTTCCAGTGAGCACTCAGGGCTGATTTCCTTCAGAATGGATAGGTTTTATCTTCTTGCAGTCCATGGGACTCTCAAGAGTCTCCTCCAGCACCATAATTCAAAAGCATCAATTCTTCAGCCATCAGCCTTCTTTATGGTCCAGCTCTCACTTCCATACATCACTACTGGGAAAACCATAGCTTTTACTATACGGACCTTTGTTGGCAAGGTGATGTCTCTGCTTTTTAAGATGCTGTCTAGGTTTGTCATTGTTTTTCTCCCAAGAAGGAGGCGTCTTTTAATTTTGTTGCTGCTGTCACCATCTGCAGTGATCATGGAGCCCAAGAAAGTAAAATCTCTCACTGCCTCCATTTCTTCCCCTTCTATTTGCCAGGAGGTGATGGGACCAGTGGCCGTGATCTTGGTTTTTTTGATGTTGAGCTTCAGACCATATTTTGCGTTCTCTTCTTTCACCCTCAATAAAAGGTTCTTTAATTCCTCCTCACTTTCTGCCATCAAGGTTGTGTCATCTGCATATCTGAGGTTGTTGATATTTCTTACTTCTGCCAAAATATTTCAACTGGAGACTACAAGAGGAAACTGGTTGATGGTTTCCACTGCTGGATGAATGCCTTGCCTCCGATACCTTTTGTGATAATGACTTCTATCCCAGGTGAGGTCCTGGCCTGGAAAAGAAACTTAGCTATTATCTAAATTCTACCATTTATCAATTTCTAACATTCACTAAGTAGCAGAAATTGGTGCTCTTGTACCCCCCAAATCTGTAACAATATATATGAAAGCAAGGTTGGCAATCATGAATCCTAGCAATACAATGCTATATGTATTATAGTGCACGAACAAGATGCTTGTATATTAATATTTCAACTGTCATTGACTGTGGTGAATTTCTCGAGGGTATGTGGACTGCTACTGCAGTGAAAGCACAGTCTGTGTTTCCATGGCTTTTTATTCTCTCAGCAGCAAGGATGACTAATTGGTGCTTCATTGTGGCAGGGAGCTGTTTCCCAGGCTGGCAATTGTGGCTGATGGCTGAAAAGTATTGTGCTATTAATGTCAAGCCAAATTCAACAGTGATATTATTATTATTATTATTATTATTATTATTATTATTATTATTTGAAGAAAAAGAGCACCTGAGGGCTTGAAATGTAAACAGGCTTCCTGGTGCAGAATAGGTGGAAAGGTAAAATAATGTTGCAATGTGTTTTTTTGTTTTGTTTTGTTTTTTTGTTTTAAACTACTTTAGGAGCTTTAAACTCACTGGAAGGACAGATCCTGAATACTTTGGCCACCTCATGAGAAGAGAAGACTCCCTGGAAAAGACCCTGATGTTGGGAAAGATGGAGGGCACAAGGAGAAGGGGACGACAGAGGATGAGATGTTTGGACAGTGTTCTCGAAGCTACCAGCATGAGTTTGACTAAACTGCGGGAGGCAGTGGAAGACAGGAGTGCCTGGCGTGCTCTGGTCCATGGGGTCACGAAGAGTCGGACATGACTAAAGGACTAAACAACAACAACAAAGGAGCTTTAAAAATGAATATTTTTAAAAAGGTTAAAAAGTTTGTTGAATGGTCTGAGTGTTGGAATATTCACCTAGGACAGGGATGGGGAACTTGACACCTTGCATGTGGTGTCAATCCCAGCAGCCCCCCACTGAGCCTGGCCTATGGTCAAGGGTGATGGGAGTGGTTTTCAACATCTGGAGGGCCACAAGGTCCAATTCCTTGCTCTGGGTTTTTTCCAATGTTAGTCGCAGAATCATAGAATCATACAATTGTAGAGTTGGGAGTGTCATTTAATCTGCCGTGCAGAAATCTCAGCTACAGCATCATATTCAGAGCAGTCCCACTGTAGGTAAAGATCACGACTAACGTAGGCAGAAATACAAGTAATCATCAATTTTAAAAACTTAGGTTACAGTAGGGTGAGCCAACATGATACCTTCTGTGTATTTTGGACTACAATGCCCATCAGCCCCAACCATCAGAGTTGTAGTCCTAAACATATAGAGGCCACTGCTTTGGCTACCCCTGGCCTATAGGGCTGAGCTGATCTGCACTCAGTTCTGACGCTCTGGACAATTTTTTATGAACTAAAGCTTCAACACTGTATTGATTCTTACCAGAAGTAGTTTCCATAGGTAAAAATTTAAATGCAGAGTAAATGCAATAATAGCTTTTGTGGAACCAGCTAGTCACTTAAAATACTGGAAATAATCTTTCAAGTAGTACCAACCTTTATTTATTTATTTATTTGCTTTTTTAAAAGTTTATTTAAATAATTTCTAAGGCACCTTTCTACACCAAAGTGTATCCATGGTGGCTTCCCATAAAATGGCAACAGATGGTAAAAATCAGAATCGTAAATATAAGCCAACCGTTGAGTCAGTCATCCAGTCAAATTTGCTAACAACCATTGGTTATTGCAAAATGGCAAACTGTCAAGTTGAGCGATGGGTTTTAACAGCAACAACAAGAAGCAACAACAGGAAAAGCGTAAAAAAAAGCCACTTTGGAACACTTTCAGGAATGAATCTTCGGGGTTCAGTGCAATGATACAACTGTGCTGGTGTCAACACTGCTGAGTCTGCAGATATTAGAACAAAAGGAAAGGAAAAGGATAAGATTACAAACACTCAGGCCATGCAGAGAAGCTTCTGTTTTCACAGACCTCATGTGGGGCACTCCTGCACGTACTGTGTGCCCCAGAGGTGTGCTTAGTTTCTACTAGAAACTGGGCTTTTGGCGTTGCAGCCCCAGCCCTCTGGGGGATTTTCCAGCTGAAATGACTTACAGTTTGTTATTAAGAAAGCTTTCCGTGAGGCATGACCCATTTATTCGGTGTACATCTGTGGGGATTATTTTATGGGGGTTTCTTAATAGTTTGCAGAAATGGTTTTAACTATTTTTAGAATTTGTATTTTCTTAATCTTGTTGTACACTGCTTTGATGCAGTGGCAGCATGAGGAAAAAATTATGGGAAGGTGAAGGAAATTTCTAGGTAGGCTAGGAAGGAAAATAACAGCATATGTTGATGACAGGAGTTCAGCAATGGGAGGCAAGTGGGGAAGTGAGATGCGTGTTGGGGGGGTTGCCCCTCCTGCATGCTCCCCCCCCAACACCATCTATACCTTGATCGCCTTAAGCCAGTGGTGTCCAAACTTTTTTCAAAGAGGGCCAGATTTGATGAAGTGAAGGGCCGTGGGGGATTGAAGTTGTTAAAGTTTTTTTAGGATTTTACCCCAGGAAATAAACTGCCAGAGGGGCCAGATTAAACTGACCGGCGGGCCAGATTAGGCCCCCGAAACGGACTTTGGACATGCTTGCCTTAGGCTCTGAAGCATTTTATAAATTTTTAAAGCAAATAAATAAATATGTGTAATAAATAAAAAGACAAGGACCTGGGCAGGTAGTGTGAAGGTTTTGCTGTTTCCCAACCAGTCTACTTCTATGAGTGACTCTACAGTTCTTCCCCACCCCCCTCATGCAAGACAAGCATTTAATTTCATCACTCTGGCGACTGTTTGTCGACCTAAACTTCTGACCAGAAGAGCCAGTTGATATGCAAAAAGGGAAGGATTACTGACAAGTTGAAAAGGTGCCTCCCATTCCAAGGGCATCTTTTTCAAGATAAGGTTACAATGGAATTTCTCAATGCGGAGCAGTGTGTCTCCAGGCTTAACCAATTTTTGTAGACCATTTTTTGTACTGTGTAGTTCAAATGTAAAAGATACCTTCCCATCTGGTGTAAAATTCCACTTTCTATAAAAGGTCCCTGTTCTTTTCTGAGGCAAATGTTTAATTCCTGAAATTGATGAAAATGGAATTAAAATGACGAGTAAAGTCCAGCAAGAACCATGCTTTCAACAGCTAACCAGGACATCCACGCCAAAGAAGTTTAAATTGTTGTGTTTTAATATATATATATATATAATGGATGCTGCCAATTAGAATTAGTCATTCGCCACATCTTAACTTGTGGGGCACACAGAGAAGCGCACATGACAAGGATTTTAAGGATTAGTTAAGTATATACAGGTAACCTGGTCCCAACCAGTTCAGGGTGTTAAAGGCTAAAGCTAGCACTTTAAATTTGGCCCAAGAGTAACTGCTGGCATATGAGCCAACTCCTAGGGCCTAAGTTCTCTTCGTCGTCGTTCCAATAAAATATTGGAGGGACTGAGGCTCGCCCAAAGTTCATGGTGTGTGTTAGTGTGTGCGTGCCACATCTTGTGATCAGTTATGTGGGGTGGAGATTACCTGCCTCCCCCCAATATTTTATTTAAGCTGGCACCCCTGGTGGGGTCGGTGCCATGGATCTGCCCTCACCCACCCAACAGCAGTGTTGCAGACGCATACAGGGATGGTGACATGGCAGTTGTGCCACTGTCGGGTGTCCACTCTTGCCAGAAACAGACTTGAGAGCCGGTACAACTTACAGGCATAATGTGGTCTCGCAGTCTTATTTTGGAGCAACTGTGATTTCCAGAACATCTTCAAAGACAGCCGCACATAATACGAATTGTGCATTGTGCACGACTAGCAAAATAAGTTTGGGCCCCATATTTCCGCTGAAATCTGCCCCTCCATAGATCTAAAGACAGCTGCTAAAAAGAATATCCATAACAGTAACAGTTTTTAAGGACCCATACAAATTAGGGGGAGGGAATGTTTTCCCCAAAACCACAGTGCTAGCATCTGGGAAGTGACTAAACTGCAGGTCCCATGATCTCTGCAATTTTTTCTGTATTGTGCAACATTAGAACCCAAAGAAGGCAAGTTTCCACTGCGAGAGAGAACTGATTGATATCTGCATGTTGTTTCATTGTTGAAGATGCCGTGCCAGATGCAGTTCCAGCCCCAGCTGCCGCCTGCTTAACTCATGGCACTATTTATTTTTAGCCGCTGTGTAACCACGGCCTATTTTAATGCGCAAAGTACGCATTGATCTTTATCCAGCCGTGTGCCAGAAGACTATTGCAGTTCCCATTTTGCAGATGAGGAACTGAGGTTAAAATATGCCTCCAGGTGAATCCAATGTGACAAAACAGAGATTTGAGCAGAGACCAAACAGTTGTCTGTTGATATGGCAATAGTTACGAGCATGGCCGTAAAAGAAATAAATGAAAGCACTTAATAAGTAATGGCAGTGGAAAGGAGAGTTGCAGAAAGTGTTGGCTGATCAACCTACCTCAAAACATTTGCAGTCCCAAGTGAAGTGGTTTGGAGATTTCCCTCAGTTTATCGGATTATCCCTGTATTGGGTAAACCCAGTGCTTTTTTTCTGGGGGTACACAGGGGTACGCAAAACCCTAAACATTTTGTGAATCTTTGTACTTTTGTCCATTTACTGTATTTATTTTTCCTGATTTGAACTATAAAATGGTGGTTTCAAAAATTTTTCTAGAAAAAAAGTACTGGGTAAACCCAAATTTACAGGGGGGAAACATTGAAACTGGTGCTGTTTGGTGGTAATAGCATGTGGACTAAGTACCTGTACAGTGGTACCTCGGGTTACATATGCTTCAGGTTACAGACTCCACTAACCTAGAAATAGTACCTCGGGTTAAGAACTTTGCTTCAGGATGAGAACAGAAATCGTGCTCTGGCGGGGCGGCGGCAGCAGGAAGCCCCATTAGCTAAAGTGGTGCTTCAGGTTAAGAACAGTTTCAGGTTAAGAACGGACCTCCAGAACGAATTAAGTACGTAACCAGAGGTACCACTGTACATTAAATGGGAATGCAAACCTCTGCAAATACACTATCAATTCCAGTGTGGACAAGGCCTTAATAGCATATAGCAGGTGTTGGCAAAGTTTTTGTGGCTTGGGTTGGTTCACGGTCCCGCAGATGGCGCGGTGGGCCAGAGTGTGTGTGCGCACACACATGCGCAAACACTATTTCCAGCGCTCCTTCTAGCGCGGAGGCGTGCACAGCTTCCCATTGGCTGCAGGAGCTTCCTGCAGCCAATGGGAAACTGGCCAGCGTCACGGAAGGCAGTCTCCGCTCTGCTCCGCGCTGGTTTAGCACGGCGCATGGGAGCTGACCGAGTGGGCTGCGGGGGTCTATGGGCCAGTTATGGGCTGCTTATGGCCCATGGGCCTTAGGTTGCCGACCTCTGGCATATAGGCTGCTGCTTGAATCCAGGATCCTTCAAAACCATATTGCTCTGGTATTATTAAAAGAATGAAAGTGGGATTTGCTTTGCTGTCTTTACATTATGTTTGTTAAATACGTATAGCACCTGCTAACATGGTTCTGTAGAACAGTCAGCATGGCTTTAAATGCCTGCTGCAGCCTTCTGCTAAGTAGGTTTACTCAGAATTAATTTCCCCTTAGTTAAGTGGTAATTGTTTCATGAAATGTACGCTAAGGATCCTATACATATTCACTAGGAAATAAGTAATACTTAGTTTGAAAGGACTTGTCTAAATTACTATCTTAACCATGTAGCTAGATCCTCCTATTCCTGCTTATGTGGATGTAAAGTCCAATTTCATTCAATGGGTTCCAAAAAAAAGTGGACAGAGAAGAGGCAGTGCAGTGTAGTGGTTAGTGTCCAACTGGGACCTGGGTGGGAGACCAGGGTTCAAATTCCCACTCAGCCAGAAAACTCACTGGGTGACTTTGAGCCAGCTTTCTCAGCCTAACCATGAAGAAAAAGGTGAAATGCAATAAATAAATTATTTTGGCCTTGGTGGGTTAACTGGTCTTTCATTAGGAAGGGTGAAGGAGTAGTTTTCTGTGGAGTGTGTGTCTGCCATGTTTGTGTACCCTAAAATTTAGTAACAATTCCAAATGCTTGGCTAGCTAACAAGCCATTTTGCCAATTCAGTGAGAGCCAATCCTTTTTACATATGTCCTAGTACAATCATCACTGCTGTTGTGGAAATTTACACAAAAAATTCCCAGTTCAAAGGACCTTTGGTTTTCAGCTCAGGCTATTCAGACTAACTACGCTACTGTTTAACTTTTAATTAGAAGAAAATGTGCTTTGAAGCTTTTCAGTTTAGTTTAGGGCGAAAATCCAATCATTTCAAAGACCAGCTGAAATCCTCACATGACTTCAGAAATCATGTGCTTTTTAACATAAGAGTAGCTGAATACTGCCAGAACTTAAAGGTAAATGACCTCCATTTGTCCCACCCACTTTGTCAACACGAAAACTTCAATTCTGGACAACTGGTAATTACTAAATAAATAATTTGACTTATTTGCCTGATATAAATAACAATAATTACCAGATGAATCTCCTGAATGTTGTTTAAAGTGTCAGACGTTTGTAAAAGTCCAAATATAAAAGAAGCAAAGGATTGGAAACTTTATATAATGTGAACCTATCTAAGGGTACCCCTCTTACACTTACACTTACACTGATATAGTCTTATTGGTTTCAAAAATAATATCTGAACTTAAATGCAACTTTAGTCATTTGTGGTTATTAATTACACAATTTCACTGTCAAACTATAAATTGTGTTGTTTTTTTTACTATTGTTTGCACAACTGGATTATTAATGTATATTAAAGTTACACATGTGAAAGCAAATCTGTTACAGTCTTATGTTTCTACCCACTTGCAACTGTCACTAAATTTATTGAGATTTACACTAATGTTCGACAATGGTTCAGTAAAATATATGTCTGTAAAAGTAAAAAGTAAATATGTAAAATATGTAAAAAATAAGCCTACTGAGAACTAGAGGCTGACATGTACACATGTATAGATGTGTTTAGATTTGGGGTTTTGTTCAACATTAAACCTCTGCATGGTTGTACACAGAAATTACTTCTCAACAGAGTAATACTAATTGTATTTATCAAATGCATTGGATTACAGTTAAGCAACATCCTAATTCTATGTGTGCCTAGTCAAAAATAAGACTCAACGAAAGGATTGCAGAATTACAGCAAAATCCCATTGAGCATTTCCATTGAATCCAGTGATACTTGCTTCCAAGTAAACCTGCATAGGATAGTACTTTTAGAACACCAGACAGAGAGTATTATGGTGTTTACCTCAAAATTTTATGCATTCATTTAAGGAAATTAAAATGCTACAATAACTTCTAAATTGTGTTTTGGAGATTTTTGTTTGAGTGCTGTGTTATGCTTGAAAGCACACAGAAATGAACATTGAGGACTTCCGGTCAGCGCCAGCGACTAATGGCGGGTTCCCTCTGAGCTCCGGAGGGAACCGGCTCTGTGAGGACTGGGTCTGGCCACTGCGGCGAAGCGGGGACCCGAAGAAATCACAGGAGGTGAAGCCTGTGAACTCAGAGACTTGGCGGGCTCCATTTGCGACCCCCCTGCTGCGAAGGAGCCTTTTTAAAGGCTTCGGAACGGAACGGGGGTGAGCGGCGCGGAGCTGAGAGTCGTCTATCCTCTTCGCAGAGTGAAGCCGCAAGCCATGGTCGGAGAGCGCTGATTTCTTTCTGGACAATTGGAATTTAAAGCAACTACCCGTGAGTAGGTGTAAGCAAAATAATTGGAGAAAAATTGAGTAAATTTGGCACCGAAACGGGAAAGGCATAAACAGGAAGTCTGCCTTTCCGGCTTGTAAATAGATCAAAGCAAAGAGACTGTAAAGCTGTAACTTTGAAAGACGTTCTTTAAAGACTCAAAATCCAACACCAAAAAAAGCGATTCCCCTCCTGTTTGCAGGAGTGGAGGGGAGAAATTTGAGCATTATATACCTGCAAGGAAAGAGGGAAGTAAAGTTATATCTGCTGCCTCTAAAATCTGGGAACGGACTGCCTATGACAGGGAAAGCTGATTAGTGGGGAGAATTGTCAGCACGTTAAGGGTAAAGAATACTGACACTCTGTGAAAAGATACATTGTTTTTTTGAACTGATTTGGACTAAAAAGTAACTTTTAAGGACATTGAAATTGTGGCTTTTAAGGGATAATGGGGACTTATAAGGACTATATTTGTTTTAAAAGTTGCAAGTGAAGTTGGAAGTGTGTCCCCCTAGAGGAGATTATGTTGCAACAACTATTAATTTGTTTAAAGATAACTATGAAAAATGTTGGATGGAAGTGAAAAAAGATTTAGAAATTTGGTCAAATTTGAAGCTTTCCTTGTTGGGTCAAATTGCAGTTATAAAGATGAATGTATTGCCTAGAATGTTGTTTTTGTTTCAAACATTGCAAATTTTGGACAAAATGGACTGTTTCAAGAAGTGGCAGAAAGACATTTCTAAATTTGTCTGGCAGGGCAAGAAGCCCAGAATAAAATTTAAGATATTAACGGATGTGAAAGAAAGGGGTGGATTTGCCCTGCCAGACTTTAAACTTTACTATGAATCAGCAGCGTTCTGCTGGTTGAAAGAGTGGCTGCTTCTTGAGAACACAGACATTTTGGATTTAGAAGGTTTTAATAATGTGTTTGGGTGGCATGCATATTTGTGGTACGACAAGGTTAAAGCACATAAGGCATTTAAAAACCATATTGTAAGGAAAGCATTGTTTAATGTCTGGATAAGATACAAAGATTTACTTGAAAATAAAACCCCAAGGTGGTTGTCACCAATGGAGGCTAAGGCTCAGAAAAAACTTAACATGGAGGCCAAATGGCCAAAATATTGGGAAATTTTGGAGCAAGAAGGGGACAAATTGAAATTGCAGAGTTTTGAGAAATTAAAAGATAAAGTGCGAGACTGGCTTCATTATTATCAGATAATGGAGGCTTACAATTTGGATAAGAAAGTTGGCTTCCAGGTGGAAAAATCTAAATTGGAAACAGAACTGTTAGAACCCAAAACTAAGACTTTGTCAAAAATGTATAATTTGCTGTTGAAATGGAATACTCAGGATGAGATGGTGAAATCTGCTATGATTAAATGGGCACAAGATGTTGGACATAATATTATGTTTGCTGACTGAGAACAGTTATGGACCACAGGTATGAAGTTTACGGCATGTAATGCCTTAAGAGAGAATATTATGAAAATGATATACAGGTGGTACATGACCCCAGTCAAGCTTGCAAAAATCTATCATTTGCCCGATAATAAATGTTGGAAATGTAAGGAAACCGAAGGTACATTCTTTCACCTTTGGTGGACGTGCCCTAAGATTAAGGCTTTCTGGGAAATGATATATAATGAATTGAAAAAGGTATTTAAATATACCTTCTTGAAGAAACCAGAGGCCTTTCTCTTGGGCATGGTCGGCCAGTTGGTGTTAAAAAAGGATAGAACTTTCTTTATGTATGCTACAACAGCAGCAAGAATATTTATTGCAAAGTATTGGAAGACGCAAGATTTACCCACTCTGGAAGAATGGCAGATGAAGATGATCGACTGTATGGGATTGGCAGAAATGACTGGCAGAATCCGTGACCAGGGAGAAGAGTCGGCGGAAGAAGACTGGAAGAAATTTAAGGACTATTTACAGAAATATTGTAAAATTAAAGAATGTTGAATGATTTTGGATAGAAATTAAGGGGTTTCCAGCTGCAATGTTTTGAGATAAGGATTTCCTGAGTAAATAATTTGAATTGGAATACAAGAAGGGGAGGTATGAGGAGGTCAGGGAAATATGTCATTGAAAATTAAGTATTGTGAACTGTATGTGTTTTTAAACTTTTTTGCTTTTTTCTTTTTGTTTGTATAAAATTGGAAATTTAATAAATATCTTTATTAAAAAAAACCAGAAATGAACATTGAGATCTCTGCCTGGCTATGAAGCTCTTTGGGTGATAATGGGCAAAATAAAATCTCACAGCCTCAGAGGACTGTTTTAATATATACAATATTAATCTGCATCTGAGCTGCTATAAGGAAGGTGAGAGACCAATGGAATTATGTAAAAAAATATGTGTGTGTGCCTGTTTTGTGAGTTCTGAAGGTATTGAAAAATCTGTATCAAAACCAGTAAGTTTAAAGACGAATAAAGAATTTGATAATGAGTGAAGGACAGTCCATGACAGATGACATTATTTGCATTTTAAGGTCTCAGATGGAGCCCCTAGCAACTTCAGCCTGAGTAGACAATACTAGACCACAGAGTCTGACGCAGGTTAAATTTAGTTATCATCACTTTGTTACTTTTATTTCATTAAAATAAATAAAGAAAATGTTTCCCTCTGTGAGGGAAAGGCACAGATGTCAATGAAAATGTTTTCTAAGACTATGATCCTACATATCAACTGCTCAGCAGTAAAATCAAGGAGAATTTTGGGCTGCACAACTCAAAATTTTATTTATTTTGAGTGTCTGTACACCGCCCTTAAGCCAAAAAGGCTCCCAGAGTGGCTTCCATACAATCATTTAAAACAATAAGAGTTTTTCATTTATTTGCTGCGGGGAATTAAAAAATGTTTCAGGCCTGATCTGTAGCCAGCAGAGCTCAGAGCCCGTAGGTCAGTGGCATGGAATAAAGTCCTGGGTTCAGTCTCTGCCATCTGGCTTTCGGATAGCAAACTTGAGAATGACACCTGAGATCCTGAGGAGCTGCAGCCAGGCAGCCTGAGCGGTACCAATGATCCGACTTGTTTTCTCAAAGCAACTTCTGATATCATTAACTGAGCAGGCCTAGTTCGTATTGTCCTGAGTATGATGATGGGATGTGGCATAAACAGGAATGAGAAGTAGGTGACCAGCTCTGCCTTTTTGATGGACAGTTGGGTTTTGTACAAACACCTAGACATGGAGAAAAATGGAGCCACCATTGCTACAATGCAGAGATTACCTGCCCATGTCATTATTGTTGTGCCCATGGTGGGGGTAAACCATGGGCGGGGGGCAGCTGCCCCCCTTCAAGTTAAACAATAAAAATACTGTACAGTACTTAACTTACTGCAGATGGTGACAGCAGTCACGAAATTAAAAGATGCCTGCTTCTTGGGAGAAAAGCAATGACAAACCTAGACAGCATCTTAAAAAGCAGAGACATCACCTTGCCAACAAAGGTCCGTATAGTTAAAGCTCTGGTTTTCCCAGTAGTGATGTATGGAAGTGAGAGCTGGACCATAAAGAAGGCTGATCGCCGAAGAATTGATGCTTTTGAATTATGGTGCTGGAGGAGACTCTTGAGAGTCCCATGGACTGCAAGAAGATCAAACGTATCCATTCTGAAGGAAATCAGCTCTGAGTGCTCACTGGAAGGACAGATCCTGAAGCTGAGGCTCCAAGACTTTGGCCACCTCATGAGAAGAGAAGACTCCCTGGAAAAGACCCTGATGTTGGGAAAGATGGAGGGCACAAGGAGAAGGGGACGACAGAGGATGAGATGGTTGGATGGTGTTCTCGAAGCTACCAGCATGAGTTTGATCAAACTGCGGGAGGCAGTGGAGGACAGAAGTGCCTGGCGTGCTCTGGTCCATGGGGTCACGAAGAGTCGGACACGACTAAACGACTAAACAACAACAACAACAACTTAACTTACTGACCAATGACGTCGGTTGTCCCCCCCCCAACAAAAGTCCTGTTCCCCCAAGCAAAAATCCTGTCTTAGCCAATTGGGCCAATCTAACCAACCCCTATACAAACCTAGACAGCATCTTAAAAAGCAGAGACATCACCTTGCCAACAAAGGTCCATATAGTTAAAGCTATGGTTTTCCCAGTAGCGAGAGCTGGACCATAAAGAAGGCTGATAGCCGAAGAATTGATGCTTTTGAATTATGGTGCTGGAGGAGACTCTTGAGAGTCCCATGGACTGCAAGAAGATCAAACCTCTCCATTCTGAAGGAAATCAGCTCTGAGTGCTCACTGGAAGGACAGATCCTGAAGCTGAGGCTCCAAGACTTTGGCCACCTCATGAGAAGAGAAGACTCCCTGGAAAAGACCCTGATGTTGGGAAAGATTGAGGGCACAAGGAGAAGGGGATGACGGAGGACTGAAGACTGCTCTTGAAGCTACAAACATGAGTCTGACCAAACTGCGAGAGGCAGTGGAGGACAGGAGTGCCTGGCGTGCTCTGGTCCAGGGGGTCACGAAGAGTCGGACACGACTAAACAACAACCACACCCTAGATGCGCCCCTGGAGACATGCATAGCAGAAAACATAAAGAAACCCGAGTTCATCTGCATTTAATTTAGTTGTAGGCCGATGTCTTGTAATGCACCGTCACGTCTGCTGGTTTGTTTTTGCGCTTTGCAGGCGGCGAAGGCTTTTGAGTTGGACGAAGAGAACCACGCCTTGTCTTGCGAGGTGAAATGGCCTGAATGCGCGTTGACTGCGCTTCGGGGCATTCAGATCATATCTGCTTGCAACGTCTCCTTTCCCCCCTGGCATTGTTTTAAAACAGGATTTCCCTCGCCTTGCTGACTATCTTATTATAATTGCATTACATATCGAAAAGCTTGTGCCTCTATGATTTCCCAGCAAAACCCACAACCGAGCCAGGGCACGGGTCCTTGTCCTCGGCCGCCCCACTGCTTCCCATAAAAACAACCCACCACCCCCTCCCTCCCGCTCCTCCATCACGGAACAGGTCCGGGCACCGCTCGGATCACGGGATCGGGAGTCACGAACTTCGGCAGGATTAGCCCTCGCTCCGCCTCGGCGCCTGGCAGCCAATCGACGCGCAACAGGGGCCGGGCTTCGGCAAGCCGGGCACATTTAGAGCAAAGCCCCCGGCCCGAAACAAGCCAGAGCCGGGGCGAGCCGAGGAGGGTGTTCTGTTCCCGGGGCCGACGAGGTGGGTTTGCAAGCGCCGGCAGGTCGCCAAGAGCCTCCATTTCGCTCCTCTCCGCGGGCTATTTTTGTGTAATGGCTGAGCGCTGGGTCTCCAGCATCCCTCGCCGCCGCCCCGCTCCCCGCCGCTAACGGGGGCCTGGGGAGAAGAAGGGGGCTCCTTTGGCTGCCCCTCTGATGCGCGGAGCCACTCGGGTTCCTTCTCCCCGGTGGAGAAAGGAATCCGGGAGGCGCCGCTGCCCGTTTAACGGGGTGTTTTGGTGTGTATCTTTATCGGCGGGCGAAGGGCAAGGAGGCGCCTGGGCGCTCGGCTGAGCTTACGTATTTTTCCCCGGGTGGCCGGCGCTCCGATGAGCCCCCTTGCCCATCTTTCAGAAGTGGAGTAGCGGGGATTTGGGGCGCGCCCGATTTGCTTGTGCGCGTTTTCTAGGGCGCACCCAACTGGGGTGGGTCCCAGACCCTTCCTTCCCATCTGGCTGCTGCGCGGGTCCTTCTCTCCCTTCGAGGCAGCCCAGCGCTGGGATTTCTCATCTTCTCCCGGGTTGAGGGATTTCCCCCTTTTCCTTTTCTGAACTAGACCGCAGCGCGCTCCTGCTCCAGCGCCGTCCTCCCCCAAGCGATTTGGCTCCGGATCAGCAGCCAAACGGGCTTGTTTACACTGGGCCCGGCGCCGGAGCGCCCTCCCCCCTCGGCCGCCTATCATGTGAGGGGCGCTCGCGTGTCTGTTTACTGGAGCGGGGTCACGTGCTGGGTTTGGGCTTTTTTTGCAAGGACCCCCCCCTTCACCCCCCTTGGTACTCCGCCCCAGACTGGGATGTCGGGAGAGCGGAAGTGATTCCTGGAAAATGCATATGACTCATAGCGGTATCCAGGGAGGCTTCTGAAAGCGCCAGCTATTAAAATGCTTACAGATCCCTCCTGTTTTTCTTCAGCCTCCGACAAGGGCTTTGAGAAAAGTACATTTGGGGAGGGGTGGGGGGAAAGGTCGCTGTCTTAGTTATCTAACCTGCAAAGGAAAAATCTGTTTGTAAAGCCGCCAATCTAATTTACTCCGATTGAATATTTGGGCGGTGGGTGGGGGCTGTAATAATAAAGTATAGGATTGTTAGAGATGTGATTTGTGGACATCTGGCAGAATTGGGAAACCTAGGCTTAGTAGTTGCTTGAACAGGCCTTTCATATACAGTGGTACCTCGGCTTAAGTACTTAATTCATTCCAGAGGTCCGTTCTAAACCTGAAACTGTTCTTAACCTGAAGCACCACTTTAGCTAATGGGGCCTCCTGCTACCGCTGTGCCACCGGAGCCCGATTTCTGTTCTTATCCTGAAAGAAAGTTCTTAACCTGAAGCACTTTCTGGGTTAGCGGAGTCTGTAACCTGAAGCGTATGTAACCTGAGGTACCACTGTATCTCATTTAGTTAGTTTCTGGTGCTCGTTTTTCACTTGCCACAGAACCACGATCTGAAACACGTTGTATATACATACTAGGTGCCTTGTGTGGTAGCGCTGTGGTGCATTTATACCAAAACTTTACACAAGTAATTTATTCTCACTTCAGTGAATTTCATTTCTGTGTAGTTTGCATGGCCTCATCAGTGGGGATTAAACTGTTTCTGACTCTTTGTTCCTCACTGTAAGTGAAGGAGAGATTGCTGTCTAATCAGATCTTTTTCTTGCCCTATAGAGAGGTTTCACCATGAAGTTCTATCTGTGCGTTTTGGCCCTAAGTTTGGAGGCGTGCTTTGCCGCCCCAGGTCTGGACCCTGCTTTGGATGATCACTGGGGCATGTGGAAATCGTGGCATAACAAGAAGTACCACGAGGTAAGGGTCACTACATACCTCTCAGTGTGCATGGGCAAAAGGTGTTGAGAAAACGTGCGGTAGCAAAAGTTGTGTGAATGGTTCATGTCTCTGTTGGTGAAACCATCTGCCAGCCTAGGTATTTGGGGATAATTGCCACGTTAGGGGACACAGACAACACTTCAATAATCTGAGAGTTACTGGTATAGCAGATCATAGTTAAGAACATAATGAACACCTTTTTAGTCCAGTATCCTGGTCCCTCAGTGACCAACCAGATTCCTTTGAGAAGCAGGCAAGCAGGATCTGAAGTACTGTTCTCCCCAGTTGTGATTCAGAGGCATACAGCAAGCAGGCAAGTTGTACAGGTAGACTCAAGTGCTCTAGATACTTTATTATCAGATACAAAAAGAATTTTTCAATATTATTTTGCTGCTTGAATAAGTCTCATCTTGGGAACAAAAAATGTAGCTTCCTATTATATGGGAATACCAAGCTTTCAAAGTAGTCATGTTAAGTATGAACTACTCAAATATTAGGGCTAATGTTTGAAATGTTTTTCATAGCAATGGTAAGCTGCTTAGAGCAGCAAAGAAAAGCTGGGCATACTTTTCATTGCTCAATTCAGATGTCATTGAAAGCCACATTTAAGAAGTCTGGCTTGGCTTGATGCCTGGATGGACAAATCATGATTTGTAATGAGCCAGTAAACCAGAACTGGATACCATGATTTGGTGTGGTGTGTGATTTTACAAACCATAGCTGCTGCAGCCTATGGCAGTTGGAGCCGTAGCTATACCAAATAGATAGGGAAACCAAAACAGGGAGGCAACCATGGTTTGCAGAGGTTCCAACCATGGTTTGTCACAAACTATGGTCTGATGTCTGAATTGAGCCTATGTCTTTAGCTGTTAGAGGATGTTGGGTGCTCAGTTTTCCTTGTTGCTTTCTTCCCCTTTTAGAAGGAGGAAGGCTGGAGAAGAATGATCTGGGAGAAAAACCTGAAGATGATTGAATTGCACAACCTGGACCACAGCCTGGGCAAGCACAGCTACAGACTGGGAATGAATCATTTTGGAGACATGGTATGTAAATGTCAAGCTGCACAGCTAGCATCTCCTGAGTAACTGCTTAGAAGGCATGCTGACTTATTTCCTCTTTCTTCAGACTAATGAAGAATTTAGGCAAGTCATGAATGGATTTAAACGCTCCAAAACGGAAAGGAAGTTTTCAGGATCACAGTTCCTTGAACCAAATTTCTTGGAGGCGCCAAGATCTGTTGATTGGAGAGATAGAGGATATGTCACACCAGTGAAGGATCAAGTATGTATCTGATCTGGGGGTTTTCTTTTCCTTTGCCTAACACAAGCAGCTTAGTCTGTGGTTGGATTTCTAAATGGTATTTCAGCTTCTGTAGGACTTAAACGTAGCTACGATGCCAAGAAAAAAATAGCTCCTTTACCTTACTTTAGTTATGGGAGGTAGCTGAAGAACTCGAGGACATAAGAGCCTATTGGAGCAAGCTCCTAGGCAACTATCCCAATCTCAGAGTGACCAGCTAAATGCCTGAGCACAACAGCACTCTCCCTGTCCCCAGTGTATAGAGCTAACATTCAGTGAGTATCCCTTGAGAACTGGTTGAGGGATGCTTGGCAATGGCGTCAAAAATACAAAGTGCATGTTTCTTACTTGATGCTAGTGAAATTGAGTTGCCTTTGCACAGGGGATGGGGACCCTCAGGCCCTGCTTTGCACCTTCCTTGGGTGTCTTTTGCCCAACTGGAATGCGTTGAGCTTGAATAGTGCCTCTAGATTGTATGTTTTCTGTCTAGGCCAGCCTTAGCTCCCACCTGGCTCCCTCCAATTGTTGGACTGCAACTCCCATCAATCCCAACCATTAAATACTAAATTGAGAAGAGTAGTTACCCTGCCAAAGCAGCATTTTCTCCCGCTGCTTTACTAGAAGCGTTACAGTAGCATGGGCTGAACTTCTTCCTGGCTTTAAACCAATTCATTTCTCCCCATTTGCCCTCAGGGTCAGTGTGGCTCTTGCTGGGCATTCAGTACCACCGGAGCCCTGGAAGGACAGCACTTTCGCAAAACTGGCAAGCTGGTCTCTCTGAGTGAACAGAACCTTGTGGATTGCTCTCGGCCCGAAGGGAACCAGGGCTGCAATGGGGGCCTCATGGACCAGGCTTTCCAGTACATAAAGGACAACGGCGGCATTGATTCTGAGGACTCCTACCCATATATTGGAAAGGTGAAATGGCTTCCTGACCGACAGCTTCTTCCTTGTCTGTTCTCTTGTCAGATCTACCAGGTCAACATACCTCCCAGGAAAAGAAATTCCAAAATTTGTGTTGGGAGAGGTCGAACCCAAGCATACATGGGGGTTTCACTGAGTTGTTGGCGGCCCAGCAGATGAAAATGGCAACTAAGCCTTTCCCCGCTCCCTCCTTTCATCATTGGCCTGAATTGGTTTGAAAGCCTTGAGCAATGATAGTGTTGTGGTTAATTTAACTAGGTTGCACATGCTAGATAACCCTTTAAAGCTCTACTTGTGCAATGCAAGTTAAAAATAATAACTACAGGTTGTTGACACATCAGTGAGTTGCTGCTGGCAACTTGATAGGATTCTTAAACAGCTGAGTGTTCTGCAGATACCTGTAAAACTATATAGCTTTCAGAGTTACACTACTGAAACCTTTCTTCCACAACTTCTTAATGGAACATTCTGTTTTATTTTTCTACTTGCCTCTAATACCACTTGTTGGGTGGTAAATCAGATGTAATACAACATTAAACTGCTGTTAGCTTGTTAAACTGAAGTTTTAACTTCAAGGCCCACCTATGACTTGGGCAGCAAAGAAATAAAATTCTTAACACTTTGGAAAGGGAGAAGCTGTGGCCATTGAGATACTGTCACCCCCTGACCCTCCATCATGCTGGCTGAGTCTGTTAGTCTAGCATTCTCCGGGGAGCCCTCGTTTTCCCATCTCTGCTGTATATTGAGTTGCTTCAGAAAGTGTTTCTTGAATTCAGGAGTGTCTTTCCAATACTGCTCACCTCTGGTGCTGTTTAATTGTGGAGCTGAAAGGACAGTTCTGTTCAGATAAGAACTCTGTCTCTGCCAACGTTTCCCTGTTATCCATAGTTCTTTCCTGGCATCATAACTCTGTTTTGCCTGGGCAGATGTTGCATGCATTGTAGAGATTCCTAGGAGTGGAATGTGAGACTTGTCAGAAGTGGTGTAGTGGGGAATTGATAGATGTGTAGGGATTCTGTGGTCCTTCAGATGCTGGAATACAACTCCCATCCTCTGACTATTCACCCTGTTGCCTGGGGCTGATGGGAGTTGGAATCCAGCGATATCTGGAGGCACATGGGTTTTCCACCCATGATGTATGTGAATCAGAGTTGGAAGGGACCTCAGAGGTAATGTAGTCAAACACCCTGCTGATTCAAGAAATCAACTATTCTAGCACCCCCTGATTTAGTCTTTGTTGAAGTAATGACATCTGGGAGGAGGATGGTTTGGTCCAGTATATCTTCTGTAAGTTGAAGAGCATTGTGTGTGCGTGTTAAAATTGGCACCTCTTTCACATGTGAAATATCTTTGGGTTTGGGAACAAGAAGTAGTTGGGAAGACCTGGTCACAAGCTCAGATGTGATATTTTCTTGTTGGGGCACATACTTTTTGTGTCATTTGTGGTTATTTAAATTTGGATGTATATTTATTTTTATTTGGGGTTTTCTTTTCTTTTGCATTCACTGACTTTCTGAATTCTGAACCACAACCAACGTGACTGTTGTTGTTTCAAAGGATGACGAAGATTGCCTGTACAAGTCTGAATACAACTCTGCTAACGACACCGGCTTTGTGGACATCCCTGAAGGGCGAGAAAGGGCCCTCATGAAGGCCGTCGCTGCAGTAGGACCAGTCTCTGTGGCGATCGATGCAGGACACACCTCCTTCCAGTTTTATGAGTCAGGTGAGCATTAGTCTAAGGATCTGAAAATGATTTGTAACGGACTTGGCTGAATGGAATATTGTGCAGTTTGATTTCAATGTGGGCAACAATATTCCGGTGCGCGCTAGTCTTGCACATCCTTAGGCCATTTTATCTATGAGGTGTATTGGGGTTCTGGGTCTTGTTCCAATATGCATGGATGGTTTTTGCAGAAGCACTGCAAGGCTCTTGTTGCTTCTGCATATAGATAAGACACCCCCCATTCCTCGTATTCTTAGTGAGTTCATGCAGAGTTTTGGCGGGGAGATAGTTGCCTTTTGCAAGCTGCCAAGGCTTATAGAGCCCTGTGTCAGTTTCTTCCACTGGGCAAAACTAGCTTAGTGCTAACAGTTTCTGGACAAGGGGCACCCATCAACTGAGGGCAAGGACTTACAGTTCAGTGGTGGCGCTGTGGTCTAAACCACTGAGCCTCTTGGGCTTGCTGATCGGAAGGTCGGCGGTTCGAATCCCTGTAACGGAGTGAGCTCCTGTTGCTCTGTTCCAGCTCCTGCCAACCTAGCAGTTTGAAAGCATGCCAGTGCGAGTAGATAAATAGGTACCACTGCAGCGGGAAGGTAAACGGCATTTCCGTGTGCTCTGGCACTCGTCACGGTCCTCCGTGCGCCAGTAGCAGTTTAGTCATGCTGGCCACATGACCGGAAAAACTGTCTGTGGAGAAACGCTTGCTCCCTCAGCCTGAAAGCGAGATGAGCGCTGCAACCCCAGAGTCGCCTTTGACTGGACTTAACCGTCCAGGGGTCCTTTAACTTTATAGTTCAGTGGTACAGAGACTTCTGTCTGAAAAGCCCAGGCAAGCTGCCTGCAGTCAGTATAAGACATTACCAAGCTATATAGGCCCCTGGCAGTTCCTATGACTGAACATTCAGATGGATAACTTGGGACCAAGTAGACGAGAAAAGGTTGCTGTTCTTCTGGAAGCTGACCCACTGTTTTTGACTCCTTCCTTTCTAGGTATTTATTACGAGCCGGAGTGTAGCAGTGAAGAACTGGATCATGGTGTTCTTGTCGTTGGCTATGGCTTTGAGGGTGCAGATGAAGATGGCAAGAAATACTGGATTGTGAAAAACAGGTACTGAGACTTTTTTGATCTCTAGCAGACTTAACTGTTTCTATATGCAAGTTTGGTTTTCTTCTGGCTGAGGTTTGGGGACATCCAGGCACTCATACTTCCTACCTGAGTCTTGAAGTTGTACAAACCAAGAACAGCTTTTCGGTTTGAAATCCGCTGAATGTATAAACTGTCCCAAAAACAGATACGCAGGGCACTAAATATTCCTTCGGGCCTAATAATTTCTAGACTGCCCAAACACTTTTGGCTAGTGGTATTGCTTTCATTCAGCCAGAGGAGCAGCCCATCTGTTATGCATTCTGTGCAAAACTACTGGGGTGTGTGGGCGGGGTGGAGGTACAGAAGTAAATCCTGTAACAAGAGGCAAAGTTGTAATGTTGTGTTTTTGTTTTTTCCAGCTGGAGCGAGAAGTGGGGCCAAAAAGGCTATATCTACATGGCTAAAGATAGAAAAAACCACTGTGGAATTGCTACAGCAGCTAGCTATCCCCTAGTATAATTTTGCAGAGAAAGGAGCCACTGGAACAGCCACAGCCGTTAACTTGAGGAAATATGAACCACTGGAATAAGCTTTCCAGCTTGTTGGTCGCCAGACATCTTCTGAGGCCACCAAGCATTCCAACTGCAGAAAGACTTTAAACTGACTAGTATCTGTTTCTTCCAAGATTGTTGTTTGGGTTTTTTTTTTAACTTTGAACCTCTCTGATGTTTACTTGATGGCAACATGTGCCCCTCTTTTTTCCATTTTTTTTATTACTTGATGTAAATGTTGCTTATGTGCACAAGCTTGTAATATTGATAGCTTGCAGACTGGCTAAACCATGTAGATTTTCTTTTTTTTAATTTTATTTTTTAGGTAACGACTTGCACAGAACGTTACAGCTTTTAAAATAAAACACCAAACATTTCAATGTACCTGAATGGATTTTGTGTGCTTTCTTTTGTACATGAACTTCACGCTGTATCCCCCTTCTCAATCAAATCAATTAGTTTTGGACCAATTTGATTTCTGGTGTGGTAATAAAAGCTGCAAAATAACAGAACAGCAGTGCAAAGCATGTAATGCAATGTTTTCTGTATGGGATTGGAGTTGAGGTTCTCCATCTGTAATGAGTACCTTAAAAGATTCCTAGCAAAAGTCATTACAATTCAAACTGGCTTATACCGCAATATATTTGTTAGTCTTGAATGTTCCACAAAGCTCCTTGGTAGCCTTTGCTGCAATAGACTTCAAATGATTTCACAATAGGACTATACAATTTAATGCCAGGGACCTGCTCTCTCTGCTATGCAGCTGTGTGAAAAAAAGTTTTCCTTTGGGTGACAGTTGAATAGGGTATCTTTCCATCTGCTAAAATGACACCTGTTCTGCAAGCACAGCAGAGTGAACTGTACCAGTTCAAATCTGTTGGTGAGTTATAAATTTTTTTTGAATGCTCTGCAAGCAAAGTGATTTGCAGTCAGTAAACCAGTAGAGCTGGAAATCTAAATCTGAAGAAAGCTACTGTGCAGTTTTTTGTCTTAGGAAAAATTGTTGTGTTAACTTGGGGAAAACAGTAAAGTTGAAATCTTAACCACATAATGAACTGATGCAGGTTATGCTACCACCTGTATAGGTAGAACAAGCCTTAGAATGCAGAAACAAGTAAAGAACTCCACAGCGGCGTAGTATTTTGTTTATGAATCTTGTGAAATAAAAATAAGCACCAATTGTAATAAAACCTCAAAAGCTTTTTCCAAAAAGAAAAAATTAGTACAAAAAACCCCAACTCTTTACAACTTACAAGAAAAATATTAAAATCAACAAATTTTACCCTTTTTAATATGGGGGGGGGGCGTAGTGATCTTGCCTCTACAGAGCTGTCTTGAAGATGGTCTTCTAAGCAGTTTGCGCAGTGAAAAGTGTTAATAAAAATGGTTGTAGCATTCTGTGACCAATAAGGCTCCCTTCTTGGTGGACTGAGAACCTAATACTGTATTATAAAAGCCTCTATGTACAGTGGTACCTCAGGTTAAGTACTTGATTCGTTCCGGAGGCCCGTTCTTAACCTGAAACTGTTCTTAACCTGAAGCACCACTTTAGCTAATGGGGCCTCCCGCTGCCGCCGTGCCGCCGCTGCACGATTTCTGTTCTAATCCTGAAGCAAAGTTCTTAACCCGAGGTACTATTACTTGGTTAGCGGAGTCTGTAACCTGAAGCATATGTAACCTGAAGCGTATGTAACCCGAGGTACCACTGTAGTAGACAAGGTAAACTGCTGAAATGTGAAAGCTGCTGTTTTTGTCGCTTCGGTTATGCTGTCATGAAAGAAGAGGCGCAGGGTACGGTGCAAAGGAAGGCCTTCCTGCCTTTATGGATTGGGCCAAAATCCCTTTAGTTTTTCTGCTTTACCTTTTTCTATTTGAAATTTTCTTCCTGTTCATCCACTGCCCTGTGGAGACTCCCAATGAAATGGAGAGCGAGTGTGTGTTTTCTATAGGGTGGATTATTTGGTACTGTATCACCAAAGAAAGGTGCACAGATTTTGTATAAACTAATGTGTTTATGCAAATTTAGAAATAATAAAAAGTAAATGGAAATACAATTCATAGCTCCATAGTGGAGAAAACTTGCCATGATAGCTGTGTGCCTGCTCAGTTTTTCAGTGTGCTCTCCAGGTGCTAATTGTTGATGGGTGATTTCGATGCCCCTGCTTTCCCTGATCTATAAACCAGATCTCGACGGGGCAGCTCTTCTCACACAGAACACCCACGAGTAGAGGGTTGTGTTCTGTAAAGCAGAGCACATGGCCTCCCTTGTTCTCTGCCTGAAAGTCTGCATAATGCATTTCCTCCAACTTCTCTCAACTGTTGATGGGAAGCCAATTTAGTGTCTTCCGGGAGGTGAGCTATAACTCCTATCCGTCCCAGACATGGTCAGTGGTCAGAGATGGTTGGAGCTGTAGTCCAACAACTATCCCTGATAGGACCTGGACCTTGTGGTCATCATCTATGGCTCTTCTTTGTGTGCCACCTCCACGAGAGGTCCAGAGGGTGGCAACGCAAGAAGAGGGTGGCAACGCAAGAACAGGCCCTTCTTGCAGTGGAATGCCCTTCCCAGGACGGCTCGCTTGGCACCATCATTATACATCTTTAGGCTCCAGGCAAAAACATTCCTCTTCAGCCAGGCCTTAGGCTGATTAACATGCTATGTCCTTTTAAATGTGTTTGAGTGGTGAAGGGGTTATTGGCTGGTGTTAGTTTTATGTATTTTGGGAAAGATTGAGGGTACAAGGAGAAGGGGACGACAGAGGACGAGATGGTTGGACAGTGTTCTCGAAGCTACCAGCATGAGTTTGACTAAACTGCGGGAGGCAGTGGAAGACAGGAGTGCCTGGCGTGCTCTGGTCCATGGGGTCACGAAGAGTCGGACACAACTAAACGCCTAAACAGCAACAATTTTGCATTCATATTTCGTGTTTTGATGCTGTGAACTGCCCTCAGATCTTCAGCCGAAGGGTGGCATTCAAATTTAATCAATACATAAAATAATAAATAGTCGTTGGTGCTCATGACAGACATCCATTGCAGAACTGGGGAAAAAATAGTGGCTTTGCTATGGATAGCAGAGATACAGCAATGGAGAAAGACCTTTCATTATTTTCCTGCCCCAAACTGCACAACTTCAGCATTTCAAACCCTGCAAAGTGAAAATCTGCAGCAGCAGACTGAAGTAGCTTTTAAACCAACTCAATGGGGAGACTGAACTATAGTCACATGCTGCCCTGGTCTCCTTTGGGAGGACAGGCATGATATAAAATTAAATAACAAAATAAATCTGCCTGCGATGTGTCCATTAGAGTGTCCAGTTATGCGGCCCGTGTTAACATAAAGAGGGTCTGCATCACCCCAAAGAGGGCAGTTATTTGCATATGGTAATGATATTTGTAGAAGCAAATGTAGAAATAATTACTATAAATAGTAACAGAACTTCACCCAGGGGTGGGGGTGGAGACGCCAGGTGATTTGTATGCCTACTCAGTCTGCTAGCATCAAGCTCCTCTCTCTCTTTATGGTTCCTTCTCTTAAGACAAGACTTGGACTGGTCAGCATTGAAATACAAGACACCTTCAAATATAGCTCTTCAAAACAGTAAAATAAAGTAGGTCACATGACTACCCAGCTATCCATTTATATGTACATAAAACACCTTGGCTGGTTGGCTCACAGCTTACCATTTAAATCTAGATCAACAAGGTTTCCACCGTCCACCGTCCTGACCTAACCAGGCGATAAGTACATTGGTGATTGAACTTTCTGTTCCTGCAAAGCCGTCTAGCCTGATCAGATGCATGTTTACTAGGTACACAGTTACCAAGAACCAAGGAGGACTTAGTTCTTAGCACATGTGATGAAGGTTGCAGCATTACTTGTACCAAGTTTTGTTGGAACTTATGTTTGAGGTTTTCCAACCACCTTTTCACATCAATGAGACTAGTTTTTTTAAAAAGCCCACACGCGAACGTTGATGACAGGAAAGTGAGTTATTTCTCACTAAGGCCGTGGGGCTGGGGGAGACCCAAAAGGTTCGACTGGAACAGGAAGTGGAACAACGAAGACATCCTCCTACACTAGGTTTGCTTTTGTATCGGCGGATATTAAGATAGAGAGAGCAAATGTTGGAGGGGAAGCCTATAAATTGCTGCCGTTGGGTTTTTCAAGTAAACTGGCATGTGTCTCTCTGGAGCCTGTGCTGATAATGCATTTTTGAATTTCGCTTTGAATCAATGGGGCATAGCAAGCAGTTCTGCCCTGGGCTGGGATTAGGCTTGCTCAGTGCGTTTGTTATTGCACAGCCCAGGACTGAGTGAGCAGTTGAGCAGGGGATATGATCTCTTTCTCAGCAATGAGCAAACTGTTCCACTGGTGATCAGTACAGGAACCAAGCAAGAAGATTTTCGCTTGGCTTCGGTTCTTAGGTTTCATGGCCCAGCAAAGAGCACCCCATCTTTGAAGATTTAATAATTTTCATTCTTGTTCAGACGGGTTGTTGCATTTGAAACCTAAAAGAAAATGTTGAAGATTGCAGACTGATACCTGAAGAAGAAGAAGAAGGACAACAACAACAACAACAAAACGAAACGAAAAAACTTGGTCTTACCTTAACCTTTTAGGGGTCAGCAAACTTTTTCAGCAGGGGGCTGGTCCACTGTCCCTCAGACCTTCGGGGGGGCGGACTATATTTGGGGGGGGGATGAATGAATTCCTATGCCCCACAAATAACCCAGAGATGCATTTTAAATAAAAGGACACATTCTACTCATGTAATCCGTGGGCTGGATTTAGAAGGCGATTGGGCCGCATCCATCCCCCGGGCCTTAGTTTGCCTACCCATGCCTTATGCCATACATACCAAATGAGCAGAAATTACGAGGAAAGGGGTAAACAGAAATAATGTTTAATTTTTAAAAGGGCTCTGCAATGTCATGGCCCACTCATGTCCCAACACCTCCCCTTCTAGTTCTTCCCTATGGATTGCATAGAGAGATGGGATTGGGACAGAGAGCCCAAGTCACATACAATGGATTGGGTCCAAAATATTCTGTTGGCACCCCATAGCTCAGAGTAAACCCTGGCAGCAGGAGTTTGTCACCTGCCCCCTCCCCTGTGTGATAGGAATTTTATGGTCTTAGATATATGGCAATGTTCATAACCACACGTACATAGATCAGCACAGGAAAGCCAACCTGGAACCATTTTGATTCCTAAACTGAGCAAATGTTTCTCTGCATGGTCAAAATGGAAAAGCCTCCCCATTCTCTCTTCCTTCACAAATCCTGTCTTAATCTGTGTTTGAATAAGGGTGTGAGCCTTATCATTACAAAAGACTGCTCAGGCTCCCCAAGAAATCCAATCAAGTAACCTGCCAGACAGGAAATAAACAAAGCGGCAGGAGAAAACAACATGCAAATGTTCTGTTTTAGACCGCCTTATCTGAGGGGTGGTCTTAGGTTACACCCCTTCTGTGATGAATGCATAATGTTTCTGGGGGTGGTCTTGATCTAGAGGATGGGAATTTCAAAAGTCTTTATAAGCCCTTGCACAGCATTTTTGGGGGTCCTCTTCCTCTCCTGCGGGTGAGGGGAGTACCCTGTTGCAACAGATCAATAAAGATCAGGCTTACTAGCTGCTTTGCTTCTCAATATTCTCTGGTTGGCCTCTGTTATTTTCTCCTACCAATAGGGAACCTATGTAAGGACTCTATATGGGCTCTTGGATACCCCATAAGGGAAAAGGGCATATTTTTATTTACAACACCTGCATATTGAAATATGCCCAATGGACATATTGAAATGTTATGGAAATTTGTGCCATGGACTTGTGCCCCAAGTCTTTTACGAACGCAACAATGCCCTTGATCAGATTACCCCCTCCAACATCCAGCAGAGCTCAGGTCCTACCTCCTTCCCCAAAGGGCAACCCATACCCTTATCACTATCCATGGCATATCTTTGAACCATAGTATGGAGAAGAGATATTTTCCATTCCATTGAGATAACACAAATGGCAGCAGCTGGGCTTCATTCATTTTCTATCAGGCAGTGCACAGCAGGAAGAAAACCTTGCCTATGTACACCTTAGTATATTGAAATTTCCTGTGCATGAAGTCGCATTCTTATGATGCTGTACACCAGGGGTCAGCCAAGTTTTTCAGCAGGGGGCTGGTCCACTGTCCCTCAGACCTTGTGGGGGGCCGGACTATAAGCCACCCCCCACTGACTCTCCCCTCCCTTCTCCACAGCACCGGACAAGCCCCGGTGGCTGCTTACCTGTGTCTTGCGAGCAACAGGGGCTGGCAGCGGCGGTGGGACAATGAGCGGCGCACGAAAGGGCTCCGGAGAGGGGCTGCTTAAAATGGCGGCCATTCGAGTGCTGCTGCTGCTGCTGCTGCTGCTGGCACCAACAAAGCCCAGCCCCCTTCCTCCTCTAGGCAGGGCGAGGAGAAACCAGGAGGAGGGAAGGAGGGAGGAGGCACTGGCGCCACAGCCGAGGGAGGGAGAGGGAAAGAGTGTGCGCGCTGGCGATCCACCCAGCGATTCCTGGACCGTCCGTGGGCCAGATCCAGAAGGCAATTGGGCCTGATCCAGCCTGCAGACCTTAGTTTGCCAACCCATGCTGTACACACTAGAGAGTGTGTGTGGATGTGTCTTCTCCTGATGCGCATTACCTTTGTTTATGTGTCTGTAATCCCCACACCCCTGAACTCCGATTCAATGAAGCGGTCGTGTGTAATGGCTGTCTGAAATGTAGGCATCTCAGTAATACTTTCAAGAATGTATAACTTGCTGTTGAAATGGAATACCCAAGATGAAACGGTTAAATCTGCTATGATTAAATGGGCACAGGATGTTGGACACAACATTATATTTGCTGACTGGGAACAGTTGTGGACCACTGGTATGAAATTCACGGCATGTAATGCCCTAAGAGAGAATATTATGAAAATGATATACAGGTGGTACATGACACCAGTCAAGCTAGCAAAAATCTACCATTTGCCCGATAATAAATGTTGGAAATGTAAAGAAAACGAAGGTACATTCTTTCACCTTTGGTGGACGTGCCCTAGGATAAAGGCTTTCTGGGAAATGATATATAATGAAATGAAAAAGCTATTTAAATATACCTTCTTGAAGAAACCAGAGGCCTTTCTTCTGGGCATAGTCAGCCAACAGGTGCCAAAGAAGGATAGAACTTTCTTTATGTATGCTACAACAGCAGCAAGAATACTAGTGGCAAAGTATTGGAAGACACAAGATTTACCCACTCTGGAAGAATGGCAGATGAAAGTGATGGACTATATGGAGTTGGCGGAAATGACTGGCAGAATCCGTGACCAGGGAGAAGAGTCGGTGGAAGAAGACTGGAAGAAATTTAAAGACTATTTGCAGAAATATTGTAAAATTAATGAATGTTAAAATGATGTTGGATTGGATTTAAGTGGACTTAGTAATAAGACCAGTAAGAATATGTAAAAATGGTTTGATAATGGGTGAAAGTATAAAGATGTAATTCATTGAAATATTGAGTTAAATTTAAAGAAAAAGGGTAAGGATTTGCTGAATTAATGATGTGATTGGGAATACAAAAAAGGGAGGTGTGAGGAGGTCAGAGAAACAAGTTAAGGAGAATTCTAAAAATTTGAAAAATTGAATTCTAAAAATTTGTTTTTTAACTATTTTTTGTGTTTGTTATGTATTTTTGTTATGTATCTTTGTATTTTTTGTATTTTTTTAATTCTTTTTTGTATGTTTTCTTTGTTATGACATTTTTGTCTTCTTTTCTTAAAAAAAAATCTTAATAAATATCTTTAAAAAAAATAATAATAATAACAGTTGCATCTCTGTTGGAATTGGACGGAGCTGGTTTGAGGGAAAGTACACAAACAGCATACATTCTATTTTTAAAAAATGCAGCGTACATGTGGATTGTGCCTAACACCATGTGCACTCAGGTTCAAACACCAGTGGTGGCCATGTGCTGGAGCCACCCTAAACTGTAATGTCTACACAGCACTGGGCTGAGATCCAAAGTTCCACAGCCTGAATTTGTGTTCTGTATGAGGAATGGCAGTGTGCACTGTGGAAGCTGCCTTCAGAATAAAAATCAACCTACATCCAAAAATTATGCGTAAGCCAATTGTGTGAATTTTTTCTGCATTTGTTCTCCCCTGTGGCCATAATTTAGTTTAGCCTTTTGACTTTAGATTCCTAATTTGTTTTAAGGAAGTGGTTTCATATTGCCTTAATCTCATTTCCTAAACTAAAGTTAGGCCTTCATCTTAGAATTTCAGGTCCTCTTTTATTTATTTAGGATATTTCTGACCCACTTCCTGATCCAAACAGAACCACAAAGCATCTTACACTCCGAGGGGGGGAATCACAAAGAGCCACAAAGCAGCTAGAAGTGAGTGATTCACACAACACACTCCCCCCCCCAAAATGTGCATTTTGACCCCCCAAAAGTTGGTACCCTCCCACCTTGAATGCATACAATGCATATTACTGCCTAAAGAGCAGTCAGACCACAGAGTCAGAAATTACATGACTGCACCACGGCAATCCTGGAAGCGTGTGCAGCTGTTTCACCCAATTAATTGGATTTCAAAAGCAAATTCAGTTAGATCAATCGAAATGCATAGAAGCTGTTTTGCAAAAAGAAATAAACCTAGGTGCTTAGGATGAGGTACATCGTGTGGGTACATCATGCAATGTACCCACACGAAAGGCACTGATATCGTGTCTGAGTCAAACATGCTAAAGACACATTTGTTAATCACGTTCAGATGCTCCATGAGAAGCAGTCTGTAAATTAAACCAATCAATAAATCAAGGAGCACAGTTGCCTTGACAATGAAGTAAAATAGCACATTCATCATATACTCTTTCATTCCATATGAAAGGCCTCTCAATCGTTCTTTGCCTTCTGCAAGTTTGGGCTGGCAGGACTCATGATGCAAACAATGGTTTCGCGTCAAAAGTTTAACCTTTACACTTGACGATCAGGCTTCAGTCAAACTCAGTCATCTTGGTGCTATGCTAATTGGGGCCAGCGAGGCAGAGATAATAATCTCAAGCATTCCAAAGAAGACTTGTTTGCATGCTAATGTTTTGCTGGGACTCTTACTGGACTCTTCAGATGTTCCAGCAGATATATCTATGTTCCAGCAGATATATCTATGCATTTCCTCAGAGTATGTGCACATGTTGCTATGTTTCAAGTTCAGCTGGGCATGTGCCCATGGGTTTATTCTTTTCTCTGCAAACAAGAAACTGCTTTTCCCTAGCTACGGTGAGGAACAGTCCACTCTGAAATCCATTTGACACATAATGATGTGAGGAGAGTTATTCTTAAGGCGTTTATGTGTATTAGGACTGCAACAAGCATGTACTATATTCACAAACACATATATGATATACCCAAACCCACTGTCAGAGGACCAAGGGCAGTTTCAGACTTTTGGGGAGAGATTCGATCACATCCCATCAAATATGTTTTTAGTAGTTCTCATTTTTACATGAGACAGAACATGTAAAAATGAGAACTACTAAAAAACAGGGGGGAAGGTGGGGTATATATAAATAAACAACAACAACAACATTCAGGTTATGCAATTAAATTGATTTGGGGGGTCTTGTGTAACAAACCCACTTCCCCCATTCATAACTGCTGTCCTTATGGTGTTATTATTATTCCAGCTATATACTTTGTGAATTTAACACTTGTAGTAAGACGTCCAGCATTCCAATTAAGTCCAAACTGAATGAAAATGAATTTGTGAACAACTCTTAGTTAAACAATTCTATATTGGAGCCTTCCTCTGAAATATTTGTTGTTAACTTTGAGGTTGGTCTGTACATATTACTGGCTGAAAGAACATTTTTCTCAATCTGGATCGAAGCTGGGTTGGGTGGGGGGGGTGTGTGCATCAAAATACAGGATGTATAAGAAACAAGGAGATAAATAGAGGCTAGATATTTGTGACTCACATCATGTGTATACAGCTTCTCAAACTAGTGGTTGGGAGTGCACTGGATGTGGAATAAACAGGGTTTTATCCAAGAGTTTTAATGACTTTTGATCCAAACAGACCAACATGGCCTCTTCTTTGGAGGGAAAACACAGGGGAAGGTTGAGAAACAGAAGTGATCTATGTTAGCTAGCTGGAGAGAAAATCCATGCTTAGAGATATGATACTTTTAATAAGCATAAATAAGCTACCAAACTGGAAAACAAAGAGGCCATCTTTATCAGAGCAATGTGGGGTCATGTTGGTTATACAAAAGTCCAGTCGTTGCGGCCTGGCAGCCAAGGACAGTTGCCTTCTGATTTTGATCAGCTGCCCCACTGTAAAATTGGGAAAATAAACATGTTACCTCACAGGTCACAAGACTAAGGGTAGTCTCATGTGGCTGAATGGAAAACAAACACCTGCAGCAGACTGATTAGCTGAACTGATGGTTTGAACATTGACAAATGTTTTATCTGAGTAAAGGAGGAAGATGGCAAATGACTCACTTGGTTCACTAATCGCCATTCTGCAGGCTGCATTTTTATTTGTGTATCACAGAAACGGAGGTGAGGAGTGTCATATTTTGCATTAGCAGAAAATAAACCATTTTATTAAAAAAACACACACAAAAATGGCTTTTTCTATTGCTTGTCAGCAGGGTGGAATTTTTTCACTCTTAAGCATCACCCTCTTCCCAGTGTGCAGTGAAAAGAAGAAGATCACGAGGTGCTCTTTGCGTGTTTCTGCACGAAGCTCAGGTATTCTTGAACATCATCCGGAGAACCAACAACAAAAGGGACTCTTTGGTGAATGGACTCTGGCTTCACATCCAGCACAGCTTCTGTCCCGGTGGTAGCTACTCCTCCAGCCTGCTCTATGATGAAAGCGATGGGGTTGCACTCATAAAGAAGTCGGAGCTGTGGCAGAAGAGAAAATCCTTTATTCGGTTTAGGTGGTTGGTGGTAGTTTAGAAAGCAACCAGGGAACTTACTGTCAACTAAAACAGTTTTTCAAATTATAGATACTCTGTATATTACAATACAGTGGTACCTCGGGTTAAGTACTTAATTTGTTCCAGAGGTCCGTACTTAACTTGAAACTGTTCTTAACCTGAAGCACCACTTTAGCTAATGGGGCCTCCTGCTGCCGCCATGCCGCTGGAGCATGTTTTCTGTTCTCATCCTGAAGCAAAGTTCTTAACCTGAAGCACTATTTCTGGGTTAGCGGAGTCTGTAACCTGAAGCGTATGTAACCTGAGGTACCACTGTATCATTATTATTATTATTATTATTATTATTATTATTATTATTATTTATAAATACTACAATCCAGGCAACGTTAAGTACTTCTAAGTCCCATTTATTTCTGTTGGAGAAGAAAGAACTTGCCAAAATCACTTCCCTTATCTTGTCACTAGATAAGGGCCCCTCTCCCACTAGCTAGGAGCCTTAGGGTGGACAAAATTCCCATTGGAGACTTTTTTCTAAAGCTCCCAGCTCCACCAGAGTGGAATTTACATACTATTAGGCTATTTTTTTCCATATGGAATACATTCTACCCTGGCATCCCAGCTTATTTATCCATTCTCGGACTCTTCCAAACTACTGTAACTTCTTGTTGCTAACTTAACAATGGCTCCTGCAGCTCTCTTAACTGCCCAGGAATCTGAAACTGCTTGTGTTCTCTTCAGGAATAGGTGGGCAAAAGGCCATGTTCCATCATGTACTGTTTCCCTTTGTACTCTGCATTATTTGACAAAGCAGTTTGCAGAGGTTAAAGGCATGTGACACAAACATGCGTCTGTGCCCAGAAATGTACAATACGGGCTGCATTTCATAGTACAAGAGTACAGCCGGTCAAGTCATTCTCTGCCAGTTCAACCATGGCATCCTTCCTCTCCCTCCTGGCCACAAAACATTTTGTGCACTAACCAATTGTTTCTTACAGAATCGCTAATCTTGTATAACCCTAATTCAGTCCACAACTAACTTATAAAATTTCTTAGGTAAAGGTAAAGGTACCCCTGCCCGTACAGGCCAGTCTTGCCAGACTCTAGGGTTGTGCGCTCATCTCACTCTATAGGCCGGGAGCCAGCGCTGTCTGCAGACACTTCCGGGTCACGTGGCCAGCGTGACAAAGCTGCATCTGGCGAGCCAGCGCAGCACACGGAACGCCGTTTACCTTCCCGCTGGTAAGCGGTCCCTATTTATCCACTTGCACCCGAAGGTGCTTTCGAACTGCTAGGTTGGCAGGCACTGGAACCGAACGACGGGAGCGCACCCCGCCGCGGGGATTCGAACTGCCGACCTTTCGATTGGCAAGTCCTAGGCGCTGAGGCTTTAACCCACAGCGCCACCCGTGTCCTGCATAAAATTTCTTAGTACTGAGCATTCTGCTACTGAAATTCAATCAGTGGAACTAACAAGTCCAACCACTATTTCGGAATGAGAAAACCGTTGAATTCATCACTGTGAGAAGTGAGGTTACAGGGAACCAGGCAGAGGGCCTTCTTGGTAGTGGCGCCTGCCCTGTGGAACGCCCTCCCAGCAGATGACATCTATTTTACTTTTACCTATTTTACTTTTAAAAGACAACTGTTTAGGGAAATTTTTAATGTCTGATGCTGTATTGTTTTTAATATTCGATTGGAAGCCACCCAGAGTGGCTGGGGAAACCCAGCCAGATGGGCTGGGTATAAATAATAAATTATTATTATTATTATTATTATTATTATTATTATTATTATTATTATTATTATTCATTGGGGCTTTGCTGTGGTTGTGGAACACACACAGCAGGCTGGCTGGGGTTACAGGCTGAGGTGCAATCTTTTAGGCTTAGGCAAAGTAATTTCCAGCAAAGAAATGAGAGCCAGTGTGGTGTAGTGGTTAAGAGTGGTAGACTGGTAATCTGGTGAAGCGGGTTCGCTTCCCTGCTCCTCCACATGCAGCTGTTGGGTGACCATGGGCTAGTTACACTTCTCTGAAGTCTCTCCGCCCCACTTACCTCACAGAGTGTTTGTTGTGGGGGAGGAAGGGAAAGGAGAATGTTAGCCGCTTTGAGACTCTTTAGAGTAGTGATAAAGCGGGATCTCAAATCCAAACTCCTCTTCCTTGTAATTTTGCTCACTAATGAACTGCATGGCAGGGCTAAAGTATTTGGTGGGGAGGGCAAACTTTACCAGAGCCCACCCTCTTACAATGCCAGGGAGAAGTGAATTGATGCTAAATTGGATATTCAACTTAAGGATATTAACAGAAATATTTATGTGCTGTATTTATGTGCCTATTTTCCAGATCTTGTGAGATTCACTGGAGCCAATCAGAAGCTGCATTAGAGCAGAACCAGCAGTATTCTAAACAGTGCACTGATGGCCTTTCTCAAGAACACAAAGATCATACTAATAGTCTGAGAGAGATCAAGTTGGGCTTCCCTAAGCAGTGACATGATCTCTCAGGAACTACCAGTCCCAGAACTCTTTGTACAGAGACAAGAGGAAGGGATGTCTGAAGCCAGGGGTGGACATTAATCAAAGACATTGATCCCAGGGACACAGTGAGACAATGCTACTGATAGGATTTAAAGGCACAAAAAATATGTGAGTAAATCACTAGTTCACACATATGCAGCAAAAACAGTTAAGCCACCTAGCTATTTTATTCATCAAATGCTATCTGAAAGAGAAGTTTGCTTTTGGAAAGAATTAATGATTTTGCAATGGAAAAGTCTATAATAAAAACAAAGATTTACAGTGATTTGGTCTATTTATAAAATGTTTGCTGCATTGGTGCATCAGATTTTTAAAAAACCCTTGAAGATAAAGCCAACTCTAAAATTACAAAGTACTCAGGAAGCTCTATAGAACTATTCTTCAAACCAGATGTAAAAAATAATAATGGGAAGCATGCTGGGTAGAAAAGCCCCAGTGGGCATCATGTTGTAATTTCAGAAATGTAGAAGATTGTAGCACTAAAAAACAAAGCTTTATTGCATAACACATGAGATTCTATGAATGGTATTGCCATATATGCATTGGAAAGGGCCCATATTACAACTTTGTATTAGGTCTCCAAAAATGATGCATGAGCCCTTATTATGTCACTTGGCTTGCAAGTAACAATACAATGCAATACAATCAAATGTATGTTTACTCAGAGGTACGGTCCAAGTATGTTTAAGATTGTGTATTTGCTCTGTTTTTCACCAGAGGAAAACCCTACGATCATTCAGCAGATAAGCCAATAGGATTTCCTGAGCAGAAATACTTGTGGTTGAATCTGCATTGCCACCCCTGACATATTTTGAAAACTGAGGACTCGGAGAAAGTGTACTGTAATCAAATGAAATAGGCTCACAAATATATAATTTTGCCTATTTTCTTAATCCCTTCGGGATCCTGAGAGATCTGTGGGCAACCCAGTCACGTGGGCGGCATATAAATTATATTATTATATAACATATTATTATAAAAGGTAAAGGTACCCCTGCCCGTACGGGCCAGTCTTGACAGACTCTAGAGTTGTGCGCCCATCTCACTCAAGAGGCCGGGGGCCAGCGCTGTCCGCAGACACTTCCGGGTCACGTGGCCAGCGTGACATCGCTACTCTGGCGAGCCAGAGCCGCACACGGAAACGCCGTTTACCTTCCCGCTAGTAAGCGGTCCCTATTTATCTACTTGCACCCGGGGGTGCTTTCGAACTTCTAGGTTGGCAGGCGCTGGGACCGAGCAACGGGAGCGCACCCCGCCGCGGGGATTCGAACCGCCAACCTTTCGATCGGCAAGCCCTAGGCGCTGAGGCTTTTACCCACAGCGCCACCCGCGTCCCACATATTATTATAGCATACTATTATTATCCACAAAAGCTCATGCCATGATGCCATGATAAATGTGTTATTCTTTGAGGTGCCACAAAACTCTTTTATTGTTTCAATATAATTATACACCGAGTATGGGATGAGAAAAAGTTACCTTTCCTTTTGGACTCTTCTGGTTAGCTGGATACAAAAAGATCCCACCATACACCAGGGTGCGATGAACATCAGCTACCATGGAGCCCACATATCTGGCTCCATAAGGAGAAACACCTTCCTGTGGAACAGAGGGGTAGATATATTGGCCAGTGTCTGCACACATTGATTTGCAATGGAAAAGGTGAAACCAGGTGGAGGAAAACCATGCAAGGAACACCTGTCCACAAAAATACTATTGCTCACATGAAATGATGATTTGGGCTTAGATTGGTTAGATATTAAGGATTGCTAAATCCTTGATCAAATATGGGACTTTTGCTTTTAACACCAACAAAGACACTGCCCAGGTGTGGGGAACCTTTGCCCTCCACGTGCTGCTGAACATTGGCCATCCTTGCTGGACTGATGGGATTTGTAGTTCAGCAACACTTGGAGGGCCAGGGGTTCCCCACACCTGATATAGTTGTTGCTCTTTCACCAGTTAATCTCATGTTATCCCCGTCTGCTGTAGGACAGAAATATAATCTTGCAGGCAAAGGCTGTGGGTGGATAACAGTATCAGTGGAGGATCAGGATAGAAGCCAAATGGTCATGTTTCATTGATTTCCCTTTCAGATGACAAAGGGAATTGATGCTACCTGACAAACTTGGAAGGATTCAATGTTCTTTTCCTGAAAAAGCAATAGTGTGAATTATCATAACTGGCGTAGTAACTTGTCTCCTTCTGCTTGGAATCCTAGAAGTGTATTGTTCTCTGTGATGCCACTCAATCAAACATTTCTTAAGTGCTTCTAATAGGAGTCATCTACCCACATTTTGTGGGGTAGATTCCACAACATGAGAAAGCTTCTTGGTTCCATCTGTTGTGCTCTTGCTTAAAACCAAGAAAGTACTGTTACTTGTTCTCAGCTTTTAAGTCCCTGGCTTTGCACCTGCATTTTAAGGAGGAAGTGCCAGCCATAAAACTCAAAAGAAATGATTCTGCAGTGAGCAGCAGAGCAGCATGTTCCGCTTCCCTTCATAGATACCAGTCTCCTATAAGTCAGCAACATACACAGCTGTTACAAGAGGCTTCAAAGGTTATTTGAGATATTGGGGTTACAGGGACATCTGATGGAGTTTCAATTCCTTTAATGGCTTCTTGCATAGGAAACATTCTTTTTTGGCCATAAGACTTCCCCAGCAGCACCTGGGAACCATTTTTACTTTTAAAAGACGAAACTCTTACAATGGGGGGCCAAGAGAGCAGCCAGACATTTAAAGAATTTTGAAACTCAGCTCGGTGGCTTTCAGGCAGTGAATCCAGTAATTGTGATTCAGTGACCTCCTGCTTTTAAACTATTCATTAGCTTTGAGTACAGATTAATTACTTAAGCTGGACTGTGTGCTTGACACAGGGAAGATGGAAAATTCAGCCATGTGGCATGAAATTTTCAAGAAGTCCCAGTTCCAGAATTTTACATGGTGCTAGCCCCAATGAGAGGGACGAGGGTGGCACTGTGGGTTAAACCACAGAGCCTAGGACTTGCTGATCAGAAGGTTGGCGGTTCGAATCCCCGTGACGGGGTGAAAGCACATCAAAGTGCAAGTAGATAAATACCGTATTTTTTGCTCTATAAGACTCACTTTTTCCCTCCTAAAAAGTAAGGGGAAATGTGTGTGTGTGTTATGGAGCGAATGCAGGCTGCGCAGCTATCCCAGAAGCCAGCAAGAGGGACTGCTGCTTTTACCGCGTAGCGATCCCTCTTGCTGTTCTGGCTTCTGAGATTCAGATTTTTTTCCCCTTGTTTTCCTCCTCCAAAAACTAGGTGCGTCTTGTGGTCTGGTGCATCTTATAGAGCGAAAAACATGGTAGGTACCGCTCTGGCGGGAAGGTAAACGGCGTTTCTGTGCACTGCTCTGGTTCGACAGAAGTGGCTTAGTCATGCTGGCCACATGACCCAGAAGCTGTACGCCAGCTCCCTCGGCCAATAAAATGAGATGAGCGCCGCAACCCCAGAGTCGGCCACGAATGGACCAATGGTCAGGGGTCCATTTACCTTTATCTTTAGCCCCAATGAATAACTGGGGGTGATTCTCTCCTCCCCCACCCACCCCAGTGATTGATGCTTGAGCTGTCTGCAGCTCTAACGAAAACCACGCATCTGATCACCATGAACAGGAAGCCCTGTGATCATGATGATTGTGGAACAAGGAGAGTTGTCACCTGGTTTCCTGACCAAAGTTCTACAATAACTTTGCAATGAAATGTCTGGGAGAGCTGCATCTGTTTAACTCTGACATACTATGACTTACTGGGAGACGGACGGGTGGTGGCAAGGATGAGAGAAGGTAGCCATCCTATTGGCTACTTAGAGATTTTAAGGTTCTAACATTTCAAATAAATGCTTTCTCATATAGCTCAAATTCTAAATAGCACCATCTTAAACTGGTTTGTACAGGGTGTGTTTACATCTAGGTAAAGGAACCCCTGACCATTAGGTCCAGTTGTGGCCGACTCTGGGGTTGCGGCGCTCATCTCACTTTATTAGCCGAGGAAGCTGGCGTACAGCTTCCGGGTCATGTGGCCAGCATGACTAAGCCGCTTCTGGCGAACCAGAGCAGCACACGAAAACGCCGTTTACCTTCCTTCCGGAGTGATACCTATTTATCTACTTGCATTTTGACGGGCTTTCGAACTGCTAGGTTGGCAGGAGCAGGGACCGAGCAACGGGAGCTCACCCCGTCATGGGGATTCGAACCGCCGACCTTAGGTCGGCAAGTCCTAGGCTCTGTGGTTTAACCCACTGCGCCACCCGCGTCCCGTGTTTACGTCTACCTGCTTCATTTTGTTACTGGATATGAATTACGGCAGTTGAACTGATATTCATGAGAGCAAGTTAGGGAACACAACTGAACTATCATTGGATTCCGCAGTATGATTCCGTGTTTGAAATATAGGTAGCATGGTGACAGAGTGATGTCACTTTCTTGATTTGTTTTGTGCTTGCTCTTTTTGTTTGTTACAAATTGCACAAGCAGTTGGTTTTAAATGTCAGGTTTTCAGGTCATGTTCTGACGAATGTACCTGGAGTTTACAAAAATAAGACAGGATAAAACAAAGTGCCTACTCAACTGCTTACTTTTTGAAACCTGTGCCAAGCAGTTCGGGTTTCTACAAAATCAAACCCACTTCTCTGTTTCCAAGAAACTGTAAGTTACTGTAATGCATTACAGCACAAACAATATCCTTTCCAGTCTAAAGAGTGCTTATACATTTTGCATAAGGCTAATTTTACCTCAATCCATTCAGCTAGCAATGAAATCATTATGATCTCACTATGGGGGATGATGAAAGGAATTTATTTAAAGGGATACCCTCAGATTAGAATAAAAAGAACACCAAATTTACAAGGGCAATTGGAGGTCATGGTCTTGGAACCCCAATGACAGGTTCAGAGGTTAAGCTAAGCTATGGTTTAAGAAGTGTTTTGTGTACAAGTCACAGTGCAACTCACGCTTTTGTGTTTCCCAGTGCTTTCCACTGCTCTGGTGTGTGCCAGAAGAGAAAAATGGAAACATCTACTTTTTAAACTTTTAAAATAACCAGAAATCTCCTTTAAGTCCAAACTTCGGGAACCTATAGATTCTTAAGTTTGGACATGAGGCACTCTGGTTACTTTAAAACTTCAAAAGAAGCTTTTGATCTCCTTTGTCATGAGAAAAAGGAGGAGAAAGGAGCGGGGAGTGAATTAATGATTTTGATTTTGATTTTAATTAGGCCATAGACTATAGCAGGAAGGAAGGGAGAGTTCACAATTCTAAAGCTCACTATCTAAAAGTAAACTATGGCTTTGCATTACATCTGTCTTGACGACAGCAAACCTAGGTACGCTTAACTTGGAGGAAACCCAATTTAAAAATGTGAGACTTGCTTTCGAGTAAATATACTTAAGAGTTGGTTGTGTAAATTGACAATCCTATAGGAGAATCCTGCCCGTTGTTAAGTCCTGCTTTATGCTTGTTGATAGACTCTGCTGTGTTATTTTAGTAGCTTTTTGATTTTTCATGTTTTATTACTGCCTTGTTGACCAGCCTGAGATCCATGTAAGTGGAGGGCCATTAAGAAATCTAACCAACAAATAAATAAATAAATAAAAATTCAGTGTGACAAGCTTAGAAAATTGTTAACATATAGCTTTACTTGGTCATTTTTTGTGATGTCATTACCCAGTACAGAGTACCTACACCTCTTTATTTTTCTTTTATTTGTTGCACTGGCTTTAACACAATAGGTTATTTCATAAGTGGAATCAGGTAATACCTGTATTGAGTTTAGAGCATTCCAAAGAAAATATAGATGCAAAGAGCAGGAAGGGTGTCGTTGCTTCAGTACTTAGCCATTACAGTACTAGCAGGAAGTTTTCTACCATAGATCTTGAGTTATTTTGTATGACACATAAATATTATGTTAGTATTTGCTAGAGCAACACCAACATACCATTGATACTTGATACTAAGGAAATGCTGCTTAGTTCTTTTCTACCTAATTTTTTTATTTTAAATTGTGGTTCTTTAAGCACAAGGACAGCTCTGGGTTTTTGTGTTTTTTGGCCGGGGGGGGGGGGCTGCTCCATAAAAATCAGGGCTGTCCCTTGAGAACACTTGGGCTGGAGTCACATAAACTGCTATTTGCCTAACTGTTAATTTCTGCATGATATTTGAGCTTTCATATGATGTAAAAGCCAAAGCTGAAACTATAGTGGAATAGAACGCAAGTTTAGTACTGGTACCCAGTGCTTTTCTTCTACAAAAATGTTTAGGTGAACTCCCACTTTGACTCAAGAAAATCACCATTTTATAGTTCAAATTGGGAAAAATAAATACAGTAAATGGACAAAAGTGCAAAGATTCACAAAATGTTTAGGGGTATGCGTACCCCCCAGAAAAAAAGCACTGCTGATATCTATATTATTTACAAACAGGTTTTTTTCTCTGAAAGCAAATAACATGGAAGTGAGTCCTAAACTTGCACTACATCCCACTATGGTTCCAGAAGCAGTTTTTGCATGCTGTTGAAGCTCAAATCAAAGGGACACGGGTGGCGCTGTGGGTTAAACCACTGAGCCTAGGACTTGCCGATCAGAAGGTCGGCAGTTCGAATCCCCGTGATGGGGTGAGCTCCCGTCGCTTGGTCCCTGCTCCTGCCAACCTAGCAGTTCGAAAGCACGTCAAAGTGCAAGTAGATAAATAGGTACCGCTCCAGCGGGAAGGTGAACGGCGTTTCCCTGCGCTGCCCTGGTTCGCCAGAAGCGGCTTCGTCATGCTGGCCACATGACCTGGAAGCTGTACGCCGGCTCCCTCGGCCAATAAAGCGAGATGAGCGCCGCAACCCCAGAGTCAGTCACGACTGGACCTAATAGTCAGGGGTCCCTTTACCTTTAAAGCTCAACTATAATGCAGAACTTAACAGTTAGGGGAAAGCTGTGAATAAACAGCCATGTGCATGCAGACTTCCTGAGTACAGGCAGTTAACATTTTGCGCAGGGGTTCTGTTCCTGGCCCTCACACATGTTGGCAGAGCGAGCATAAGCCTGTTCTGCCCTCTTCTGGGTTCAAAAGGACCCGCACATCGGCAGTCATGTGTCAACTGGACACACACATAACAGTCACCATTTGTACTGGCATTTTCAGTGGCTTGAAGGCTGTGACTGTTTTGCTGCCTCACTCCTTTCCAGCTGAAGCTAAGTGAAGCTGCCTTTGTATAGGAATGTTTTAATCTCCACTAAGCACCTTACTCTTTCCTTTGCCTGCCCTTATCTGTCAGTGTGTCATGGGTCTTCATTTGCAGACACATCTTAAGAACTCTCAAATCAACAAATAGAACAACACTGACTTTTGTTCCCTTCTATTTAAAGTAGATTTGAGTGCAAATAACTGAGGCTTCTGATGCAGACTTCTTATGTTGCAAGCATCTTGAAATTTGCCCGTACCAAAGGGAACAACCAATGTTCTGACCTCTCTTGCTGCGATCCAGTTTGTCCCCAGTTAAAGTGCACCCTTTTAGCGTCAGTGAGAGATAAGGGAAGAGAATGTGGTCCTCTGGGAGAGATAGGAGCCACAAGCGTCTAACATGGTGCATTTATTTTACATAGATTGAGGAGCTTCGTTTGTTTGAATAGAGTCTAATAGCATATAGAGTGGTACCTCTGGTTACATACGCTTCAGCTTACATATGCTTCAGGTTACAGATGCCGCTAACCCAGAAATAGTGCTTCAGGTTAAGAACTTTGCTTCAGGATGAGAACAGAAATCGTGCTCTGGCAGCGCGGCAGCAGCAGGAGGCCCCATTAGCTAAAGTGGTGCGTCAGGTTAAGAACAGTTTCAGGTTAAGTACGGACCTCCGGAACGAATTAAGTACTCAACCTGAGGTACCACTGTACAGCTATTTCACTTGCAAAGTGAGTGCACTTTCTGCATTTTCATATTTCAAGGCTCTGACTTTGCAATTTAAATACACATGGTTCTATATTCGCTTCTGTGGTTTGGTGTCAACGTTGACTTGAATGTTTGACTCACCTAGTTCCCAAGGATAGGGAAATGTAACAACCTAGGTTACAGGAAGAGGAAGGGAAGCGCTGGGAAGTGCCTGGGACTGGTATAGGAAGGTATAGCCCAGGGGTCAGCAAGGTTTATCTTGCCTGGGCTGGATCAGTCCCACAGAGATCCCACCGTGGGCCGGATCACATGTGTGTGTGAGCGCGGCCCCCCGCTCAGACACAATTTTTGGTGTCTGCGCAGATGCGATTTTCGGCGCCGTGGAAGCGAGTCCCCACGCTGCGCTGGTTTAGTGCAGCACGCAAGCGGGAAACTCACTTCGGGGGTGGCTCGTGGGCCGGTAAAATGACCTCCACATGCCGCTTCCGGTCCATGGGCCTCAGGTTGCCGACCCCTGGTACAGCCAGATAGAGCAGAAGCAAGCAAGAAAGATGATACATTAAATTCATATGTGCTTTTAATGTATCTTGCCTTTTGCTTTAAAAATAACAGCCATGGAGGATCTAAATCAAGATTGCAACCTTCCCCCTGAATAATCCTGACCCCCCAAGCTTCCATTGGCACCAGTGCCACATTCCCTCTCAAAGGAAATAGCAATTGTTACGGTGTAGGATTTCCATGGTACTGGAAGATAAAATGTCATGGACGTATCTGGGGGGGGGGGAGCTCCATTTAAAATACTAAATTAACTGAGGTTCTGCCCCCCCCTGTAATGTCCTGTTACCCATTATCTCCCCTCAAAAAGCTCAACAACTTTTGGGGGCAATCTGCCAAAAAAAAGCTTAACAACAGTCAACAAAAAAACTAGCTATGCCCACGTAAAATGTATCCCAGCATAAACTGTGCTTTATGTATAATGATGATGAGATTTGCCCAGTTTCACAGACAGTAGTAGCACCCATGTTAGAGTTGCAATAAAACGGTATATTACCTCAGGAAATTTCTTCTTTTGTAAATACTCTGTCACTGAAGGATCAAAGTACTTGGCATAGCCCTCATTGAGGCTGTAGATTTTCCCTTTCTTCTTGATTTTTACGTCTTTTTCCACCAGAATGAACTCGCCGAGAGCCTGCAGAATAGTTAAAGGATGTCACGAGTAATAAATGCCTTGTGTTTACTTCCTTGACGTTCTGAGGCTTGTCCAGTTACGACCCTAATATACAGTTACATGCTCCCCACTTTTTCAAAGAGTAACAAGGCTTGGTTGCAATCCTAAATATACCTGCCAGGATATGAGACCAATGGAACACCCTTCCGAATAAACATGCATGGGATTGCAATATGAGTTCCTTTTCAAAAAGAGAGTCCAGGAAACTTACAGTGCATTTGTAATATTTGCTTTTTTGCTGTGGAAAAAGAGGGCTTTAAAGGGCGCTCAGATATCTCCTGACTTTCAACCGCCCTCACCCTTTCCGTTACTTTTTTTGCAGCTTGTTTGAAGCACCCATTAGATGAGACTTGAGCAGCATTTCTCTATCGAATTCTTCCTTCTCGCCGGTGACATAATTTACCATATTTTTCGCTCTATAAGACGCACCAGACCATAAGACACACCTATTTTTTGGAGGAGGAAAACAAGGGAAAAAATATTCTGAATCCCAGAAGCCAGAACAGCAAGAGGGATCGCTACGCAGCGAAAGCAGCAATCCCTCTTGCTGTTCTGGCTTCTGGGATAGCTGCGCAGCCTGCATTCGCTCCATAAGACGCACACACATTTCCCCTTACTTTTTAGGAGGGAAAAAGTGAGTCTTATAGAGCAAAAAATACGGTAGTTGTTCTTCTAGCTACCTAATAAGGGATTGCACTCCCATTACGATGATATTGTGATGCAAAGTGAGGGCAGGAAGCAATGCAATCACTCAAAATGAATGCTGAAAGGCTAGGGTGAATTTCACATGAGTACGAGAGGGCGGCAGAAAATAGTATTAGTAATGAATGTTTGCACAGGTACCGGATCCAGCATGAAGCAGTCCACTCCTTGCCCTGTGGAAAGAGCTACCAAGGTTGCACTCCCGTACAAGGCATAGCCAGCTGCGACGATGTTGCGCCCCGGCTGCAAGGCATCTTTCTCAGAAGGCTCGTCTTCTGATGTCTAAGGGGAAAGTGATGGTTGTACTCAAATCTCAAGTATTTTGCTGTTGTTATTAAAACGCATTTGAAGAAGAAGAAAAATAAAACCACAAATTCAAATAGGACTCTCTCCCAGTTATGGCGCACATTGTACAACAGGCCCTTGTGAAAGGTTTGTATCGACACCCGATATAACGAGATAGAGTTTGGGGGCATTTTTGTAAGAGGACCTCGAGTGATAATTCAGCGACAAACCACAAATAGAGAACCATAGGAGGGGCACATTCAGCAGTAGTTAAAAAATGGCAGTAAACGGACAGTGTTATTTTTATCTATCTATTTATTTCACTCTCCAATTGCTTCCCATGAATCATCCCACAGCAATTTAATAATAATAAAAACAGGAGCAAGGAAAGCCATTTCAAATCCAATATGTAGATAGGCTGGGATAAAAGACTTGTTGGAAAAGGAAGGTCTTCAATAGGTGCTAAAAAGAGTAAAGAGCGTGCCTGTCTGCTATGCAGTGGGAGGGAGTTCCAAAGGCTAGGTGCCACCACACTAAAGGCCCAATTCTTGCATTGTACAGAATGGATCGGCTGCTGTATGGGGTTTTGTACAGCAGTACTAACAGCTTGAACTTAGCCCAGTATCTAACTGGCAGCTAGCGGCAATAGAATATTCATCTAATGAAGCACTCTTGGAAACAATTCACAATGCTTCTGTACATGTTAAAATCTTTTTGTTGCTGTTCAAACTTCAGAATATTGTTAATAGTTCTAGCATTTTCCAGGGCACCTTAACTTCCAATCTTGCCACATGGCAAGCCCATTTTCTCACCTAATCATCTTGTGGTGATTTTTTTCTGAATCTTAGGAAATTAATATACGATCTGGAGCCAATCACTGCCTCTCAGCCAAACCAACCTCATAGGGCTATTGTTGGGATTCAAGTTCTAGGGGTAATTTTCTGCATCATTAGCATGGAGTTAGCAAGTATATGTATGGCATTTGCAAGGAAAACGATTTATTTGGATACCCACAACATAGCGAAGATAAAAAAATAAAAAATGCTGCCAAGTTACTAATGTCCTTAACAAATAATAATTAGAGAATCACCATATTTTTACATTCCATACCCCTATTAATAATGTTGTAGTATTGCTTTGAGACTTGAAGCTGCAATTCCATACCCACTTTCTGGGAATAAATTCTACCAAACTCCCATTTTTAAAAAATAGTTTTTATTAAAGTTTTTTGTGTGTTACAAAACAAATAAAGAGGGAAAGGTACATCCCTTGTCTCCACTTTCAAGTCATAGTCTATTTCACAATTTGCCTGCATTTAGTGATACACACTTATGTCATAGACATCATGCATTTAGGGGTGAGGAGGAAGAGGGCTGAACCCCCATTTTGTTCCATTTCTCAACTTACCTTCTTGTAAATAGCAAATATAGTTCCTATCGAAGCTAAGCAGTCTATGTTGGAGGAGCCATCCAGTGGATCAAAGCACACGACATATTTACCCTGAAAGAGGAGGGACGAATCAAATGAAAAGCAAATAAATAAAAATGTTTTCTCTCTCTTAATCTTTCAAATCTGGCTGGAGTACTACGCACTGAAACAATTTTGTATTATACTAAAATACGCTGGTATAACTTTCATGGCTTCACCACCTTCCCTAGAACCCTGTGAATTACAGTTTTCTGAGAGGCAGAGAACACTGCCTCAGAACTACCTCCACAAAACTACAATTCTGTACATTTCATGTACATATCACTTTATTCAGTTTAGTAATCACACAGACCCCATTGCTCAGTTTCCATTTATTAAATCTGTCTCTCTTTCAGGTAACCAAGCAAACGAGTTCTTTTCTCTTCAGAAATACAATTGTGCCATCTGCTGCTAAAAGGAGAGAACAGCCCCTTTTCCCAGTCAATCTGAATGTGTACCGACCCTCTTATCTTTTGGAGTAATAATAGCTTCTTTATTCTCCTCTGAGACCAGGACACATGTGCTGTAGGAGGACTGTAGCATGTTAATAACCAGAGAATTAGATAAAACATCAAGCTTCTTCTGTTCATCCCCAGTCACATTCACAGTGCCAGCTATTCCGAACCTATAGGAAAGGGCTTCGTTATTATAGTAAGGGAACACCAAAAAGTACACATTATACTGCAATACTGTTTTACATTATTTCCTTACTATTCCCTTTTACTTGACTTTCACACTGACATGACTCAAACTGTCCCTCATGTAATTGCCCCAGATTTATAAGGACTTCCCAAACCTTTTACTAGTGATAAATCTAAATTAAAACCTGTGTTGGAACTCATCTGTTCAGAAAACTCAGCTGGATGCTAGTTACAGCAATACACTATAGTTTTATTTTGCTTGACAGCCGGAGGATAATCCCCACGATACATGGGTGATCCTAATCTGTATTTGCACAACACCGTCAAGAGAGAATTACAATCATGATGCAATGGCTGTATGGACCTAATAGCACATGAATCAACTATCAGTGATAAAATATTCTCCTCATACCGCAGAAGAAAGCTTAAATAGAAGTTTCTATGCCCTTTCCTATGCACTCAGAGGACAGCCTTATTGATCTGATTTCGGGTAAGCATGCTTAGGACTTGAAGACTGACACATCGCCATTGATTCAGTGAGCTGAACCTGAGACTCTAAACACGATAACAATAGTTTGTGTGTGAGTGAGCAGAGACAATGCAATCTTAACAGATAAAAAAATATTGTGGGAGAGAAATGGAAGCAGAAAATATGGAGTAATAACAACAGTACAATAACAATTTGGCTGCATGACCAAATCTTCAACATGTATTCATTTCTCAAGAGATGTATCTACTTCCTTTCACAAGCTTCCAGCTTATGACTTCACTCTGCTCTAGTGTTTTCATGTCCATATTTTATTGTTTTATTTTTTAATTGTGAAATATGTTGTACCCTGCGCTGGAATAAAATTTTGAAGGGCAGCATACAGATTTCTAAAAACAAATAGATAATACTACTTCATTTGGAAGTGTTCATAATATTTTAGAGACAAGGAAGGGGTGGGCAAATGCCATTATAAATGTATGGCAGGGAAAGTGGATTCACACATGACTTGTTCACTTGAATGTCCCTAGCATATACAACTGTACAACTCTTTGAACTTTTGCAAACCCTGGGGAAATAGGGGTCATGATCACATGAAGTAAGCCCTGCAGGTGTTGGCTTTATGGCTCAACGTGCACACCTGTGTTGAGTTAGGTTTTAGCAATTCTGCTTCTCTTCACAAGGACTTATTTTGCTTCCTAGGACTACTAGGTCTTTGCTCTTCCACTGTAAGCTGCAAGCAAAATTGCCATTGACAATCCACAGTATTGAGTTCCTGTGTGTACATTCTACTCATGCTATGGATGGAGCAATTTGAAGCTCATCACACATTCGCTACAAACCCTGAGGTAGGTGCTGCTTTATTTATTTCATTGAATTTTTAATTATTACTAAACACCTCTGGCACACACACTTATGACTACTGTATAGCCTGAAAAGTATGTTAGCCATAATTAAAAAGTTGCTTTTAAAAGTTGGCTCATAAAATGGCTCCCATTGCAAATGTCATATAGATATTAAATAAAATATAGAGCCGGGGTGGTGTACAAACAAAACTGCAAGAGAGTTAGAATAGAATACAATTAAAAACAATGCAGAGCGATAATGTTGGGCTCATCCTAAAAGCTTAAACCACTGAATAGGCCTGTTTACAAATAATGAATATGTGTGGCTGATCTGTGATAGGTTCACTTTCCTGATACATCAGTGCCCATGTAAATAAATCACACTTTTAAAAAAACAGAAGAGTCGTGCTAAAGGTATGTAAACTTGTGGAGATTCTTTTACTATTTCCATTCTTGGGGGGCGGGGGAATCACAGATATTTTGCTGTCTGGTAAAAGATGCCAGACGCCTCACATGAACCAGACTCCCCATAGGTCCAGAACCATGAGGAGCAGGCAGAGCCCCCTAAATCCAGTGTTCTGGATCCCCCTGAGGGACCTCTAGGTCGATACCAGACATGGAACCCCTGGAGCTGTCAAAAGAGGAGGTAGAATAGGCCCTAGTCCTTGAAAGCACCGTGTCAACAACTTCAGGTAAAGGCCAAAGAGCACAATGTAATGTCTACAGACCCAGAGTTACTGGGTCTACTCAAGAGCAAGGAGTGCCTGATGGTCCTTCACTGTCAGCAGCTGTGGCTAGAGAGTGGCTTAGGAAGCCAGAGTATTTAAGACCTCATTCTGGAGTCTTCCTTTTGCAGGTTTCTGGTTCTTTATTTCTGCTTATAGTTCCCTTGCCTGGCTGAGCTCCCTGTGAGACTGAGATTGGGCCGGGGTTTTCTGACCTTGCTTCCGGATGCAGTGGTACCTCGGGTTAAGTACTTAATTCGTTCCTGAGGTCCGTTCTTAACCTGAAACTGTTCTCAACCTGAAGCACCACTTTAGCTAATGGGGCCTCCCGCTGCCACCGCACGATTTCTGTTCTCATCCTGAAGCAAAGTTCTTAACCCATGGTACTATTTCTGGGTTAGCGGAGTCTGTAACCTGAAGCGTATGTAACCTGAGGTACCACTGTAATGTTTTGGGCCTAGACTGATTCTCTGTGCTTGAGTTTGGCTTGTTTTTTAAGATTTATTTTTATTGAAGATTTTCTTGGTTTACAAAAGCTCATGCCTTTTTAGGTGGTACAGTCTTACTTACAAATAGTGAGACATTAGTGTTGAGTCCAGTATAAGATTGGGGGAAGAAGAGGGGGGTGAGGCTTATATTCTTTTCTTTAGTGTATGTTTGGGGTTTTGTGTCAGTGTCAATTAGGTAGGTTCTCTTTCTATTCATTTATTACATTTCCTTGGTAGTGAGAGGGATTGGGGGGCAGGGTGTGGTTGGCTGCAATGGGGTTCCTTTGCATTTGTGAGGCGGGGGCTTGTTGGGTCAGGTAAGCCAGATTGATTCATATGCTGTCGGTGGATTCTTGTTGCCTTGATGGGCTGTGTATGTGATAAAGGGGAGCCAAACTGGGGTGAAGGTGTCCTCTTTTATTTGTCCCTCTGTCAATTTCAGTTTATTGGTTAGCTTTTCTAGCAAGGTCATTTCCCAGACAGTTATGGTTCAGGCTTACTTCTGACAGGTGTCACGAATGTCTGGCTATGAGGCTTCTGTCTGCTGAGAGTAGGTGGGTTATAAGCTCTGTATAATATGAGCGGTCATTATGATCTTGGAAGGTGTTCAGCAGGGCCAGTTCTGGGGTGAGTTCTAATACCTGTTTAGTTATTTTGCATATCTCTTGTAGGACTGCTGTCCAGAAGGGTTGGATTTTAGGGCATTCCCGCCACATGTGGAGGTATGTTCATGTGGAAGTGCAGCCTCCCAACATCTTGGTGAGGTTCCTGGGTGTATCAGCTCCAGTTTCTGTGGTGTTAAGTACCATCTGTAGGTGAGTTTCAGAGTGAGTTCCCTTGAGTTTGGCTTGCTGAGATCATGCTGCATCTTGAATTCTTGGATATTTTTGTAAAAAGCTTTGTCCTCTTTGGACTGAGACCCTAGCTCCAGAGCAGGGGGTCGGCAAAGTTTTTGTGGCTTGGGCCGGTTCACGGTCCTGCAGACGCTGCGGTGAGCCAGAGTGTGCGCACACACACACACATGCACAAGCACTATTTCCAGCACTCCTCCTGGTGCAGAGGAGGCGTGCACAGCTTCCCATTGGTTGAAGGAACTTCCTGCAACCAATGGGAAGCCAACCAGCATCATGGAAGGCGGTCCCTGCTCTGTTCCATGCCGGTTTAGCACGGAGCATGGGAGCCGACCGAGTGGGCGGCGGGGGTCCATGGGCCGGTTAAACGACCCCCATGGGCCGCTTGTGGCCCATGGGCCTTAGGTTGCCAACCCCTGCTCTAGAGCATGACAGATGGAAGAATCACAGCTAAAACACAGGAACACAATGATAGGATAGGGTTCCCCTGGAATAAACGAAGGATGTCAATTCCACACAAAATTCCTAGTGGGGAAACTTCCATATATAATTGTTGCTGAACAAAAGCAAGGAACAGTTAAAATTACTGTGTAACAAAGATTCTCCTTGGCGGTATTTTTCCAGCCTAATGGGAGAGCCAACCAAACAAAACTAATAATCGGAGTATACTCTCTGAAAGATGTTTTTATACTAGCTTACATTTAACATTGTCATAATGTTAATTATAACTCTTTAACCAGAATGGATATATCCTTCAGATGTTGTTGGACTACAGTTCACGTCAGCACCAGCCAATGGTAATCTGCAATGATAGGAACTGTAGTCTAGCAACTGGAGTTAAGTACCACTGAACATAATGGGATATGCTTCTGAATAAAGATGTGTAATAACTGCATGTTTTGTATACTATTCTCTGAGGTTCTCACATTTTGTATAGTGCCACTTAGAGTTGTGGTGACAATTTCTTTTTTAAAATTTATGCATGAGATGAAGAAATGAGTCACTCGTTTTAATATGAATTTTATAAGAGTGGGTTTCTACACAATGGCCAAAGTGTACGTCCATGCTGAATGAAGACAGTGCCATTCCAATCACTTCAGACTGTGTAAATTCTGACTGCACCTTAAGCCAAATTAACTGCTTGACCTTCATGTTTGACCTTGATGGCAACAGAAATGGGGCACACAAGAAAAGCAGCCTATTCCCATTTCTTTAAAAGTAAATAGTAATACAGGTAATCACAGGTGCTGCCACCTCCATTATTAAAGCAGTCAGTAGTTAGCTGCAGTAATTAGTCTTAAAACTTTGACCAAACTAAAATCAGTGACCATTTGATTGTGGAGTTTCTGTAATTTAACATACACTGTGACTGCGATACTAGCCGCCTTTCATTCCAGGCACATGGAATTCCCATACTGCTATTCTGGCCATGCCATTTAGTTTAAAAGCTTCATGCTGTGTTTAAAAGAAGGAATTCCCAATGCCTTACGTACACACACCCTTTAATATTTAAAACAATTCTTATCCTCCCCAATTCTGTGCAACTCACATATGAGCAAGGCCTGCCTTCCGAACCGCTGAAGAGATGGCCTTTATGGCAGTGAGCATCGAGTTCAGCAGCTGGGTCAGTTCTCCTGTGGCTCCTTTAACCCGCCGTCCTTTCTCCATGACATATCGGTTAAGGGTTAACATGTCTGTTTCAAAGGGGCTTCTGTCCGACATCTTGGCTGGTGAAAAGGGTCTGTTTTCTTCACTAGAATTTAGCCGTTCCTTTGCACCCTCAGTGCTGCTGCTGTTCAGTGGCCGTTTTATTTTAAGAAGAAGCAGTTGGCTTGCATGCGAGAAGCGGTTTAGTAAAGGTTCCTGAGCCCATGTGACTTACAGGCTTGGAATAGATGGGCAGTACAACTCCTCTGAATTTTCCAGTCTGCAAGAGATCCTATTAATCTTAATCTTAACCTTCAATGCCAGCTAAAAAAAAAAGTTGGTTTGGCAAGCCTACCCAACTATGTAATCATGTACATTTGTTTTTCAAACTTATTTTAACTATATTTTGATAATTTTTTGTTTAGTGTTTTGTTGCATTTTTATTTGTATTTTAATGAATATTTTATACCATTTTATGTGAACTGCTTTGAATTCCCCCCTTGCTGTCCCCCTTCCCCTTAGATTTTTTCCTAGGTGATTTTTGTAAAAATTAAAAACAAAATTCTCAGAACAATAATTGTCCTTCTGATGGGAAAATGTCAGTGATAAACAGTAAAAAAAAAAAAAAGGTAAAGGACGACTGGGTTTGCAGTGCTCATCTTGCTTTCAGGCCGAGGGAGCCAGTGTTTATCCACAGACAGCTTTCCGGGTCATGTGGCCAGCATGACTAAACCGCCTCTGGCACAACGGAACACAGTGACAGAAACCAGAGCGCACAGAAATGCTGTTTACCTTCCTGCTGCAGCAATACCTATTTATCTACTTGCACTGGCGTGCTTTCAAACTGCTAAGTTGGCAGGAGTTGGGACAGAGCAACAGGAGCTCACCCCTCCGCAGGGATTCAAACCACCAGCCTTCTAATCGGCAAGCCCAAGAGGCTCAGTGGTTTAGATTACAGCGCCACCCACATCTTTACCTGATAAGCAGTATATGTGATGCAAGTTAGCTATGTGAACGAGCACGATCTGTCCACAGAATACAAGTGGCATTTATTGCCAATAAGACCATGGCCAATCACATGCTCACCAACTAGTTTGACTGGTTTATCAGCTGCCTGGATGACTTGGTCTCTTTCCTGGAGAAAATCAACCTGGCATCAGTTACTCATGCCCTACTTACGGTATATCCTGCAAGTAAACTGCACTACCACAATACATTTATGTGGGAGTGTCTTTAAAGACAATTCGGAAATTGCAGATGGTACAAAAGGTGGGTGTCAGAATTAGGGTTGGAGTCTGATAATTGGAGCGCATCATACCAATGTTCTGTTATCCCTTACCCCAGTATTGTTTGTTTCCAGTGAGTCATTAGATTCGAAGGCTGCATCCAGAAGTGGCTAACCCTCTTTCGGGCCATGTGACATCGCATGACTGAAACTTCAAGCTGCAGCTTGAAGCACTGAATTAAAGTTCAGCCTGCAAAGGAAGAATCTTATGACAACTGGTGAGTGACACCTGGACAGCTCTGTCTGCCAAAGTGAACCACAGGGGGTAGCTACTTTCCCACTCATGAAATGTTATATATGAAATATATAATGAGAACACAACCCACATTATCTAAAGTGGCACATTAGGCACCTGTCTGTAAGGTGCCAAGTTCAGTAAGTGCCAAATTTGAGCCATAGCTACAAAGCAATTGCAGCTATGGGTTGAGTTCCTTTTTGAATTATATTGTTTCACAGAGCAGTGTGAGGTTCCAGGTCGTTACCCAGAGTTTGTGTTTCCTTTTCAAATGAGGCACTGTGGAGTCTGTGATGTCTTTATGGTTTATGGCTTATTTACATATTTGTACAAACAGAGCGCGGGTAGTGCTGTGGTCTAAACCACTGAGCCTAGGACTTGCCGATCGGAAGGTCGGCGGTTCGAATCCCCGCGACGGGGTGAGCTCCCATTGCTTGGTCCCTGCTCCTGCCAACCTAGCAGTTTGAAAGCACGCCAGTGCAAGTAGATAAATAGGTACGGCTCTGGAAGGAAGGTAAGCGGCGTTTCCATGCGGTGCTCTGGTTTCACCAGAAGCGGCTTAGTCATGTTGGCCTCATGACCTAGAAAAACTGGCTGCGGACAAACGCCGGCTCCCTCGGCCAGTAAAGCGAGATGAGCGCCACAACCCCAGAGTCGTTTGTGACTGGACTTAACTGTCAGGGGTCCTTTACCTTTACAACCAAAGCCTACATCTCAAAAAGGTATTGCTTCTTCCATAGCCACAGCCTTGGATTCAAACAGACCACAAACACTGCTCTCAAGTGTTGCTCTGACTTTCCAGCTTGCTGTTGCTTCTGGCCCTGATTACTGCAACTTTCAACTCTAAACTCAGGCTTTGGCTTTCTCACTATCTCGCATACAGACTACTCCTCTGCAAAAAAAAACAACAACACACACACACCCTCATAACACTGTGATGTCAAGTGCAGAAAAGGTGGGTGTGGTTCAGCCAAAATGGACTGGGCTGGTGGGTCTAATTTGTCTTGTGGACTGATGGGTTGCCCACCACTGATTTACAGAATTGCGTTCTGCTTTTACATGTATATTTTGGTACTGAAAATCAGGATATAAATTAAATGAACCAAATAAAATGTGTTGCGTGTGTTTTGCCTTGTTTCATTGGCTAGCAAAATGAATTGAATATCCAGGGCAGGATTAAAGCATCAGCCTGAGAATGGAGTCGGCAGTAGCAGTGTAAGAAGGGCAGGATGGCAAATGAAGAGCTTTCCCAGAGTCTTGAAACTGGCCCAAAGCAAGTCTAATTTTAACTCAGCAAGAGGAGAGTTGTGCCTGTGATGATTTAGCAATATCCAAAAGCGCCTAAGGAGGATCTACTGTAGACTTGTGGAGTGCTCTTGCTCTTCATTATGGTTTCTGTTCCCCTTCTCTTAGGACATCGAATTATCTTTTTAACAAAACAGCATTGTTGTAGAATGGTAGCAATGATGTTACAAACTGGACACCCATTTCTGTGTTGATTCCAATCTAGTGGTGCCCGAACCCCACAAATTGAGTGATTCACTGTATTTTGTCACCCATGATAAGAATCGTCTTCCAGTTGGAACCCAATAATGAAATGTGACCAAAGCACACCATAAAGTCTTTGAAAGCTTGGAGGTACCTTGTTGTAGTGGCTTGCAAATCTGAATTGTAAGAATAAAGAAGGATGCTTACCTTGTATGTATGTTGGCATATACTATCGAAGTGCAGCGATAAGTTTGGCATTTCCCAACCAGAACATTTTTTAGCCATATTTTATGTTTACTTAGAAGTAATGCCTGTTTGTTGCAGATTATTATGGTTTAGATTTGCGGCTTAATGTGCAGTCAAATCCTGCAGTTCTCAAGGAACTTATTAAACCAACAACAACCGACAACACTAAACTCTATGGATCAATTAAATAGAATATGGATTAAGACTGCATCCTTGTCTCATATTTGCACCATTGTATCTACCAGCATTTGGGTGGTACTTTTGTGTAGTCAGCCATGAGGTGAGGGCCTACTGAGTTGTAAGACTGGTCCATAAATGCAATTTTCTGATAAGGTCCATTTTCTGTCTGCAGCCTTCCATTTATTTACTTCATGAAAATGCTATGGAAAATATAATAAGAATGAAAACTGCTTAACATCGTTCAATTCTATTATTCTTTCCTAAGGCCACAGAAGAGTGGGCTTTGAAAACATGGCCCAGTTCTTCCTTAATGCCTAGTCACACATGAAGTTCCCTTTACCACTGGCCCACATTCTTCTCATTCACATTAACAGAGGCACACCCATGTTCTTGCATACACACATGGGGGTGGCATTGCTGTACTGCAGAAATGGAGGAGCCCCAGAGAATATGGGACACCAGGAACCCATGGAGGTTGGCGGTCTCTCTCTTTGATGCATATCTTGGATTTATATACTGTATTCCACCTGTATAGAATACAAGTCATTACTTATTTCTATTATCCATTGGGCTAAAGCAGCTCCTACGAGATGCTATTTTCTTCCAAGTGAATGCAGATGCAAGTAGTCCATGTTACTGACACCATCTGTAATGAGAGACACTGACCTTTCACCAAATGCCAAAGTTCTTTAGTCACTTGGAAGGACAGTAACTGGTGTGGCAAATGCTGCTCTAGGTGATCATTTGTTTTGAAATTTCCTTTGAGGATGAGTTTCTTATGCTTTCCCCTCTACAGAAAGCAAAGGAGAAACTAAAATGTGTGCTGATTTCTGTGTGGCTTGTAGGGATTAACAGATTTCTCCATTTCTTCTATTGTTTTGTGGGCACCACTGCCTATCTAGAGCTACCTGTTTTCTGGTTTAACTGATTTAGTATGTGTGCGAGTTTGAAGTAGCTTTCAGTTACCTGCACCTACGCACACTGATTAGATCACAGCATAAAAGAGGAATCTTGATGTGATCGTGCAGTTGGGAGAAACTGTACAGACCAGTGGTCTGAACAAAGTCTAGATATCAACAAAAAATGCAATTCACCATTTAACACATTTATCTATCTCTCATGCTGTTGAGCCTTAAATTGTGAACTGCCATAACTGCTGTAATGAAAACTACATTAGTTAACTTGTTTTATGATCATTTGTATGACTAGGGTTTTATTGTTTTACATTGTGTTCTATATACTGTTACAGCCTTTGGCTAATATAGAAATGAAACTGAATTGTAGCTGTAGCTGACATATCCAATTAAACAGATGAATCAACTTTTTCATTTGGGATCTACCACTAAATTCCAACTATCGAACTAGGAGTAATATTGACCATAGATATTTCATGACAAAGTATCCTCTGTCTTATTACCTCCCTTTGACAAGTGCTGTCCTAAAGGAACAACATGTGTGTACATATAAATGCAGCCATGATCCTCCATGCAGGAACCCACATGGTAAACTTTGGTTTGGCTTTGTATTATGTGTAAACTGTACCAGTGTTTAGGGCAATTGAAATGGTTAGTAGTATAGAATAGGGTAGCTCTATCCCAGTTGCCTAAGGGTGGGATATGACTTTAGCTGTAGCAGTATAATCCTGTGCTTGTTCTCCCAAAGTTGGAGATGACCACTGTTAACAGTGCTGCATGTGAGCTGAAATAAAAAGAGGCCATAAACAGTTTCCATCCATGTTCTGGATTAACCCATCACTCACATCATAAACATTCTAGTTTTTTCAGACTACCTATGTATCCCTCTGATTTGCCCTGAAATTGCAAGCCTTCTACTACTTAAGTGGATTGTGTAAGTTACAAATGAAATAGCTTTTTAGATTTGTTTTTAATGGCACAGCAAAACGCATTGAGTTTGCTTTTTATGCATAATGAAGTAAAGGCTCTTTTCCATTCTATAAATTTGCTTCAGTCCGTAGTTTTGCACAGTTATGGTCTTGTCCAGTGGAAAGGCATTCCGATGACAGATGCAGCCGCCCTCTCCTCATTTAGCTGAATGCTTCTTGACCATGGCTAGGTATTCCTGCACATCGTCTGGAGACCCCAAGACAATAGGCACACGCTGGTGAATGTTTTCAGGCACTATGTCCAAGACAGCCTCCTTGCCTGTTGTTGCAAGACCTCCAGCCTTCTCGATGATAAAAGCCATGGGGTTGCATTCATAGAGGAGCCTCAACTGGAATTACATATGTTAAAAATAACAGATCAGGCATCAGCACTGCACTTGAGCCAAATGCTATACTCACAGGAAGAGTGTGCTACAGTTGTATAGTGCTCTCTGCACAGGTTTTCTACATTCCAAATGTCCACATGATTACTCAGAAATAAGTTCCATTGTGTCCAAAGGGGATTGCTCCTCAACAACCATGTTTCTAATGGCAGTATTGGTGCATGTAGGAAACTGAGGTTTTCATTCCATGTTTATGCTTAGAGAGGCAGTGTGATATCATAGTTACATCCCCTCCAACATTTCTCCGATGAGTATAGGGACATCCTATTCTACATCTGGAAGCTTCTCCCATGTTTGATTTCACCGCGCACACACAGACACATCAACATCAGTCACCTTGAGCCAATTGCAACCTCTCTGCCTCACCTGTCACAGGACTGGTGTAAAGAAAAAATGTAAGGGAAGGGATCATGTACAACACCTTCCACAGATAAAGGGAATGATACAAAATTTTAGCGATAAGCTGCCTTGAGTCCCTGTCAAGGAAAAAGGTGGGATGATGATGATATTAATAATAATAATAATAGAAACTGTGAGAATGATTAGGAACATAAAGGTAAAGGGACCCCTGAACATTAGGTCCAGTCGTGACAGACTCTGGGGTTGCGGCGCTCATCTCGCTTTATTGGCTGAGGGAGCCGGCATACAGCTTCCGGGTCATGTGGCCAGCATGACTAAGCCGCTTCTGGCGAACCAGAGCAGCGCACGGAAACGCCGTTTACCTTCCCGCCGGAGCGGTACCTATTTATCTTTTTGCACTTTGCCGTGCTTTCGAACTGCTAAGTTGGCAGGAGCAGGGACCGAGCAACAGGAGCAAACCCCGTCGCAGGGATTCAAACCGCCGACCTTATGATTGGCAAGACCTAGGCTCTGTGGTTTAACTTACAGCGCCACCCGCGTCCCTATGATTAGGAACATACAAGAGAGTAAATCCTATGGAACTCAGTGGGACTTAGTTCTGAGTCAAAATGCTTCAGATGGCCGTGTAAGGCTGCCCAGTCTTGACCCAGTTACCTGGGAGTAAGCTCCATTGAATACAGTGGGGCTTCCTTCTGAGTAGACAGTGTCAGACTCCATTTGCAATAAAGGACTCAACACTCCCCATGTTTCCTAAGAAATGTCTGGTTGCAGAAGCACTGCAATGAAAGACTTTTAAAGTGGACTGGTGACCTTTTCCTTCGAAATCATAGGAAAGACTTCGTATGCCAGTGTCACCATTTCCTTCATTTGGTGCAGGGATTTATTTTCCATTTCTGAGCTTGCACTCACTACTTTTAATTGTCCCCTGAGACATGGAGGATAAGGGAAACACAGGACATTCTGGGATCAAGTCAGAAACCAGGACTGCTTTTGTAATATCGGGTCAGTTGGAAGGGCTGAAGTTACAGTAGGAATGGAGAAGCTGCAGCCAGTACTTGTTGACGGTACAGCATGGCCAATGGTCAGGGATTATGGTAGTTCTGGTCCAACAGCATCTGAAGGGCCATAACTTCCATATTTCTGAGTTAGTTGGTTGGATCAGAACTGCAGAGAGACCCAGGTTAGAGTCCTCACTCAGCCATGAGGTTCACTGGATGATATTTATTTAGTCATTATCTCTCAGGCTAACTGAATTCACAAGGATATTATAAGGATAAAAATTGGGTTGGGAGAGAAGGGTGGGAACTATGTATACCAGCGTGAGTTCCTGGGGGAAAGGTACACAGGTGCACAGCTGGTCAACCAAACTATGCAAGAGGACAAAGCCTATTAACAGAAGTAGTACTGCTTTGCTCATAAGTAGAGGGAAAGGTCCTGTTTGTGACATTCTGCGTAAATGAGTAACTGCCTCTTATCTACAGGCTGGAGCAAGCATTGAAATGTAGTTCAGATTAGTTTTTGGCTGAATAAACACAGGTCCTTCCCTTGCCCAGTTAAGGGTTGGGAAAGAGTTTGCCATAGAAACCACTGCGCTTTCTTCTCAATTGTTGGAAGTCTGAGATTATACTTGAATCCCATGTTAGAAACCACTGTGAAAACTGAATGCAACTCAATAATGGTTGCTCTTTTGTGGGGCAGGATATTCTGCTCCTTGTACAGTGGCACCTCGGGTTACATATGCTTCAGGTTACAGACTCCGCTAACCCAGAAATATTATCTCGGGTTAAGAACTTTGTTTCAGGATGAGAACAGAAATTGTGCTCCAGCAGCACGGCAGCAGGGGGAGGCCTCATTAGCTAAAGTGGTGCTTCAGGTTAAGAACAGTTTCAGGTTAAGAACGGACCTCCAGAATGAATTAAGTACTTAACCCGAGGTACCACTGTAATGATACTAGATATCAAAACTGGCAATTCAACAATTAAGCTGTTTAGTCTTGCTGCGGTCTCATATGTCAGATACATAGTCTTTTCCAAATTTCCCAGTTTTAGTTTATCCAGAATGAAGTGGTAGAATCCTGAGCAGTGGTGTGGACTGTACCACTTCAGGTTGCAGGCAGGGGATGCCATTTTTTATTTATTCTCTCATGTACCAAGTTTCCTGCAAAACTAAAAGAACTAGCACATGAGGACAAAGATTCCAGCTCACTCCCTGCTGTGCTAGTTTACTGATGGCAGAGTATGTTTAACACCGGGGGGGGGCACTATAAGCAGTTTAATTTTTAAATTTTGTTTATTAAATTCCTGCAGGAAACTTGGTACATCCAAGGATCCCAGGGTGATTTACAATATAAAAAAAACAAATATATATATAACATATAAGCAAATGAAAACAAGAACTCTCCCCCAATAGGATACCCCTATTCATGTGTCTAGTGTGTCATATCTAGTTTAGCCCCAGTTTAAGTTGTAAGCTCATAAAATTTTAGCTTTAAGTTCCCTGAACCCAGCGACAGGGAAAGCTCTGTATGTCACAGGCGATTTGGGACAGGGTGTGTGAGAGAAATAAAGCTGAGTGCCTAAAGGAGTGGTGCCAAAAAGTATTGCAACCAGTATTAACCTAATTAGCAAGGGGAAAGGAATCCAGCTGGTGATTATAGATAATAGCCTAGCCCAAGCGTATTTCATTCAGGAGCCTCTGATCCAGCACACAAAGGGGCAGAGATCTTTCCCAAGGATTGCTGACATTTTACCTACCACTTATTTCAGTAAATCCTTGCCTGGAAAAGGGCAACATAAGGATCCACCGAGCCCCATTTTGTGCCTTTTAGAATGGGTGCTCTACTTATGTGATAAGCCCCTTACTATTTACTTTTTGTCCAGGTGCACTTTTAATTTATTTATTTACCGTATTTTTCGCTCTATAACACGCACCAGACCATAACACGCACATAGTTTTTAGAGGAGGAAAACAAGAAAAAAAATATTCTAAACAAAATAGTGGATATATGATTTTTGTGGTTCATGCTGTGGCCACAGACATGTGATCTGACAGTGAGTTTGGAGTAGCCCAGTGCAAAAATCCTGAGGATCCATGTGGATCCATGCTTTGTAACCATGGAGGAGGGAAGGAAGGGGAACCATGGATCCTCTGCTCACGACTGCAGATCCCCCCCCCCTGCCACCCGCCGGCATTCGCTCCATAACATGCACAGACATTTCCCCTTACTTTCTAGGAGGAAAAAAGTGAGTGTTATGGTGCAAAAAATACGGTAATTTCTATACCAGCCTCTACCTGGAGGTCTCAGAGCAGTTCACTTCCCCAGAACTCCCTGCGCTTTTGGTTGGGAGCACCACCCAGTTCCTTGGATGTTACACCATCGCAGCGCTGCTCAATGGTGTCCTATCTTGCATAGCAGAGAAGCCAGATGCGTACTGGGGGAAGCCAAATGACGATGGATAGTCCTCCCGCTCAACTTACAAAGGGAAAGCATGAGTTCTCCCTGCCTTTTGTTAAATATAACAGTGCCTTTCTAGGACCTTGACCAGAGTGCCCAGACTTTGATAACTAAACATGTAGTTTAGAAGGACATTCAGTTGTAAAACATGAAGAAAATAGAAGCATCACATGATGAATTCTTGTAAAAATTAGGCACGTGCTAGCTATGTTACCTTTCCCTTGGGGCTTTTTGAATTGGCTGGATATAGGAAGATTCCTCCATACACCAGGGTACGGTGCACATCAGCAACCATGGAACCTATGTATCTGCTGCCATAGGGAGCGCTACCATCCTAGAACAGAAGATTGGTAAAATATTGTATAAGCGTTCTGAAGTTCTACATCCCCCAGACTGATGCGAAATGGATAGCAGCTGCCTCTGTACCAAGCTGGGTCCAGATGGCAGCTTTCTGGTTGGGTGCTGTAGCATCCAATGAGAAGGACAGGAGGTGTTCCCAATAAATGGAAGAAGCCCTTTTGCGCAGGCCATCACTAGGCTCACTTTAGGAAAGCCAGCCATGCAAATGTCAGTCATGCCTCTAAGTCAGTGTTCCCCAACCTTGGGCCTCCAGCTGTTTTTGGACTACAACTCCCATCATCCCTCACTAGCAAGGGATCAAGGATGATGGGAATTGTAGTCCAAAAACAGCTGGAGGCCCAAGGTTGGGGAACACTGCTCTAAGTCACACAGGAAGACAAGGAATCAGTAAATGCTGAAGCACGCTATCTGTGCAGACTGCAAGAAATTAAAACGTTCCTAAGCTGTAGGAAAAGCAAGCCAGTCAGTCTGTGCAATGATCACTCATGTGCCTATCGTATTGTGTTTACTACTGCCTATCAGAAATTCCAAGACAGTACAGTGGTAACTTGGTTGTCAAACTTAATCCATTCTGGGAGTTTGTTCGACTCCCGGAACCGTTCAAAAAACAAGGTGTGGCTTCCGATTGGCTGCAGGAGCTTCCTGCGCTCAATTGGAAGCCGCAGAAGTCGGACATTCGGCTTCCAAAAAACGTCCGCAAACCGGAACACTTACTTCCAGGTTTGCAGCATTCGGGAGCTGATTTGTTTGGGAGCCAAGCCGTTCAACAACCAAAGTACTACTGTACTTATATACGGCGTGAAGCTGAGTACTGTGTGCAGGTAACAATTCACACACCTCCCCATGCATTTTCCTAAGGAGAGTTTTCACACCAGGAAACTTCCAATGTTCAAACCAAGTCTTAGGGTTCTCTGGACATGACACAATGGCTATATCCATGGGTTAATTTTGTACCCATAAAATTGTTTCTAAGCTTGGTACAAAAAAGATTGGGTTGGATCCAGAGGAGCCTCTTTTGTTGGAGAAAGGTGCTTTTGACCCAACGCACTGGTGAGGGTCCCACTCACTGTGAAGTTATATAAAGCAAATATATACGGACTAAAAGAAATGTTCTCTTCCGGAATATCTCGACAGCAAATTTATTTGCAGGATGTGAAAGCTTACCTGTGGAAATTTCTTATTCTTGAGATATTCTGTGACAGCCGGGTCAAAGTATGCAGCATATCCCTCGTTGAGGCTGAAGATATTTCCCTTTTTCTTTATTTTTACATCCCTGTTGACCAAAATGAATTCCCCAATGGCCTGGCATAAGAAAAAAAGCAAGCCTTATCATTTGTACAGCATACACTTTATTCCTGAGTAAAATGCATTTGTCATTTACAAGACAAAACAAAAAATACCGCCATGTGAATCAGTGTCGGACAAGTTAATACAGGCAAAATAGTGCATGTCTACAAATGAGGACCAGCCAGAGCATATTTACCAAGTGCATCCAGTTCACTGCAATTCCCTTGTGAAGGTATTAACAAGAGCCCTATGTGAAGGAGTGTGAGGTTTTAACTGGGTTTGGTGGAGTCACAGGTTAAATTTGCTTTTTGTCTCTTAGTGTGTTAGGCTGCCGGGGTTCTAGTATGGACTGCTGGGATCTGTAATTGTTGAGCGTGAAAGGTGTGTGTGTTGCAAGGTTGATGAATATGCACAGGTTGACTTGAACTACAGGTTAGTTAGTGAATGTGGAATTTGTGTGCGTAGAGTGGAAAGTGGTTTTATGGATTTTGATGTTTTATCCATTTTGTATTCTATATTGTTTAATTTTGTTTTCTCTTGTAAACTGCCTCGTGTTCCTTTCTGATAAAAGCAGTATATAAATTTTTGGGTGGGAAACTTCAAGCACTTAGGAATACCTTTTCCAGGGCAAGGCCTCAAAACAGTTTGCAGCAGCCTTTATCAATCTTGCCCTGTTGAAACTAGAATGCTCATGAAACCATTTGTAGGCAATGACCACACTGCCATTTCTTCACAGTTGTTTGAAGAAAAAATGCTACTACAGACATAGAACTTAACAGTCTAGCTGCTAAAAAAGAAACAAAAATAAAGCAAAGGACATGCAACTATTTGAGATATACATATTGGAGAATGCTGGGCTCTAACAATAGAAAATAAACTCCAGTTATTTTAAACTGAACAAACATAGAAAAACCCAAGCAAGGCTATGCAGCCTTGCTTCATCTGGAAAGCAATTTTAATTGAAGCCGCATGGCATCAGCTATGTTGAAACATGCTTTCTATCATAGAAGCACAAAGATGAAAAGATTCTAGGGTGTTTAAGGTGCTTCTCTTTCTGACACACGCGCATACACACACACACACACACACATGTACACACCCCACTTACTCTTTAGGACATCAGATGCAATCTGAAAGTGTACAAGAACATCTGTTAACATGGTTTTGTTGAGATGTAGATGAACAGAAGATAGTAGCCATTTCAAAACAAGGCTGAGGAAAACCTGCTGCCTTAAATTCCAAGCTCCTTAAATGTGTGGTTAGCCAGTGGCTCTCCAGATGTTGTTGGGTTCCATCTCACATCTGCCCAATCTCACGGGGCCAATTATCAGGAATGATGGGAGAGGAGTCCAGCAACACCGGGAGCATCATGTTTAGCCATCCTACACACTAGTGCTAAAACGAAAGGCAGCCTTCATGTACCAAAAGGGTTTAAATTTCCTGGAAGTCTTAATTCAAATATGATGCATAATCACTTTTCAGGATCGCTTGCATTCTGTGGGGATAATGACCGCTGTTTTCTATGCTGCTGTGTCTTATTAAACAACCTGCAGGACATGCAAAGCTTATATTGGATAATTGGGGGTAGGGAATTAGTCAACTCTCTTTTTTTTCTTTTTGTCCTTATGAGAGCAGTTCAAGTTTGGGATATTTTTAGGAACCAAGACAGTGCAAGCGCCACCTCTTTAGTGAAGCTGCACACAAAGTGTACACTGGGTTTGCACTCAGTATGCCACTATGATGGAATCCAGGGCCCCCTACTGGCACCTGCAAGTAACAGGCTGGCTAGCACCTTGTTCTTCCTATCTGCTATTCAGAGCTTAAAAATAATAATTGTCCCCCACCCATCTGACTGGGTTGCCCCAGCCACTCTGGGTGGCTTCCAGCATATATAAAATCATAACAAAACATTAAACATTAAAAAGTTTCCCTATACAGGGCTGCCTTCTAAAGGTTATATAGTTACTCATCTCCGTGACATCTGATGAGAGGGTGTTCCATAGAGTGGGTGCCACTACCGAGAAGGCCCCCTGCCTGGTTCCCTGTAGCTTCACTTCTCGCGCCAGAAGGCCCTCGGTGCTGGATCTCAGTGTCCAGGCTGAATGATACAACATCTGACTATGGAATGTCAAGCTATCCTGGTTGATAGCTATCCATGGATGGTGCTGAAGTAGAAGAGACTGAAGGAGCTCTGCATGAATGGAGCTGAGCAATGGTGGCAGTGACTTGGCAGGGCAAATAGGATATGTAGCACCCCTGGAAGGAAGCTGCCCAGAGTGGCTGGGGAAACCCAATCAGATGGGCAGGGTATAAATAATAAAATTGTTGTTGTTGTTGTTCTTTTCTAGAGGAGAGTTGGGTAATCTTTGGTCCTCCAGATGTTGTTGGCCTATGACTTCCATCATCTCTGACCATTTGCTGTGGTGGCTGTGACTGATGGGAGTTTGAATCCTAGATCTGGAGGACCACTGGTTAGCGACTTGCATTTTAAAGGCACCAACTGCTTCCAATTATCTGGCATGTTGAAAATTCTGTACAATTTATATCTTCTTTGTCCCACAACAACCCTGTATTTTTTAATTTACATTTTACTTAAAATAAAAAAGAGTTGAAAGATTGCAAGTATTTGCAACCCCTCTGTTTGTTTGATGCACAGATGCATATTTTGGTCCTTAAAAAGTAATACTTCACTTGACATTTTTATGGTGGAATAAGCTCTATTAATTTCCCTTAGAATATACTCATTTCCCATTTGTATAAAACGATAAAAATATTTGAAAATTTCCCATTTGTATAAAATGATAAAAATATTTTTTTTAAAATGCATGACAACAAACAATAATATTTTCATAGGCTATAACAGCATTCCTTACCGGATCAAGCATGAAACAGTTGACACCACATTCGAGAGCAAGAACAAGCATGGTGGCACTGCCATAGAGGGCATAACCAGAGGCCACAAGGTTGCGCCCAGGTTGCAGAGCATCCTTCTCAGACGGTGCACCAGGAGAAACCTTGAATAAGAGAAGAACATAGGAAGCTGCTTCATGCAGAGAAAGGCCATTGGTCCATTGAGCTTTGGCTTCCCAGTGTTTCAGACAGGCGCTATTCCCAGCTGTATGTGGAGATTCTGGGGACTGAACCTGGGATCTGCATGCAGAGCGACTGCTCTACCACTTGAGCTATGACTCTTTCCCCAAGAACCTTAAAATCTGGACATTAAAAGCTCTTAACTTTAAGCTGTTGTTCTCTTCCCATGAAGCATCAAATATGGAGATGGTTAAAGAAAGAGGAAGAGTCCATGTCAGGAGCTAAAACAGATTTCTATGAGGCTGGCACAAGTTTAATGGCTCCATTTAGTGCTGGAGAGGAGTGGGGCTCTGTGGGACACTTGCCTTTCCTCATCACTTCACTGTAAGGTAAAGGTAAAGGGACCCCTGACCATTAGGTCCAATCGTGACCAACTTTGGGGTTGCGGCGCTCATCTCGCTTTATTGGTCAAGGGAGCCGGCATACAGCTTCCGGGCCATGTGGCCGGCATGACTAAGACACTTCTGGCGAAACCAGAGCAGCGCACGGAAATGCCGTTTACCTTCCCGCCGGAGCGGTACCTATTTATCTACTTGCACTTTGACGTGCTTTTGAACTGCTAGGTTGGCAGGAGCAGGGACCGAGCAATGGGAGCTCACCCATTCACGGGGATTCGAACCGCCGACCTTCTGATTGGCAAGTCCTAGGCTCTGTGGTTTAACCCACAGCGCCACCCGTGTCCCCTTCCTCATCACTGTAGCAAACTATTAATCTGAAGTATCTCATTAAGACTTCTGCTTGGCTAGCAAACAACTTCATTATTGGTTTGTGTGACTGTTTATCTTTTCAAATTAGGTTGAGTAAGGAATCACGTGACTGTCAGCCTCATGTATGGCCCTGCTTGTGGGTTTAAAAGCTGCTTGCAGTTGCCATGTCCACAAGCTGTCTCAGAATCCCTGGAGGTGGGCACTGGATTCTGGGAACATATGGCACAAAGCCCAATTTCCTCCCCTTTCCCTTTTAGAGTTCTGGAGCTTGGAGGTGGTATGTTGTACAGTGGTACCTTGGGATGCGAATGGGATCCGTCTGCGCATGCACGGGTCGCCGCTTCCGCACATGTGTGTGACGTCATTTTGACCATCTGTGCATGCGCACGCTGTGAAACCCGGAAGTAACACGCTCGGTTATTTCCGGATCACCGCAAAGCGCAACCCAAAAATACTTAACTTGAAGCACATTTATCCCGAGGTATGACTGTACTCACAACTGTTTTTTACAAGAGTAAGGTGTCCCCAAGAAAAGGTAGAGACTCCTGCCCACATTATCCACCTTCCAATTTAGGCTCCAAGTGCATCCCTGATTGGCATACCCATATGCGAGTGAAAATGGAAAAGTTACATGAATTATTAAGCCAATTGTATACATGCCAAAGTTGCATTGGAGGGATATTTGAGAGTCAAGAATGACAGCACTGAGCTGGATAGGCCATTGGAAGTTCCTTTTGACCCTTATATAGTAAATAAGCATAAAATAGATAAGACCTGGCTGTCAATACACTATCTTATTTTGCTGTTTGGCTGAGGTTAGGTTTTAAGTTCCAGAGTATATGATTCAAAGACATCTTATTCTAGAAGCTAAACAATTAAAACGGGGGGTGTGCCTTAGACACAATCAGCTTGCATATTTAAAAACATGTTAGTCCAGAACTTCAGGTCTCTTTAAACAGTTTAACTGCCTGTCAAAATAAGGTGCAAGTAATATCCTCTCTGGAGTTAACAGAACTCTTACAAACACAAGTGCTTTGAGGATTACATAGCAAGTTTGCAGGTTTTGCTGCAAGATCATTTCCCTGTGTGAAAAGTCAGTTTACACCGTTAAAACCCATGGAACAGATTCCATTAAACCAGCTAACCCCAATCCACTTCAACAAAAGAAAATCTGATATAATTTTATTTTTGTTTCACATATTACATTCACTCTGTTCAGTTAACCCTTGTCCCTACTGGTTGACATTGAGAACGTAAAATGTTCAATATTAATATAAGCAGATACCCAGTCCTCAAAGCAGTGTATTTTCTTCATTACTCCTATCACCTCACTACTTCCGTAAGCAACCATTAAATATATCCTACCTTTCTGTAGATAGCAAAAATGGTCCCAATAGAAACAAGGCAGTCAATGTTAGATGAGCCATCAAGTGGATCCATGCAGACTATGTATTTGCCCTAGAAGATAGAAACATTCAAATATTCTTAAAATTAACTAGATGTGTATAATGCTTGTTTCACTGCTAAAATACTCCGACTGAATAATGCTTTTTTTTTTCATATTTAATCTCAGACACAGCTTTATTTTATTCCAATAGATAAGAGGTGAAAGTTTTATCTAGGCAGACATTGACAATATAAAAGTGCATTCTTGGAAGTGTTCAGATCTCATCTAAGTTAAAAATCTTATCGCCTTCCTCAATTTGACAGGGAAATTCTCCTTCATGTGGACAAGGATAATATTGAGAAAGACTATAATAAAGTTCTAAAAAAGCATTTTTAATACTCCCTTTGAATTCTAGGGAACACAAATTTGGGTAGGCCAAACTAAGGGGCAGAAACCAATTCATTTTGCACTGACTAACTTCAAACAAATGTATTTAGTACAAATCATGATTCTGTTCACACTGGAGGGTTTTGTTGTTTGTTTGTTCATCAGATTTACTTCAGTCCCTATATATCATTGGGCTACAGATTCCAGTATCCCTGACCATTGGCCCTGCTGGTTGGGTCTGAAGAGAGAAGGAGTTCAGCAAAATCCGGAGGACTATGTTTTGAGGGTGATTTCAGGCAACTTTCACACTAATGATGGCTCAATTGCCAATGGCTCTTATGTAGATGAGGATTAAGTGAGAAAGGAGAAGCGTGTTAAATATGTGTTAGGTACCTACAGCCTTTTTTAATGTATTTTTTGTTAAAGATTTATCGGTTTACAAAAGTATGTGCAATGTCTCTTTTTTCAAGTTACATTTTCTACAGATCAGTTTCAAGTGTTGAGACATTAGTGTTACATTAGGAAGAAAAGGGGGAAAGAGGTGGAGGGGGGCATGTTTCTATTTTACTCAATGTATGTGTGGGGTTTTGTGTCAGCGTTGCTTGTGCAGGTTCTCTTGGAAGAAGATGCCTTCACCCCGGTATGGCTCCCCTTTATCACATACACAGCCCAACAAGACAACAAGAAGATTGACAGCATACAAATCAATATGGCTAACCTGATTCAAAAACACCCACCCACCCCACTCACACATGAAAACAAAGTTCACCACAGCCAATCACAAATGAACAACCGCACCCTAGGCCAACAGGGAAGGGCTATTGTACAAAACTGATTACTTAAACTTTTGTTAATCTGACGAAAACTGTTGATGGCAGGGATAGCCAAAGTGGTGCCACCAATATGTTGCTCAGTTCCAAATCCCATCAGCCCCAGCCATCATGACTTCGCTGGGGCAGCCATTCTCCTTCTCGCTTTTGTTACTGTGCACTTACAAACATCCCATGCTCCTTGTCTTCCTCCCTCTGCTTTTTTCTGCTACCATCACACTCTCCCAAATCTACCCACCATCTTATCAGGCATGCAAGGGCATTGCCCATGCCAGCTTCACAGTGCTGCACTCCCAGTCCCTCACACACATTAGTAACACACACACAGCTTTATTGCGGTCCATAGACCCAAAATACACAGCACAACAACAGCATATATCAACAGTAATAAAGCTGTAGGATCAGCCTTGCTAGCCAACAGAGGAGCTTTAGCCTGTACGTACTGATTTCTGCTGGACTCCAACTCCCAAGAGCCCCAGGCATGCATGGTCACTGGTCAGGGCCGATGGGAGTTGTAGTCCAGTAACACGGGGAGGATCTCAGGCCCTGCTGTGCAGCAGTTGTGGGGTGTGTCCCTGCCACTTCTATCCTCCCAGGCAATGTGTGCCTCCTGCATTAGTAACAGGATACTTTTTGAATATCTCAACCAACTGGTGATTTTGCATATAGTGTTATGTGAAGAGTCCATGCTGGCATATAGAAGACGGCAAGGAAAACCAGTCCTGCATTTGGTCCCATCAAAGGAAGTTGAAGTCAGGTCCATCCCGGTGGGGCTGGGTGCTGATAAGCAGACTTGCTTCAACATACCTTCTTCAAAACTTCCTCATATAATGCAAATTAATGAATTTGCTGTAGCTCAGGCAACAGGGAGTAAGAGTTTAGAGTGGACATCATCTAGTTTAGCCCTGACAGGAGTTATCAGGAAACATGGAATACCAATCCTACATTTGACAAGATAATGGGAATCAGAGACTGGACAGGGCTTAGCATGGAGAAACAGGTGGATGGAAAGGGTATTTACTCTCTCCGCTCATCAATTATCTTCTGCAAAATGCCTTTTCCTGGCTGTTTTTCCTGCAGTTGGGCTCACTTCCAGTTTTGAAAAACTTGGGAGAATCAACAGGCAGTGAAAGGCTTATACGCACCCCTTTTGCCTACCAATTCTCCCCACCAGTGCCGTCCCTACCATTTAGCAACACAAGAAGGGAGCCATTTCCCTCATAATGTCTAGCGCCACAGGCAACAGAGCAGAGCCTGCTTACGTTTGTCTGACCTCAGAAGGGCACTGCCCTTTGTCCTGTTTTCTGTATCTTAGGTTAATTTTTACATGTTTGAAGAGACAGCTGTTGCTCAATGCCAGTGGGAAAGCAAGCATTGGGATAGTTTTGAGAGGTACTGACTTGTTTATCTTCTTCCACTATAAGGGCATCTTTGTTTTCTTCAGAGACAATCACACAAGTTGTGAAAGATGACTTCAGCATGTTGATCACCATGTCATTGGAAAGGACATCCAGTTTCTTGACTTGGTCTCCTGTCACATTGGTAGAACCAGCAATTCCATATCTGAACAGGGAAGAATAGATGACCAGTAAAAGATTTGTGTGTGTGTTTAAATAAGTAGGGCACATGTCCCAGCTACTCTTGTATCAAATATGATTTAGATATCTCACACAGATCCCCAAATAATTTGGTTCCACCAGGTCTTGTTATCATCAGTTGGAGTTGCACCATTTCTTTCAATAATTAGTTAAGAGTTCTATATTGAGACAGGTAGGCAAGAAACACATAGACAAGTATCTTGACTTATTCATATATATTTCCAAACTGATGTTTCTTTTGTAACTCTCAAAAGAGATCACACCACCCTTCTTAATTTTCATTTTAATTCTTAAAATCTTAATACACTAGTATGTTCTCTTACATCTCTGCTGAAAACTGCAACAGTGTAAATAAAAATATTCTCCCAGCGCCTGATATTTCTACAACAAATTAAAAAATAGCTGCAAAAGATGCCAGTAGTGTTATTTCCACTCCCTGAAAGAGAATTACCTGAAGAGAGTCAACATCTAGCAGTCTCCCCCAATGCGATCCAACCAGTTAAGCACTTTTAAATCTCACTGATTTGAACCAACAAAACTTTAATTCATGGTTAACTTTCCATCTGAAATAGATGGGACTAAAATGGCTTATTTTTAAACTGCCAAATATATACGTATTTTTTTAAAAACAGGGGACAAACTAATTATTTGATCTTTGTTGTCCTTTAAAGCCATTTCAAGGCTGAATTGAGCAAGGGAACTCATGTGTGATTGAAGCAAGCACTTGGATATGAAAAAAAGCGTACCTTGAACTGTAAATATTACCTTGCTCCAATGCAACAAAGCTGTCCAGATTATAATCAAAGAGGGCAAAGGCTAAAGCTTGCTTCTGTATTTCCCTGAAATTCTTTTAATGCTACTGTTTTGCTTATGCAACCTTGTATTTTAAATGTTTAATATCATATAATTGTAATGAATTCATGCCATAATAAAATCACATAGATGAAATGTGAATATCACCTAGGACCACGTAGTAAGAAATACCGCTGAAATGTTGTCTGAGTAACACATTAACAATAATGCAGATAAGAGAGTCACAGTGTATCAATAGCACCATAAACGGCTACTGTTCAACTTTGCTTTAAATTAGCTATATATTGCAATTGAGGAAAGACCAACATAACTGCCTGATAAAGAGTTTTAACGAAATATGTGGAAACAGATGTACACATGGAGAGTGACAACATCAGTGTCTCTGCGCTTCCTCTTTCCATAGAGATGGAATTACAACAGGTTGCACTTTCATCATGACTTGCTCATGAAAGAGTAAACATCTTAAAATGGCAATGGCGCTCAGGTTTCATTGTGAGATCTGTACTTCGAGGCTTTTTTTGGTTTTAGGAATGGAGTGGGAAAATGCATTTATATTGTGTTCCAAAAGACGGAGAAATATGGGACTAAACCAAAGCTTCCTAAGCAAGGGTGCTTTTCCTCTTTCCCGTAGTGCTCTGAAATACTGTCAACTAACTTTTATATCCAGTTTAATTTATGTTCAGTTCATTAATTTATGTTTCCATGGAGAGGGGAAAACTAAACAGGAGTAAGCCACCAACGCCAACAGCTTTAAAATGAGATTAAAAAATCGTAGACTGTTGGTCACTTCTGGTCATTATGGCTGCATGCCTCTCAATACTAGTTGGCTGGGGAACAGAAGTGGAGAGCCTAGGTGTCAACTTTGCGGGTTTCCCACAGGCATTTGGCTGACCACTTTGAAAACAGGATGCTGGACTAGGCAGACCTGTGATCTGATCCAGCAGAGCTGCTCTTACGTTATGTTGTGCATACAGGTTATGAAGAAATAGTGCGTCATGTGAAGTAATCTTCATACTGGCATGCACCACCAGATTAAAATGCAGCCCCAAGATTTCCATTAGACAGGATGTGAAATATCCTAGTGCATGTCATAAATACCGATATGGTATTAGATAGTTAGCAAATGAAACTTCATTGCCAAGATGAAGTATGTGATAGAATGAAAGGAATCCAGGATGGTAGAAAATTAGGGCTTGGGAGTTGATAGATGCTAATTTAAGGAGATTTTGAAGGCAAATAGCATCATAAACACTGGACTCGGCCCTAGGTAAAGGGACCCCTGACCATTAGGTCCAGTTGTGACCGACTCTGGGGTTGCAGCGCTCATCTTGCTTAACTGGCCAAGGGAGCTGCTGTACAGCTTCCAGGTCATGTGGCCAGCATGACAAAGCCGCTTCTGGCAAACCAGAGCAGCGCACGGAAATGCCGTTTACCTTCCCGCTGGAGCGGTACCTATTTATCTACTTGCACTTTGATGTGCTTTTGAACTGCTAGGTTGGCAGGAGCAGGGACCGAGCAATGGGAGCTCAGCCCGTCGCGGGGATTTGAACCGCCGACCTTCTGATCTGCAAGTCCTAGGCTCTGTGGTTTAACCCACAGCGCCACCCTAGGCAGACCCAAATAAAGATAGGAGTGGGTATTCAGCTTAAGTTTTACTCAAGAGTAGACCTATTAAAATTAATGAACACGACTAAGCAAGCTCATGAATGTCAACAGGTCTACTCTAAGAAAACCTTAGTTGAATACCACCCAGGGAGAATACAGAGAACACAGGGCCCACGCAGATATTTGGGCCCGGGACTCAAGGCTGATCTCTTTCTCAAGCAAAGACAACATTTGCTGGCATCTTGGTGGATCCTGGGCTGCTTCAGAGACCCAGGCAGAAACCTCAGGAAAGAGGTGATGTCAATAAAATATAATATAGGGAAAGACCACTTCCAGGTTATTGGGGGGGGGGGGAGGATTTGCCACTAGACTACTGGAAGGGGTTTCCTGAGGTTTTGTGGGCCCCCAGACTTTCCTGGACCATCATTTTTACCTATTGATCATGCTGGTCAGGCTTATGGGCGTTGGAGTACAACAGCCAAGGTATCCACGCCTTCCCCTGCGCTAGGGCCCTGGGCTGCTGACCCGGGACACTTGGCGGAAGATCTGGGGTGGGGGTCTGAGAAAGGCAAACCAAAGCGCCTCCCTCCGCTTAGGGAGGAGCAGCGACGGGTGAATTCAAGGCGAAGGATGCAGGTACTCGGCGGACTCACAGGTTAGCGATGCCCGCCTTGCGCACGGCGGTGGAGATGGCCTTGACAGCCGTGCACAGCGAGTTCAGGAGCTGCGTGAGCTCCCCGGTGCCCCGGGCTTTCCTGCCTTCCTCCATCACGAACCGAGTCAGGGTGGTCACGTTCGTGTCGAAGGTGGATCGGTCCGTCATGGTGACTGACACCCAAAGCAGCGGAGGCGACGAGAGGGTTGCTGTAGCTGCGCTCTGGAGACGACAGCTTTCTCCCGAGCCCGGAACTATCTACCACTCCGGGGCGGGAAAAGTGGGTGGGAGGAAAGAGGCGTCGATCTTCCCTCGCTCAACGGACCAATCCTGCCAGGGGGCGGGGTGGGGGCGGCCCTATCCCGGCTCAGGGGCGGGGGAAGGAACTTAGGCACCTCCTTGCGCATCCAGGTGTTGCAACGTTCCATCGCTGGACCACTCCGACGCTGTTGGGAGATGCTGGGCGGAGATGCTGGAACGGAGCTGCGCTCGTGTGGAAGGGAGAGGCGGAGGAGGGGGAAAGGAGAAGCTGGAACCAGAGAAGAGGAAGGCGGGCCGGGGAAGTGGCCGACGAGGCGGTGGTTGGGAGGGAGAGCCGGAGGTTGGCTCTCTGCTGCGGCGCTGGGCGTCTTTTTTGCCGCGTTCTGTTTGCTTAGCGCTGGGCGGGGAACTTCCTTGTCCTCGTGATAATAAGTGGCAATTTAGGCGGAACTTGGCACAGGGATCCTCTTGGGGACTTCGTTCAAGCCCTTCAAAGGCGAAAATAGAAATAAAAAGAGTGGTAAGAAAATTAAATAGGATTCGTGGGGGCTTCAGAATGTTACAACCACTGGAGCGTCATGTATTCCCGTTTGAGTCGGCTGGTAGCTTCTGCATCCTAGTGGACTCAGCTACCTTTTCACAATATTCTAATTTTCTCAGATTGTTAATTTGGGGTTTTCACCAGCTGTACGCCATAATCATCACAATTATAACAAAGGCTTGACATATCTCGCTTTGCATGTCGTGAGTCTGTCTCATATATTAGTTTCACCTTTTAAGTTGAATTACTGAAATAAATGAACTTTTCCATTATATTCTAATTTTTAGAGTTGTATGCGATATAACACTGTGACGGCAGATGGCGCTGTAGAATTCCCTTTTTGCCAACAGCAATTTCTCATTACAGTATAAAGGTTACAACGCATTTTTCTGAAACGCTCTTAGGATGTGTCTAGAACCAGCCTGTGACAGTTACTATTGCTATTGATGACTAACCGATCTACTAGGAATACCTTCCAAAGAAAGAAGTCTTTTTACTTTCGAAGTAGGTGCCTTCCTGTGCCGAAGATGCATGGTGTTGGAAGGGCCATAGGGCGTCCGATGCAGGATGCAACTCTCTAAGACAGGGGTCAGCAAACGTTTTCAGCAGGGGGCCGGTCCACTGTCCCTCAGACCTTGGAGGGGGCGGACTATATTTTGAAGAAGAAAAATGAACGAATTCCTATGCCCCCAAATAACCCAGAGGTGCATTTTAAATAAAAGCACACATTCTGCTCATATAAAAACACACTGATTCTGGGACCATCCGTTGGCCATATTTAGAAGGTGATTGGGCAGAATCTGGCCCCCAGGCCTTAGTTTGCCTACCCATGCTGGAAGACGTGGCTGTCAAGCGAAGGAGGACCCACTATGGCCCCCCAAGGCAACTGTTCTGCTGTGAAACGGCTCTTTCCCTTAAATACCCCCACATCCTCCCAAAGGCTGTTTCTCACTTTCATACAGCTTTTATCATTAGGACGTTTGTCCTGATGTTTAGCTGAAATCAACTTGCTTGTCATTTTCATCAGAGAACATAGGAGCCAACTCCTAGGGGCCGAGGTCCCTTTGTGAGCCCCCCCCCCATTAAAAATTTGAAGGGGTCAGCCCCCCCAACAGTTCATGGGGATTGTCATTCAAATGGTTTGTGTACACAATGACTTGTGATTGATTATTCAGGGCAGAGCTTTTGTGGGCCTCCCCAATATTTTATTCAAGTTGGCCAGAGAACCAGCCGGTCTTCATGCTCTTCATGATGACAGCCCTTCAGATAGATAAAGTCTACTGCCATCATGTTTCCCCTTAATCTTGTCTTCTTGAGGCTAAGCATATGGGATCATAGAATCATAGAATCATAGAGTTGGAAGAGACCACAAGGGCCATCGAGTCCAACCCCCTGCCAAGCAGGAAACACCATCAGAGCACTCCTGACATATGGTTGTCAAGCCTTTGCTTAAAGACCTCCAAAGAAGGAGACTCCACCACACTCCTTGGCAGCAAATTCCACTGTCGAACAGCTCTTACTGTCAGGAAGTTCTTCCTAATGTTTAGGTGGAATCTTCTTTCTTGTAGTTTGGATCCATTGCTCCGTGTCCGCTTCTCTGGAGCAGCAGAAAACAACCTTTCTCCCTCCTCTATGTGACATCCTTTTATATATTTGAACATGGCTATCATATCACCCCTTAACCTCCTCTTCTCCAGGCTAAACATGCCCAGCTCCCTTAGCCGTTCCTCATAGGGCATCGTTTCCAGGCCTTTGACCATTTTGGTTGCCCTCCTCTGGACACGTTCCAGTTTGTCAGTGTCCTTCTTGAACTGTGGTGCCCAGAACTGGACACAGTACTCCAGGTGAGGTCTGACCAGAGCAGAATACAGTGGCACTATTACTTCCCTTGATCTAGATGCTATATTCAGGTCAATGGGTGTGTCCAGTCCTGCATCCTCTTCTCCCAGTGCCAACCTGCTGGAAACCCACAGGTGGGACATGAGCACAGGAAGAGAAGAAGAAGAGGAGGAGGAGGAGAAGGAGTTTGGATTTGATATCCCGCTTTATCACTACCCGAAGGAGTCCCAAAGTGACTCCCCCACAACAAACACTCTGTGAGGTGAGTGAGGCTGGGAGACTTCAGAGAAGTGTGACTAGCCCAAGGTCACCCAGCAGCTGCAGGTGGAGGAGCGGAGATGCGAACCCGATTCACCAGATTATGAGTCTACCGCTCTGAACCACTACACCACACTGGCTCCCCACCCCAGTTTCCAGCAGCTGCTATTCAGAAGCATTTCTGCCTCCCGCTGTGGAGGCGGGGCACAGCCACTGTAGCTAGTAGCCAGCAGTAGCCTTCTCCTCCATGAATCGAACCTCTTTTAAGGCCATCTAGGTTGGTGGCCATCACCAGGGCCATCTTAAGTATATCCAGTGCCATGGTGCAAAGATCCCTCTGGCGCCCCCCGTTTCCCAGAGTTGCCAACCTTTTAATGGCGCTGCCAGCAGCTTTGCAGGGCCGGAGGATGCAGGCAGTGGCTGGAGGGCAGCTCCTCCGGCGGGGAAGAGGTGGAGGCTCCAGGCGCGGTGCTACTTCAGTGAGGTGGGCAAGGGCGGCGAGCTGATGCCGGGAAGTACCGCGCCCAGCCACCGCCTCTTCCCTGGCGCCCGTGCCGCGGTGGCCATGGCAGGCGGAGGCTCCGGGCGTGGCGCTGCTTCGGTACAGCATGGCAGAGGCGGGCGAGCTGATGCCAGGAGGCGCTGCATCCAGCCTCCGCCTCTTCCCTGGCAACCTCCAGAACTTGGCGCCCTGGCGCCCTGCACCACTTGCCTCTATGGGCAAGACGTCCCTGGCCGCCACTGCCTCCTGTAGGAGAGTCCCATGGTTCCACTATGTGCTGGGTGAAGAAGGACTTTCTTTTACCTGCTCTGAATCTCCCAATGTTCAGTTTCGCTGGATGTTCATGAGTTCTAGTCTTCTCTCTTTGCATCCAATAGTACATGTCTTTTTATTCTGAATATCATCTTTCTTACTTAACTGGAAATTCACTTTCTCTCTTTCCCCCTTATCCTACATATTTATATTTAATGTAAAAAAAGCTCGTCACTGTCATGCAACTCCACATGTTGGACATGGGCAACCTCAAATCCTATAGAAATGTTTTGAAATGGAATTCCTATTAAGTTGTTTAACACATAACAAAATATGTTCATATATATTGTTGTTGTTTAGTCGTTTAGTCGTGTCCTACTCTTCATGACCCCCTGGACCAGAGCACACCAGGCACTTATGACTTCCACTGCTTCCCACAGTTTGGTCAGACTCATGTTCATAGCTTCGAGAACACTGTCCAACCATCTTGTCCTCTGCCATCCCCTTCTACTTGTGCCCTCCATCTTTCCCAACATCAGGGTCTTTTCCAGGGAATCTTCCCTTCTCAGGAAGTGGCCAAAGTATTGGAGCCTCAGCTTCAGGATCTGTCCTTCCAGTGAGCACTCTGGGCTGATTTCCTTCAGAATGGATTGGTTTGATCTTGCAGTCCATGGGACTCTCAAGAGTCTCCTCCAGCACCATAATTCAAAAGCATCAATTCTTCAGCGATCAGCTTTCTTTATGGTCCAGCTCTCACTTCCATACATCACTACTGGGAAAACCATAGCTTTAACTATATGGTTTATATATATACACATGACCAAAAGGGCTATTTAACAAAAAATATTCCAGATAAATGCACATGCCCGATTTATTTATTTTTAAAGCAAAAAAAATCAGGATTTAAGCTTCATACACAACATCAGCTCATGAGTTAAACCATAAATGATTTATTTCAAATACATAGCAATATTGTGCTTAATTGTTTTATTCCTAGTTATTCCTGCTAAACACAGGAAGGGAACTTCATGAATCAGATTTTCAAATTAGCTCAACTTCTATTTTCATGGAGAAATGAACTTTGTCTGTGTCAAAACTGTAATACTTTTCCTCATTGAATGTAAGTAAGGAAACCATCCTGAGATTTTTAGATGATTTAAACAAAATCAGAGTATTTTTCAAAGCACGTAACTCCCTGCAATTCTGTTCCAGCCTCAATCTTGTTGCAATGCAATAGCTCATTATAGACTCTTCCTATATTTGGAAGGACTTTCTGGTTCATCTGACAAAACTTCCAGTGCACTAAGAAGCCATGCATGAAAAGATGGCTTTTGAAATGTCTAGGCACACAGAAAATACTTTTGTATGTACAGAACAACTGCTGGCCCAGAGATGGAAAGAAGACAAGGTCCCTAGAGAGGAATGGCAAACCAAGTCGACAAGACTATGCCGAAATGGCAAAGCTGACTGAAAAACTCAGAAACGAACAGGACAAAAACTTTGCAAAAGAATGGGAAAAGTTATCTAAGAGACCACCATAAGCAGATGGAAACATTGGCAGGATTTTGATTTCACTTGTAGTGTAACGATTATCATGGACAATATGGATTGATATAAAAGTTAGAGGTCGGAAAAAGATGCAGTTTTAAATATTTAAAATGGGACTCCGTGGAAGGGGTAGAGGGAAGTCCTGAGATTCTGGGGAAATCTCTGTATATCAATATAAATTTGGTTTTTTATAACTTTGTATTGGTAAAATCAAATAAAAATGGGTTTTTTTTAAAAAAAGAAATGTCTAGGTACAAAGTATAGGCTCAACTGTTATTTACTGCGTGTAAAAGAAAGAGGAAGGAAGAATAAAAAGGCAGAACCTTTCAGGAAAAAAGAGAAGCACACAGCAATAACTTATTTCAGTTCCTAGCTGCCATGGGCGTAGCCAAAGGGGAGGGAGCAGGGAGGGGCGGCTGCCCACCCAAATCAATAAAAATCAATAAAACTACATAGAACTGCATTTCTGCCCCTCCTAACAAAAATCCTCCTTATGCCCATGCTAGCTGCAAGCTCTTTTCTATTTATACAGTGTAAATAAAAAAAGTTTTACAATTGGCGCAGTCTTGCCCCATTTACTAAGCTTAGCATAACACAGCAGCAGTGCCACCCCAATCCACTGTGTGCCCTTGTTAATTTAAACATAGGGCTGGAGTGTAAAACTATCGGTCAGAGGCTTGAACAGCGGCATAACTTGCCCAAACCACTTTTTAGCTTCATATACAGCTAATTAAGGTGGTGTGGTTGTTTGCAGCCTGCATTTTAATGTATTGCAAATGCTGTAGAAATTAAATGAAGAAGAAAAATTAATTGCAAATCCCCACACCCTCCTTGTTTGTTCAATACTAGCTTTTATCAGTGCTGTTTTTCCAGGAAAAAGAGGTTTCGGAACTCACCAATAACGCCTCTCTTTTGTTCTCTTAGAATTGCAGAACTCAGCTCCCACTGAAAATAAGGCCTGGCTTTCATTTCATTATTTTCTCATTTGCAATCTTATATAATTAATGTTAACTTGTGGGTGAACATATCAGACGACACAGCGATTCTTCAAACAGCTCTTGTTTATTCATAGGCCAGAACAGAACTGAATTGAAGGGTTCAGCCAGCCTGCTTATATAGAGCTCCACTAGAACGCAACTGTAACCATTTTCTGTAACTATCCAATCACTGAACGTCACTTTTAATCCCTTATTTGCATATGTGGACCTGAGTGAAAACTATCTACAGTATCCCCCTGCTGGCCCAGGGTGAGAACTTCAGTACATAACACGTAATATACCGTAGTTAAATTTAGTACTCTCTCTCATATACATGGTTTTGTCAATTATGTCACGTATGTACTACTGCCAAGATCACTATACCTTAACAAAAAGTTGGATGAAACTTCGCAAAGTTCAACACAGATACAGCTTTCTAGTAATAGACTACGTCATTAAACCTGATCCCATATATAGCACCATGGGTAGGCAAACTAAGGCCCGGGGGCCAGATCCGGCCTAATCACATTCTAAATCCAGCCCACAGATGGTCTAGGAATCAGCGTGTTTTTACAAGAGTAGAATGTGTGCTTTTATTTAAAATGCATCTCTGGGTTGTTTGTGGGGCATAGGAATTAATTCATTATTATTATTTTTCAAAATATAGTCCGGCCCCCCACAAGGTCTGAGGGACAGTGGACTGGTCCCCTGCTGAATAAGTTTGCTGACCCCTATAATAACACAATAAGGATAAGCATTCATTTGCCTTTACGGTCTTCCATTCGGAAAGGTGGAATTGCCTGTATTACACAAGATTAGCAGCAGGAGGCATTGCTTTTTCGTTGTATGAATCTCAAAACCTCACACCCTGACATGCCAGATACTGCTCTCAGCAGCCCACTTGTCAGAAAAGCTATTAAACCCAGTATGCTGCCGGCACTGGATGCGAGATGGGCCAAGCGAGGGGAACACTCCATGCACATTCTTTTAAAAGGTTAGGTCCGTCCTCTGTGTGTATTTCATTACAGTAAGAGACTGCAGCAGCTTGCCATGTGGATGAGTGACACCAAGTGATACGCCGCAGATTTGCAGCCGCCTTGCTAATCTGAAAGTGTTTCAGCCTGTTTGCTAGAGTGACTGAGAACTGCTAGCAGAAGGACAGGAAGGTAAAGCTAAACAGGCAAATAGACAAGATGAACAGAACATATTTCTGCATTCATCTATTTACAGTGGTACCTCGGGTTACAGATGCTTCAGGTTACAGACGCTTCAGGCTACAGACTCCACTAACCCAGAAATAGTACCTCGGGTTTAGAACTTTGCTTCAAGATGAGAACAGAAATCGGACTCTGGCGGCGCGGCGGCAGCAGGAGGCCCCGTTAGCTAAAGTGGTACCTCAGGTTAAGAACAATTTCAGGTTAAGAACGGACCTCCAGAACGAATTAAGTTCTTAACCCGAGGTACCACTGTATTTTAGATTCAGGTAGGTACCCGTGTTGGTCTGTCGTAGTCATAATAAATAACAAGATGAAATATTTTTTAAAAATTATTTATTTAAAGATGATCCAAAAAGAACTCCCTTAAGAGAATCAAGTCTTTTTGTCTTAAGAGAGTCTTGAAAAGAACCTTTCATAAATAAATAAATAAATAAATAAATAAATAAATAACCAACCAACCAACCAACCAATCAATCAACCAACCTATTTATTTTAGGTTAGACATCAGTATGTAAAACCAAGGCAAGTTTCATCACAGGATATTGAGAAATCCTATCTACCTTTGGTTACACTAGGCATAACAACTGACAGCTTCCCCAACTGCTATTCCCGTGCAGCAAGTCTTAGGAAAAAGGGAGGCAAATAACCTTAAGAAATGACGATAGGGCAGGGTTAGAAAATCCACAACCGAGGCTATTTATAGTGCAGCCCTCTCCAAGTCTACTCAGAAGAAAGCCCCTTTGGCTTCAGTGGGGCTTAGTTGCAGGTAAGTGCCTATATAGGATGGGCAGCCTTATGCTGTGCCGGGCTGACAGGAGTAGAAAATGCCAGGCAGGAAACAACAGGACTGTCCCATCAAAATAAAATGATTTGGGTGAGCCAGTGCCACATTCAGAGTCCTGCCATCTTGCTCTGATGAGGGGAGAGTTCTCTGTCACTTTATTTTAAAGAAAAAATAACCATCAGTCCCTATTTTTACTATTTTCCCTCCCAGTGGGAGGGAGCCCCAGACTGGCATAGATTGGAGACCTGAACTGGGTGGCAGCTGGGATATGAGGTGATCCAGTGGATCCAAATCTTCAGGGTCTGCCACCTGCAGGAACTCCACCTGCAGCTAAACACATCATCCTGAAAGGCACTTTCACACTATCTTATTTCTCTCAGCTTCCCTTCAGTTGGGGTTGGGATTTATCTGAAGGAGAGGGAGCAAAAAGATAATAATAAAAAGCAGTGCTTTTTCCTTAAAAAAAAATGTTCAGGGGTACTCTCATTTTGACTAAAGAAAATCAGCATTTTATAGTTCAAATTGGGAAAAATAAATACAGTGGTACCTCGGGTTAAGAACTTAATTCGTTCTGGAGGTCCGTTCTTAACCTGAAACTGTTCTTGACCTGAAGCACCACTTTAGCTAATGGGGCCTCCTGCTGCCACCGCGCCGCCGGAGCACGATTTCTGTTCTCATCCTGAAGCAAAGTTCTTAACCCGAGGTACTATTTCTGGGTTAGCAGAGTCTGTAACCTGAAGCGTCTGTAACCTGAAGCGTCTGTAACCCGATGTACCCCTGTACAGTAAATGGACAAAAGTACAAAGATATACAAAATGTTTAGGGCAGGCATAGGCAAACTTGGCCCTCCCGATGTTTTGGGACTTCAACTCCCATCATCCCTGAGCACTGGTCCTGTTAGCTAGGGATGATGGGAGTTGTAGTCCCAAAACATCTGGAGGGCCAAGTTTGCCTTTGCCTGGTTTAGGGGTATGTGTACCCCTGCGTACCCCCAGACAAAAAGCACTGATAAAAAGAATCCCACTTCAACTGCCACATCATACCTGTTCCACATTTGTAAGAACTCAGTTTAGTGTGGCAGCCCCTACACTTGGGATCTCCCTGCCTATTGAGAAAAAGCCTTCATTGTACTATTTTGGTGCCTGTTAAAAACATTCCTGTTTAGACAAGCCTACTCAGATGCTTATAGAATTGTAGAGTTGCAGGACTTTTTTGCCCAGTGTGGGGCTCAAACACGTGACCTTGAGATTACGAGTCTCATGCTCTACTGACTGAGCTAAAGAAAATTTGAAAGTTGAGGTAACTTTAATCTGCTTTTACTGTTTGAACTTATGTATGTTTTAAAGCAGGGCTGTATTTTTTATTTTTTGCTTTTTTTGTAAACTGCTTTGAGGTGTTTAACAACCAAACAGTGCATAACTTTTATGAAATGAATAAAGTAATAATTTTTAATTTGATCTCAGCCTCAGCTTGTAGCTGATGGATGATAATATTGGCCCACCTTACAGGGCGGTTGTAAAAATGGCAAGATAACATATGTACGATGTTTCAAACATTTGAAAGCACTATATAAAAATGGTCAGCCTTATTGTTACGTGCACAGGTTCAGCTTTGTTGCTGGAATCACTCTTGGTCTATGATTCAGAACTCGCAGGTTCATCAGGTGCAAATATAGTTGCTTTAGTACATTTGTAATGGCTGGGAGTGGGTGATTTTCAAACTGAATCTTCAGAATAAATCTAGTTAAACTAACAGCTTAATACAAGCATGATTTGAAAACTGAGAGCAGGGGCAGGGAAATAAATAGTACAAATGGTTGATAAAGCATTCTGGCCTCCTAGTATTCCCCCTAAGGACTATAACTGCAAACGTACACACACACACACACACACACACACACACACGGGGAACAGAGGGGATGAAAAGCTCCACTGAGTGCTTTTTTGGCCACCTGCCATTCCCAGAATGCCTAATAATATTCTCAAAACAAAACAGAGCAAAATACAATTCTCACACTGAGCTGTATCTTTTGTTTCTTTTAAAAACTGATCTGGTCTTGTTGTTTCCAAATGCTTGTTTTGGAAACTAGAAAGATCCCCTCCCGGATTTTTATTTCACCAAATGCCTCTTTATCTATAACTCAGCAAGCAAGAAAATCTCTTTTAACTATTAACAGCAGTCTCTTCAAATGAAACTTCAGCACGAAAGCCAGAATGAATTAGTACAAAATTCTTGCATAGGTGTGGTCTGTGGTTTTCGCTGTGGTACATCCCAGTCCTATGGATTAGAGGCGCTACCGGGAAATTAGTCTACTTGTCAGCAATTTGGGTGACCTAGCATTCCATACATTACCCAAATACTTAGCATGTGTTTTCTTGATCTTCACTGTATCACTTTTGTTGGATGGTTTTTGTTTACTCTGGGGAAGAAGCAGTAATGGAATTTTATGAGTGAAAGGAGAAAGGTTGTGTGTTTGTTTGTTTGTGTGTGTGTGTGTGTGTGAGAGAGAGAGAGAGAGAGAGAGAGATGTGCAGACAGAAGGGGAAGGGAAGAGAGCATATACAGTGGTGCCCCACAAGACGAACGCCTCGCAAGACGGAAAACCCGCTAGACGAAAGGGTTTTCCGTTTTGGAGGCGCTTCGCAAAACGAATTTCCCTATGGGCTTCCTTCACAAGACGAAAGCTCATAGGGAAATCTCCGGGACAGCGAGGAAGTGGGCTCCCTTGGACAAAAAGTAAAGACACCAACCAGAGTAAATTGGAGCAAAACAGCAGCCTGTAGGCTTGGCCTTTATTGAACTGTTGCAACAGGGTGCTCCCCTCACTTGCAGGAGAGAGGAAAGACACAGAAAAAATGGTGTGCAAGGCCTTATAAAAACTTTTGAAATTCCCATCCTGTAGGTCAAGCCCACCCCCAGAAACATCATGCATGCATCACAGAAAGGAGGGGTTGAGGGAGGGGTGGTGGTGGTAACCTGAGTGTCCTGTCACCTGGCTGGTTCCCTTCTCCCCCTCCCCATGAGTCATTTTCAGAAGACAAAAGGTAGTCGCAGTTTCCTGCCCCCTGAGGGGGAATCCAATCACTGTTCTTTTGTTATAGTCCATGCTGAATCCACTCGTGTATGCAGTCTGTTGTGTTGTTGATGGTCTTCTGTCTTAGACCATCAGGGTTGGCATAGCAACTGGGCAGGGCTCCTGTGGATGTGCTGGTATGCTCAAGGGATTATGGTGGCCTGTATCAAACCTTCCCCATTTTGTAATGCTTCCTTCATGGAGTAAAATAAAAGTGGAACAGTGCAAATCCAAACCTTCCCCATTTTGTAGTCCTTCCTTCATGGAGTAAAATAAAAGTGGAACAGTGCAAATCCAATGTATGGTTGATTTTCTATGAATTTATAACAGAAGCGTAGTGTGTGAGTGTGAGTGTGTGTGAAGTTTGTAGAAACTGAATGATTGGGGGGGGGGTTTCCTGCTACAAAACAAAACAACTCAGGCCTAGTGACACAGCAACTCTTCCCAGTAGGTCTTGCCCCAATGAGGCAGTTGTGAGGACTGAAGGTCTCTGCTTCCCAACAGCTCTCTTAAGTCAGGGGTGCCATCTACGGGGGGCTGTGGGGGTCAGGGGCTGCCCCACAAATCCAATTTGATCTTTAAAAGGACGCACCAGGACGAATATTCTTTGCCTTGCTGCGTCCTTTTGAGGCTCACCAGGGACGCACAGGATGAAGCGTGTTCACCCCACGTATCTCTTTCAAAAAAGTAAGGCATCTGGCAGTGGGTGGGTGGGTGGGTGGGAGATGACAGGCCAAGTTGGTCTGTCCAGGTCAGGGAGTGGGTATCGTGCATGTGATGTCATGCATGTGCAACAGCCCCCCCCCCCAATGTTGGGCGCAACTCGATGACACTGCTCTTAAGTCTCCTCCTCCCCTGGTTCCTTCCCAAGCAATCTAAGACTCCTTCATCTTGCCTGTCTTTGCTCCGCCCTCTTCATATCTCTGTGGGTTCTGCGAGAAAACGGGAGGGGCAGGAGAGCTGGTCACAGCAGGAGAGGGAGACTCCCTAGCTTCCTCAGCAGCCTGTCTCATCTCTGTCTCTTGGCCCCACTCCTCTCCAGCCTCAGTTTCTGCCTCTGATTCCAGATTGCTCTCTTCCACAGCCTCTTCCTGCTCACCAAACCTTTTTGCCTCTTTAGTTTCCAACACCTCCTCCTCCCTCTTCTCTACTCCCTCTGACCACTCATCACTGTCCCACCACCAATCCATGGGCTCTGAGTCTTTTCCCCTTGGCGTTTCCCCAGCTGGTGCCTCCCACCACTTCTCTGCACTAAGCCAGTCCATGACACATGCGCTTTCATGGACTACAGTCCACTTCAACACTCACACACAGTGTGCATGCGCGTGTGTGTCTCTCTGTGTGTGGACAGGCAGTGAGGTTAGAGAGAAGTTAATTACAGAAAACAACAGTTACCGACAGTGGCCATTTAGAAAGTACTACTGGAGATAATTGGCAAGCGAATTAACACATGTAGTGTGATTTGTTGTTGTTTAGTTGTTTAGTCGTGTCCGACTCTTCGTGACCCCCTGGACCAGAGCATGCCAGGCACTTCTGTCTTCCACTGCCTCCCGCAGTTTGGTCAGACTCATGTTTGTAGCTTCGAGAACACTGTCCAACCATCTCGTCCTCTGTCGTCCCCTTCTTCTTGTGCCCTCCATCTTTCCCAGCATCAGGGTCTTTTCCAGGGAGTCTTCTCTTCTCATGAGGTGGCCAAAGTATTGGAGCCTCAGCTTCACGATCTGTCCTTCCAGTGAGCACTCAGGGCTGATTTCCTTAAGAATGGATATGTTTGATCTTCTTGCAGTCCATGGGACTCTCAAGAGTCTCCTCCAGCACCATAATTCAAAAGCATCAATTCTTCGGCGATCAGCCTTCTTGATGGTCCAGCTCTCACTTCCATACATCACTACTGGGAAAACCATGGCTTTAACTATATGGACCGTTGTTGGTAAGGTAAGGTAGTGTGATAATAAACAGTTATCCCAATTCCTGCCACAGGCAGTAAACTAAACCTTTTGATAAACTATAATTCAGCTTTTGAAGTTCCTTTGTTTTGAGAACACCTATCTTGAAGTCTGTGCAGAGGTGCTGCTGGGGTCCCTGTGTGAGGTGTGGGGTCCCATCTGTGATGCCTGTATGTTAAGCTTCAGTAGCATTGCATATGTTGGGGCAGAATTGCCCTTCTGACACTGGCATTGCCACTGCTTACCTAGACAGGGCTGGGGCAGGTCAGCAGCATGGCTAGGCCACACACATGCACCGCTGTAATTAATCTGATCCTGCCAGTGAACCCACATGGCCCCAGTCTTGCCACTGCCCTGCCCCAGCCCTGTCCAGGCAAGCAGCAGTGATGACACTGTCGGGAGGGTGGCTCTGTGATTCCACACCACCACACACGTGTGACTATTCCGCTTGCCGTACTTCTCATAACTCTGGGGAAATGCTTTCAATTTGAATGGCGGCACAACACTTCACTTCCTACTGCTTCACAATCTGCCACTGCTGCCACCTCATTTGGGGGCCTTGGACATAGTCCCCACAATCTGGCTCTCACACTGGTCCAGTGACAGAGTATGCTGGGAGACTGAAATGTTCCCTGCTTTTTTATTTTATTTTAATAAATATAATGCCAGTTCTGATGCTAGGTTTACAGCTATTTAATTATCTGGCGTAGACTGGCTTCTTTCTCCTGTGTAGAATGTAGAAGGAAATCACTGACAGAACAAATTTCCTGAAGTCTGTGTGTTCACAAATGCCATTTTGGGAATGTTCACTGTTAATAATGGAAGAGCTCTGCCCGCACACATCCCTTCACATACATCAGTGGAGCACCCCAACACTGGCGGGCAGAACTAGACGTTGTGGCCCCAGAGATTCGTCCGCATGTTATTTCAACCTGTGGAGGGGTTTGTGTGTAGGCCCCTCCACTGTAGATGTATATAAATTAGTTGGCAGAGTTGTGCCCAAGATAAACTGATTTCAAAAAGCATTACTGATAGGTTTTCAGCCACTGCTAGTCTTGTGCTTTGCATTAACAGGCAGTAAGTTGGGGGGGGGGAGACAAGGAGCAAAGTTGGGAAGTTTGTGGGGAGGGGGAATAGCAGCTTGATGTCATTGGTGATTTCCCTCTCCTCCGTGTGATTTGGCCTGTCTCCAATTCTGTCCCACAAGAGTCCATTAGGGAAAAGCTCACTTGATTAATTTCACCCCTGCTATTAACATGCCATGAACGTGTCTGGTGATTAAAGAGCTGTGTGGCTAAATCTACCAGGTGAATTTGAAGTGGTTTATAATTGAATCGTGGCTGTTTGATTTTGTCATTTGTCCCTGTCAAAAGCGTGCTATGAAAATGATGACAGCTCAAGCTTAGTTTGGTATAGGAAGGTCAGGACCACGCTGCCAGGTTCAGAGGCCCAGTGCCTTTGAGTACCAGTAAGTGGGGAACAGCAGTGGGTGCAAGCTATTGCGCACATGTTCTGCTGGTGAGCTTCCCATAGATTCACTACTGTGGGAAACAGTATGCTGAATTAGATATGCCCTTGGTCTGATGAAGGGTCCTTATGCTCATAGAGTAGTAGCTCTTATGGCCTATGCTTGAAGCAACAGCAACATTAATAAAGAAGGTTGAAATTGAGGCTTGATCTTAATAGGAGGTGATAGCCTGTGCCACTTTATTCTGCAGCAGGAGTAATCACATTGTTAATCAATCATTCTCCTTTATTGGCACAGAAAAAGTGCATTGTTTACATGGATCAGAATCACATTGTTAATCCTCTCTTATGTAAAAACCTTATTTGTAAGCAAGGAGGGGGCTGGACTAACACTTTGGCTCTGAGATGCTTGTTGTTTTATTTGTACAACGGTTTGTTTTGATTTGTTTAAATATAGGGAAGTGGTAAAGTCCACTCTACCACCTCAGGTTTCAATACAGTGGTACCTCTGGTTATGTACTTAATTCGTTCTGGAGGTCTGTTCTTAACCTGAAGCAACACTTCAGCTAATGGGGCCTCCTGCTGCTGCTGCGCCACCGCTGCGCGATTTCTGTTCTCATCCTGAAGCAAAGTTCTTAACCCGAGGTACTATTTCTGGGTTAGCGGAGTCTGTAACCTGAAGTGTATGTAACCTGAAGCTTATGTAACCCGAGGTACCACTGTATGCTAATTTGGCTGCTTATTTAACCCAGGCGATCATCCGTCGTCCTGATCGTGCAAATTATCTGTCGCCAACAGTTTTGTGAACTTTCAAATGGTATCCTTGCCCAAGTTTTGTGAATTGCAAAGTCTAACTGGTTTACTCAGAGGTGTGCCTAGGGGTTGGTGGAAACCAGCCCCTGCTGGGGGTGCAGGCCCACCCCACCCCCCAAATCACTTATCAGACTATGGAGTGCATGAGGCGTATGTGTGTGGCATCACAACACTGCTATTGTGGTGAGATCAAATGTGGGAGAAGCTTCCCATCCTTCTTACACCACACCACAAAGCTGCATGATTTTTTCTGCTCTTCCTCAATGTTATGTACTGAGTTGAATAGGATCCAAAAGGCAGCAGTCTGATTGGTTCTAGAACAATAGGATTCAGAATGCAGCAGTCTGATTGGTCCTAGAACAAGAGGGTCCAGAATGCAGCAGTCTGATTGGTCCACAGGAGCCACCCAGTCCAGCTCCATGTGGAAGTGAATCCGCAACCCGATTGGCCTACTGGTGAATCCTGGAATTAGCCAATCACGTGGGGCCCATTGTGTAAATAATGTATATAAAACAGACATTCTGGGGGAACTTCCATTCTTCCTCACCACTATGAGCTGAATAAAGAGCATGAAATCCACTCTCAACTCCAAGTATATTTCACTCAACTTGCTTTCACTCCAGATGCTTTGAGTACCTTTCTAATGTGGTTATTGCAGAAAATTGATTTCTTCCCTTTTGGAGGGGTGCTGATACAGCTTCTTGCCAAAGGCGCAAGGAACCCTAGGCACACTTCTGGGTTTGTTTTCTGGTGCTGGAAAATATACAAATAGTAAACAAAACATACTTTGTGAAAGAAGTGGTTACTGTTTGTTCTAAGTACAAGCACTGAGCATTTTAAGATGTTCATATTGTGGCCTTTCAAAGTGGTACTTTAATCTTCCATTGATTAGAAAAGACTGGGAGTAAAAGATAAAAGAAGCATATGGAAAATGGCAGAGAACATTCTCTGCCTGTCATGAGCATGAAATTTACACGTCCCAAACATCAATATCCCAGTGAACAGTTATTATGCTATATTTAGATTTTTAGCCCTTTCTCCATCTCTCAGAGCGTATCCTTAAAACATACAAAAGATAACATTTCATCCTAATCTTTTCCCCTTCTCCACTAGTTTAGCCCTTCTTGCTATGTCTCTAGAAACTATTTGGAATGAAAAGAGTTTATAATGGCTCTGGGAAAAATATGCAGGATTGCGCATCCGCCCATGGTGAAATACATTTTTTTCCAGAAGAAAAGGACACACAGGATGAATCCTACCAACTCCAGTTACTTTTTTTTAAAAAATAATAATTTAGAAATATTTCTGTAGAAGAAGAGAAGAGTTTGGATTTGATATCCCGCTTTATCACTATCCGAAGGAGTCTCAAAGCGGCTAACATTCTCCTTCTCCTTCCTCCCCCACAACAAACACTCTGTGAGGTGAGTGGGGCTGAGAGACTTCAGAGAAGTGTGACTGGTCCAAGGTCACCCAGCAGCTGCATGTGGAGGAGCAGAGACGCGAACCCAGTTCCCCAGATTACAAATCTACTGCTCTTAACCACTACACCACACTGATTACTTAAACACAAAACTCTCTTAAGAGTTATAAAAATGTATTGTGAACCCCAGTGTTCCATCTACAGAAATTGACCAGGCCTGCAGTTATATACTGTTGAATACTAGATAACAGGATAGTGTCCTCTTTTAAACCTGATGGCAGCAGATGAATTATGGGACAGCAGGACAGGCTGTGTGGCACACACATCTCTGCCTTTCAACAGAAAAGTGCAGCCAGGGTTTCAGGATATATCCAGCCAATGAACATTTGCTGACTGAGGCAGTTGCTTCATTCTGCCTAATAATGGGACTGACCCTGGAAGCACAGCTGGAAATGTCTCTATCCCAGACCTTGGGGAGCCACAGCCAGTCTGTACAGCAGCACAGGCAGGAAGATAAAAAATACTGACTGCTCAGTGATGCAAGTATGATATGAATCTGACTGTTACAGTAGCATAATAGTCAATGTAGCTCATGTCCCTTTTTCTGGAGTTCTGTCTATAATGGTAGCCATTAACAAATGGCAGCATTTCAGGTTTATTAAACGGAGGCCTGAATGTCTTTTTTCCAAGCTGCCTAGAATGTAGCTGGAAGCTGTATGTACCTCGAGGGATGAGAATTATAAGCGTTTCCATCTCTCATTAAGGGTCCATTGTCCATTGCTCGCTGCTTGTGGTGGCTGCAAAAAGCCCTTTCATCCCTCTAAATGCACGCAGCATGCTCCAGCCTAGATGCATGCAATGTTAACATGGCCAGGGCCAGTGTTTCTCATGACTATTTATTTATTTATTAGAAACATTTTTAAACTGTCATTCATCCTTATTGATCATTCCCAGGGCAATTTACAAAGGGCATGACTCGCTTACTCATACATTCTTTGGCAGTGGTCTACAAAGGCTTCAGTTCTGACTAACACATGCAGCAATGGCATTTAGATATTACGTTCTTGTTGTGTGGATTACGGGCACAGAGATTTACCACCACCACCACCGAAACCCTGGCAGTGAGTGATCAGACTTCAAGAGTTGGTTTTCCCCATCCTGTGGTGATTGGGATCAGGCCAGGGGTTATCTATCATCTCTATCTATCATCTATCTATCTATCTATCTATCTATCTATATCTATCTATCTATCTATCTATCTATCTATCTATCTATCTATATCTATCATCTATCTATCTATCTATCATCTATCTATCATCTCTATCTATCTATCTATCTATTTATTTATCATCTATCACCTCTCTCTCTCTCTCATCTATCTATCATCATATCTCTCTCTATCTATCTATCATCTCTATCTATCTATCATCTATCTATATCTATCTATCTATCTATCATCTATCTATCTATCTATCTATCTACCTATCTATCTATCTATCTATCTACCTATCTATCTATCTATCAATCATCTATCTATCTATCTATCATCTATCTATCTATCTATCTATCTATCTATCTATCTATCTATCTATCCAGTATTGCACTGTTGGCATCCATCTGTCTTGAGAGACAATGGAGTGCACCTCTGGGAGTGAAGTCAAATGGCTGCATTAGCTGCATCAAAGTCACCTCTCCAGGTCACAAAACTGGGTAGTGTGTATCAGTGGCGTAGCGTGGGGGATGCAGGGGGGGCCAGCCGCACCGGGTGCAACATCTGGGGGGGGCACGCTCGCACTCGAGTGCTAAAATCCACGGGTTAGGGGGCGCAAATTACTTGCCTTGCCCCGGGTGCTGACAACCCACGCTACGCCACTGGTGTGTATGTTGGTCCTGGGCTGCCTAGATGGCTAGATCCTCCTCTCAGCCTCGCTGATGTGGTCCAAAGGAAAGCAGAGCAATATGTTTGGCGCCAGCTTAGCTTAGGAGTTGTCAGAAGGAGGCGGATGAGGTGCCATTCAACCATCTTAGGGACTCCACTCTGGATTTGTGTAGGCTTTACTGCTTAGCCTTTTCTTCTCTTGAAGATATCCCACAAGGCAGCGGAGGTTTAGGGTTAGAGTTTTCCTTCTTCTAGATGGGCTACCTTCCCAGTTTGCTCTTTTTTGAAAAGGCCGATAGCAAAGTGCCTTTTCGAGGTTGGAACTGACCTTTTTGGTTGAGCATTTACTTGCCATCCCATAGTTCCTTTTTGAACCAACCAGAAGAAGAGTCACGAATCAGAGATTGAAATCCAGTTATCTCATTGTTGGAGTTCCATCAGAATTGCACCAGCAACAAGTATACAAATAGAGAGTTATTCTCTTGGACTTATTGCAGGAATATTTGGACTGTTTGGCTTTGAGATACTGAGTTGTGTATGTCATTCTTATTTTGGCACTGTACATATCATTTAAAAATAAGTATTAGAAGGTGTTGTACATTACTATCAATGAATTTTTGTAAACCACATACAGAGTTATTTAGTTTGCTCAAGGGAAAAGGCTCCAAGTCTTACTGGGTCCCAAGCCTTTGGAAGCATCAAAAGTAGCTCTTCTGTTCTGGCCTATTTAGGTCCCCAGTGGTCGGTTTTCCAAGGGGAACTAAATGCCTGTAGGAATCAAGCCTTGTCAGAGGAATTGGCCACTCTCCAGGCACCCGGCTTGAGTTCCTTGTTGACCTCCCCGTCTGCGACTCCCGGCAAGATCAGGCGAGATCTCAATTGGCGATCCTCCTCTAACGTGAGAAGAACACACCACTCCTCCCCTGCCATCCCCAGGGAGGGGAGAGAGACAGACAGAAATGTATTTACATGCCTTTATTTCTGTCTTTCCAGCAGTACAGAGAAACGTGTCTGCACTCTCTTAACACCAACAGCAGAGAGAGAGAACTCCTCCCATGTACTTCCAGTACAGGTCAGATGACACTCTGAGCTAACATCCGGTGCTCAGTACAGTGAATAGACTGTTCCTTTGTTCCCACGGAACAGTCCCAAACATCAACATCCTGTTTGGCTTTCCAGCCATCTGGAGCTCGCTGCTGTATTGCTCCTTTTTCGTAACAATGCCTGCCTTGAGCACTCTACCAGCTAAGGAAAGGAGGACACCAAAAGCCTAACAGAAAGGCATAAGAGGCAGGGGCGTAGGAAGGGGGGTGCATGGGGTGCGCTTCGCCTGGGGTCTCATCCCTGAGGGGGTGACAAAATGGCACACCACGGGGGGCAGCAATTACCGTGGGTCATGGCCTGTAGCGGGCCTGAGCCACGCGTCTCTCCTGGGAGTGATGCGGTGGCTCGGGGCCCGACGCTGCCTGGAACAGCAGCGTGGGGCTTGCGCCCGCCAGGTGGACTCCGTGGGCAGCTCACCGCAGCACTCCTCTGGGCGGATCGCCCCGCCCCCGTCGCCACTCTGGGTGCCAGAGCAGCTAGCTACGCCCCAATAAGAAGGCTCCTTTGGGTGGGGTAAAAATTTAATAGAGAAAGAAATCTTAAAGATTTCCAGAGTCTGTTAAAGAGCGTTAGACATTTGTTTGTGTTGTTGTTTTGCTTTCCTTAATGACAGCCAACCCTTAATGTCAGCCAGTGAAATTAATTGGTGGTGAAAAGCTCTTTCAGTGGCTGGAGAACAAAATGGGGGGAGTTGTCTTTAGATTGCAGCATGATTGCAGCCCGGGGTATTTCTGAGTGGCTGGTTTCACATTTAATCTTGGGGTGGGGGTGAGGGGAAAGAGAGTGTGTGTGAAGAATAAGTGAGACAACAATTAGGTAAAACCTGCCAGTCTGTGATGCTGCTACAGTTTTTCTTTCATCTTGTACCATTATGATAGCTAAAGGTCAGGATATTAAATGCCAAGAACAGCCCCCTACCTAGCTGATCTGTGTTCATCCTGGGATTGCATCTTCGAGACTGCATTGGCAATCATAAAATTTTAAAGAGCTACGGTAAATCTCTTTGCAAATATTGCCTTTGTTTTTACAGTAAAGCAGCAGATGAAATGCAGGAGGCTTGTGTATTGTTTGGAGCCTGTTAACCCTTAACAGAGCATCATGATTTATCCTCCAATGCTTGGTGCCCTCATGCCTTTATAATAGCCTTTATAACAAGAGGAAGCAGTGCTGGAAGGGTTAAAATCAGATCACAAGCCATTAGCCAAATTTAGTTCCCATCACCACCGGATGTGTAATTGAATTGTTCTTGAGTCAAAACATTTATCTGAAGCCCTCTGGTTGCAGCTGTCTAACATGCCAGTTTGACATTGTTCAGAGTCGTCTTTCCAAGGCTCAATTCCATTCATGCGGCAGTTGATCAGAAATTATAATCATGTGGCAAACAGGAAGTGTAGCTTCTCTAAGCAATGAAACCAAATAAATGGAAAATTAGAGATATCAATTCATCATTACTGTGTCTCTGTCTGGATTATAACTGGCAGCCAGGGAGCCCTTGTTTAAGCTATGCCTGATGCTTCCGTCTACAGAAGGCATGAGGAATCTGTGGCCCAACAAATGCTGCTAGGCTCCCCTTTGTTAGCCCCGGCCAACATGGTCAATGGTCAGGGATGCAACATATGTGACTCTTACCATTGTACATCAGGCTGCATTCCATCTGCACAGAAGTCGGAGCTTTGTACACCTATACACTCAAACATACTCATTTCTCCATCCTGGCCAGTAAGAGGCATCATCACAGTTCAGGACACTCCAGCCAGACAAAGAACACTCAAGGAAGCTTAGTGAGGGGTGGCCTGGTGGGAGTTGTGTGTGCTAGAGAGAGAGGCCCTTGAGGCGTTGGTCTTTGGATCTCCTTCATTAGATGGAAGAGGCAAGAGACTATGGAACTCCCAAGATGTAAAATGTGTGTCGGACCGGCTACCCTCCAAATGTTGCTGAACTACAACTCCCATTGGCCCCAGCAAGCATGGCCAATGGTCAGGGATGATGGGAGTCGTAGCAATTTCCCAGCTCCAAGCTCTGGTGGTATGTCAAAATTTGATTTGGATTTCTTAGGATCTACTACTACCATGTTGAAGGTTGTTTCATTTTCTGCTTGAGGGATAACAAACCATAGAAGGTGCACTTATAACCTGCCTCGCTGATAACCAAAAATCCAGACTGGGAAAACTCCCTAAAACTAAAGAAGCATGTGGCCTCTCATTCAAACATGCCTCAAAGCTCCAGGTACCAAAAGAACAAGTTCCTTAAGCAATGGCCTTAGTAGCTACACAAAGCCAGGTTCCCTTGCAGGAAATCTAGACTTACACAATCAGAAGCAACTCCTTTTATTAGCCAGTAGTGTTTTTTAAATGGAACTTTTTATTTAGCAAATGAGAGGGAAACACACCTTTTTTAGGTGGGACTTAGAAAAACAATAACCTACTTTTGTATTGGGATGTTTTCTTCCCATATTCCATTGTAGGGTACCTCAGTCATCAATATACTGGTAATTGTAAGAAGCTTTTGTGCACTTTTTATCCCAGTACTATGAGCTTTTCCCTCACACTACTGTACCTATTCATTCACTCATGCATTCAAATCGTTTTTGTTGGATTTTCAATTGCAAGTATAAGTCTTACAAAGACAGCATATGTTATAGAAATAAAAACAATGTAAAAATACACAACAGACTAGAACAATGATGCGTGCAAACACAGTAACTGGAGTAGAATACCCCAAAGCTTGAAAATAAGTAAGAAGAAAAATTGTTGTCCCATTCAAGAAAGATTACAACACATTATTCTGTGTGGTGTTATTTCTTGGAAGAATCAGAGCTCTCGAAAGTGAAAACTGAGTGACCAGAGGATTTAGTTATGCCTGTCATCTCACATAACTTATGAAAGGGAACCCAACCACTTCAAAAATTATCCCTTTTTGAGGTGCCTCAGATAACTCTAGCATGATAGGTAAGATGCTCAGAAAGCACAATTGACCAGATCCTGTCATAAGTGGTATCTTGGGTTACATACGCTTCAGGTTACATACGGTTCAGGTTACAGACTCCGCTAACCCAGAAAAAGTGCTTCAGGTTAAGAATTTTGCTTCAGGATGAGAACAGAAATCGTGCTCCGGTGGCGCGGGAGCAGCAGGAGGCCCCATTAGCTAAAGTGGTGCTTCAGGTGAAGAACAGTTTCAGGTTAAGTATGGACCTCCAGAACGAATTAAATACTTAACCCGAATTACCACTGTAATTGAAAAGCCTGCCCCATTCTTTCAGCATAATGCAATCTCACAGCATACTGTTGCAAGAAGCAAAGCTACTAGTCATTTATGGATTTAGATCACCTCCAAACGATAGAGCAAGGCATGGATCTGGGTGGAGAGGCTGGCCACTGAGGTCAGATAGTGTGGCAAAAACCCAGGAGCTTTCCATGTTTGTGACTCCACCACATATGAAAGAGAGATCGCCATTCTCCACACCCCTCCCAGCCCAATGAAGATATCAAGGGGTTAATCTGGTGCTTGTACCTATGTATTGTGTCAAGTATTGAAGGGAACACATCACAAACAAAAATAATGTTGACTCCTTAAAAATCAACACTCAGGGCTGTTCCTCATTATTTATTCATCTGTTCTCGTTAAAATGTTTGCTCATCAAGTATAGCTATTGGCTTCCTTGTCTAGCCTTGCAATGGTCACAAATTCAGTACTGTACAATACACCCTGCTTCACTTTTGTTGCTATTCCTCATTTTAATTAGCTAGCATAAACATCTTCCCCACCCCAAGATTTGCTTTTTTAGCGGCTCCTGTCTAATCTTGGAACAAGCCAGTCTCATAAATTTCAAAGCTGTTTGACTTAGCTGATTTCAAATCAGAATCAGCCCTTTTGGGGGGGAGTGGAATTGTGTCATATTATAATTTGTCACAGCTGACTGTGCTACACATGTGGAGGGAGTTGTAAATTTTGATGTAGTGCAGCTGTACAAATGGTTATGCAAGTGTCAGATTTTAACTGGAGGGCTGAGTATTCTTGTGTTCTCATTCTGGCTGAGTGCTAGATTATGCTGCAGTGACATATAGTATTCTAAAACTCAATTGTTTGAGACTTTATATATGCACAGAGTAGGTATGAATATATTCATTATCTAGACTATACAAGTTTATTTATTTAATAAATTCCTATACCTCCCTTGACATTTCACATAAAATACAATAGATTAAAAAAAACTTGTAGGAAAACAATTTCATAATACAATCCTATATTATTATAACTAACAATCCAATATAAAAAATGGAGCATAAAATAGTAACCAAGACCTGGCCACACAATCAGATACCCAGCCACAATTATTTTCTGCAAGCCAAGGTTTATCCAGGGATGGGTCCTGCCTAATAATGCTTGGGTATTTCACAATATTGGGGCCACCACTGAAAAGCCAGCGCCCATGTGCTTGCCAGCCGCATATGGAAAAGTAAACCTATTCATGTGTAGATTTTGTATATAATGGCTCAGTTCACATCATGTAAAACCATGAATAAGGAATGTTAAATATGGCTGTTTTCATAAGTGCTAGTATTGTTTTAATCATTTTAATTATTATTCTGCACTGTATCAGTGATGTGTACACATTATTGTACACTACCCTCACATTTTATGAGATGACGGTAAATAAATACCTTTATAAATATTACATATATGAGACTTAGGCTGACATACTCCTTGCCTTCTCCATCCCCCTCTTCCTGTTTGTGTGCTGAGAATCCTGGAAGAGGGCATGGCTGGCTAGAACCCTGAACAGAAACAGGCCACCTCACTACTGTGCAACATTTTGCACTTTTATTTGTTGTTGTATTGGTTACTGAATTCAGCTGTCTGAGAATCTCAGCTGTCATTAAAAAAAAAAGGGAAGGGGGGGGGAAAGGAAGTTCCTGCCTGCTATATTATCAAAGACAAACTTGTGTGTATGTTGGCTAATGAAATATCAGGAAGTTAGTAGGTGGGGACTTCACTGCCAGGACAGCCCATCATTCTTTCCCAATGATGTAAAATCGAGTAGTTTGTATTTTTAGTCTACCCTACTCCATAAATCACTGAAGCATTTAGAGAAATGTAAGTGAAACAATTAATTTTAAAGTGATGCAAATGAATCATAGTGTACTTTCTCTAAATGTCAGGCAATAGTATGAACACTGCAGTTTTGATGCAGGGAAAATGAGTTAGCTTTACAGAGCAGAACTGAAGGAGCAGGGGGTATAGCTCAGTGGTAGAGCATTTGACTGCAGATCAAGAGGTCCCTGGTTCAAATCCAAGTGCCCCCTTTTTTAATGGAAATAAAAGCAATGCTCTGTTTATTTGAAATATCTGAAGCATGCTAATTTTGATCACTGCAAATGCAGTTTTAGGTTCACATGTTACTTTATTCTTAGAGACACACATAAGCACTTTGCATTAACGGTCACTGTTGCCTTTCCTTTTTGTTAAACTATGAATATTTAAAATATAAATTCAGAACCGTTTCTCATGTTTGCTGAGAAGTTCCACCCTGCTGGTTAAAGACATCTTCCATTTTCAGGCACTGTAATCGCTTTACCCTATGTGTATATGCCCCAACTGTGAAATGAAAAGGGAGACTGATGAAAAGAACTATATAAAACATTCTTAGGCAGAAAACATTACCCACCTTGATCCTTGCATGATGAAAACTGTATTTTAACATACTCTTTTCACAGATCTGTTAACATTAGTATACAGGCATGTCCATTATTTCCATACAACTGCAAGGAGGAAGACAAGAGAAGAAACGCCATGAGCCCGATTCTCGTTTTTCTTTTCAATTTCCTTTGGATCGATCTACTGAGATTTACAGCGGCATCGGTGCAATTGTGCAAACAGTAGTTGTTTATAATACTAAAGGCTTGTATTCTGAGAGGAGGAAGCATGGATGTCTATAGAAAGCATACAAACAGCATCAGAAAAGCAAGGAACGGAAGATAATTTTTCATTTGGTTTCTGTTTGACGCTGAACAGTAACCCTTATCTGAAAGATTGTTCGTATGTGTAACCAAAAGCTAAAGGCTGACTTTCAGCCTGAGCTTGCTAAAGCTCTCTTTTTTACCAGCTGGGACCTATACAATCAGTGACTACAGTATCATATGAGCACTGATCCAGAGCATAAATTCCAGTGTTTATATCTGCTTACATTAAGATTTGCTTGTTAAGAAATTGAACTGCAGCCTTCTCATATTAATTCTTACAAGGCTAGCTGATGAAGAATTGATCAAGACCGGCGATAGTTGGTGACAGATTATGTATATATCGAACTTTTGAATTATTCTACTGCAACTGGTGAAAAAGATTTAGAGTCTTTGGTTGTAATTTCTGATCATTTGTATTAGTTTATAGTGTTTAGTGCCATTGTTATTGGCCATCGTGTTGTGTTATATTGTACAGCCTTTTTTTTTTTACCAGCTGGGACCTATACAATCAGGACCTATACTTCCATAGTATTGCAGTCGCGCTGATCCCAAGTAAACGGGCATTTTTAGGTCATGTGTGTGCATAATAAACGGATCAGCACAGCTGCCTGCATTTTCGGACTCCCCTGCGCGGTCGGGCTGTCACGGGGAGCTTCCAAACCGACTCCTGCACCACAGCTGGACCGTAAGCAAAGCTCCCCGGACGGAATAAGGGCCGCCTTGTGGTGCCGGAGCGGGCGGGCGGGCCTACTCCCGCGAAACAGGCAAGCGGTGAGCCCGGGCCCCGGTGCCTCTCCTCAGCGAGCCGGGCCCGCGCCGATGACGTCACCGGGCGCCGCCTCTCGCCGTCGCAGCCGGGGTGGGAAAAACAAACAGAGAACTCGGCGGTGCGTCAGGTAAACAGCAGGCACGCGCTCGTCCGTTGCTCCCCTCTGAGGGGCGCGGGGCCTTCGCTGCCATGGCCTGTACCATTTTCGGCGGGGGAGCGGGGTGGGGTGGGGAAGGAAAGGCGGAGAAACTAGCGGGGTCGGGCGGGGAGGTAGCTGCTGGCGCCGCCACCCCCCCCCCGCTCCAGCCGCGACTTCCCCCCTCCCGAATCCGCTAGTTCGGACCGCGTTCCCGCCTCTTCTCTCCAGAGCCCTGAGGGGAGCCGCTCAAGCCGGGAGCCCTCGGGTGAGGCGACTTCCCAGCTCCCTTCGTGAGGCAGGCGGCGGCGGCGGCGGCTCGCTACCTTTTTAACTCTGGACGCCTTGCCGTGTGGCTCCTCGGGCGCTTTCGCGAGGCTGCCGTTTCCTCACGGCTTCTTCCCTTATCTGGAAATACACGCACAGCTTCCCACGGTTCTAATACCGCCCAGGACATCAACAGGGGGGCGACCCCTGTACGTGCTTCTTCGAAATGTTGTTGGGCTCCCAACTTTCCTCAGCCCAGCCCGGTGGTCAAGGGATGAAGAGAGTCGTAGTCCCACAGCGTAGAGGGCCACAAGGGTCCCACAATTGCCTTGTTGTAGCACCAAGTGGCTTTGGGACTGCAGCCTAAGACAGTGCTGGATTTACGTATAGTATAAGCTAAACAAGCTATAGTTTAGGGTCCCACTCTCTTGCCCCCCCCCCAAATATACTTCTTAATTGTATTTCAGTTCAACAATTACTTTGATTATATATATATATATGTGTGTGTGTGTGTGTGCGCGCGCGCAAATGGCTTTATTAGGTCCATAAATTACCATATAGCATATATTTAACACAAAAAATAGCGACAATTTGTTGTTGACAAAGGACAGCTGGACATACAAAGGGTCCCATTATCTTCAGTAGCTTAGGGCCTCATCAAACCAAAATCCGGCCCTGGCCTAAGGATACAACCATAGTGTAGGCGCATGACCTAGGGCAGGGGTGGCCAACTCCCAAGAGACTGCGATCTACTCACAGGGTTAAAAACTGGCAGTGATCTACCCCCTTTTGGGGGGTTCAGGTCAAAGTTGTTGAGTTTTTCCAGGGAGGAGGTAAAATGTTGAGCTTTTTTTTAGGGGAGCCACAGTTGTTCAGCTTCTTTGGGGGGAGCCAATGATCTACCAGTGATCTACTGCAGATGTCCAGTGATCTACTGGTAGATCACAATCTACCTGTTGGACATGCCTGACCTAGGGGTAAGGTTCAGGGAAGGGCCTTCTGAGTAAACATGCATAGCATTGCGCCAGTACCCCACCCTGTCGTACAGTTAAACATGTCACGTCTTTTCAGTGTGTACAAAGCACCCGTCCCTTTTTATCCCCCCTGCCGTATACATGAAATTTCTAATGCTTGTTGGGGAAAAACCCCACCTTTTCACCCATGAGTGTGCATTGAAAATATGAGGGCAAATTATGAATTATTTTATCACTGTTTCAAGTCTTTTGATTGTGGAGATATCAGGATGATTATTCATCTGTGTTCTTGTGTATATAGTATTGCTGGCATCGTTTAAATTAGTATACACAAAAATGCATTGAGCATGTGGGAAATTCTCTTTTAATGACAGTGAGTTCAACAGAAGTGGTTAATGGGATGTTAAGTGCTTTAGTGCTTTGCTTTGTTGTGATTTTATGGATTTTCTTCTGCATGATCTAAGAAGCTTGAAGCCCTCCATTGGAATGGAAAGGTGCGGTAAAAATATGGAAATGAATAATTGATATCTAATCAGTTTTAAGGTTGCAAACCTGTAACCTCTTGCCTAGGAGTAAATCCTATTGAACTCAGTAGGACTTACTTCTGAAGGAACTTGCCTGGTTTCTATCCATCACTCAAAGCCAAACTATGGCATGGCACAAATGTGAGGGTTCTCAAACAGCCACTTTGCTACTCTCTGATCCTTTTTGGTGCCACAGCACACTGAACTAAGCCAAGGTTTGACTTAGCATGTCATCTGAACCTGGGCTCATGGTTAAGTGTTAGGATATTTCCGTTCCACCTTAAAAGGGAGCAGGATGTTTGTATAACAGCCTGCGTGAGTTCCTGTCTCACAGGATGTTTATGTTGTAAGTTCGTTTCGTTTTCTGCTGTTTTGCCTGAGCAGTCGGAGCAGACGGTCATGCTTTCTTTGTTCTGACCAATGCCTAATAAACTGTAAATATGCATGTTCTGCTCTCATGCTGTGCAACTTCTGTTGTGTGAATTCTGCTGATAGAGTGTGCACAAGTCCAAGAATGTGGCTATCTTTTCTTGAGGCTTCGTGTCGCTACAATTGCTAGATACTGCGTGACAAAGGGAGGTCGATGGATCGTCCGGCACCGAGCTTGGGGCTCAGATGGATTTTATCTCCCTGGCAGTATCCCAACAGTTCCCTTCAGGCTAACCACAAGCTATAACCAAGAACAGACAAAATGTTGGTATAGCATGATGTGCAAACCAGGCTCTTGAGTATGCATCTTAGAGTTGGTTCAGAAATGACTGTGTCGGCACACAATCTTGGTAATTGTGTTGTGTGATTTTTTTAATAAGTAGTGACTTGAGAAATGCTACCAGTGAGTGAGGTTTGGTGGCTGCATATACCACATCTACCTGAAGGTGGCCCATGCATATTAACAGTGCTACCAGCAGCAGCCTCACATGTACTCAAGATGATTGTATAGGTATTGACTATAGAGTGTATTTCTTATACAGTGTCTTTGTCTCTACCTTCGCTATCTTCACTTTCCACACCTTTTCTCTTGTTCTTTATGCTTTGTTACCTGTCAACTTGTTATACTTGTGATACTTTATAACACTATTCAAGTCTATACTACATTCATATTTCTTAACTCACACATTCTCAAAGGGTACAGTTATGACCCACCAGAACCTGGTAGGAATCTTGTGTACAAGTCACCATCTTAGTAGTGCTCAGGACTAGCACACTGAATACTGGTAACTTTGTCATAGGACTGGCTCCAAAACAAAAGGTTTTTTTTACACAATAAATACTTTTCTTACTACATCATTGCCTATAATTTTGAATGGGTTCCTGTAAAATTTTAGTATTTAGGCTTTGTCCTTTTTGAAATGATGTTTTATTTTGGTGCATTATTAATATAAACTCTACCTATCAAATCTCTTTATCTATTTTTCTCTTATACCAGCAAGGATTCATTGCTTTTTATAAAAAGTTCCAATGACCATGTGCTTTGAAAGTGTTTTAAATAGAGTTTTAAATTACCAACAGTAATAATTTGAGTGCTCAGCAATAGGAAGGTTATATCCCTTCTGGGTATGATATGGAGACAATATACAATACATTGTTATTGACAAGGATATGTAGAACATTATGCGAATACTAAAATATGGTTGGGACCTATGGTTGGGATTCATACATGCACAATCCCATATGGCCCCTGAAAAGCAGTTCCATTCTGTCTAATGCCAGATAGCATCAACAGGGCAACAAACAATATCAACATAGTAACTTGGCTGTCTGTGGCATAACTAGGACATAGTTGCTGTAAATTGGGAATAAGCAACAGTATAATGTAACAAACAACCTTACTATGTGACTATGAAATCTAAAGTGTAGCATCCTTACAGAACATTTTCCAAGGTCTCAATTCATGGTTTCATAGCTAACCCATTTGTAATGTTTGGGTTAAACATACTTTAATTTTGTTTATTGTTTTGTATATTTGTAAGCTGGTTTCAATTTCTGGTTGCCAAAAGTGATTGAAAACAAATCCATGGGTGCTCATTTTTCAATCCTGAACTGTAAATTAATTACATACAGCCACCCTTTTGCATTTCTCAAGAATTTCAGCTCAATTTTTGGTTTCCCTGTACTTAAAAAATTCCAAAGTCAGTTTCCCCCCTTTTTTATAACTCTGCTCCTACATTGTCCGTTTTAACTGTAAATTTGCTTCCCTTGTCCTGTCTGCTTCTCTTATTTCTTTTCTACATTCAGATTAGCTATTTGCTGTTCACATAGGTACGCATATGTAATAGTTATAGTCATGAGAAGTACCATTTCTAGTGCGTAGATATCATGTTCAGGGCAGAAAAACAAATATGTACCTAGTAATATGAGACCGTGCTTTTTGCTGCTCATAACTGTATAAACATTTCTAATTATCTTAATTAGAGTAATAAACAGCATGTAGCAATGTCTAAAACCATCTTATTGATTTGTATACTGTACTAAGTGCCTGTGCTTTGTAAAACCAGCTTGCTAGAGAATACAGTTTTCTTGTGCTTCTGAATTTGGTTAATGCCTCTAATTATTACATTAGAGTCTAGTATAATGACAAAACATGAACAGACGCCATAGCTGCTTTAAAATATTGTGAATCAAAGAATAAAGGCATGGGGATATACTGACAGCAATTCCTTTCTTTGTTTTTAGATCCATTTAACAAAATCATGTTGTCTGAAAATCAACTGCCAGTGGATTTGTTTTCATGGAATGAGTAGTATCATTTTTTAAACTCTAAATGGGTCTTGTTTTGTATCATCCATATTTACATAGAAGAAGGTAATAGCAAAGAAAACTGATCTAATTGTGGAAGGGAAACACTGTTCATGCACAATGTCCTTGTGGAAGACTGTCACCAAGACTTTCAAACTTGAGGGTTTATGATGTGTGTGTTAGTTTATGCCTTATTAAAACAACTATATTGTTCTTTCATACTACCTTAGAAAATAGAAAAAAGAGTGCAGTACTGTATTGATTAGAAGATAATGAAAAAACAACAAGCTCAGTAATGGTGTGCAATTTTTAATTTACTGTGTGAAGCGTAATAAATACATGTTTTGTACAATCATGAAAAACTGCTTTCTATCACAACTGGTGTTGGTGAATTTTATTTTATGTTTACTTCAGTGTGAAGGTATTTGAATATGAATGGTAGTCTTTTGTTTGCTGTGAGAAGTCTCTGATTCAGAATGTTAATGGATTTTTTTAGCTATTAAGATGTAATTATATACCTGGAGTATTTAAGTATGAAGTTGAAAAATCTCTCTGAGCAATCTCAAAAGAATATTTATAATGCGCTACTTGTAAATTGACTGACTTTCTTGTAATTTACCAGAAGTGCTGATATGAGTGCAGCCCTAATGTGAAAAGTACATTAATCCCTGGAGTTACATTGTATGTATTAAATTATTGCTCTCTTGAGGTATGAGACACGTGAGGCCATTTAGCTTTCAGTCATGCTTGTTACTTAGATTCATAGCACAATAATAAGCAATGCCATTCTGAGATGAGAAATTAGACATGATACATTTCACTTCTTGAAAACGGAAAAAATACTTTCAACTTTTCTGTAGGTTTGTAGCAATAAGATCATGTTAGTGCTGCTTTTTGTTGAGGCTTCTTTTATTCAATTGACATGATATTGCACTCTCTATCACTTTTTGTTCCCCATTTATTATGCAGATGATTTTTCCTTTTAATTTTCTTCACTGAACTCATTCTTCTGCAGATTGCATGGTTGGTATATATCATATGAATAGCAAACTTTAATATCTGTTCTTTAAATATTTATTATTTAGCAATAACCTTCAGTGGGGGTTGGTTCCATTTTTATAGCTCTTGTTTAAATTGACACCTGACAGTTGATTGCTTTCTTCTTCACAGGGTAAAATACAAGTTGTTATGGTTCCATTCGTCATATAAAGAACACATATTTGATGTAAAAGCTGTTTGTGACACCTGGAAAACGTAGCATACTGGCGATTGGGAAGATAATTTAAGAAAGAACAAGGATTACAAAAGAGAAGTGACTGTGGCTGTATAGAAGTCTGGCATATGAAGATGGAGCTTGACATTACCAAAGATGATTTGCCCTTAATGGCAAATACTAGCCACATGCTGGTAAGGCATTATGTGTTGGATCTGGATGTGGACTTAAAAAGCCATGTAATTGGTGGCACTATAGTTCTGTTCTTTGACACTGACAGCAGATGCAGAAAAGGAGACAGTGAACAGGTGGAAGAAGCTTGTCATTCTCAGTCAGATGGAACCTGCTGTATTCAGGCACCTGAAGCCTGCTACGTTCCTGTGCCAAATGCAAGTGCTTGCTCAACTAAAAGTGGATGTAATGATTTTGCTGTCTGTGGTAAAGGTGAAAATGATACTTCTGATAAAAACGGTAGTCATGGCAACAAGGAACTGGCTTCTGGGATTTCTAGTTCAAAGAACTGCTGTGACATTGAGATTCATGGGAGTGAAGATTTTTTGCTGGTCCTGGACTGCTGTGATTTATCTGTGTTAAAGGTCGAAGAGGTAGATGTTGCTGTAGTTCCAGGCATTGAGAAATTTACCAGCTCTGCCAAGTTAATGGATGCTTCCAAGGATCCAGGGGATCTTAGAAATCAGATTGTGCATAAACTTGTGACATTACCTGCAGATCATTGGAAGGAGCAGCTTCAGTTTTACAGACTGTGCAGCCAGGCACCTGCTTGTGGAGAGCTTCTGTTTGTTACTGGCACTTGGAGCTTGGAGATCAGGAAAGCAGGTGTCCAGCTGCCAAAAGACTTCCCTCATGCCATAAGGATATGTTACAAAACAAAGCCAGAAGGAAAATCACTGAGCTGGACTACAGACCAATGTGACAGGTATGCAACAGTTTTTGGTGTTCTGCTATACTTGTGTTCTGTGTTCTGATGGGGCAGAGTTGAATTATAAATAACAATCTCATTTTGAGGCTGAATTCAGACAGACTGGTAACAAAGCAGGCAGAGTTCAGTGCTCATGAAAGTGTAGCAGGATTATATCACTTTTAAGTCTGGAACAAGTGAATGCATTTCTTTAAGTCTAACTATTTAAATCAGGGAACAATTGATTGGTGCATTTTGGATAAAAGGTATCGGAGAGAAACATATTCTGTAAAGCATTTTCACTTTACTATATATTTTACTATATATTTTTTCAATTACCTAGAGTTAAGAGGTCATATAACAAATCCTTTTGTAGTGAAGGCAAAATATGTTTTGTTAATAGTAAGTTAAAATGTTCTGGATGTGGTAGGTTTGTAAGTTTCTTTAACATGAAAAAAACTTATTTTAATTTATCTGTTAGAATCTGAACATGGCTTAGCAGAAGCCAAACAGCAATTTTATCTTTCTATGCATATATAAACAATATAATATGTAATATTAACATTAATAATATAATATTTAGTAGTACTAAAAGCCTAAAGCTGTAAAAATCTGAAATATTTAAGAATTTAAACAGCTTAAATATATGTAGCATATCATTTTCCTGGACCACACACCTTGTCTAATTCTCTGTTGTCATTTGGCTCACCTTATCTAATGACAGCTTTTGGGCTCTTGGCTGTTTTGTCAATCTAATGTAGATTACAAGAGACAAGCCTTTTATTTGTGTATTTTTTCATCCCTTGACACCTGGGCTATTAAATAAATGTTTGCTTATGTAGAAATAAATCCTTTATTAAGAGTGCAACTGGGCAAGCCCGAGGGAAATCTATGACCATATTTTTAAAAGGATACATACATGTAAGATAAGCACTGGGGGAAGGGCAAGCTTAATCTCCCTTTCCTGGGGCCATTTCCCTAATTCCTATTCTCCTGAAGCTGCTATTTGCCCTGGGACAAAACATATAAGCACCTGTATGTTTTGTCCCATGGACAAGCAGCAACTTCAGAAAAGGATGGGGCAATTTAGCTTGGAAAAATTGTATAAGAAAAAGAGTTAATGCCCCTTTCTTCAGCCGTGATCCAAATTGCTTCCCTGTGGTTGCCCTTGCCATTTTGAAAACCCATGGAGAGATAACTCATGAGTCCTACTGTCTAGTTTGACTATACAGTAGTACCTTGGGTTATAGACACTTCAGGTTACAGACTCCGTTAACCCAGAAATAGTACCTCAGGTTAAGAACTTTGCTTCAGGATGAGAACAGAAATTGTGTGGCGGCAGCAGTGGGAGGCCCCATTAGCTAAAGTGGTACCTCAGGTTAAGAACAGTTTCAGGTTAAGAACGGACCTCCAGAACGAATTAAGTAATTAAGTAAATGAGCATACTATAGTGGTAACTTCATTTACTGATAAGTCCTATGCTAGGAAGCACTTATCTCTTCTGAGATGTGCTCAGTACTACCCACATATACTTTGTGGCAAGCTGGGGTTGTCCTGGAATTCTAAGTGGAGCAGATTGTTACAGATCTCTGTTACGACTTGCTCGCTTTTTATTAAAAAATCCTATGCTAATATTGGCCAGTAGTGTTTCTGCAATAACAAAAGAGAAAAGCTTCCTTTCTCCTAGACTATTCTTGTATTAGTTCTCTGAATTATGCCACAGTACACAGTGAAATAAACTGTCCTCAAATCTGTATTTTGCCTATAAAGCTCAGAGTGCAACTTACACATGTGGCTGTGATCACCTATCTGCACACTGTAACTATCTTTTCATTGCCTTCTTCCTGGTTCCTTCCATGTCAGTGGGGGTCAACCACTTTGTCCCTGTCTGAACTGCCAAGCACCTCAAGCTTGGATGTACGGAGGAGACAAGCACTGCTTTGTTCCATTCTCATACTCCTGTTGCTGGAGTAAGAAATGGTGTATTCTGCCCACTACTTTTACATCCTCCCTTACCGATTATGAGTTGCTACAGCTAATAGTGAAGTCTCTCTCTCTCTCTGTGTGTGTGTGTGTCTGTGTGTGGCAGAAACTCAGAAAAATCTTTGTAAATAGTGATGTGAGTCCCTTGCCTGTTAAAGTGAGTTGCTGTTGAGTGAGAGTGAAACTTTTTACAGTAATGTTTTCAACATATGTTTTTTTAAGTCACATCCAATGATTCTTGCCCTGTTGCCCAGTGAATTTCTACATATGCATTGGATTTCCCCCCCTCTCCTCTGCAGCTCTCAATGCATCCTCAAAGCCCATTCTAAAGGGTCCTCAAATCTTTCAGAGAGGATTTTGGGGGTGCATGGAGAGCTGCAGTGAGGAGGAAAGGAAGACACAGGGTGAAATTCAACTTCAGTCAGTGAAATGATTTTTTGACTGCCTGACATAAGAATTTCCTCTCTTCTGCTGCCTGCTGTACTCTTCTCTGTAGTTTTTCCTGAGCTTCCCAAGTAGATTTGGGGATGGTGGGGGCATACAGGGAAGAAAGTGGGGGAGTCCCATTATGCTACTAGGACTAGTGCAGCTTAGTTGAATCTGGCCCAAAGTCCTGTGGCACAAGCACACAAATCCATTTATGCGATATTGGATGTCACCTATTGCTTTTACAATAAAGCTCCCACTTAGGTACCACTAAAGTATCAGTCATATGCATTTTTATTGTTTTGGGAGGCATTGCGGCTGAAAAGTGGTTTAAATTAAAACCAACAACCATAAAGGCAACAACATGGTAAATTATTTTTAAAGCAGCAATAACAATTGATAATTAATTAATTCATAATTTTACATTTTGATGACTATATTCCAAACTATGGCTGTGTACACACTCCATGGAATTTTTCCATCAGGACCTGGGGATGATTCAAAAGTTTGTATATCTGGAGCCACTTTAAGGATTTTCTAGCACAGAGGGTCTGCCAAACTAGAAAATAATGTTGTACTGTGTGAAAATGTATTAATATGTGGTCCCTGAAGTGTTGTTTAAAAAAAAGACTAGGCTGGTTTTCCTTTGCATTGTAAAGTTGCCTTTGAGTTCTACCACTTCATATTTCTGGAAGAAGCTCACATGACTGAATGAACTTCCATTAAATGAAAATACATGCACATAGAAAACTTGCATACCAATAGGGGCTCTTTTAATGTGGATTTGTGAGGGTGATCTAGGAAGATACAGAAGTAGCATTGTATATAGCAAAATTATAAAGTTATATCATAACACTTTTTGACTCTGATAGCATAATAGGGTGAAGTCTGCTGGAGTAGAGCTCATTGATGTGGGTTTTCCAGAAAAAAACACTGAATTAGGGTAATCTGCATAAGTTAATTTGTATGGGAAAATTTTCAGTTTGGCATTGGAACCTTTTCTGAGGGTGATTTAATCCAGCATGTTTATTTTACATGTATTTAGTAAAAGTTAAAAGCAATGAAACTGCCAAGCTTGCTTAATATGGCATTTGCGGTTGGCATCCATTCATAATTGCTAATGAATAGGTATTAGCAGAAAAATAAAGCACTGGAAAGTTTTCTGCCCTGCATCACTGGTAAAGTTGGTAAGTTGTTTGACTGTATGGTTTTTTGGGACCCCCAGCACTGGCAGGAAATGTGCAAAGCAGGGTTTTTGTTTTGTTTTTGTTCATCTGCTCCTGGACTGCATTTACTGCTGCTCTCCGTACAAGGAGAGGAGAGCTGCAGGATATTCCTTGAAAGATCAACCCCAATTGATTTGCAACCACTGGTCTTGAGGCCAAGACTTCTAAGTGGGGTGGGGGAGATAAATTTCTGGGCTAATGTGACTGTTATTATTATTTATTAAATTTATATACTGCCCTTCATCACAAGATCTCAGGGCAGTTCACAGAATAAAAGCACAAGGTAAAAACACAAGTAAACAGAAAAAAACCCCAATAACCACCCTTCCCAGAAACACATTTAAAAGGCTATAGAATATTAATCAGCCAAAGGCTTGGTTGGAGAGTAACATTTTTGACTGGCTCCTACAAATATAAAATGAAGGTGCCAGGTGAAACTCCCTGGGGAGAGCATTCCACAAATGGGAAGCCACTGCAGAAAAGGCCCATGCTTGCGTTGTCACCCTCTGGTGACACCCTCCTCCTCACATGGAGGAGGCACATGAAGAAGGGCCTCAGATGATGAATGCAGAGTCTGGGACTGTTTGTATGGGCAGAGGCTATCCTTGAGGTCCTGAGCCATTTAAGGATTTTTAGGTCAAAACCAGCACTTTGAATTGGGCCTGGAAACTAATTGGCAGCCAGTGCAGTTGGGCCAGGTTCGGTGTAATATGTTCAAACCGTCTTCCCCAGTGCTGCTGAGTTCTGCACCAGCTGAAGCTTCCAAACCATCTTCAGAGGCAGCCCTACATATAATGTGTTGCAGTAATCAAACCTAGAAGTCACTAGAGCGTTAGGCTATCCATGTCTCAAGCTACACCAGATAAGTGAAAAGTACTCCCAAGCTACGTACCCGCTCCTTCAGAGGAATTGTAACTCCATCAAGAGCAGGCAACCTCCCATCCATTCGGTCTAGAGAACCACCCTCTAACAGTGCCTCAGTTTTATCTGGATTGAGCTTCAGTTTGTTTTCCATCTTTTTGGTTTTTCTGGAGTGTTTGTACCGGGTACTTTGTGTTAGGCTAATGAGACAGATTGGGGATACTGTTGGCGTACTGCCCACTCTACTGCCCAACCGTCTCCCTACCTGAGCTGACACATATGATATCTGACATTGCATTAAGAGGTCCTAAGACTGTTAATGTCAACCATCACACCGAGGGGCTGTTTGGGACTTCATGGTCACCATGACAACCATGGTGTTGACTAAACATGTTATTGGGTAACTTACCCAGGCACTCTGAGGTCCTTCTCTGGATCCCTCTTCTGAGGGAGACTTGGAGTGTGGTAATAAGGGAGAGGGCCTTTTCAGCTGTTGTCTCCTACCTATGGAATGTCCTACCCAGTGAGGTCTAATGCCTTTGTTGACATATTTTCAGTGCCGGGTAAATACTTAGCTTTTTTCACAGACTTCTGATGGACTGCGATGATTTTGACCTACTGTTAGTGTGCTGCCAAAGCTTCTTATGGCTGTTATGAGGTGTGAGTGTAATGAATTGTAGGTGATGTTTGAAAATGTTAATGTTTTATATGATTTTGAAACAAGATGCTGTATATTTATGTTTTTAAAGGTAGGTTGCTTGGAGACCTTTTAGTTAACAAGTGACTTAACAAGTCTAATATCTCTGTTTCATGAATTAACAGTTCATTAAATCACTGTCTAATGTTGTGTAGTCTGGTGAATAGGTGGACGTTTCCCACTAGAGTTTGTGAGGATTTAAAAAAGAGAAGAGTGGCAGTCAGTTCCATAAAGGCATTCTTATGAATATTTTTAGCTCTAGCGTTAAAGTCTCTCTGTGTGGAAGGATAACAGCATGCGTCAGGTAACAGGTGGTCTGGCTGTGCTTCCTCTCCCTTCAGTGAATATCATGATAAAAGAGTGGGCCCTGCTGGGCTACTGCAGTAAAAGTATTGAGAAGACAAAAATAAAAGGTCACTGGGCCGTGCAGCTTCCTAACTATTTTATTTAAAATTTTGTACTTAATATATGAAAGTTTGAAAATTTGAATAGGCTTTCTGTATCTCTGTAAAGAAGTGTGACCAGAATAAATTAATTAGATTGTAAACTACTCGTTTCAGAGAATTAACAACTTTCTAGCTGTCATATGTACGAAAACCGAATCCTGTGTCTGGTCTATTAGTCAATGACGCTTCGTTTAATCCAGGCTGGCATGCTGATGAAAAATCTGAATCCAGACTAGTGCCATACAGGTGGACCTATGCTGATAGAAAGGTGGCAAAACCTGCCCCAGTTCAGGCCATGAAATGGCCAGAGGCTAGGTCAGGGTTAGTCCCCATTCCAAACAACTCCTTGAATACAACCTTTGTCTATTTTCTACATATGTGAGTGGCTGCCATTCACTAGTGTGGGGAAAGCAAAGCGCTGGACTTGGGAAACCATTGTGGACCCAGCCTGCCTTCCCTCACTAATACTGGGTGACCTGACCCTCAGCGACAGGGATTCTGCAGGAAGCTGCAATGTCACCTTGTTTGGACTGCCCTGATAGTCATTGTGCTCCCACGCTGGAGAACTGCACTACAGCGGCCAGACCATCCTTTCACACAGCCAGTCAAACCTACCTTAATGGCAGGCATTTTCTTGTTATAAAATATTTGATCAATTTATGGATATTTCCATAATATCTGTGACATTTGATCATATATATCTGATATTTGATCAGTTGGTGAATATTTCCGTACTATGACATGATTCTAAGTAGTGAAAAAGTGTTCTTCTTTTGTAGCAAATATGTCTTGTGTTTCTGTCCTGCCTTATGGTTGCCAAGAAATGAAAGAGCAACCCAGACATTATTTAAATTGCATTTAAAGATGCATTTTAAAAAATCCAGTGTTTTTATTCTTTCTTCTGAGGACAGAAGGAGACGAGATGCACTGTGGGTATTGATACTTTTAATTTCCATTCCTACTGGGAACTCGGTTTTCTGCAGTTATGGTGTACATTACTTCACTCTTATCTTTTTTTCTTCCCTATAGGCCATGTGTTTATACAGCGGGGTCTCCAATAAACAACAGGGCCCTTTTTCCATGCCAAGAACCGCCTGTTGCCATGTCAACATGGCAAGCTACAGTCCGAGCAGATGCATGCTTTGTTGTTTTAATGAGTGGTGAAAATGTAGCGGAACCAACAGAATCTGAAGAAGGTACAGCATGTATTTGCCATCTGAATGTATGCTACAAAATGACATTTAATAAGTGTTTTATATCAGAACAGAGCTTCTGCCACATACAGTAGTCCTTTAAAATTCCCAGGCTCTCCTTTTTAACTAACCTTGCTTTGACTCCGCCTCTTTCTGGTGCCCATTGCATTCTACTTTCTTTTACATGTCTCATTCCTTTATTGGTCTGTTTCTTCTGGTTATGCCTTCATTCCTGGTTAATCCCTTTCTCTCCTTGCAAAGTCTTGGACTTGCAGGAGTTAGCAGTTTTGTAGATGTCACAAACGCATTACTATCCTTTTACTTAGCTGAAGAGACAAATAACAATAAGATTTTCATGTATCATAACAAATCATAAGATATTGAAATCCTGATCTAAAACGTTTGTGAAACTGTGTTTACTTGTGATATTGCAATGATGTTCTTATGTCGTGGATGAAACCAGAGTGATATATTAATTAATAATATAGTGATCAGACTATTTATTTTATTTTATTTCATTATTTTTCTGTACTGCTTGATTGTAAGAATAAGCCTCAAAGTGGTTTACAGAAAGTATTGGTGTAGAACTGGGGAGATGTAGGTTTGAATCCTCACCACTAAAGCTCACTGGGTAACTTGGGACACTCGCGATCTTTCAGCCTAACCTACCTAAAAGGGTTACTGCAAGGATAAACTGGGGAAGGAACCATGAAATAAATGTGCCAAATAAGTAAATGTGCAAAATATTCTTATGGTGGATACTGCACTGGGCCTGCCTAAAGGATTTTTTTGGTACTTGTTGGGTTGGCAGATCTTTGGATTGAAATATATTTTGTTTCAGCAAATCTTTTAGAAATGCGCAAGGCTCATTTCTGCTTTTCCATTTTGGTGTAGGCAGTGAACCAGTTTGCTTGACTTTAAAATGAAATCCAAATGCCTTGATCATTGCTGCGGGGAGGGGTGATGGTTAGGCTATAGTGGACCAGCTATCTGCTGGCATCTTTAGGTTTCCACTGGAGTGGGGTAGGGGCTCCAGCAGCTGTGCAGGCACCCAATACAGCTGTAGAAAGCTCAATGTATGGAACATTACTGCTGACAATATTGCTAGTGGTAGCCACCGTAGGGCATTAAAACAAAAGTTATGGGTAAAGCCAGCCATGGGTCCATCAGATCCTAATCTGCTCTTTCTCCCTGAAATGGAATAGCCTGGATCTAGCACAGAAAAAAATAATCACCTGCACCTTCTGTCCTGGTTTTCAACCGCTCTACTCTTTCTCACTGCTCCCAGGCCAGATTTATTGCTTTATTAGTTTTAACCAACTGAAACCCAGATGCGTGTTACAAACACAAGTAGGGAGAAGTATGTTGCTCGGAATCTACCTAGAAATCTTAGGGTGCAATTTCTTGACTATTAGTTGTAATTTATTTCTGTGCTGATTTTTGACTGAAAATTCTCCAAATATGGCTCCCAAAAGTTAATACAAATGCAAATTTCAAACAATTAAATGCAACTTTCAAAGAAAATAAATAGATGGCAATAATATTCTTTAGAAAAACAAAACTAGAGTTGCAGAGGATTCTAGTTTGCTCTGCATTTTTGAATGAAGCTTCCTGTTTTGCCCTCCTCAGATTCATGTATGGATCAAAACATAGATCTGTGGATTAAGTTGCATAATCAACAAAATGAACCATGCAAAGGTGCCGTACCTATGAGGTAGTCTAAGGGCTGCCCCTTCCTTTTAATGTTTTTTTAAATTTTAAACTGCTTGGAACAACTCCAGGGATGCATGGTTAAAGTCTCATATGATATTGTCCCAGGAAGTGACTGTGTATCATAATGTACAGCCCCTTTCTGTGGAAGTGTACTTGGGTAGGGAGGGGAGAAGCAATTTGCCAGGAAGGGACTGTAGATTATGGTGTACATTCACTTCCTGGGTACATTTTAAAAAGAAAAATCTTAGTGCATGGCCATGGAGCTGCTTTATTCAGCTTTGAATGTTGAAGACAAAGGCAAACCTTGGACCATCTCATGAGTACTGTTTGTCTGTGTAAAAATGGGATGAAGTGGAGCTTCTTTTTTAAACAAAATGAGCAAAAGATGGGAATACAGTGATTTGACCATCCCTAAACAAAAACAACAGTGCACTCCAAGATGCATATTGTGGGCCTTCTCACAATAACAATTTCTGCTTGGGTAGAATGTGTCATGTCAGTTGTATAAGATTTATGTGTGGATTTTATTCATTCATTCATTCATTTTATTTGTATGCTACTTTCCCACACAAAAACCATGCTCAAAGTGGCTTATTTGCAATAATTTCTAGAGGGCTTTTCAATATACAAAGGACTCAGCTAGATTGGTAAAGAAAAAGCGTTTTATATGCGTTGCATATGTGATATAACACTGTGACACCAGATGGCGCTGTGGAGTCCCATCTTTCCCTATTGGATTTCTCTGTATGAGTTTACAACACATTTAGCTGAATCACTTCTCTGGCATGTCTAGATCTAACCTATGTGCTTAACTGTTCTTATCCTGATTATACGCATGCTACTCAGAAGTAAATCCCACTCAGTTCATTTTGGACATTTTCCACGTATAGGTGTTTATAACTGGAATCTTAGAACCTTCCTCAAACTCTTTAAGATATATGGTGACAATGTATGTGAATGATTTCTGTAACTGAAATCATGTTTATGAAATGCTACATATTTTAGCAGTTTAACCAATTCTGACATTATGTTGCTAATAATTTGGTTAAGAAATGTTCTGTGCAAATCAGTGCTAATTTCAGTGTCAGATTACTATATTTTAGTGGATTTTTTTTAAAAAAAAGAAAATGTAAAATCTTTTTAAATATTATTCTGAAGGCAGGGAGCAACAATCCAAACTTAAACCAAAGTCAGCAATATCATTAATTGAAGGGGATGATACATGGCAGGGAAACATATACAAGAACCGTTAAATTAAATCAAATCTATTTTAATGTGTTTTTGATGAGAATAAGTGATGTAAAATATATTACGATCAATCCTAAAACAATTTAAATTGCAATAATATACTTAGAATGATATTTTCACATATAGCACTATTGTTCTAAATGTAGAAATAATGTTGCTTCAAATAATACATTTCTGCATAGCTTGTGAACAGATTGGAATCTTCCACCAGTTATTTACATGCAAAGTTTTGTTTAAAACGTGCTGTAGGAACTGCAGGAAACTTGAGTCACAGTTCAAAGTCTTGCCAGTGTTTCTGCATACCAGTTGGACCATTTCAGTGCCACATGGAAATTTGCATTGCTTCCATGAATATTTCTTTCATTTCCACCCTAGGTGGTGCTGTGTCCAAGGGAGCCACACAAGGGCATACTCTTGAGACAATAGCACCAAAAATACTAGAGGAAGATGAGAATTTAACATTAAGGGCAGAAAGGCAATGAAAAGAGAAAAGCTGCATCAGGAACAGAGAAGAAGACAATCAAGTTTAGTTAGTTAATTTTTTAAAAGTTCAGTGAGTTCTTCAAAACAATAAAAGGAGGAATAATAAGAATTAAAATGAGAGATTAATGAGACTGCAAAAGAAAATAGACAAATGACTGAATCCTTTGTAGTTTCAGGAAATATCATGCACAATTGGAATACAACATAGGTATGTGAACATAGTTTCAGAATTTCTAGCTGTGGTGAGGACTACAGCTGCTACAATCCACAAATCCTGTAGAACCTTGATAATAATAAACTATAGCTTGGATCATAGCAAGGCTTCTGTAAATGGAAGGGCTGGGTTCAGAAGAGGACTTCGTTCATGAAGGGATCAAGATCCAGTGAAGGATCACTTCTTGAAGGGGAGGGAGAGTGTCAGTTTTTACTGACTTCCCCCTGTGCCTCCTCTCATGCTGTCCTGCAGACTCCCCCAATCCTGCAGAGCAAATTTTCCAGCGGCACAGGGGGCTGAAGGGAGAGAGGGAATTAGGAAGGGTCACACCCACCCTTTCATTGAGGGGAGAATCACATGAATCAAGGTTTGCTCAGGGCACTCCTACTAGGGTGAACAAACTCAAGACCCCAGTTTATGTGTCAACAGGAAGGGTCCTAAAATCATAGTTATCATTTCATAACTTTAAAGTGTTCACAACAGTTCATATGCATTTTCTTAGTAATCCTTACTGAGATGAACATTAACATAATTAAGCAACAATTATCCCCATACAGTGGTACCTCGTGTTAAGAACTTAATTCGTTCTGGAGGTCCGTTCTTAACCTGAAACTGTTCTTAACCTGAGGTACCACTTTAGCTAATGGGGCCTCCCTTTGCTGCCACCACGCAATTTCTGTTCTCATCCTGAAGCAAAGTTCTTAACCCGAGGTACTATTTCTGGGTTAGCAGAGTCTGTAACCTGAAGTGTCTGTAACCTGAAGCATCTGTAACCTGAGGTACCACTGTATTTCAGAAGAAAAATTGACGGTGAGAAATAGTGACTTACCCAAGAGTCAAACTCGGCATGATGGGAGAATCCACATTTATTTATCAATTTATGTCTAGAATTAGGGGAAGCTGTCTCTTATATGCAGCAAATGTTGTGCACACATGTGAATATAGGGACATTTCTCCATTTTACCTCTCTGTCTACTTTGGCCCTAAGGCAGCCTAGTAATTTATAATAGATGAACAATTTGAACCAGGGACTTCCTGGTTCACAGCTCTGTCTCTAAGCCACAATGATAGAGTAGTGCATAGCAGATGTGGTGGTGGTATGCAGTATGTAAGCAGCTTTTCTCTGGAATCTCTTCGTGAGGAGAGAGAAAAAGATAAAAAGAGAAACAGCTGTTTTATGAAACTTCACATGTTGCAATTTCACTCCTGATTAATGTTGCTGGTGCTGCCTGCAACCTAGGTGTTGCATTCTATTTTACTGTTTTCATTACACTGTAGTGCAGGATTGGTAAATATATCCTGTTCTTTTAAAACTGTTTGCAAAGCTGTGTACTTAAACCACTGTTTAAGTACTAAACCCCCTGTTTGTGTATCCCTATTTTTTGTTTTCTTTATACTGTTTTCTCCCTTGTCATCTATTTTGTTTGGGATCATTGACTCTCAGTTTGGATGATTTTTCTTCAATTATTATCTCTCATATAATTTCAGTTTACTGTTTGACTTGAAAATTGCCACTGTGGCCACTTCCAGGCAACCCACTGAGCATTCATCATGATTTGTTTGTATGGAGATTAGATTACATTGGCTATTTAATGAGGGTTTATTCTTATTTTTTTGTGGAGAGGTTAGATGACATTGTTTTATTCCAATTTCTAGGACATTTTCTCATCACATTCCTTATCTCAAGAAGTCAAATCTTTTTGAGAAATGATTTTGTTTTGCTAGACCTCTTAATCAATTACAATTGCCAGTAAGTGCTTGAATCCTGCCCCAAAATATTGACAGTCTGGAAGCACCCAGTGTTTATTTTGTAGAATTTGGGGGAAGTATGAATGAGGGAAGATATGGTAAAGCAAAATGCTTTTAGTCTTGGGACCTGTGTGTTGAAGCTGTTGAAGTTCAGTTGAAACCAATTCACATGTGCACGTATAAGTTGCTTGCACAATATACTGATTGTGTTTGAAAATCACTGTGTGATTTGAAACCCCTGTCTATAGTGTTGGTTGGATCTGTGATGGCTGCTTCAGATGTGCAAGTCTTCATTTGGTATTTCAGTCATCGCGGTCATGCATTTGTGAACTAGGACATCAGGCTTCAAGGACAACAGAGCTGACCTGTTAGCATTCAGAGACTGAGAACTACTTTGGTTCCTCCCAGTTTACTGGATCTCAAGATTAAGGAAAAATCCATGCTCCCTTTCATCTGTTATGTACAAAGACAAGTTTCAAAGAGCAATTGGTTAGCTGGCCAGATCCAGTTCCCCATACTTGAGATAGATGATGCTTGAGAAATAGTTATATCTGATGTTTAAAATTCAACCGTACTATAGAAAGGAAGCTATTAGAGGGTCCTTCTTGATTCAACCCTTAGTATCAAATTGAGTGTATTGGATTATTTCTATAGATCCAAAGCTATTAAAATGGAAACAGGTCTGATTGTGGAGATGTGAATGCTACCGTGACACTTTTGCCTAATATTTTCATGAAGTGAAAGGCTTACTTTTTCACTGTTGTACTAAAGAGTAGAAAAAATAACTTCTATATAGTCATAAAGTATGATCTTTTAAAAACAGTATGGTTGAATAATAAAATAATAACAAGAAATCTAACTTTCAGGCTTGGTGGGAAGTCGAATCAGAGAACAATGTGTTGGATTTAGCAGCTCAAGTGCCAATACAGAGCGTAACTTGTGCTCTTTTTTTCATAGGTGTATTAAATTGGTTTTATTATGTGACCATGCCAATGCCAGCATCTACATTCACTATTGCTGCAGGATGCTGGGCAGAAGTTAAAAGAAAAACTTGCGCAACTGATGTTCAGAGGAATGATGGGCTCTTTCCACTGTTGTCAAAGGCGGATGTCAGGTCGGTGATTACAGTTGAAAAATATGTACTTTAGAGAGCATTCCATTTTTTTTCTGTTATACAAGAAAATGAGTCATCATAGTCAAGGAACAATAGCAGAACATGTTTAATCAAAGCAAAGGGAAACCATATAAGAGAAATTACTCCAATGGGCAAGGATGAGCAAAGGCATGTTGCTTACGTTGAAAAAAGAGAGAGCATTCTTTGAGTAATAGAATTTGTTTCTACATGGATTCGCTGAAGTATGTGAAAAGTGAACTCCTAAACTATGAACTATTCTTTTGTCTTCATTATAATCCATTATAATCTTGTTTTTAAATCACTTAAGTTGCTTTTGTTCAAAACAAAACACTACAGTTAACATCTGTATGGTTGCAGATGTTCTAGTTGCATTCATAATACTAAGGAGGTGCTCCTTAAGTGGGCATCCTTTAGTTCAGTAGCAGTCTACTCTCTGAGACTCTAACTCTGGGTTTTTTAAAATTCATAGAGAAGCAGTACTGTGTCTTTCTACCCATGTTTTCCATCCTTTTTCCAATTCAGCTTTGTCTTAAGTATCCTGTTTCTAATAGTTGCTGTTTGTTCACATATTTGTAGTACGATAGGCTCACAGACAAACATATTGCAGTTGTGATACATTTGTTTTTAATGTTTTTGAGTCTGTAACAGATCATCAATTTCATGGCAAGATTTTGTTCAAAGGATTTTGAAATACATTGCTTTTAATATGTTCTGACTGTATACTATTCAAGATTAGAAACATCATTCAGAACATCTTCACGCAATAAGAATTTATTATCCAATATTCTACAGATGATAAACAGGTTAAGAGTCAGGAGTGAGCTCTGCACTCTTTCCTTTCTCATGTCTGCTTTAGCTATGCCTTACTGTTCTAATTGCATCAATGCTGACCAGAATTCCCATCTTAACAACAGCTTTAAATGGATTTGTGAACCCTGGTTAAGATGGTTTATGTTTAGCGTATTCATGTTCTCTTCAAAGCATGGAGGTATTGGCAATAATAAAGAAGAACCACCCTCCTTTTCTGATAATGAGCAATTTGGGTGCTGTTAAAGTTGTAAATATGGAAGGGAAAGATGTGTAGTTTAAATTCTGTAGCCCTGGAACAGAAGTACATCATAATTTTTACCTATAGGGTAGGTCTTAAAAAAACTAGAAGTTGTGTTTGGATTGAAGAGGAACAATCCTAGAAACAGAAATATGTAGTCAGTTATTCAGAGCAATAATGTCCCTTTTGTGATACAAATGAAGGAAGAGGCTAGGAAAATAAGTGCAACAATGATACATATGGATTAACTTTCAGGAGAAGCTTTCTGCTTGGAAGGATATGGAAACAGGGCATTAGCCTGTGATAAGCAGCAAATGAATCAACATGAAAGACATAAACCTAGAAAACACCATCATGGTCAGTTGTGCAACAATTTGCATTGGACTATAAAATATTAGACATGGTTCTCATGGGATGCCTCAGTCTCAAATATGCCGTGCATCTGACTGGATTGCCCCAGCCACTCTGGGCAACTTCCAGCAAATTATAAAATCACACTAAAACATCAGCCATTAAAAACTTCACTATACAGGGCTGCTTTCAGATGTCTTCTAAATGTCAGATAGTTTCTTATTTCCTTGACATCTGATGGGAGGGAGTTTCACAGGGCGGGCACCACTATCAAGAAGGTCCTCTGCCTTGTTCCCTAAAACCTCACTTTTTGCATTGAGGGAACTGCTGAAAAGGCCTCAGAGCTGGATCTCAGCTTTTACAAAAGTACATAACTCAAAAGCAATTTATATTCAAGCCTACATTACATTAGTACCTAATGAGCCTGAAGAACTAGGAATTAGGAAGGGAGACATTTTTGTAGTATGTGAAGGATGTCATTCCAACTGATTAAAGTAAACATAAGTTTTCTTCTTAGGATCTTTATTTTTTCCGATATATGCCTGATTTTTTTTTTTTTTGCTTCATCTATTTTTTCTCTTGTATTATTCTTTATTAACTACTTTATACCTGTGTGAGAACCAACATGGATCAGTGGATGGCATTATTACTTGCAGGTCTTCAAATATTTGAACGCCTTTAATGACACTGAGCATTATTTTATTTTTTTAATCACTACTAAAACATATTCTCAAGGTTGTGGGATATATAATAGTTGGAAAGTGGCTGTACAGCAGAGACATTCCTACAGACCTGCAGACTCAAGCAAGTCAGCCAAGCCACATGTCACTAGACCAGCTTGATGTGGAAGGGAATATTTCAGCAGAAACCCTGAATATCAGCAAAATGTTAATCTTTATACAGTGGTGCCTCGCAAGACGAAATTAATTCCTTCCACGAGTCTTTTCGTCTTGCGATGTTTTTCGTCTTGCGAAGCACGGTCCGTCGCACTGCGCCTCTTCAAGCGGCTTTAAGAAAAAAGCGAACAAACTCGCAAGACGTTTTCATCTTGCGAAGCAAGCCCATAGGGAAAATCGTCTAGCGAAGCAACGCAAAAACCGAAAAACCCTTTCGTCTTGCGCGTTTTTCGTTTTGCGAGGCATTCGTCTTGCGGGGCACCACTGTACTGAATCTTCTTAAGAGCATCATATTTCCATGCCATCCCATTTTCTATCAATAGTTGTGGCAGTCTCATTTTTTTTTCCACCAGAGAAAAGAATTGATCTTCCTAATGCAGCAGGCCACTTCTGGTTATCCATAGCTGCATTACCTAAGTATGCTCAGAACTTTACTTACTAGAAATAAGATATTATTTTTCAATTTCAGGTTGTTAGAACAGACTTGTGGTCATCTGCCATATCCTTGCCGCTTCCAAGATCCTGCTGCCACTTCTCAGGTGGTCATTCCTCATCGTGTCTTTGCTCCTCAGTGCCTTAAGAAATCCTGCGAAGAGGTTCTACTGCAACTGATTCCTCAGTGTCTCTCAGCTGCTTATGATCTCCTGGGTACCCATCCCTTTTCTAGGCTTGATGTCTTGATTGTTCCACCCAACTTTTCCAGTCTTGGAATGGCCAGGTATTGATATTTTTCTATTTTTCCATGCATGTTTACTCATCTGCTAATTCTTCTCGGTATCTACCTTGCTCTGTTGTCCTTACCAGGCAGAAGAGCATTGTTTAAAATCCTATCTATATTTGTCATACCTGCTGTACTTCAGGAGATGCAAGACCAGTAAGTAGTAGTAAATCATAGTTTAGCTGTAGCCATTTGGAAATGGAAAATGTGTTTTTGAAAATTATGACTGCGTTAAGATAAAGAGAACCAGTGGAGATATCAAGGACCATGTCTACTACCTTTTGGCTGTGGGAGGCTAATTAATGGCCAGATAAGATAAAAGGTGGGATATAAATGTAATAATAGGCATATAAATAATGACTATATCAACTGTTTAACTGCAGTGTAAATTACTATATTTGAAATATCTTCCTTCAACATATGTATCAGAAGGAGAGCAATGATAGATACCAATTATTCCACTGGTGTTAGCAGTGTGCTGTGCTAGCTGATTTATGGGAACAAATATAAAACATAAGGCCACAAATGACACCCTTAAAATATAGGCGTGTAGTCTGGAGGTAGTGAGCCTCTTAAGTGAAAGAGATCCTGTTCTGATTCTGAGCACCCTGGAGGAATCTAGTTAATGGATGGTACAAATGATTCACATAGACCATCAGTTATGTTTCTTGGGCTCTGCAGACACAAAAGAGCTATTCAGGGAATTCTGAAAAGGGAGCACAAAATAGACCTTCCCATTGGAGCTGTTACGAGGACAGAAAGGATATGTGGAAGCATTGTTTATATACTTACCAAAGAGATTCCGAGATTCTAATACTGGTAGCTGGTGGCAGTATTGGGTTATTTGAAATGTTATGTCCTAATAAGCACTTGGGTTTTTCCATATTTTGACAGAACTACTAATAGCACTGTATTGTAAACAAGGAGATTCCCCTTCAGATGATGATTTATATGTTATTTTCATTTATAGACTGCACTGAAAGATCTCGAAGAGGTTTGCAATAGATAAATGCATATATATTGTACCTAGGAAGTACAATAAAACCATGTCAAATGATTCATAACAAAATACAGAAACAATACCATGTACATAAACATAATACCAAAATAAATAAAGCTACAGCACCTGCAAGGCAATAAAATATAAAATTTCAATGAACACAACATACATACGGTCACTTAATCTCACTCAGCACCTATTTCACACAACACGGGTGGCGCTGTGGGTAAAACCTCAGTGCCTAGGACTTGCCGATCGTATGGTCGGCGGTTCGAATCCCCGCGGCAGGGTGAGCTCCCGTCGTTCGGTCCCAGCTCCTGCCCACCTAGCAGTTCGAAAGCACCCCCAAGTGCAAGTAGATAAATAGGTACCACTCTGGCGGGAAGGTAAACGGCGTTTCCGTGTGCTGCGCTGGTGCTGGCTCGCCAGCTGCAGCTTTGTCACGCTGGCCACGTGACCCGGAAGTGTCTTCAGATGGCGCCGGCTCACGGCCTCTAGAGCGAGATGAGCACGCAACCCTAGAGCCGGACACGACTGGCCCATACGGGCAGGGGTACCTTTACCTTTACCTATCTCTCACCTGTGAGGGGCCCATATCTATCAGAGCAAGCTCTTGCTCTGGTGGGTATAGAACAGGGGTCAGCGACCTTTTCCAGCTGTGGGCCGGTCCACCGTCCTTCACCATCCCTCGGAACATATATTTTGGGGAAAAAATAATGAATGAATTCCTATGCCCCATAAATAACCCAGAGATGCATTTTAAATAAAAAGGACACATTCTACTCATGTAAAAACACGCTGATTCCCGGACCATCCGTGGGCTGGATTGAGAAGGCGATTGGGCCGCATTCGGCCCATGGGCCTTAGGTTGCCTACCACTGGTAAAGAACTACAGTACTTCTATCCACTCCCAGGTTCCACCTAAATAATCATAACATGCACAGTACTGCACAACCTCAGCACCTGATAATCAGCGCTGGTAGCAGACACAAACATCAGCTTCTCACTCAAGGTGGCCCTGAAGGTCACCATAAACTCAGATTGTTGGGTTTTTTCATATTTTGACATTGATCATTGGTTTGACTAAAGTACAGACTATAGGAACCATGGTAAAATTGACTTATGTCATTACACACTTGGGAATACAAGGTTAATGTTCTGAACGGGCAAACCGTTGTTAATGCATTTGTTTCCTTTTGGGATAGTAAGACTGTTTAACTACTTGTGGCTCATAGGTCTTTGTATGTAGTATTTGTTCAAGATAATACAGTGCGTGTTCAGATAAAATAACAGGTGAATTCCCAGCATGCTGGTAGGATATAGTGCAAGTGGGGAGTAATTGCATCAGAAATGAGTTCATGAATGAAACCAAAGCAAAATAATTATGATGGAAGTAAAACCTGATTAAATTTAGAGTAAAGTGCTACATGTGAATGTGTCTTTGTGCATAAGGAAATATTTTTGTGGTTATTCTAATAATTCCAATTTTTTAATGTCTTAGTTACATTAAAGTGAAGTGAAAAGAATGGCGTTTTTCCATGTTTCTTGTGCTGTTACATACCGTATTTTTCGCTCTATAGGATGCACCTTGTTTTAGAGGGGGAGAACAAGAAAAAAATTTTCCCCCTCTCTGCACAGTGCCCCTTCAGCGAAGCGGCAGGAGAAACGGAGCCCCTTCCATTTCTTCTCCCGCTTAGCTGAAGGGGCACTGCACCTTAGCTCAACTGGCACCTACCCTTCAGCGAAAGGAACCTGAAGCATCTGGAGGCTTCAGACAGCTATCTTTGAAGCCTGGAAAGCGAGAGGGGTCGGTGCGCACTGACCCCTCTCGCTCTCCAGGCTTCAGCGAAAGCAACGCGAAGCCTCCAGAGCGCGGCGGGAGCGCTCCCACTGTGCTTCGGAGGCTTCGCGTTGCTTTCACTGAAGCCAAGGAGCCTGCATTTGCTCCATAAGACGCACACACATTTCCCCTTAATTTTTGGAGGGGAAAATGAGTGTCGTATAGAGCGAAAAATACGGTAAGTGTAAGATGCTTACATATCTGACTACTTTTTGACACCTAAAAGAGTGTGTGTGAGATACACACACACATGTATGAAATTTATAACAGCATGTTCTGTACATCTAATTCCTGTCAGTCCTTACTGTAACAATGCAATGACATCAGTTCAGATATGCTCCTGTATTCCAGTGCTCCTTTACTACTTTATGTATTATTTTGATGCAGAAAGGATGCTGCGCTATGTATTTATTTAATCATCTAGCTGGCCTATCTGCAGTAGTATAAACATAACGCAGCCTGTTGGCACAAAGGATCTGCTGTTCTGAGAATTCTAATTGTACTCCAGCCTGCCAGAGAAGGAAAGAGCCATAAATTTTCAGTCATTATCTTTAGATTTGGGATATTGTATGTGTGTGTCCATGTACGTCGGCAAGTCTGTTCCTCATTAGCCTTGTAGCTACTTCATTTTTAATGCACAAAAGTAGTACCATCTCTTATTTGAGGGGGATGGTTATCTCACATTTCAGAGTAGGAAGAAATGATGGTGCTTCTTCCGCAGAAGAGCTTAATTAGAGGCTTGAGGTTGTATTTTCCAGCGGCCACCACAGCAGATTCAGCAGCATTTTCTTTCAAGACCTGCCGACGCCTTTTAAAGGAAAATCTTCCTTTGAAATCTTCCTTATATGTCTTGCATGTATCATCACCTTATGTTTTTAATTTGCTATGGACTTTTATATGGTAAGAGAAACCTGATTACTTATTTTAAAAAAATAATTAGAGGCAGCCCCGCCTGCTTCTAGATCTTAAATAGAAACTTAGGGGTGGGTTTTTTGTTTTGTTTGACAATGCCTAGGTTCGTATTGCCATCATCCAGTGGTTCCTTTCAAGTCAACAGAACAGTGAATTGAAATTCCACAGTTGCTGTTTCCAGCATTAGCCCTGTTCTCTTGCTCTGCATCACACTTCCTATTTTCAGAGGCTCCTCATACCCACTGGTGCCTATCACAAGCAAATGTTTAGATGTGCTCTTTATGAAGCTGGAGGAAAGTGTCACAGTTAAAAAATAATAGTGTAAACATATTTTCCTTCTCTGAATCCTGAGATTTATTGAGTTTTGAGCTTTGATTGTTTCAGCAACATTTAATTAATTAATTAATTAATTAATTAATTAACCAACCAACCAACCAACCACCTTTATCTTCCAAGTATCTCAAGGTGGTGTACATGGTTCTCCTCCACCCCATTTCATCCTCAAAACAACCCTGTGAGGTTAGGCTAGGCTAAGAGATGGTCTAAGGTCACTCAGTGAACTTCATGGCTGAATGGGGATTTGAATCCTGGTGTCCCAGGTCCCAGTCCAACACTCTGACCATTATGTGTTTTTCTGTAGAGCAGTGATCATTTGAGTTGTAACCAATTGTCTATGTAAGATGCTAAAGCTGTTGCTACATGCTCTGGTTACCTGCAATGTTTTCTCTAGATGGGGCAATAGCAGTGCAGCCCTCTAGCAGCTGTATATGCACTCCTTCTAGTGGTGCAGGAATAAAACTGCTAGCACATTTGCAAAACTAAACAGTCCAGTATGGTTTGACTCTTCCACTCCCTTGAAAGTGAGGAGAGAAAAGGAGATCGAAAAAAGATATACAGTATGCAGTTCTTGGTGTTTTCCTGGAAAGAGCAACATTGGCTTATCCATGTGGTCTTTCCAGGCTTTAAGGTCCAGTATAGCATTAAATTGACAGGAGTGGGGAGGAGGGGAGCGTTGACAAGTGTCTGCCAAGTTTTATACATCTCTACATTTAGTAATACGGGACGCGGGTGGCGCTGTGGGTAAAACCTCAGCGCCTAGGACTTGCCGATCGCATGGTCGGCGGTTCGAATCCCCGCGGCGGGGTGCGCTCCTGTCGTTCAGTCCCAGCGCCTGCCAACCTAGCAGTTCGAAAGCACCCCCGGGTGCAAGTAGATAAATAGGGACCGCTTACCAGCGGGAAGGTAAACGGCGTTCCGTGTGCTGCGCTGGCTCGCCAGATGCAGCTTGTCACCCTGGCCACATGACCCGGAAGTGTCTGCGGACAGCGCTGGCTCCCGGCCTATAGAGTGAGATGAGTGCACAACCCTAGGGTCTGTCAAGACTGGCCCGTACGGGCAGGGGTACCTTTACCTTTACTTTACATTTAGTAATGGCTAGAAGTAATTAATTAGACATAAGGTAGGAACGTCCCAGAAAGATAGCAGCAGCTGACTGTCAGTATAATGTAGGGATAAATAGTAAGTACTATTCTTGAAGCATTCATTATATATTAGTAGCAAGCGAAAAGCTAACATAGGCCCTTTGTTGTATCAATCATATGAAAATTCAGTCAGTATCTAGTTAGGACATTAACTCCAGTGTATTCCAGATGCTGGCTTAGTTTTTTAAAAGGCTTGCCTAGAGGCAGGCTTTAGCGTTCTTATTTTGGCTTTATACTGTGTGATTGTTCTTCATCAAACATACAAAAATGGTTTAACTGCCATTAAAACTAGTTTGAGATGTTTAGTACTCAGCATATTCTCTGCTGCTCATATAACTGCCTCAAACAGAGGGAGGCTTCAGATATAGAGAAATGATGACAGAATGCCTGATTAACATGGCGTTAATTGTTTGTGCTTCCTGAATCAAGTATACTGTTGATGAAGTCAGTTTTCTGAATGCTGGATCTTATGTACTACGCATGCATAAGAGGAGAGTTATCAGCAGACTAGGGGGACCCTAGGAAATTAGGAAAATAATCCTAGTTGGGGAGAGTGGTAAAGTCCAATACAGCCTTATGAAGACTAAGCATGTTCAGCTGCCACAAAGCATTGGCCAACTATCGAGGAGAGGAAGAGAAATGGAAAACTTGCTGGGAGAAGAATGGAATGGAGTATCCTGAACAGGAGCACTCCACACTTCAACATTTTGTAGTATACAGATTGAGAACTTGTACATTGCTGCATTGTACATGAACATGGGAAGTATGAAGCAACAGGGAAGATATACTCTTTCATATAAAAGGCAGGAGAACTAGAGTGATTGGGAAGAGTTTTATGGTCTTAAAATTGGGGTTTGGAGTAGAATTTTACTAGGGAAGTACCACAGTGTAGCATGGAATGAATTTGGGAAATAATTGGGTAGAGTGTGGGGAAGGATGTCCCCTTGATTAGAGGCACAGATGCAGAACCCTCCCTATCTCAAATATTCAGGGTAAGAAACACATTAAACACTTCAGCAAAATAGAATAACATTCCATTGCATTATAATATAACCATTATAAGTGGTCCAACATCTGATGACCACTTAAAAGCCAGTCCCAAAGAGGTTGACCTTTTGAAAAGGCTTCAAGCTTGGGACCTGCTTAGGGAGGATCTGTAACTTGTGGTGAGGAAGGCAGCCCCTGAGAATGCATCTTCTCAAACTTTTGCTATGTGGACCTCATACATAGGGGAAGGGGCACTAGTTAGTGGTTTACATGCTGAAGATCCCAAGTTCAGTTTCTGGCATCTCCAGTCAAGTCTGGGACACACTACTACCTGAAAACCCTGGAGAACTGCTGCTAGTCATTGGGGACCTCTCATATTAATGAGAGGATAAAATTGAAATGGCTTTAGGGTGATTGTTGCGGTCAACATGTAGATAAGGGTTTTGGTTCCTTCTCTTTTCTCTTCCCTTCCCTTCCCTTCCCTGTTTTTATTTTTACATAGTATTTCTAGTATCTGCTTATACCACATTTCTTCAGAAATGTGACTAGTTTGGGTCTTCAGTTGTATGAAGTCTCCACCTACTGCCTGCAAATCTAGCTCATTATCTTTCCATTCTTATGTCAATTCCTGTTCAGAATCTTTTTGTTTTTTGCTTTAGAAATGCCAGAACATGTTTAAGAAGCTTAAGACTTTGATTATTATTTTTTAATAAACTAATATTACGTGGTGGCTCAACTGCATTATGAATGCCTTTTAATTAGTGGAATTTCCTTGTTTCCCACTTACATAATCTCTCTACTTTTACATAACATATAACTGATACCAATGCTGTATTGTGTTTTTAATATTCAGTTGGGAGCCGCCCAGAATGGTTGGGGAAATGCAGCCAGATGGGTAGGGTATAAATAAATTGTTGTTGTTGTTGTTGTTGTTGTTGTTGTTGTTGTTGTTGTTGTTATTATTATTTATTATTAACTGTTCTAGGACACATTTTTTAGTCATTTTTTAATTGTGTGTGAATCACAGCTGGTTGGTTGCTGCGGACTTTTAAGTCCAAAGGTCCTTTTTTGGGACAGTCACATTCATGTGGTAAACTGTTTTTAAAGATTACTATGACAAAGTGATTCAAGAGCTGTCATCATTTGCAGTATGTGAAGTGATAAAAGTGATGATTTGAGGCATGCCTATTCATATTATCTGTAGGAGCATTATGAGAAAATGTTCTACCTCTTAGCTAAACCTAAAGTCAAATTTGCTACCTCTTTGGAAATGGCCCTCCACTCAGTTGTCAATTGGGGATCAAAACAAGATTTGGAGTACATCAAACACACAATATTTCCTTACCAGCATGCTGAACCACTTAGCCCATAAATGTGTAACAGATGTGTTTTGAGTCCAAGTCTATCATAGGGTGGAACACACAGTAATTACCTTCTGGTGGAGCTAAAAGAAGGATGTAGGAAAAATGAGGCTGTTATGATTGAACTCAAGTTGTGAGATCATTGCAGTGATGCTTCTAATTGGATTTCAATTTTTTTATTCAAGTATTTCCAAAACTTCAACCTTAAAAAAAATATCTTCAAAAACAATAATATATAGTTCCTGAAACACATTTGAAGTAAATCTAGTTAATGGATAGAACAGAATTTTTTGCAGGTTTTCTCATTTCATAACCCATTATTTTTAAGAGAGAACCTCAGTTTAAATTAGAACTTTTTGAACAACTGAAATCTGTGGAAACTGCTAATTATAACCCTGTTAATGTGGATCAGAGAATTGAACAAATAACCCTATTGGATGCCATGGCAAAATGGAAAAGATCAGTTATTTTCAGTGTCTCACTTTCAAACAATTGACTGTCCTTTTAACTGAAAATATTTTTCTTTTCTCCCTCATGTTAAGTGGGCGGTCATAATTTATAGTCTTACAGGGAGCAGAGAAGATTAATATATCAACAAAATATGGATTGCACCAAGATCCACATTGCTTGTCATTCTGCAACTACACAGTCTTCCACCTAAAATAATTTCTGTATGTTGCTTGATAAAGTTGGTGGAAAATGACTACAATTGTTAACTTCACGTATCACTGGAGATTCCAAGTTCTGGGATTGTGAACATCTTTCAGGATTTGTTGAAATCTAAATTGGGGTTAGGGAAAAAAAGTGGACAATGACATGTCTTCTTCATCTCAGATACATATTGTGTTCCATTCAGATAAATCTTGTAGCTCTAGGTATCCTGCGTTTTTCAAAAGTAATTAATCTGTTAAGAAAGATGTATAGACTACTTCATCACAGAACTGTTGAAGCAGTGTGCAGTACCTAGTTGCTATTCATACCTTTGGATGTTATTGCCTAACCAGGAAAAGCTTCAGCACAAGTAACAATTAAAGTGAGGGAAATACAAAGGTATAATTTACAATCCAGAAAGCTGCATGTGTCTACTGACCATCTCACTTCTTGAAGCAGCAGACACTCATTCCATAAAGTATTAGATACTGTTTTTAAGATTTCCTTAAGATAGGGTGGGAGTTGAGAGATAGGACTGCTGTTTGACCAACACAAATCAAAAGGCTTTTTCTTTTGATTTTTGGGTGACATTGCGTAGTTAAGTATATAGATGCTTAGGACTAAATTCCATTGAATTCAGTGCACCTTCTGAGTCAATTTGCATAGGATTGGGTTGTACTATTTAGTGGTATATATGTTGCATTAGTATCAAATGAACTGTAGAATTATTGCTTTTTAACAGGCATTTCCATTGCCTCTGAGAACCCTTTTGTAGTGTCAAAACATCCTATGAACATTACACAGACACTTGGTTACACTTTACTTGATTATTTCCCCTACTATGAGTTCCTTATATCTTCTTTTAAAGGTGTCAAAGCCTTTACTTGTTTAAGGGAGCATAGTGTAAGATGAACACTACATACTTTGGAGTGGACCTTCATAGTCTAAAGATCTCTTTCAGAACAAGAAATGTTCTTTCTCTCAGCCTGAATTGTAGAAAATGTGCTCAGATTGTAAATAGGGACCTTTGTGGTACTACTCTAGAATAATGGTTGTAGTCTATTGCATTTTGAGACTGGAATTATAGTGGTGCCTGCTAGGATCATTACAATTAACATTGTACAAGTGTTTTAAATATTTGAACTTTTATTTCAGTCAACATTGATAAATTTGATCATGAATGAAAATCCTATTGAATATACACATATTTTTAAATTGATAGAAACTCATCTCTTTAAAAATATGAAATCTACATTGTGAATTAGTTTATGAATTATTCTAGAATATAGCAGCATGGCTAATATGTATATATGTGCAATCTTACGAAGTTCATACTAACGCTTTGCTGGTTCTGATCCTTCAAGAGGAACTGTCAATATGTTACTATTCTTTCACCAGCTTTCAAGAGTAGGACAGTTATTTTAGTCTGTAGACTAGGGGTGTGAATATGGGGTGATCATTACCATCTGGGGCGAATAAACAAAGCTTCTTGTTTAAAAAAAGCATGTGTCACAACAGTAGTAAGATTATCAGCCGTGTTGTTGATGGTAATGAGTGGTTCCAACAAAAACAAAACAAAACAATGAGGAAAATTTTGGTATATAAGTATGAAGATGACAGCTCACACCTTGGCCTTGATGAACAGTTTTATCCATAAGGGAAATCTGAAAAATTAGATTTTCCCTCATAATATTTAGAGCTGTATCTCTGTTATTATTTCAATACGTTATGGATCTTTTCAGGTCAGTTTGTACCCTCTTGAGTCCAGCTAGAGCAAAAGCTGTGAAATGTCTAGCCCCAAACTAGGTGGCACATATTTTTGACTTTTGTAGGGATGCGGGGCGGAGAAGATTGTTATGTGTCAAAACTATGAATTATTGGTAGGGATGAAAGGATCTGCCAATTTTACTTATGTCAGTTTTTAATTTTTCAATTCTTCGCTTCAGTTCTCTACATTTCTGTGGCAATTTGTGACCCCCACCCCCCAAAAAAATCACCATGAAAAATATTTAGCATTTTAGTGCTAGGCCACTTTCACACACACACACACACACGCAAACATTGAATGGAGAACTACCTAACAAAATTTTTAAAGTGTGAATTTCAAACAATGACTGTGTTTTGGTTCTCATATTGTTTCAAAAAGTGTAAATTTGAGATATTCAGCTTTAAATATGAACTCAGTTGAATTTCTCCCCCATCCCTAACTGATGGCCAGAATGGCTGATTATTTTCCTAGGGCACAGGAAAAGCTACCTCATTTATTCGCTCCAGATATTAATGATCACCCCTTCTGGCCAATAAACTATCTATTAAAGCTCAGTTCTCAGGATTTTGTGGCAGCTGGTTTCTGTATTAGGGGCCATATTCCATGATCCACAAGACAGTCTCTGTGTTGAGGCCAAGATGCCCTGTGCATTATTAGCCATGCCTTGAATCCTTGTTCCCAAATCTAGCAGCTTCATGAAAAACACCTTCCATGTAGTTAGGTTCTTCTGTTTAATTTTTGCTTTCATTCTCAGCAATATATTGCAGCATTCATTTCATGGTTTTTCTCATGGGAACAGTGCAGTTTTTAGCCTGGTTCAGTTGGCACTTATCACAGCGGCCAACTAGAAGCTGTGCAAGCACAGAACTGCTGCTGCTTGTCTTTCATTTTAGTCCCTGTTCTAGTAAGAAACGAAAGGGGGGGGGAGAGAAGCTAAATTTAAAGTTAGAAGAATACAATTGGAGCAGCAGCAGATTTCAGGATATGGAAGGAAAGCAGCACTGCCACGTTGTTACTCACAAACAGGTGCATTTTCTATAAGTGGGGTAACAGTTATGCACTTTGTATGTAGTAATAGGGATGCGGGTGGCGCTTTGATGTAAACCACTGAGCCTTGGGCTTGCTGATCGGAAGGTTGGCAGTTAGAATCCCCGCGACAGGGTGAGTTCCCGTTGTTCGGTCCCTGCTCCTGCCAACCTAGCAGTTTGAAAGCATGTCAAAGCGCAAGTAGATAAATAGGTACTGCTCCGGTGGGAAGAAACAGCATTTCTGTGCGCTGCTCTGGTTTCGCCAGAAGCGGCTTGGTCATGCTGGCCACATGACCCGGAAAAACTTCCGACAAACGTCGGCTCCCTCAGCCAGTAAAGCGAGATGAGCCCTGCAACCCCAGAGTCATTTGCGACTGGACTTAACTGTCAGGGGTCCTTTATGTAGTAAAAGGAAATTCTGCAAATATATCAAAATTGAAAATGCACACACACAAACATAGAAGAGGGACATAGCAGAGGTCTTTATGATAGCAATACTTGAGTTAATAATAATCTGATAAAAACCCTTTTGAAATTGTAACTGTGACCAGAGCAAAGAAGGCAGCTGATCCATAATTATAGAACAGAACTGTAGTGTTGAAGGGACCCCAAGGGTCATCTTATCCAACCCCATGTAATGCAGGAATCTCAACTAGATCATACATGACAAATGACCATCGAACCTCTGCTTAAAACCCTCAAAGGAAGTTGGAATCTAGCAATATTGGAAGGGCCACAGGTTCCCCATCCCTGCTTTGCATGATATGATTGAAGTAACAGGCTAAGTATGTCCTGGCACTCCCTTTGAAAGGTTTCCCATCATATTTATCAGCCTGCCTGGCCACTCATTTGCTATCAAGTGTTAAATTAATAGAGCAACAATTTATACTCCTGTTGGTTAAGGCTAGAACTTGCACTACTGTTACTATTTTGAATGCTAATATATGATGTTACAGTAACCAAGTATTTGGAAAGCTTCATTCTTTGGAGGCTAGTAAGATGGTACAGTCTATACTGTGAAACATCTATTGCAGATCTCTCATTTGACTGTATTCTTGTTTGGGTTGGGTTATAAAGCAGATAATTCTGCAATAAAGTCTTATGTCCTGAGCTAATGATCAGATTCAGAAGTACAATTCAGACATTAATGGAATTCCACAGTTCTGTAATGGCTTCCTTATTAAGTCCAATGGAGGGAGCCATCTTGATTATGTCTCTCTCTGGGTTCTAAAAATTACAAAGTTAAAATTATAACTTTTTACATGTATGCATGGTGCCAACATATCAACTAAATTCTGTTTTGTGTTAAGCATTAGTGATGAAAATACAGACCCACTGGACTGAAGTCAGTGGATTCATTCTTGATTTATATCTCGAGTAGGAAATGGAAATGAAATGTAGCCAAAGATTTCTTAGCAGGACTGCTAACATATAGGATTTGTTTAAATTGGATGGTTTTAAGCTTTAACCGTGTTTATATATTGATGTATGTTTATATTCATTAAAGCGTTCACTTCTATCCTGGACTTCAGTGCACACAATGTTAATGCATATTTTCAGGAGTAAGTAAACATTTGACATCCATTAAAAGGATGGTAATGCTTATAACAGTACATCTTTATCAAGAAACAATTTATGGAACATATAGAAAACATTGGTGTGTAAACTTTGTATACCAGATGTCTATGTGGACTATATATTTTATTTACGTTTCAGTTTTAAAAGTGTTATTCTATTTCTTTCATAATCATATTGTTTTTGGAACATTTTACTTCCTTTTCTTTCATGGTTACTTCTTTGGCAGGCTTGAATGTGTTTATGCTAGGTAATAAATGCAGGCTTCCTTTTATTCTGCCAGCCCAATAGCTCCCATTGCAAGTATCAACAGCCAATGACCTTGTGTCAGTTACTGCTCTGCACTGTCTCTCAGGTGCCAGCCTAAAGTCATTTTCTGTTTTCCTCCATGTTTCTTGAAACAACTTGTCAAATTTGTGGAGAGAGGAACAGGAAATATTTTCATTTCACCTCTCTCCTGTCTAGCACACCCTCTTTTTTGCAAACATACTTGAAGCTAGTGCTAGTCAGTGTTATTTTACTTGTGTTGGTCTGTTGCCCTCCACTTCTCAATTTGGTTTTTAGGAAAAATGATGTACTGGTCATAGCTCTCTAGCTTGAGATGCGTACAGTGTTTTCTTATCGTTATCTGATATATTGGTTTCTAACCATGTAGATTTAAAAAAAGAAAAGCATTGCACATAAATGTAATTCAGTGATTATGTATATATGTATAAAAAGCAATTCAAGCTTCAGATGCTTTTGTGTTGTTGGATAAGTTGATTATGGAACCTCTGAAATGTTTGGTTGGGAGAGATGTTTACATAAAAAGGATACCTAAAGAGATTCAGATATGTTTTTGCGCTTGGAAGTTATCCTTCTGCATTTGAATTCTGATATACAAATGGAAAAATACTTATCAAAGTTATGGGGGAGAAAAACTTTTGACTTGTGACAGCTGCATTTGTTTATAGATTTCTATCTGTAAAATCCCGGTGTAATTTGATCGCATATGGACAGCTGTTTGAATTCTCATATAAAACCATACTCCAAACAGTTTGCCTCCCGCTTGACAAGAATATGATATATGTCAGAGCAAACATTTTTCTTCACAGTAATAATTACTTTGATAGCAGAAAACAGGCTTGCTAGTCTTATAAGCATTATTTTGTATTATTATGTTCTGATGTCATTGTAACACTTGGTCCACTTTCCTGTTTGTATTCCAGCACACTTAGCAATAATTTTAAAAATTAGGTTTAGTGTGGATCATATTATGATTATAGCCATAGGTATAATCATATAAAGGTAGGTAACCTTCCGTAGGGGTAATAACTGACTGCATTGCTATTTTTGTATTCCCAAAATTCTTCATTCAGTGGAATCCTTTGAATTCCAGTTTTATTTTAGATATATAACAGGTTTATGGCCCATAAAGTTGCAGGTATCTGTATGTTTAAAAGGTAAATATGAGGGTTGCAGTTGGTTCCTAAGTCACAGCAGAATCAGAACATGTGACCTAGAATAATGCAGAAACTCCTGGTGACTATAGCAGTTAATACATTCCAGCTGTGTGAGCAGTTTGTAGTGATGAGGCAGGAACAGAAGCAAGTGGCAGGCAGTTGAGAAAGTATGTCGGTGAGTAGTTTGATCCAACTAAGAGTGAAGAGTTGCTCAGAGTAAATAGCTGGAGAATGTTCTGAGAGCTTATAGTGGAAAGTGAAGAACCACTGGTTCCTTAAATCTTTTGGTAGACAGAGATCAAGTTTGCAGTACTTACAGAAGTTCCTTCTGGCTAGCTGCCAGGGTATTTGAGAAGGTGGAAGTCCCACGGCCAGCAGAGACCCCAGACTCTGGGCTTTCTTTTTCTTTTAAAGTAAATCTCTAACACTTGTAGAATGGAAGCTTATGAAGCAAAATGTGCCGGGCAGCTAATTACAGGGTGTGCTTGTGGGAAGGATAGGGGGACTCCATTGGGGCTGGTACACTGTCCTTGTGTACAGCTTCCTCTGATGGGGCTGGTTAGGTGAAACCCGCCCTATATTTTTTACTAGATTCAGACAATATACATGGAGCTTCCAGGTTCTTTTGGAAGGAGCTTTCTGGCTCATTTTGAAGAAGTTTTTTTAAATCTTTCCTTGTAGAAAAGTGAGTGTTGCCCAGTGAAATAAATTAGAAATCCAGGATTTTTCTTCAGGTATAGTGCCTCAATGGTAACAAGAGTGCAGCTTCTGAGAGTTCCTTGCTACTGCCCCCAGCTTTCTCTCTGCCTTTTCCAACTTGCAATTTCCTTTCCATCATTTTCATTCCCTGATGGAAGAGGGTTATTCCTCACTCTCTTATCCCTCAACAGATTCTCAAAGATAAGTCTTCACTATATTATCTCATACCATTTTATGCAATTTGTAGATTGCAATATAATTCATTTCCAGATTTGCATTGCATACATTCCTGCGAACGGACATCCCACCTTTAATTTCATTAAGTGACCAAATTCTTGTTAAACTTTCATCTATTGCTGATGTTATCCCTTAAGAAAAATAATTTGGGAAAAAAAACCAGCCTTGATTTTTGTAAAATCCCAAAACAGTTGCACAATTTACCTGTAACAGTTGCTCAATTTACCTGTAACAGTTGCTGTTTATGCTTAACATCTTAAACTGTCCTTGGTTTTGCAACATTGGAAAGAGAGAGGCAGGAGAATTTGTTCTTACTCCTATTTCTTTATATGCATGTCACCAGAGCCAAACATTGATTATCCAACTCGGAATATAATACTGTGCACTGTAATCTTGTTGTAAAGTTAATGATGTAATACTACATTAGAAAAATGGTCATTAGATTATGGGCTTTATTTAGTCTGCTAGCAGGTTCTTCGATATTTCTTATTAAATTTTGCCTCAGACATTCAGATAAAAGACAATAAATCCATTTTTGTATTATATTTAATTTCTTGAACATTTTATTGGCCAGAAGGGCACGTTATTTTTTAAAAAAAAAATATTCAAATATATCGAACTATTTTATCAAGGTACCTTAATTTTTCACTAAAATCTACCCTGCTCCATGTGTGTTTGTTTGTTTGTGTGCATGTCTTATAGCAGTTCCTCATAGAGACTAACAAGCTGTTTGTGCACAGTAGTGTCTCAGATATTCCTGTGTCTGGGGAATAGGTGGTTGGTCTTGAAATGTAAATGTTTTTGATGTTTTGTGAATATTTGTTCATGTCACAATATCACAATAAAATATATTGTTAACTACAGAACTGGGAACAGGTAGTTGGGGCTAGAAAGTACAGACTGCACTGCTCACATGAAAAATTAACAGTTGCTAATGAAATGCAGCCTCCCTTTGAGAACAGAACCCAGATAATCGAATTATTTTGGGGAGACACAACTTGTCAATGGACAGGAATACCTATATCTTTATTAAAGATTCTAAAGCTGGAGAATTAAGAATCTGCAAGATGGACCACATCATCAGTAAAATTTGACTCATCCCATTCACATGATCTTATGACAATTTACTTTCACTCAGATCAATGGAAATGTGTTGACTTAACTAATAAGGGATTGCAGTGTGATTGATTTTGGCCTGCTTAGCATAGTTTGGATAGCTTTAAAAGGAGATTAGATACATTAATGGAGGATAAGGCTATAACTGCCACTAGCCATGATGGCTATATTGTCAAAGGCAATATGTCTCTGATTGCCAGTTGCTCCACAAGTGGAGGCAGTTCTGCTGTGCTCAGTTCCTGCTTTCAGGCTTCCCCTAGGCATATGGTTGGCCCCCGTGAAGACAGGGTGCTAGAAGAGCCATTGGCCGTATCCAGCAGCTCTTCTTATGTTCTTATTGCCTTTATAAAGTTTACAAATTCAATTTGGGAAGTGCATAGCTAGTTTGGTGTGTATTGCTATGTCTGTCACCCAGGCAACAACTGGAGAAAACTCGCCAGACTTCCCTGAAAGGTGTCAGGCAGAAATTCTATCTTTCCTTTTCTAAGTAATGGAAATAATCCTTTATTAGCATGAGGAATAGAAACACGATTGGGTTTTTTTCTTGCATGCCTTCTAGTCACCTATAAGGATTTGTAATGTAGTGATTGGTTCATGTAAAAAAAGACTGGGAAGAACCCTTTTCCCAGTGCTGAAACATCCAGGATTTTAAAAGAAGTTGATCCAGTAGATCGTACACTCTTCGATGCTCATTCAGGTCTGGCTGGAGTGTCCAGAGACTATTCATCTATTCTATGACAAATTTGGATGTCTTGAAATAGCTTGAACAAGGAGTTTTAGGCCATAATCCTGTAGCCATTTTCCTGCATATAAAGGTAAAGGTACCCCTGCGCGTTCGGGCCAGTCTTGCCAGACTCTAGGGTTGTGCGCTCATCTCACTCTAGAGGCCGGGAGCCAGCGCTGTCCGCAGACACTTCCGGGTCACGTGGCCAGCGTGACAAGCTGCATCTGGCGAGCCAGCGCAGCACACGGAACGCCGTTTACCTTCCCGCTGGTAAGCGGTCCCTATTTATCTACTTGCACCCGAAGGTGCTTTCGAACTGCTAGGTTGGCAGGCGCTGGGACCGAACGACAGGAGCGCACCCCGCCACGGGGATTCGAACCGCCGACCATGTGATCAGCAAGTCCTAGGCGCTGAGGTTTTACCCACAGCGCCACCCGCGTCCCTTTCCTGCATGTACGCCCCATTAAATTAATTTGGACTTATTTTTTAGTAGGTGTGTAGATGAGTGCACCAACAGTTTCAGAGACTTTCTGTTAGATACCCTTTTGGTTAGAAGAAAGACTATCCTATTCCTTAGGATTTTTGTACAAAATATGTTTTGTACATTTATTGTGCCCTCAAAGAAGAAATAGTCCAAAATATGCCGGGCCTGAAATAAATCTTTATTTGAGTGCACAGAGGTTTTTTTCCACCTTTTTTTCCTTACAGGAATCGGGAATATCTAATTGGGGTGGTGCTACAGTAATACCTGTTTAGGGAGAATCCTATTTATTCGGAGGCTGTTGTGAGCTAAGGGGTGGCAGGTAGCACCATTAGGACTATAGCTGGATGGAAGGTGAATACCAACTTGAGTATCCCCTGTTCTGTTCTCGTGTCTCACTACAAAATATCATTCACCTACAAACCATTCTTGATCTCATAATTTTCAGGCTTTTTGACACTTGAATGTGATGCATGCACACAACTCTTAATAGTGGGTGATTGTAGTATTCACATTTAGAATAAATCTGCCACAAACCCCAAGCAATGTCAAACACATCTTGATATTTTTAACCCCCTTTTACTCTTCTGAGTGATCACTTGATTAAAAATTATAAATTAGCACTCATGGTTATTGCTAGTATCTACTGTGGTACCTCGTGTTACGTACTGTCCCCCTTATGAATGCTTTGGGTTACTCGCTCCGCTAACCTGGAAGTAGATGCCTCTTGTTGCAAACTTTGCCTCGGGATATGAGAGGATGTCGTGCTCCGGCGGTGCGGCAGCAGCGGGAGGCGCCATTAGCGAAAGCACGCCTCATGTTACGAGCAGTTTCTGGCTATGAACGGACCTCCGGAACGGATAAAGTTTGTAACCCGAAGTATCACTATAGTTGTCAAGCCATTGTTCTAATGCACTTTGCCACACTGCAGTATTTTTTGTAAGTGCCACTTGTTCCCTCTTACACCCAACGTGGGTGGTGGCCATATTTGGGGGACACCTTAGGTATCAAGAAGGATATTGGTTCGTAATTTAAAATAAAAATTCGAGAATTAGCAGCTTCTAGAACCTGTTTATGTTTAGGGTGTCAGCTGGTGCAGCGTGAGGAAGAAGAAGAGTTTGGATTTGATATCCCGCTTTATCACTACCCGAAGGAGTCTCAAAGCAGCTAACATTCTCCTTTCCCTTCCTCCCCCACAACAAACACTCTGTGAGGTGAGTGGGGCTGAGAGACTTCAAATAAGTGTGACTAGCCCAAGGTCACCCAGCAGCTGCATGTGGAGGAGCAGAGACACGAACCCAGTTCCCCAGATTACGAGTCTATCGCTTTTAACCACTACACCACATTGGCTCTGGATAATGGAAAGGGAGATAGAAAATTGGTTGCTTTGATACCAGGCTTTCTTGTTGAGCACACTGCTTTATGGAAGTGAGTCGTGGGCAACTTACAACCACCAGGAGCAATCCCTCAACACCTTCCACTTTCTCTGCATCAGGAGGATTTTGGGTATCACATTCACATTCCTGTCTGAGCTATGTCTGTGTTGGCTTGGCCATATCCAAAAATGGAAGATGGCAGGATCTACAAGGACATATTCTATGGGGAGCTGGCTTCAGGTACCAGGCCCATTTGCAGAAAATACATCTGCAACAAATGAAGGCTGGCAACATCAACTCTGCCATGTGGAATACCTTGCAGACCTTGCTCCCAAAACATGCTCCTTTTGAAGCTGAGGACACATTGCAATGTTTTGTTGCAGGTTTCTAAACCAGTTGCAATGATGCCACATTTTTTTGTAGAGGCCACTGAAGCAGGTGAGCTTTGCCCACAACAATTCTAATGCATAAGTTGATCTTATGTAGTCATAAGGTTAATCACTTCAGTGGCGCTGGAGTAATTGGGAGATTTATACCATAGTAAGTGACCCAAACCTCTCTGGAAATGCATGCATTCTTCAGTATGCCTAGAGAGTGACTCTACTGAAAAAGAAGAAATTCCTTACAAGAAGTTGTTACCTACAATACACAGGATGGCTCTTTAATCTTGCATCATATGGTAAACCAGATTTTCAATGTACAGTTGATGATGGACCTTTCATTTATGATATCATTTAACCTTATTTCCCTTCTAGTTTAATAAATGAGGCTATTCCAAACGAATTTATGGCTCTGTATTTCTGAAAATCATGCAATAAATATTTTTTAAAGACCTCAGTTGTTTAACTTATGTGGGGCTATTAACCCCCACACAATTTTGTTCAGAAAAAAATTGTTTTCTGGCCTTAGTTGCTCCACAGCTCTGTTTAGAATTGCATAATCTGTGGGTTGCCGTAAAGTTGTTACAAATTGGAGGGCTGATATAATATGAAATGAGGCACCTCGCCTGAATGTTGCTTTTGTTTCCTCTTCAACAAATTAGCATGTTGACATTTGTCACTGATGGATTTTATTATTTGCTGAAAGGGTTTTAGGGGAGTTTGACAGCATGAATGGTTTGTCCTACAGACTTTGAGAATCGATAAAGGCATCTTTGTTCTTTGTGCAAAACACACAACAGATATCTTATTGACTGACACGCATAAAAAGGAAGGCTTGTATAGCTGTTGCACAAAATAAGCTAAGAAAATAATTTTGAAGTCATTGCTTATTCTGTGTTCTCTCTCCCTTATGTGTCTTTCTTTTTGTTAACATGTATCTCATTAATCAAAATAATGAGAATTGGTGGATGCTCAGTTGGTAAATGGAAGACATTCTATTTTATACCCTGAGCAGTGTGCATACGGTTTGCGGAAGCTGATAAAAGCAAAACACAAACAGCATTCAATTGTATGATTGGTTTATTATGAAAAGTATCTTTACTAATGGAGATCTAAGATAGGTGTTCTAAAATTTGTTGAATGTATAAGGCAAAGATATAACAAACTAACTGTGTGGATGGAGAGAATCTTTGTATGTTAAGATGGAGTTAGACAACATTTGAGTCATGCTGCTTTGTTACTTGTTTCTTGCAGAAGAAAAGGGGAAGACAGTTTATTAGTTCCTGATGTCTTCATTGCTTGAAACTGTGCAGAATATTCAGTAAGACTATGCAGATATTGCATGCAAATCAGGCAGTTTGAAGACTTCATAATTCTATTTACTTATTGAAATGTTCTGTGGCATGGAAAGTTTAACTGGATATGATGTGATCTAGTAAAGAAAAACTATACATCTCCTTTCTTGGTAAACAGAAATTACTGCCTGGTTCTCAAGACATACTAACTGAAGTGTATAAATTTAGGTGCTGGCAATGCTTTTCTTCATTGCCCCAACCCCAATTTTCTGCTAGAAAAACCCGTTGCCAAGCAGTTGAATTTTTTTTTTATTGCTTATAACAAAGAAAGCAATTCTTTTTTTCTTTGGTTTGTGTGACTAGGCACTGAATTTTTAACAATATTTTTAAACATAACATGGGTTAGCACAAAAGGTATCCGGTAATTTAAAATTTTCCTGAATATATTTGATGTATCCCTTCAATCAGATTTCATGTGCTTTATTTCTTTTATGTCATCTTACTAGCTAGCTTGACAGAAGTAGATTCAGGTAGGTAGCTGTGTTGGTCTGATGCAGTCGAAATAAAATAAAAAATGTCCAGTAGCACCTTAGAGACCAACTAAGTTTGTTCTGAGTATAAGAAATGTGCATGCACATGAATTTTTATTTATTTATTTTGCCAGAAATAGACTTCACAGTTAATAAAGGTCCACTGAATCTCCCCCCTGCCCCTTTTTAAATGGCTATTCAAAGCTACATGATTTTCCTTCTGGCCTGAAGAAACGGCATCGTCTTCTTTTTATTCTCAACTTGGATAGATTCTCCCTCTCTGGTCCCTTAGATTTCTGCCTGATTTTAAGAGCTTTCCCAACATATATCAGTAATATTAACATCCATGTGTGGTCAACCAGTACTATTATTCTCAAGCAGATCCTGAGAGCTTTCCTAATGTCACCCCATCAGACTTCCATCTGATGTTCTTCACACCACACCGGCGCTCTCACAAGCTGTACACAAGCCAGATTTAAAAGTTGATTCTGCTTTATTAATTTTGGTAAAGTGATCAGCACTATGAAAATAATTGCAACATGGGTAACAACTCTTAATGCAGCCATGTTTTCATTGTTTGTCTACCTCCCCTCTTGGGGAAAGGGGTTGGCCATAATTTAAGAGGTTAGCCCTCACAAAAGTCAGTCCAGAGCTTCCAGCAATAGCTATGATGGAAAGCTGCAAAGCACAAAATCCATCTGGAGACAAATAATAACATTCATCAGTGACAAATGTGACAAATGTCAGACTGAAACAAAAAACCCTGTTAGGGATTATTTATCATGTTTATCAATTTAGTAAAAGTACTTGGAGGCTTACAAGGACAATGTACATTTCAATCAAAAGGCTTTAGATTGGGTTGTTGTATGTTTGTAGTTATACCATAAATAGGAGCAATGCAAAGATACTCCTCTTCCGTTAATCAAAAGACAGGGCTTCTATTCACCTTTAGAACAGGATCAGAGAAGTGGCAGATGTCCTTTCTGGTTAATTACTTCAGTGTCTTTTACCATATTAAACTGAAACAACCCATTTAAGTTGTGTAAGCCTCCTATGCAATAAAGGGCAGTAGTTTGGTGGTAGGGCAAACACTTCAAATGCAGTTGGTCCCAGGCAACTCCAGGTGGGGCTGGGAAATACTCCTCAAATCTTGAAGTGAAATGGCTTACTGCAGTCATTATTGAATTAGGTGGATCAATGGGCTGACACTATATAAAGCAGACTCCTAAGTGATGCAGCAGCAGTCCTTTGTGAATTGAACCCATGAAAAGACATATTAATTGTATGAACTAAGAAGCCCCAGTGCACTTTGGTATTAAATTAACTGGTTGCCACTGTAATTCCCAGTTCAACCATAGAAATACAGGGAAGAGTAAAACTCTTTTTGGTAACCACAGAGTGGTTGGAAGGTCATTTCAGATTCCTGTGTAACTGGGAGAATGCCTGAGGGCACTGACTCTGTTCTCTACCCCTCTGTATGAACAAGGTTTCCTTGTGAAACTGCTGGAGTAAACTACTCCCCAGGTGACCTTGTCTACATGATATTACAGGTATCAAATAATTCAGATCCTAGGCATAACAATGTGAAGGAAGTAGATTGATTGTGATCATGTACTTCTATCCACAGCGAGCTTCTACGTAGTCAGTAACTTATACTTTAAGCTTGGCCAGGCAATGTAGTGTGTAACCAGGAATGTGTGTGTGCCTCTAAATACCAGTTGCTGGGAATCACAAGTGGAGAGGGTGCTGCTACAATCATAACCATTTTGTGGGTTTCCTGTAGGCATCTGTCTGAGCTCTGTGAGAACAGGATCCTGGACTAGATGGGCCTTTGGCCTGATCCAGCAGGGCTCTTCTTATGTTATTGTATGAGTATGATGGGACCTTGCCAACAAAGGTCCATATAGTTAAAGCTATGGTTTTCCCAGTAGTGATGTATGGAAGTGAGAGCTGGACCATAAAGAAGGCTGATCGCTGAAGAATTGATGCTTTTGAATTATGGTGCTGGAGGAGACTCTTGAGAGTCCCATGGACTGCAAGATCAAACCTCTCCATTCTTAAGGAAATCAGCCCTGAGTGCTCACTGGAAGGACAAATCCTGAAGCTGAGGCTCCAATACTTTGGCCACCTCATGAGAAGAGAAGACTCCCTGGAAAAGACCCTGATGTTGGGAAAGATGGAGGGCACAAGGAGAAGGGGACGACAGAGGACGAGATGGTTGGAGAGTGTTCTCGAAGCTACCAGCATGAGTTTGACCAAACTGCGAGAGGCAGTGGAAGACAGGAGTACCTGACATGCTCTGGTCCATGGGCTCACGAAGAGTCAGACATGACTAAACGACTAAACAACAACAACAGCACAATGATGGGAAGAGGCAAGTAGTGTACCTGGAGCAACCTCTGACCCTGTTCAACACCAGGAAACCAGCCTTAGTAGGAATGCATAGTGCACCCTGCTCTTTGTTAGCCTTTTTTTTTTGCTGGTAGAAAACTAGGGCAGGCTGCACAGCATTGCCTGTGTAGACTGAATATCAGATGTGCTGAAATAAATAGATAAGTGATAAGCTGGTCCTGAAGCTGACAAGCGATAAGAGGAAAATTGTTATCTGTATTCTCAAGGGAGGGAATTGTAATGTGCAGAATCCGTAGAGACTGCTTTCAAAACAAAAATAGGTTTGTCTGTAGTCTCTTGCCGACTGGAATCGAAGTCCGGACTTAAAAGGCTTAGAGCTAAAATTTCAAAGACATCTGTGGGCTTTACCCACATGACTTCCTTTAACTTTGAAGTGAGTCATATGCCTAAAATCATGGTTTTGTGAATTTACTTTTTAATTCAGTACACTGAATTACTCTTCATTATTTGGGGGAAAAGTTCCCTGTTGCTATCTGAATGTAGTGTATTAAATAAAGGAGTTAGCTGGACATTTCAGCAATTTATTCACAGTTACAAAATGTTCTCATACAGAGTCTTTCTCATTTTATTTATATGCTTATGGGTGAAGTAGAGATTCTAGACTACATTGGTAACTGTGAATAAATAGAAAGGTTTGCTGTGGCACAGAGTACATTGGTGTTGCTTTGCTCATATAACATTAAATTTACAGTTCTCAATCACTTGAGTTCAGTGGACTTCTTGGGGAGGAAGAACGGGATGTGAATTTAATTGATTAATCAGTACATACACACACACATACATACATACATACATACATACAAACATACATACTCCTAGGTATGTATAGGATTACAACCTAATTCACCCATATTGAATCCAACTTGTTTTGAAGGGAGGCAAACTTGAAAAAGACCAAATGTGCCATAAAATGTATTTAGGTTCATTTGTGTATTATCATGGAGCTTTCAGAGCATTTTCAGAGCATATAATGAAGGTCAAGAAGAAAGGCTGAGACTCCACAGTGAGGTTTTGCTTGTGTTTGTTTGTCTATTATATTTCCAGACTACTCTTTATCCAAAAAATCACAGAGTGGTTTATAATAGCCATATGAAAATAACAATAAAAGAGTCATAAGATAATAATTAACTTAATACAATCAACTACTTAAAAATTGATTTTCTAGATCCGTTTCAGTTGGAGTTTAGGCCTGGTTTTGGCACAGAAACTGCTTTGGTCACCCTGTATAATGTCATTTGTTGGGAGAGAGACAGGGGAAATGTGTCCCTGCTAATTTTCCTTGACCTCTCAGCAGCTTTTGATGCCATTGAACATGGTATCCTTCTGGACTGCCTTAGTGGGTGGGTAGCAGTGCTGTGTGGTGGTTCTAGTCCTACTTGGGTGGTTATTCCTGGAGGATGTTGCTTGGGGAGTATTTTTCAGCCCTGTGGACCTTCAATGTCAGGTTCCGCAGGGTATGATTCTATCCCCTATGCATGAAACTACATGAAAATGCAGAGGTTTATCCAGAGGTTTGGAGTATGTTGTCAGCAATATGCTAAGGACACAGCTCTTTACATCTGCAGGTGAGGCAGTGGATGTGCAGGACCGTTGTCTTGCCTTGATAATGGACTAGATGAGAGCCAACAAACTGAAGCTTAATCCAGATAAGACTGAGGCACTGTTAGTGTGTGGTTCCCTAGACCAGATGGCTGGGAGGTTGCCTGCTCTTGATGGGGTTACACTCCCTCTGAAGGGAGTACATAGCTTGGGCAGTACTCCTGGATCATCTGCTGTAGCTTGAGGCTCAGGTGGCCTCAGTGGTGTGGAGTGCTTTCCATCAGCTTGGGCTGGTGGCTTTATCTGGACAGGGATAACCTAGCTACTGTTGTCTATGCTCAGGTAGCCTCTAGGTTAGATTACTGCATGGTGCTATACGTGGGCTTGACTCTGATGACGGTGAAAGAGCAGATTATTGGTTTGCTTTTGTTTTTATTATGTATTCTGTGTTTTTTATATTGTGATTCTATGTTGTGAACCACCCTGAGATCTACAGGTATAGGATGATATAATAATAATAATAATAATAATAATAATAATAATAATAATAATAATACAGTTACAACTGTGCAGCAAAAAGAGCATTTCTGTTCAACTGGTCTCATCAAACAAGTAAGATCTATATCCTCTCAAAGGTTATGGGGCCAATGTTAATGTACCATTAATTTAAGTGTAATAGTGAAGCAGAGGTTTAAATAATGTTACATTGAAATCAGCAGAACAGACAAATGTTTAACTTTTATCCAATATGTACATGTCTTTCTGTAGGATAGGTCCAGATTAAAACCACTCTTCCCATCTAGTATTTGTTTTGCAAACAGTAATTAATTTGCTATGGCACAGTCAATTGCAAATCCGTTTTGGGGATAGAAAACTACAATAATGAAGTTGTTCCATGAACATGGCCAATTCCTGTAGCAAAACAGTTTTGACCCTGCAACAGACCAATGATTTTTTGCATATGCAAGTTCCATTTACACAGAATGTGATCTGAATCTACTATTACACAGTGTTACAACTCTTCCTACCTCACCGACCTTCATGATAGCAGCTTTTTCTCATTTCCTCCTGGGAATGTGCTACCTTTGAGGGGTCACTACATTCAGTGCTCCAGAACTATGTTGACTCTTATGCATATAATGCAGAAAGCATTACCTTCTGGTAGCCTAAAAAGACTAAATAATATGAGCCTTGCACTTTGTATATGCCAGTTGATAGCTATCTAATTTATAAAGGGGTGTCTTTATTTCGTTAATAATATGTAACTTGTTTGGATTCAGTCACTTTTAATTGATAAAAATGTATTTGTTTGCACAGAGTCATTTTGGTTGTGTGACAAGTATGATTACCTCAGTCTGTTAAAATTCACTGTTGTGAATTTTATCCCTAATCATACCTGTTTTGGTTTTAAGAACATGAATCAAGTATGTTAGGAAAACCTTTTGTCCTTGTGTGCAGTCTCTCTGTTTTTTTTTGTTTTTTACCAAAGAGCTTCATTAAACTTTAAGCATATACACTAAATTAAGCTAACGTGTCTATGATGTTTTTGTTGATTAAGTAGTACATGAGAATGATCTAATGTTTTCCCCCCTGTGGCTAATTTTCAAATTGGCACCTGTTACTCTCATTAGTCTTGAAGCCGAGCTGTATAGACTTGCTGACAGAGAGCTGAGTCTCATGCTGGTTAAACCATGGTTTGGATTTCAGTTGCTCTTTAAGAGTTTGTTAAGGAAATCTAAGAAGTTGCATCTTTAGATCTTCAATAAATAAGAAAGATTTGAGCTTGGTAGAAGAAAGTATATCTGTGCATTTACATTTGTGGTGGTGGTAGGAGTGGTTCCTGTGTATTCTATGAAATGGTTTGGTCTTGTGGATCAAAATTAATACATATGATGGACTTAGAGGATTCTCATCTCATTTTATATCTTAGCTAAAAAAGAGATTCACACTGAGAGTCAGTTCTCAGGTTCTCTTGTAATATATTCTGTTGGGTGAGATTTCATAAGATTGCCTTTTCAACTGAATGATGTGAAAAATAAACATTAGATTTGATCACTATAATGCCCCTTTTATTGAAAGATGTACCCAAGAGTGCACATGTAGAAAACAAGCTATTAATTTGTTTTCTATAGGGGTATTGGGAGCCACTCCAACTTTCTGGGAGGGATTGCTAATTTTTTGTTAACTGGGTGCGGTTTTCAGTCCTTTTTACTCCACCCATGAACCTGTTCTAGCCTGCTTTTGAAGTTGCCTGCAACTTGGGTTCATGCTGTGTTATAAATTGAAAGCCTAGCACCCTGAGGCTCTCCATAATATAGGAAGACTTGGTCAAATTGTAATCTTTCTTTCTTTTGACTTCAACCAGAGAAACAAGTTAATTTTCCCTAACTGTTACTCATTATATTCACAACTTCATTGTTAAAAGGAAGTTTCAGTTTGATGCATAAAAGAACTTTGGGAGAGGACAGCTCCGAAAACCATCAAGAAAACACATTTATCAAGTCACATTTGCTTGGTGAATCTGCCTAACTGCAGCAAAATACAAGAAGTTTCAATGGTATTCTCCCATGATAACCTGGCAATTCCACAGTGTGAATGAGTGTCAGTGAAAACACTTAAAGAGCACTGCTGGGATTTGAGATTATATAAATTAGGTTGAGATAATTCAGTTACACAATTTTAATCCACTAAAGATATTGTGTCTGACACAAAATTAGGTGTATGGTAGTCTGCCCAAGCGGGACACGGGTGGCACTGTGGGTAAAACCTCAGCGCCTAGGGCTTGCCGATCGCATGGTCGGCGGTTCGAATCCCTGTGGCGGGGTGAGCTCCCGTCTTTCGGTCCCAGCTCCTGCCCACCTAGCAGTTCGAAAGCACCCCTAAGTGCAAGTAGATAAATAGGTACCACTTTATAGCGGGAAGGTAAAAGGCATTTCCGTGTGCTGCGCTGGTGCCAGCTCGCCAGAGCAGCTTTGTCACGCTGGCCACGTGACCCGGAAGTGTCTCCGGACAGCGCTGGCCCCTGGCCTCTTAAGCGAGATGGGCGCACAACCCTAGAGTCGGACACGACTGGCCCGTACAGGCAGGGGTACCTTTACCTTTACCTTTACCTTTAGTCTGCCCAAGCACAACCAAACTACCAGTGTTGTGGAAGAAGTCCGGAATTGGTTAACATTACAACAAGAAGCATCAACTGAACAAGCTACATCAGTCCACCGCTATAAGGCTATATAAATCAAAATCCCAGCACCACCCTGTGGAGAAGTTTCACAAGTGTCTTTGCTACTGGTTTTTTTGCCATGTATGAGGGCTTAGCTTCATATAACTTTCTTACCAAATGCCAGGCAAGTCAAACCTGGAGGCCGATCTGGTCTGCTTCACTGAGACCTGGGTGGATGCGCAGGGTGAAGTTGGTCTCACCTAGCTGTGCCAACCTGGGTGCAACATCAGTGGTATACAGTGGTACCGCGGGTTACAGACGCTTCAGGTTACAGACACTTTAGGTTACAGACTCCGCTAACCCAGAAATAGTACCTCAGGTTAAGAACTTTGCTTCAGGATAAGAACAGAAATTGCACGACCATTAGCTAAAGTGGTACCTCAGGTTAAGAACAGTTTCAGGTTAAGAACGGACCTCCGGAACGAATTAAGTTCTTAACCCAAGGTACCACTGTAGTAGTAGTAGTAGTAGTAGTAATAATAATAATAATAATTAATAATAATAATAGCAGTATTGGATACTAGGGAATATGTATGCTGTTCTTATGGTGTTCTGTGTTGCCCACACTGATGTGTTGTGGGTATTTGTATGGAAATTGTTATGGTGCCCAAGATCTGTGGCCAGGGAAACCATACTTATGATGTGAATATTTTTGTGAAGTGCTAAACACATGCACTGTTCTTCCACTCTCCACGCAAATGGCAAGCTTTGAAAATCAATTCAGCATTCATGTGGTATACAGAAAATCCAACACATGTGGATCTCATCTTAGATTGGATGGGGGGATCACCTTGGTAGCTGCAGGACAACCACAATTCCCCTGGTTGGAGGAGGGGTTGGCACATGACACAGTCACTAACTGCCCCTTTCTCAGCCTTCCCCACTCCTTCACCAGAGTTACTGTGATTGGCACCAGCCCTGCTCTCCCCAGCTCCTCTCTTCCCAGACACATCTTATGTCCTTTGAGAAACAAAAAGAACCCCAAATTTAAAAGCACACAAGTTAAAAATCTGTTACAAATAATTCAAAACATTTTAAACAATTAGGGCAATAATAACAGCAAATAACCCCCCCCCCAAAACAACCCTACCCTAAACTATGCCCCAACCCAAGAGTCAGTTCAGCAGCCTCAGCAGACCCACCTTTCCAGGCTAGGTGGAAAAGGCCAACCAGGCAGTGAACAGGCGTTCTAGGGCTCATAGCCAATATTGTCTCTGGCCTCTTCAAAAACCTCAGCTTTTTGTAGCTGGAGTCAGTCAGGGCCCTGCCCTCCCAGGCCAGGTAGAAAAGGCCTGCAAAGAGCAATAGAGTAAACATACACTGTATCTATAATCAGTGTCAAAAAGTAAAAAAAAGTGGCATCCGCCCTGTGGAATGCTCTCCCATCAGATGTCAAGGAAATAAACAACTATCTGACATCTGAAGACATCTGAAGGCAGCCCTGTTTTTAATGTTTGATTCTATTTTTTATATTCTGTTGGGAGCCTCCCAGAGTGGCTGGGAAAACCCAGCCAGATGGGCAGGGTATAAATAAATTACTACTAGTACTACTACTAGTACTACTACTACTGCGGTTATTTTAAAAGGCAACTTAACTTCACAGGGTTTCCTAATATATTTATGTTTTACATGCTAACTATATTTAAAACCAAGCATTTGAGATTTCTTTTAAGTAGTATTTTTTTCTTAATTTCAAAGTATGTATTAAATTATTAGTATGGTGATGTGAACTCCCAGGCTGGAGCAGAGACTTGATGTTTATATGTATACCGCCCTAAGACCTCTGGGTATAGGGCGGTATATAAATTCAATAACAAGGAGGAGGAGGTTGAAAAGTGGTGTTAGGATGGTCAGACTTAGCAAGAAGCAAACTTTTTTTTTTTAAGTCATAATGAAAAGGAGTGATAATAAAATATAATGGATAGAATACAATGGGGTTTGATCTCCTGATCAAACACATTCATCAAAGTATCTGGAAAAGGTAACTCTGGGTGATTCCTTTTGCTCTGTGCCCCCTCCTCATCTGTGCAAGAGAGTTAGGGGGGTGCTAGGGAAAGAAGAATTATCCCAAACTCCCTTTCCTGCTTCCGCTGATGGAAGCGTTCCATCAGTGAAGCAACACCAACTGGATTCTATCTAGTATACATAACTAAACATGAAAAGCAATGACCAAAAGGAAGCCCACATGGACTGCAGTTAAAAATATGCATGCACATGAACCCCTCAAAATCAAAAGCTCTATTGAGGCAGCAAAGTTTGTTATGTGGGTCTTTTGTGTCCCGAGTGTGAAATTGCACCAGGCCATTCAGGATCCTTGCCAAAGAACAATTGGCACTGGAAGTAATATAGAACTAATATGTCCAGCTCTTTAGACAATTTGTGTCAAAGTTAACAATTACCTTCTGCTGCCCTGTAGTGACACCTAATTCAGAAGTGTCTTTGATAAGTGGCTGAGGATATTGGGCTGGAGAGGCAGCCTACATGCCTTTGGTGAGAGAAATAAAGAGGAACTTTTGAGGCTTGAGTGGGAATAAAGCCCAAGTAATCCTTTCCAAACCCCAGAGGAAGTGCTTTAAAATGAAATTCTGTTCCTGCTGACCTGCTTGCAGTGCAGTTCACATATGTTTATGTACATGCGTGCAATCTTGTTTCTTTCGCCTTCTCATAAGAGGGACATTTTTCAGTATGTGACCTTTCTATTACTTAAGTGAGTGAATCAAAAATAGGTACTTGAAAACATAATCTCTGCCTTATTTCTTCATATAAATACAACAGATGCTTAAAATGCAAACCCCTTCTGTGTGTCTGTTTATAAGGCCTGAAGTTACTTTTGTTTTGTTTCAGCCAAATGGCCAAAAGGCTGCCAGCAGTATGTCTGGAATGTTATTTATTTGGTACATTTCTAGGCTCATTCTTTGTAGCATTGCATACACCACAGCTAGGGGTCATTTACTTAAAAATGACCAATGCAGTACCCCCAAGCTGCACAGTTATTCTTCTCAATGGGGGCTTTGTAATAAAAGGGAGTGTCTCATTATGTACTGTAGCTTCTGTGCTCCCCCCCCACTGCCTTTTTTGTTCTTAATAATTTGATTTGGTTTGGGTGGAGGTTTGCGGAGGTGCTGTTTATTCTTGCTCTTTGTTCTCTGTGACTCTCTTTCTTTGCTAGGGCTTCAGTGTCTTGTGGTATCTTTTGTGATACTAGCTGACTTAACTCCATTTGACCTGCTTTTCTGAATTTTCATTTTAAGACGGTTACTTATAAATGTGCGAGTGTGTTTTTCCTCCAGCAGAAACCACTCTTAAAAACACTGCTCTGCAGACAGATCCAGACAGATAAACTTCTTTCAAGAGAAGTGTGGGTGTTCATACATTTTTGAGGGAAGGGTTGGGCTGCATAATAGAGGTTCTTTGGAACATGGATTAGTACATCTTGAAACTGTCTTCAGGCCATATCTGCACTTTACACATATGGGAAGAAGTTATGCCATAATCAAGGTGTAGCCCTTGATATGCCATGCCCCCTTTAGCTATATAGTTTGTGAGCTGACCTGTGCATTATGTTACATCAAACTACAGGAACAGCTTTGTAAAACACGAGAGCCAGGATGGTTAGAGTGTTGGACTAGGATCTGGGAGACCATGTGTCACGGTCCGCTCTACAGGTGATCGAAGTCCCGGCTGGGGACGTCAGGACCGGGGGCAAGATGGTGGGGTGGGAGCAGGAACGAGAGTCCAGAAGCCAGGGGTCCGAGGGTCAGGAAGCAAGGAGTCACAAAGTCGAGGTCTGAGGGTCGAGAAGCAGGGAGTCAGGAAGCCGAGGATCAGGAAGCAAGAAGCCAAACACAGCAAGGCAGGAAACGTGTTGCTGTGGCAAAGAGCCAAAGGGAAATGCTGACCTTATATCCTTTCCCAGCTCTTGCCACCAGGTGCAGTGAGTTACCAAGCGGCCTCACCTGTGCGGCCACGCCTTGCCTCTCCAGAACAAACTTAGGAAGGCCCCAGTCCTGCGAAGCCCTACTGGTCACAGGGCCTGGCTGCTGCACGCACTCCTGACACCAGGGTTCAATCCCCCTTCAGCCATGAAGCATACTGGGTGAACTTGGGCCAGTCACTGCCTCTCTCACCCTAACTTACCTCACAGGTTTCCTGTGGGAATTAAATGGGGGTGGGGAGAACAATGTATGCCTCCTAGAACTCTTTGGACAAAAAGGTGGGGGGGAAATGCAATAAAATAAATAATAAAACATAGCTAGGTGAAGAAGCAGCTACTTGACGTAAGATGCCACTCAGTAAGTTACATTTGAGAAGCAGAAACCCTGTGTCCTGTGATATTGGAACTCCTTTAGTTAAAATGTCACAATGGCAGGGCATATGACTTCCATTTTGACTGCTGAATGTGTTTAGCTGTATTCAGGAAGGTGGCCGTCATGCTGCCTGACTATCAGTGGAGAAGAAGTTGAGAAAAACTTCGGGATGGGAATAAAACTTACAAAAGAACACCATGTCATATACAAGCTTATGAAATTATATTCTCGTAACAAGCTTTTGAGGCAGTGTAGGTAAGAGATAGTGGCTTCTACCACCCTGTGACCTTAACCGATGTGCAGGTATTTTGACCCAGATCTTCCTGGCCCATGTCCATCACTCTTCAGATTTTTTACTTCACATATTCTCCCAGATTACAAGACAATAAAATTTTATCAATAAGCAATCAACAGATCAAATACATATAATGTGGGAGGGGAGGTTATTGGTTTGTTTTTGTTTTATTATGTATTTTCTATTCTCATTTTTGTATGTGAACCAACTTGTGATCTTGGGATAGAAGGCTGTATACCAATTTAATAAATGATAACAATAATGCGACCATATATCAGTATATCATAGAAGCAATAAAATTACATGCTTCCTTCAAATTTTTTCTTGTCAAAAAAAGAAGCTTTTATAGTTGTTTCACTATAGCTCAGCAAAGATGTGCTCTGCATGTTCTTGTGGTAACCTGGTGATTAATTTCCTGCTCTGCGTGTGTTAGGATGTTGGGGAAGGAGTTTATTAAGTGAATTCTTGTGCAAAGGTTGTGTTAGCTTTGTACTTTGAAACTTCCTTGTAGTTTCAGTCCAATTTGCAGTTGTTCTTCATGGGGAAGTGCAATCTAGAGTTTTGGGGCCACTTCGGAAAAGAACCTGCTCTGTCTTGCAGCTGAGAGAACACAAGGCAGATTAAGGTCAACCTCACTTTATGAAATATTTTGGCTTATCTCCAGCCCTGACTTGTGAATTGAAGACTCTGCTAGTCCTGGTTTTGTATTGAAAATTTTGCTGGTGTGGTTTCAGTCAACAACTGCATTTTCAATCATTTTCTTGTGAGCAAAGAAGATCTGCCATGTGTGCATCTTTAATGAAATAATCCCATTGTAGAATAAATGTACTAATTAAAATAAGCAAGAGTTATATAACATTGACTAGGTGTTTGGAAATAACATCCTGGGTAGGAACAACCTATAAATAATGCAACAAATTTTAGTTGTTTTTTCCTGAAGATTTATCTGCCCTTTACACCCCAAATCCTGCAAATTTTGTAAATAATTCCAGAAGTACGCTCACCATTCAGTTGTCTTCGAGGGAAATGTTACACCAGCAATTTGGTCCTGCTTTAAGTGTTGCATTTAATTAGTAAGATTTTAAAAGAATCTGAAATGTATTTCAGAGCGTGAAAAAAGTCCATGGTTTACAAATTCCAGCTAGCTATATTATTTATTCAACTCCATTTAATGCCTTGTATTAGATATTGGAAAGTGGCAAAGCAATGACTTCATTAGGCTACACAACAAAAGTGGCATGTTTAACAAAAATCCACTGTGTTCACATACACATAGCTGATCAGCCATCTTAGTAGGTCCTGATAGAAGCTGAAATGGGGAAGACTTGTTCAATGTTATTGGAACTGAGTTTTTTAAGAGAAGAAAAAAAGTCACAGATGCAACAATAAATAATATTAACTTAGTTGTAGGCAACCTTTCTGTATTTCAACTGCCATTTCCACGGTCCTCCTCAGATATTTTGCAGAATTGCCTATGACGTTTCTTTGGGTATCCAAACCCTTAATCCCCCAAACCTGTATCATGCATGTCAGGGAACTGCCATCGGAGCCAGAGGGACAGAAAGAGTTCACCCAGGTAACCCAGCCAGGTGTGGCGCCGATTTACGCACGAGCAACCCCTAGAACCATTACAATGCAAAAGGAGGCATTGGGTGGTTTATAGAAATGGCCATATTAATTTCATCCCAGAGAGAAGCCTATAGCTTGAAACAGGGATCATTCATCATTCATTCATTTTTCCTGTGGTACTTTGCTATAGCTGCTCCCCTACCCCAATTTCTGTAACATGTTAGAACAAAATCCATGTGCACTCAGGAATTGACACCTACTCTTGCACGTAGAATGCTGTACAGATCTAAGAACCCACTCATCGACAACTGACAACAGACACCCCCTCAACACCAATGCCTATTTTAGCTTCATTAGGTGCTCACTTTCCCACACTTTTTGTCCTAAAAGCTTAGAGTTTTCAACATTTACAATGTTCCTTTTTGAACGAGAGCCCCTCTCTCTCTTTTTTTTCTCTCTCTTTGTTTTCCCTGGTTGCTTTGATCATTTAGCCGAAAATACCTATGGTCTGTATTCACACCTGCCCTTCTTTTATTATCCTGGCTTAGGCATAAATGCTTCCACTGAAATAAATCAGCCTTGTAATTTGAAAAATATAAAACTTTGGTTTAAGTTACTTATTACAGGTAATAGCTGTTTGATGGTTGAATGTGAAACAAATGCTTGGCAGAATATTTAGCTTGAATCTCTGCCAGAAAACAATAAAGTGCAACCTAATTCCTAAAAATGTCTGAGCTATAAACTAACTGTCATGACATAGCATGCATACAGTAATAACAGGCTGACAAGGCTAATAAAGTCTACATATTGCTATAGCCAGGCAATGCATGCTGTAACAGGTTCATAATGTATTTTGTCCTTCATTCATATTATGCAGCCCACACATCATCTTCATGTCACAGAGCACATTATCTGGAGGGAGCCATCTCTGTGGAACACGCCTGTGCCATGAAATTGCTCATGCCTGGTTTGGCTTGGCTATTGGTGCACGTGACTGGACTGAAGAGTGGCTAAGTGAAGGATTTGCCACTCACCTGGAAGATGCATTTTGGTCAGCCGCACAACAGGTATGGCTCGAATAGTTGTTTTCATAATGTAGAAATAAGGATAACTTTCAGTTTACACATTTACAAAAAGAGCAAATAGACTCCCTGTTTAAGGATCTAAGTATTGCTATACTGGATCAGAACAAACATTTATCTAGTCCAGCACTGTGACTATTTTGGACAGCAGCTGTCCAGACCCCAGGGAATTTCACTAATAGGGTAGTAGGGATAACCTTACGCCCTTGGAATCTAGTAAACAGAGGTATACTGCCTCTGAGCAGGAGGAATCTGTTTGCAACTGTCTTAGGTAATGTCTTATCTAATCTCCTTAAATTTATCATGCCCTTGGCCATGAGCTCGGCTTGATTAACTTCCATATGCAGAGAAATCTGTTAGATGGAATTGTAATTGGTGGTACCTGAAATAATTTGCAACACTATCAAATGTTTCTGTTCTCCCTTTTATCTCTAATGCATTGGTAATGATGTTGTTATGCACTAATTTAGCTATGTAGATGCATCCTGGCAGGTGAAGTATAAATAAAGGTGTGAAAACATTCTTTATCATAAGTAGAAAATCAGTTGTTTGCTGATGAACTGGTAAATTGGTATATAATTCATTCTTCAAGACAACACTGTAATTATTCTTGTGGGTTGTGGGACAGGTATGTTATCAAAGAGAAGACAGAAAGATTTAGGGCAAAAAAATATTCTGACTTTCAAGGTTGTGACTAGCAGTATTATTATACTGAAATAATATGTCAACTGTTTTAACTGAATATTCAGTTAATTTTTTCCAGTCTGGTGTTCATATTCTTTAACATGTTATGTAGGAGTAGGAGAACCACACCTCATAGGGTGGGAACATGTATGGCTGCCCTATACTGACAGACCATTGATCTGTCTAGCTCCTTGTTAACTATGCAGGCAAGGACTCCAATGTTTAACTTAGTATTTAATCAATTAATTTATTTGATTGATTGATTAAAATATTTAATCAATAAAAATGTCTCACAGATTCATTGGACAGATTTTTCTTTAAATGGTGATTTCTAATACAAGAATATATGAGATATGAAAATATAAGAGCAAGAATTCATTCCCTCTTCTTCCATTGCACATGCAGGGTGTTTGCCTCTTTTCAAATGATACCTATGATGACATGTGTGAATAATATAAAAACAAATAATTGGTGCTTCTCACTTCAGCATTTGTTTTCAAATTGAATTGGTTACTTAATGGATTAAATATCATAAGAATTAATTGACTAAGACGTCTTTAGCCAAATAACAGCTCAACTGAGAACCTTTTTTTGCACTCTGTTCAATGCTGGTGTAATTATGCTTTAAAACTTTAGGTCATGGCCACCATCTTGCAGAAAAAACACAAATGGCAAAAAACCCAGTGCCCAGTTCCACTGTTATATGCCTTTGACATTAGTGGTTCAAGTCCCTCATTTGAGCTGTATGCCCCCATGCCATATAGAAGGTGAAGGGACCCTCTGAAGTAGCACCCACAGAAGTCCAAGGGGCTGGCACCGCAAACAAATTATGTATTGATGCATGCTTAGAAGTGCTTTCCATTGCACACATACCATATAGTTCCTCTCTTCTACACAGAGTTTGGATAAGGGCATAAGCTTGGTGATAGAGCAACTGCTTTGCATGCAGAAGGTCTCTTGTTCAATCCGTGGTGTATTTCATTGGGACTGGAAATGTTCTCTGACTGAAAAGCTGGAGAGCCACTGCTGGTCAGTACTAAGCTAGATGGTCTAGAGCACGGGTGTCAAACACAAGGCCCACGGGCCAAATCCGGCCCGCCAGACCTCGTCATGTGGCCCGTGTAGCCGCCGCCGGCCACCAGCCTTCACCTTTTATTCTCGCGCGGCTGAAGGGGAAAGAAGGCGGCGGCTGAGGCGCTAGCGGGGATTGAGGGAGACTCTCGTCGTCGTCGTCTTCCTCCTCAGCTATGGCGGAGAGAGGGGCGCTCGGCAGCCAGCAGGGCTCGCTCACGCCTTCGCTGCACCAGCTGGCATCCAGCGCCTCAGCTTCTTCGGCATCCCCAGCTGCACAGAGCCTTTCAGGGCAGCCTCCGCTGCCGACGGCGGTGCTACAGCAGCAGCAGCTGGCGCCTCCTCCTGCTCCTCCGGCGGCGGCGGCGGCGCCTTTGTTGTCTCAGCCAGCCACTCTTGGACCCGGAGGAGGCTCTCTGGCCCCGGGGGGAGGCAGCTCGGGGGCTCCCGGGTCAGGCGCGATGGTGGCGACGGCAGGGGGCGCCCGGTCCAGATGAACCTTTACGCCACCTGGGAGGTGGACCGGAGCTCGCCCAGCTGCGTGCCCAGGTGAGGAAGTGGGGGTGGGGTGGGGGAGGAGAGAGAGAGACTCTTTCCTTCCTTTTACATTCTTTGGTACCGCCACCGTACAGATTTTATGAATTCAGTGGCCATAGAAATGTGCATTTAATCAACCGATTCCCTGAGCGGTTAGTAGTTACCGTGTCGCAGCAGCAGCAACACATACACAAGAGGAGGAAGAGGAGTCGTCTTTGTGGGCAAGCTGGAGGCTTAGCACGTTTATCTGCTTTTGTTGGGTTGCAAGGTTTCTTTCCCTCCAATCTCATATCTTCTTCTCCATGCCCCCCCCCCCCGCGTCTCACCCCGTTATCTCCCTCCGTTTACCTTCGCAGGTGTGGAAGTCAAGCCCGACCCCACCCACTCCCTAAGACCTACTTGCTCTATCGCCTGCCAAAAAGGGAAAAGAAAAGAAAAAACACACAGAGAGAGAAAAGGCCTCCCTATTTTAAGTATTTACATCCCTCCTCCTTGGGGAATAAAGGATGAAGCCTAACCCTTAGACGTCATTTATCTGTTCCCCATATTTACAAAGTGTGTGTGTGTGGAGGGGAATGATAGCAAATTGCTTCTTTTAATCACACACACTTGAATGTTAAAGAGTGGTTTGCCTTTATGTGGGGCTGTGGGCTGATGTTTAAGTAGGAGTGGGAAATCGAGGGAGGCTGTACATAGTGAAAGGACGCTTGTTCCTCTCAATGGGGGGCAGCTGCACCTAAAAGTTTTCTTACATGAGTGTATGTTGGGGTCCTCGACCTTTGTGGAGAACCAATACCCCCTTCCATCTATGCCTGCATGCCTTCAAAGAGAATGAGTTATATTTTAGCTACCATCTTCCTCCTTGTGCATAAAGGGGGTGTCATCCGGCCCTTTGAGGGTGACCAAACTGCTGATGCGGCCCCCGATGAATTTGAGTTTGACACCCCTGGTCTAGAGTCTGCCTTGGTATAAAGCAGCTTTCTATGGGTGGAATTCATCTAATGTGCCCCATCTGTGAAAGATTTCTGTTTATGCAAGAGGATATATGCCTCTGTTCTTCTTTCCCTGCGCACTCTACGCTACCTGAAATTGTCTGTGTGGGGGTCAGGAGATCTCCCAAAACAAAATATATAGTAATAATAATTTTTATTGGTCATGGTAGTAGGAGATAGGTTAGGTGCCTGCTCTTGCCTTCTCTAAAGGGTGACAGGGTTTTCTCTAAGCTGATGTGATTTCCATTAAAAACTACTGAGAAATTGAAGAAGCCTCTAACAATAAAATGAATATTTGTGTCCCAAGTAGCTGTCAGCTGATGAAGCAAAAGAGCAGCAAGATCTGAAAGCTGTACTGCGCTGGCGACGCCTTAGAGATGAGGTGCAGAACTCTGAAGGAGATCTGCAAGTATTAAGGTACAGAAAAGGCTGTTCACTTATTGTTTCTTCTCTCCTTATCATACTTTCCCTCTCCAAAAGAAGGATATTGGAGTGTTCTGATTAAATTATTGCATCTTCCAAAGGGTTTGTAAAGCAAATTCATATATTAATTAGAATATTTGTGTACCACAGTTTCATTAAAAAAAATCAAAGAGGTTTACAACACTTAAAATACAATACAAAAATTAAAACAGCTCACTATTATGGAAAAAAAGTTTTTCTTTAATTGTCTGAATAATCCTGGTGGCAAATAGAAGTACCATATTTTTTGCTCTATAAGACTCACTTTTCCCCTCGTAAAAAGTAAGGGGAAATGTGTGTGTGTCTTATGGAGCGAATGCAGGCTGCGCAGCTATCACAGAAGCCAGAACAGCAAGAGGGATTGCTGTTTTCACTGCGCAGCGACCCCTCTTGCTGTTCTGGCTTCTGAGATTCAGATTTTTTTTTCCTTGTTTTCCTCCTCCAAAAACGTCTTGTGGTCTGGTGCGTCTTATAGAGCGAAAAATACAGTATACAGCAAAGGTTTGAAAAATAGAACAGCAGGCGTCTGCTCAGCCCCAAATGGAAGAACACTCCACAGGAGCAGGCCAATAACACAGAAGGCTGGGTTAAGTGTTGCTGTCAGATGAACCTCACCAGCTGAAATGTAGAAAGAGAAGACAGGAAAAAATCAAATGGGTTGAGGTTGGAGAGAGGATAAGGAAAAACAACCTAGGTTGCAATCCTATGTACAGTCCCGAGAATAAGCTTTTCTGAATTCAGTGGAATGTACTTCTGATTCAGCATGCATAGGGTTGCACTTGACTTTTTAAAAATGAGGAGGAAGTCTTAAATATTGATTCCAATAAAAAATTCTTTTCTCAGAAATTACTGCTCAATGGAACATATCCAAAGAATTGGTTGAGGGGCTAAGTTTTATGAAGTTGAAGGCACTGGGTATATTTAGGCTGAAGAAGATAAAATAAATTAAAAATTAAATAAGCTGTTTACTGAAGAAGAGATAATGTCATAGCCATTTTCAAATTTGTTTTAAGGCTGTCAGATAAGGGAGCAAATTTGTTTCTGCTTATCCCAGAGCAAGAGTGGGGCAGCCTGAAACCCAAGAGTTGTCTGCAGATTCCACCTCAGAGCGTGGGGAGCTCAGAGGTAGAAGTCAAGGTGGGTAGGAGTGGAATGGGAGCAACCAAAACAGATGGAAGAGAACGTGGAACTTGTGATTAGTTCTCACTTCTGATATTTTCCTCCCCTGGCAACCTGCTGGTTGTATAGAAGGAGAAGTGGGTGGTTCTGTCTGTTTCAGTGTCCAGCCTCGCCCACTGCTGGCTTCAGCCCCACCCATCACTGGCATGCTGACAGGTTACCCTGAAGGAATGGAGCCCTTGACAAAAAAAGAGAGAAAGGTTCCCCACCCCTGCCCTAGAGAATAGGACATGAACCCACAGGTTAAACTCAAAGGAGATTTCAGCTAAACATTGGGGAGAACTTCCTGATACTGTGAGTTGACAGTGGGACAGACTGCCTTGGAAGGGGGTGAAGTGTCCCTCTTTAGAGGTTTTCAAGCAGTTGCTGGATGGTTACCTCTGAGAAATGCTGCAGTAGCTAGGACTTTTGAGGTCAACTCTTTGAAATTAATCCACTCAATCATAGACTCAATCTATCTTTTGCAACCTGAAATTCGGCTTGTCTGTGGCTGCAGAGCAATCTGCTTACCACATCATAATAGGCTACACCACCCCATAGACTTGTGGGTGTAGAAAACTTAAGCATGGGGCAGATTAATTTAAACCATGTTTAAGTGAGGAAATTCTTCTTTGTTTTAATCATGATTTTCATTATTTTTGTTTAATTTTCCTTTTTTATATGTGAATTTCATTCATTGGCTCTAAGCATACTAAAACATGTTGAATTGATTATTTTACAATTAAATACAGCCTTTAAGCTAGATTTTATACTATGTTTACCGACAATGTATTAAGTATAAACTCCAGTGTATAAAGTTGTATGGCGAAAAGTTGAGTTGACTGTTAGCTTTCAGTTTTGTTGTTTCATAAAATGTCTCCAACCCACCAATCCGGTGCATAATTATGCATGGAATTCGGTGAGACTTGTTTATAGTGTTATCCATGTATTTATGTGTAATCCTATGCACAGGATTGCAGCCTGAATCTAATCCAGGGACCTGGGCGGGGCGGGGGGGACTATGTGCAGAGCACAGCATCTTATTTTTTTAAACAGTATTCCCTTATGCTGCGCTGTATGTTAATTTCTAAAGTATCCCAGTCTGAAAAAAAGTTTGTAATGCAGTTCAGGGGACTCACCTGATTGTTGTAACCCCGGCCTTATGCAACAAGCTAAACACTACACATAGAGTACTGACCCTAATACAGAATATTTTCCTGGCTGATATAGACCCAGTAGGCAACACCATGTGCACTTGAACTTTTTCTTATTTTCTTATTTAGCTTTTATCCTGCTATTTCCCCCAAAGATTTTAAGACAGTGTGCATGGTTCCCCCTCATCCCACTTTTGTATTTATAAAATCCCATGTTGGGCAGGTTAGTCCAAGAGATAGTGGCTCGCCCAATATCATCAAGTAAGCTTTGTAGCTTATTGGAGATTTGAATAAACAAGCTTCTGGCAAAGTAGCTGCTCCTGGAATAAATGTAGTTCTAAAAGCCTTCCACGGTGGCCCGGCCCAGTGTCCATCTTCTGAGCCTGCCCTCTACATCAAGTTCTCACATTACTATAGTTGTGTTATAAGCTACTTTCATTAATATTTATTCCTGTTATTGTATATATGCTAAATCAGACAAGTCATACGTTTGCAAGTGTGTAGCTTGACAATAGGTGCAGATAGAGGAAACAGCCTTATCGCTAGCTGCAGCCAACACAGCTGCTGATTGCCAGGATGGCTGGTTTTTTTGTGTATTTTGTTTTGTTCCATTTTTTTAAAACGTGAACATGGCTTGCTCTGATAGGAGGCTTATCTGGACATTAGCTTTCCTACTTCAATTGCTAAGGTATCACATGGGTTTTATAGTGCATTAATTTTACAACAGAGACTGTTTAAAAAACCTATCTTAAAAGTATATAATAAAATTACATTTAACCAGCAACATATCAGAGCAGCTAACAATAGTTTAAAAACACACTAAAACTACATAAAAATAGTAGAGCCGTAAATATAAAACATGGGAAGTTAATATTCCAACAGGTTAAAATAACAAATGCAATTTTTAAAAAATCTAAGAGGTGTGGGGAAATTAAAAGGTATGTCTTGGTGCCACACAGGCACTAGAATCTGCCATGCCAGACTCCCCGGGGATACATCTGAAAATGAGAAGCCATCACGGTAAAGACTCTATCTTGGCTCACCAACAGCTTCATCTCTGAAGGCAGAGGGACTTGAAAAAGGTATTCAGATGAAGATCTTAATACGAGGGGGAAGGACATGGATTACTGGGGCCAAGCTATCTCTCCATCACTCCAGCCTCATTTGATTCCTGCCACTTCGACATTTACGGTATACACAAGGCTGGAACTAAAAGAGTTCCTGAGCTGTGAGTCTGATATTTAAGGGGAGTTACAACCTTATCTAGAACAGGCTGAGTACCACCTACCAACAATAATCTTGTCGGGATTATGTTGTAGTTTATTGGCCCTTATCCACTCTATTACTGATCCCAGATACTCATTTAGTACTTCTGCTCACCCCAGATCTCCATATGACCTCAGTCAACACTTTCATGTAGATGCACTAAAGCACACCACAATATAAACACCAGCTTTTGTTGGACATAACCTGGGAAAAATAGCTAGTGCAAGCATCCCTTAGCTACTTACTCTGTTACAACAGGCTCTACCTGAGAGAAGAAGGTTGCCCCTTTTCCCCCTCCCAACCCTGTGATTTAAACTAAAGAGGTCAGGCACTAGTAAGCAATAGTTTTCTGACACAAATTTGGAAACTGGACAACCATTGATGAAGAATTCACACAGTTTGAATTTGTTCTGGATATTGTCCTCATGGGTGATAATTCAGTGGGCTGAATGTTTCAGGCTTTGTTTTCAAAAACTCTGGCTGCTTTTCTTTGACGTGCATGGAAAATTGCAAACTAAAGAAAAATAAAGAGAAAGCTTAAGTCCTTTTTTTCAATGTATTGGGCATAGATGAAAGAGCCCATTCATCCTTCCAGGTGTAGCCTTGTGAGCTGCTAAGCCTATGTTCAGGTAAGAGCAGCCAAAATATGTTACTGGATGTAATGAATTCAATATCCTTCCTTTCCATTTCCCTCCATCTGAAGTGTCTCCATCTCTTCTAATTTCCCTTTGCGCATAGTGTGACACTCCTGCCTGTGTAGCATGTCTTAGCAGAATGCCATGTGATATGATGTCATGTCTGGGAGAAGAGTTAAGTCGCTTCACACCAGCTTAGAATTGGCTACTAGTTTAAACTTCAGCTGTTTGTGTAGCCATATATAAAGTTACATTAGAAAAATGCATTGCTGTACTACTTTTCCCACGAACGAAGTTACCTGAGTAAGTAGGAAACCTCGTATATAGCAAAAATGCCTGAAGTAAAACAGAACATTGTAATTAAGTGTTTTAATTGTGAGACTTTTTTTTAAACATCCTCGTTGTATCTGTTTATCCAGATCTTGAATTATTTGTGCCCCTTTAGGCCCAAGAAAGAGAACACTGGCGAAGCAAGTGAATCTGGAGCATCTGTAATCAAACATGGCCTGAATGCAGAAAAAGTGTTCATGCAGGTTCATTACCTGAAGGTCAGAATGCTAAAGCCGGTACTCTCAATATGACAAATCAGTATTTTGTACACACAAGAAAGGAATAACATCTTGCATGTCTTGTTCTCCTCTTCCAGGGTTATTTCCTTCTGCGGTCATTTGCAGGGAAGGCTGGAGAAGCTGCATACTTTGCCTTTTTAAAGAACTTTGTGCGGGCTTTTCATGGACAGCTGATCCTCTCTCAGGTACTTGCATCTTTAAGTCAAAGTAATCCAGGAGTTGAAGAACCTTTCCTATGAGGACAAGCTAAGCATTTATGTTTTAGAAGCTTGGAGGTGGGGGAGCGTGCAGCAAAGGGAGCAGAGACCGTTTTTAATCTCCCTTTCATAACCCTAGAACTTTCCTGGTGAAGTTGTAGCCAGTTGATTCATAGCAGAAAAGGGAAAGTACTTATTCACACATTGCAGGATGTGGCGATGACCATGGGCAGGCAGAACTATTCAACTCCCTGATCCTCTGTGGAGGTGGCCATCTGCCCAAGGAACTGGGCCAGCATAGGGTCTGCTGAATTCTGTGTGGAGTATGCTGCAGTTGTGTGGTGGCAATGGGCTTGAAGCAGGTCTCTTGCTTGCAAACTAGAGCCGTGAAAGGATTCTTTTCCCACCCCTCAGCCAACCAGCCTAAGCACCAGGTGTTGTGATTGCAGTGTTGGCTGTGCCACTCCATCAAGCACCACTGTTGCCTGAGGATTGCATCTTTAAAAGGGAACTAAATAAATTCATCAAGGACAGCTTCATTGGTTGGTAACCGTCATGACAAGTGAATGAAATGTCACAGTATATCCTCACCCCCTAACAGGAATGGGCCCATTCAGAGTTCCAGCCAGCCATGTCCTCCTTCAGCATACTATAAATTGTAAACAGCTCAGGAAGGACAATTTATCCGCTCCCCTGGTTTTCCAGTTTTCCATTCCAAGTGGTGCTCGACATTATATGGCTCCTGGAGGCCTCTGAGAAGGTTTTTTCTTGATTTTTTTATCCTCCCCCTTTTGTGTTTTTACGTTCTTCTGGATACTGGGGTTAGTTCGTTTATCAGTTGCCCCATTGTGGCTCTAAACCACCTGAGTTTATTTTTAGAGAGAACGATAGCTAAGTGCAACCTATACAGTGGTACCTCGGGTTACATACGCTTCAGGTTACAGACTCCACTAACCCAGAAATAGTACCTCAGATTAAGAACTTTGCTTCAGGATGAGAACAGAAATTGTGTGGCGGCGGCAGCGGCGGGAGGCCCCATTAGCTAAAGTGGTGCTTCAGGTTAAGAACAGTTTCAGGTTAAGAATGGACCTCCAGAACGAATTAAGTACGTAACCAGAGGTACCACTGTAGAGGCAACCTATTCCTCTCGGTATCAGTTACTAGAAGTGAAGGGCAAAGAGAATTGGAGGGCTGTTACCTTCATGCCCTGGTGGTTGTCCAGTGTTGGAAATGGGATATTGGGGTACGTGGATCCTGGGTTTGCTCCTATGGGGCTTATGTGCCTAACACTAAGGTGGGTGTTCCATTGTTGCTGTTATTCTTATCTTAAGATTTTAATAAAACTTCAGGCAGAGAAAATACATTTGTCAGGGTATGCAAGATGTGTGCTCCCCAGAACTGGTGTCTGGCCATAAAGAAAGCTACAAGGAAGTATGTTATGGATGCTATGATTTAATCTAATTGATCTATCGAGGTGTATCGAGATCTATCGATTAATTGATAGATCTATCGAGGTCTATCGAGATCTATCGATTAATTGATCAATCTAATTGATCTATGATTTAATCTAATTGATCTATCGAGGGCTTCTAATCATGATGTCAAAATGGAATCTTTTTGCTCAAATGCAGTATAGAATCATAGAATTGTAGAGTTTGAAGGTACCCCAAAGGTCATCTAGTCCAACCCCTGCATTGTAGGAATCTCAACTAAAGCATCCATGACACAGTAAATCCCAGATATCTTAATGCCGTTCTCATGAGCCTCCAAGGATCTTCTAACTGCTCTTGGAAGCAGAATGCTGAACGAGATTGACCTTCATCTGATACAGAGTCGTTATTATGTTTCCAACTTTCCCCTTGTAAATCATCCTTAGTTATATTAACACAACCTCTATTGAATATTTCAAAAACTAAACTTTGGTTTGAATATAAGAATGAACGTACAAAAATGAACTGTAGCAACAGAAGCAGATAATCTTTTTTGCCTGCTGCTTCTATCCAGGATGGCTTTGTTAAATTCTTATGGAAACACATTTCAGTCATGCTTTGTTACTCAAGGTTGCTATTCTTTATAGAGAGAAATTGCTTCTGGAGTATTAAAAGGGTCAAGTGGAGGCCCACAGAAGCCTCTCTTTTCATAAGGTATCTTAATGTAAGGTTAAAAATTCAATCTTGGTTTACAGCATGCCATATTGTGAACAACTGCACTGTGTTGAAAGAGAACTTCTGCATGTCATGAGACACATCACCATCAGATAATGGATATTTTCATTTAGACCAAATTAAACGGGCTTATATTTTAAAAAAAATCTTTGCTTTCTTTCTGATATTGACATTAAGCCCATGAAATAAGAATGCCAGCATGCATTCATGATATTTTTGTGGTGACCTGCTTAAAAACATGAAAATAAGATAAAACACAACTAGGTTTCAAGCTGAACAAAATATTTCCCCGTTGTTACAAAACAGAAAATTTCTTTTTACTTCCATCATTGACTGTAAAGATAATTGAGTCAAGATGCACTGCTGAGTGTAGAAAAGCCATATTCAAGATGAGTATATACACACACACACTTTTTTCAAAAGACACCAAAACTGTTCCTACATGTTCTTTATCATTTATTTATTTGGTGGTTAGTTTTATTTTTAACTAACTCTTGCTCCATGGAGCAGAGAGACCTACACACAGCTCCTAAGTGGTCTGCTATCTAGGTACAGCTCCATATGGAGCCCACTTCACTTCAGCTGTTGAATTGTGTGCCTTTAGGCCATTTTTAAAGAATCTTTAGATTATTTTCTTGCAGTGGCTTCCATAAATAAATTCTGTCTTGGGTAGATTTGTATGTTTGTACCTGGCTTCATAAACTATGATTTACATCATGACCACCTACTTCTCTGTTGTCCCTCCTCTCTGCTTGTATGCCAGCTTTCACATTGAGATTCTTGCTTGCATTAAACCAATGTTCTCAATTTTGTCCAAAGGACTGCATCCAACTAAATCATTGTGCACGCAGAACAGCATCTGTAAAAGCAATGGAATGTGCCCTCCCTCAACCCCATGCACTCCCCAAATATGTTATGGGGGTTCCTGTAACCCGCTGGAACAGATTTAATGGAAGTGCTGGGATATGTGGGGGAAGGAGACAGTGGAAGTTACCCTTCACTCACAGAAGTTGTTCCAAGCATTCAGATTTAGATGGACACAACTGCAGAACTTTGGTGTAATTTTAGTTAACAAATCAGGTCAATAACCCAGAATTTGTCATGGTCTGCTTTCTGACTTACATTCCTTTTTCTCATAACATCTAACTTGCCCTAGTTCAGCTCTGTGAGAATTATGGCTAAATTAGGATTTCAGCTTGCATCTCCTTAATCTTAAATCAAATCTTTTTTCATTGCATGATACTAAATTCAAATAGGGTGTTCAGACAGACCCTAAAGGATCAGACCAAAACATGGCAACATAAAACCAAAAGGAGAGATGATAAAGGCTTGGGGGGGGGGAGCAAAGAAAGCAAATTACTTTCTAAAGATAAAATGTTAAAGTTAGAGTTCCACAGTGGGATGTAAGTGGGAACACCACAGAGAGGATGTTTTATAATTGTTCAAAAATAATAATTCAGCTTGGTAGTTAGAAATATTACTTGAATCAATGTAGAGAAATGAGGATAGGATATGAATGAAATAAAATCAACACTTTCCCCAGTACAGTATGGCTTCCAACATTACGCATATAAGTTTTTCAAGAGAGAAACGCAGTGAGGCTCTCTGTGTGGAATTTGCAGAAGCACATTGCCTTCCCATCTACTCATTCTCAGGCCTAGGAAGAAGGGGAGGACTCTTGTACTGCCATCAGCTAAGTAAGGATAGAAGGGAGATTCATATCAAGATGACAGTAGCCACATTATCATGATAGATTTTTCTTAGCTATGGTTACCAAAGCTGGTAATGTTTAGATTCTCTCTGAGCTCAGTAGACTTACTTCCTACCAAATAAGATTCAGATTGGAGCCATAGAAACCTATGGTCCCTAGCTGTTTGTTGAAAACAAGGCAGCAAAATGCATTATTTCAGTTACACATAAAGTATTAGATAGGGTAGGAGACTTGAATTTGTTTCAGATAAATCTGCAGGCTTGATGCGAAATCAATTTGCTTAGCAAATTACACAAATATTGCAAAATGTTGGAAGATCTCTGCTCATAAGGCTATTAGTCATCATTGTAAGATCATATTACAATAGAGTTGCTAATCCACCAGTCATTTTCTTTTGCGCCCCAGCAGCCTGCTGTGAAATGTGGGTTTATAAAGTGTCCAGCTGTTGTGACCAGATGAAACTTTTCAAACATGCTCCTAACCCTGAGGCAAATGTTTACTAATCAAGAGTTTGAAAAATTGTCGTCTTTTTTTAAATAGCTATTGTAGATGTGGCAGAAAGCCCCTGCTTAATTTTACATTTGGTTTTTCATGCTCGGTTCCAAAAAATATGTTTAATGAGAGGTGGGGATTGTTGCATAGGGTGCTGATGTCCCAGGATCCCCATATTGGTGTTGTGATGAGCACCAGAACAAAGGAAAGGAAAGGAGAAAAAGATACAAATGCATTTCTTTTGCTGCCCTTTCCCAGCATTGCATCCAATTGTGTTGCAGCCGGCTGCATTTTTAACCTTTTGATTTATAGTGTTTCCTGACAGTAACGCTGTAGCATAATTCATTTAGTAACCATGCAATCTGTGTATCTCTGGGGGGAAAGAGCATGCATTTCTTGAAATGATGCTGGGATATAGTTCAATAACACAAGATGAGATGGGAGCTCAAGGTACCCTTTAGATTGACAAGATCTGAGGAGGGTCTGTCAACGATGAAATGGGATCAGAGACAGGAGGAAAAGGATTACACTAAGTTCTATGTCTTCACTGAATTTTATTTTATCAGCTTTGGCATTATTTGAACCAGAATCAACTAAAGCCAATGGAAATTTTCTACCCTGACCTTCACATTTAGGAATCTATTACTTGAGGATAAAATGCAGCCAAGTCCAGGGCTTATTTTCTAGAAAAAGAGGTACCAGAACTTGTTGACCTTTTTTTAGGGGGGAGCGCCCAGCCAAACTTGTTGAGCTTTTTATGACACAAATTGCTGGGCTGCAACACCAGAACCTGCCAAAGAACTCACCAAAAAGCCCTGGCCAAATCCATATTTGGTCTCCCACAAATCTGTGGTGAGAATTGTTTAGGCATTCTCAAGTGCCATTTTGTGATAAAACATCTTGGTCATGCCATGGGAAAATTATACTCAATTTTGAGCTCATTGTACAGAGATTCTGAATGGTAGATTTGATTATTTGGCCTGCATACCTCTGTACAGGTAATATATATAAGCACATCTAGACAAATGTGGCTGCAAATGCAGATTTTTACGGGTTACCTGGCATAAATATGAATAAGAATCTTTAACCAAACATCAGATACAGAATAAATAACAGTTTTAAAAGGTTTTAATGTTTAGTATTCCTCTACACCATAAAAAATAATGGGATGGATTCCCAGCATTTAAAACTATGAAGAACAGAGTATAACATCTAAAGTATAAATAATTGCTTGCATTCTGAATACTAGCCTTGTTTCTAGTGGCATTTGTAGTATTTTTCCTAGATCTGAGCCACAGGTGCAAGGAAATGACTTCACATGTGAAACATTAATCAGTTTGCTTTTTTCTCCTTCATTTTGACTGCATGCTCGGTATGTTTTTAATAGTAGTTTTTGTTTATTTTAGTTGAGTAGCAAGAAAGTCTGGAATTTTAGGGCAGGATTTTTTAAAAGTCCATTCTGGTTTCTGTGAGAGAATCCTTTGACTAACACCTTTCGATGAAATTTGTGTAATGAATGGAGTGTTGGTAACTATAAATAAATAGAAATGAGTATGAGTTGTTGATTCCACTAGTGCAGTTAAGGTTGATGTTTAGTTTGGTGATGAAAAATGAATATCTTGGGGATAAAATACTCCACAGATTTTAATTTTCTCATTGTAACATCTGCTTCAACAAGTAACCAGCTGTAATACTGATTCATTTGTTGAGATCATAATTTTGCATCTTATTATTAGTTCAGTCTTATTAATATGGATGCTAAAATATCTAAGCTTTTCTATTGTGTGTGAAAGTGTTCTACAAGTTCCATTTTAACTGATCCTTATCTTCATGAAAAGTATTTTGCTAGCTACATAGAGTTTTCATAATTCTGTTAAAGTAGATATACAAGCATGAAAATGAATGTGTCTTCTTTGTTCCAAAAAAGCATAGCAAGTATTGTTCCAGTTCTATTCTTTTAGAACTCAGCAACTGCAGAGTTGATTGAAGCTTTTTCTGTGACTAAAACTTCATCAGGCAGACAGAAATATTTGCTCCATTGGATCATTGCTTTTGCATTTTAATATTTAGACAACTTGGGATTATTATTGTTTGGCTAGTTAGGATCAAATTTGTTTGTATTCAGTGTCTCCATCTGTCTGCCAACAGGAAGGCATATTGTACTGGCGCATTTTGATAATAAAGACTACCCGGATACATTTGACTCAGCTGGAACAAAAAGAAATGAGAACGTGTGCAACAACATTTTGTCCTTAGCAATTGTTTTATCTAGATGTGCCTTACAGAGATAAAATATTTTCATCATGGTATGCATCCCAATGATTAGCCCATCCTTTAAATGAATCAAATATGATTGCAGTACAATTGAATAATATGCCAGTTCCAAACATTCCGTTCTGTGTTCCAAAGTTTATGACACACTTTAATGTGACCCACAAGTCAAAATTTAGCTATGTATATGAAGGGCTCTGCAGATAGAAGACTTAATTATTAATGATGGGAGGAGAGTGTTCCCACGATCCAGGAATAGGTTTACCTCCAGCTGCTCTAATAGCACCCCAAAGTTCAACCATTTCCTTGCTTCAATAAAAGTGAAAAAGTTGGCATGTACCACACGTAGGCACATTGTGGTAGGGAAAACAAAAGTACCCCTCCGGAGTTCTGTAACCCCTTGGGTCCTTGCAAACACTCTCTTTACTGCGTCATCACTCCTCCTGCATCCCTATCACATGATCTCCTGCACTGTCCCAAAGAGCCCTTCCACCACCATCCCCAGCTAATTTGGAGGGGCAGGGGCTGCAGATGAAGAGGAAATATTCAAAAATCATGTCTATTCCACTGATGAATGCCACTGAATCAAAGAGTCTTCCGTCATTGAGCAGCAGCACTGATCCAGCCCAATAACTATACAGTAAACAAATTACATATTTGACTACACAATAAGAATAGGCAGATTGCATCCTTTTGTGGTGGTGATGGTGAAATTGTGTTTTTCTAGGTATAAAGATTTGTTTTGGATAGTGCAATTTTGAATATGCACACAAAATATAGTAATATACAGTAGGTGGCTTTGTAATTGTTCTCTGTGTTTGTTAAAAGATGCTCCTCATGAGGCCAGAGGAACATCGTCTGGCTGTGAGTGCTGAACGCCGCTCCCTGCAAGGCCCTTTCCACCTGGCCTAGGGGGCAGGGCCCAGACTCACCAGCCCTACTATGTTAAATATGCATTTTGTAGTTGACTTCCTTTGCAAAGTTTTATTTTGAAATCTTTAAGATAATATTTTAGTTTTCTGTTATGTTGCTTTGACTATATACTCTATATTTGACTTTCTTCAGATTGTTTTATGTTTTATTGATTTAATAGGCTGTAAACGGCTTTGATATGTTTCTTAAAAACATAAAGCGGTATAGAATATATAATAAAGAAATAAATTATTGACACTGAAGCCTTTGAAATGTAAATTATTTATACAAGTGGACTTGCAACAAAATGTTGCACTGTGGTGTGTTTCCATTCCAGGTTGTAGCAATTTATCCTGTCCCTCTTCTAAGTCACTACATCCTTCCTCTCTGTCATCCCAAATTCTACGTTTTCTTACCCTTCGGCAGTCAGTCAGCAATCGGAGGCTGCTGAGCACACCGAGTCCTCACTGGGCTGTTTTGGGATTTTGTCTTTTTTAAATATATATATATCAAATCATGATGTTAAATAGGTATGCAAATTATGGTGTTTCCCCAAACCAACTTGGTGCTGTAGTGGCTGCAAAAGGATAGGTACCCACACCTCAAGTTTGGAAATAGAGGGAATGATCCACTCAGCACAAGTATGTTTATCAATTTCTTACTTATGACTTCATATTATGTTCCTGCATTTCGTCTTCTTAATTTTCTAGTTGCCATTGCTAAGTGTTCTGATCTCTTGTGATAGCTGTCTGTAAGCCTTGACATGTCTATTTTAAATGTTATAAAACGGAATAAACAGTTCAAGTATTGTTAAGTGTGTATTTTTAAATTCATGTTATTAAATTGTGGTCTTTTGTTACTCTTCCAGGACTTTCTTCATTTATTACTGAGCGACATCCCACAGCTAAAACGGTAGGTCGGAATCAGCCTGGGAAAGACCATAATGGGTATATATTCAAAATGGGTTTTTTCTCCAGAATCTCTGCAGATGAAAAGCTTGTATATAAATCTTCCATCAACTTATACACAGACAACAAAATTTAATGTGTGGAATTCAGCGTCATGCTATTACAGATAGCATGCACAGACATACCAGCATATCAGCTTGCCAAATGGAACAATTACCCCTCCCCCTTGTGCTTTTTTGCCCCTGAGCCAATTTTGGGGAGTCGGCAGGGGAGGGAGAGAGGGAGGGGAGTCCCTGTTGGGCAAGTAGAAGCCCTGAAGGGGTTTGTTAGGTGAATTCTGCCCAATGTGTTTGTCATGCCTCCTATCTAATAAAATAAAGGTAACGGTAAAGGTACCCCTGCCCGTACGGGCCAGTCGTGTCCGACTCTGGGGTTGCGCGCCCATCTCGCTTAAGAGGCCGGGGGCCAGCGCTGTCCAAAGACACTTCTGGGTCACGTGGCCAGCGTGACAAGCTGCATCTGGCGAGCCAGCGCAGCACACGGAAACGCCATTTACCTTCCCGCTAGTAAGCGGTCCCTATTTATCTACTTGCACCCGGGGGTGCTTTCGAACTGCTAGGTTGGCAGGCGCTGGGACCGAGCAACGGGAGCGCACCCTGCCGCGGGGATTTGAACCGCCGACCTGACGATTGGCAAGTCCTAGGCGCTGAGGTTTTACCCACAGCGCCACCCGCGTCCCTATATCTAATAAAATAAACAAGGGCAATTAATTAATTAATATACTGCCCTTCACCTGCAGATCTCATCTATAGCCCCTCCCAAGAGCTTACAGTGAACTGCACAAACATTGTGGGTGCAGTCCTATACAGGTTTACCTGGGAGTAAAGCTATGGGACTTACTCCTGAGAAGACATGTATAGGATTTCACTATAAGCTTAATTAGTATCATTTGATTAAAGGAAAAGAGAAATGTAGGCAAAGAGAAATGGAAAGCGTTTGATATTCTAAAACTGGAATTACCGTAGTTTGTAGGTCTTTGATTTTAAAACACTTTCACAGTTCTATGGAAACATCCAGCCTCACTGACTTACATAAGCAGGATACCATAGTGATATCAGCTAATTCTTTTCATTAGGAAATCCTTTTCATATTCTTTATAACATAACTGTTATTCAATAGTTTGGTTTAACCGTTTTATCATAAAGCAGACTGCTGGATCACCAACAGTCATGTGTGGTATAAAATTTTATTCTACTATTAATTTGTTTCTGCTAGGATGTTTGACTATATTGTGGAAGCTTTTGTTGTGAAGCCTTGGTTTATAAAATTAACATTTTGTGAAAAACCTAAATTTTTGAAGTAATATGGATTTCTAACCCCCAATGTTGGGGGGGAAATCGAGATACCTAGTTAATTAAATTAGTATGTTTTGATTTTATTAATGTTCTTAGATTTTTGAATAAACTTGATTCTCCTTTTTTATTATTTGTATCAATTTTGATTTGAAATTGGAGGTCAGGTCTAAGAATGTGCCAGGAACATTTTAATTTTAAATAAGAAGGTTGTAATAGCTGTTTATTCAACTTCTTCTTTAAGAAAGTATGGAGAAGCTTTTAGTTTTATGATAATTTACTGTATAGCCGTGAATATTCAACTTCTGCCAGCTTTACATATGCTGCCAGCTTTATATACGGTAAAAAGTTAGTGTAATGCCAAGAGCAACAGAACATGATGTTTATCTAAAACCACACTTTCACCTGCTCCCTGTAGTGGCAACCATATTTTCCCACTCATTGCTCAACACATTTCATTTGCTAATATAATAATGGGAGAAGAGTTACACTTTGTCCATCTGAAATGAAGTATGTGCATAATGACCAAATATTGTCGTTACTGGAATGTATTCACATATTTAAAAATATTGGTCAGGATTCAAAAAGCCATGCAACTAGTTCTGTGAGCCTATGGGAACTTTGGACTTGGGGTTCTTCTTTTGTTTGTTTGTTTTTGGTGACACCAAGCCATTATGCTTCATGGCAGGCTTCTTCTGAAAATGTCAAAGGAAAATGTCAAAAATTCCACTGGACTGGTGTGAAATTTTTGTATGAGCTTAAGCAGTTTTTGGGATCCTAGCCAGTATATTTATTCAGTCTTTTCCAATACTGAAGCTAGGAAATGTGTTTTTCTTGGAAGGGACAACACATTCCCAGTTTCCTTTCTTTTTTCAATATGCATCTGCGATCATTTTGAATCATATTCCTAAGATGACCATGAATTTTGGCAAACCTTGTCCTAAATTCAACAGTTCACCATTATTGTGGTCCCCAGCAATCACATTCTGTGTTGTAAGTGTGAGGGAAATATCTAGACCACTTAATGTTTATACAAGGATGCTGCTACATCGTGCTGATCTGCTTGCAATAATTATACAGGGCACACTAATTATTTCATGTGGCTTATTCTTTTGGCATAAAGTCATTCTTCTAATAGTGGATATCTTAATCAATAAAGTGAAACTAAAGAGATTATATAGAGCCATACCCCAACTGCCGTTATTTCTGTATTGTTGGCTTGCACTGAATTGGCAGCATTCAAGCGCAATGAAACTACATATATATATCTTCATATACCTATATGCTTAGATACATTTAGCAAGGGTTGCTGATCTTTGACAAGGGTGCTGATCCATGCACTGGCAACTGTGAACCAGTGGTCCCTATGCTCTGCAGCACCGTCCCAGCCCCGGAACACAGCACAATCTCAGCATTGGCCGCAACCAGCTGATAGAGAAAGGACATCTCTTTGGTATGTGGAGCTGCATTGGCTGGATCCCGGGTGCAGAGGGATGTTGGGTGGCATGTCTTCGACTGCACCAGGCCTGCCAATGTAGTCTGTCTGTGCTGGGCACCTTCAAGCTCTATGGATTCACTGGGTGCTATGGTGCTCATTTCGGTAGATCTTACCCCTTTAGTTGCTTATCTTCGTTATTGGGGGAGGAAATAATGTTTACAGTGGTACCTTGGTTTGCAACCTTTTTGGATTACAACCGTTTTGGGTTACAAACATGTCAAACCTGGAAGTGTGTGTTCCTTCTTTTTTTATTATTACAACCCATTTTGGGGGGGATTACAACCAGTTTTGGGGGGAGGCCCCATTGGCGAAAGCGCGCCTTGGGTTACAACCTGTTTTGGTTTACAACTGGACTTCCAGAATGGAGTATGGTTGTAAACCAAGGTACCACTGTATTTCTGTACAACTTGTGTAGCTTGTTAGTTTCGCTTTTAATCTAACATCTGCTCTTGGCAAAAATGGTAAACAACTAGTAATGTCAAGTTATCACTTTTAACTTTGAAATCTTACCTTCAAATTATGTTCTTATTGCTCAGAATAACTGTAAAATGGGCATCTCAAGGTATTAGTATTTAACGAAAGCCATTTCAAAATATGTTTCACATACAAATAGCATATACTTCCTGCATAAAAGGTATCATGAGACTTAGGTGTTAAAAATTCTACACCTAAAGCAACTAATAATTAAAAGTAGTTCAGTGCTCTGTGTAAATACGGAAGGAAAGTTTTCTGCCTTGTGAGAAATTTTCTAAAAGGTAGAATATAAAACAACAACAATTATTGTTTAATTAAATTTGTATACCGCCCTTCATCCAAAGATCCCATGGTGGTTCACAACAGAAAAACATAAAATGCAAATAAATTTGATCTATATTCTATGTGCTTACATTCATCTTTAAATACAATAATTTCCATAGCAATCAGACATGCGTGGTTGTAATTTCCTGACATTTTTGTATTCTGAGGATACCTGAGTGTTTTTTCTAGGATACTTTAAGGCACATGATCTGATGGGTGTTGAAAGAAAACTCTATAACTGAGGTGACCAGTGTTCTTAGCCAGTGGGTTGCCTCCATGGTTCAGCTGAAGTTCATTCACCTCACTAGACATTACTGAGCCATTTCTGCCTTTGCATGAAAATGCCTTGAAATAAAACTTTTTGCACTGCCTATGAATTTCACTTTTGTATTTCCAGAATTTTATCACAACAGTGGATGGGTGTAGTTGCTCTTCTCTTCCCATTCTCTCTATTCAAAGCATTTGTTTTAGCTATTAATAAAGTATGACTCTTGATCATCTTGTCTGTTTTCTAAGTTATGAAACATAACATGGTATGCCAATATTGAAATATTTTCTGCTTGTAAACCAGCACTTGTCTATTTCTCTATCAGTCTTAAGATGGCTTAGTGTCATAACTTATTCAAAGCAATCTTGGCAATTATTGTTTTTTGTGGATTTTCAGAGTCTTTAGACTCCTTCGCTGGGCTGTTATTTTAATGCAATCCTGGAAAACCTACAAAATGGTTTATGTTTGCATGTAGATACAGCCTTTATATAGGAATTGTGGCTCCATTTTTTCAAGGCTTTGCACAGAAGTCAGTTCTTGGCTGCTTCCTTTCATGCAAGTTGGGACACTCAATTTTTTGTCAAATCCTCTTACCTAATGCAGCCCTCTGTGCCACATCCCATTATTTTCTGAAGCACCATCCAACCCTTGGGCAGCAGTTCTCAGGGTGAGCAGTAAACTTTAGTGAGTAGGGGGGATTGATGACAATCCTTGACTAGTGTGAGCAAAAGTGCTTTCCTTTAATTCAAAGCCACTACTGGATATAACACTTTGTATTTGGCACATTGGTTGGATCCAGGGGGAGCTTCTTCTTCTTTGAGGAATGTGATTTCTCTGTCTCAGTTGTACAAAACACACAAATTCATTATTCTTTGTTAACAGAGCCTTCTTCATAGGCTTGCTTAACTTGGTCTGCGAAGTACTATGTTCATGGATGGCACTGTATGAATCATAATCATAATCAACAATATTAAAGGGAAAGGCACACTTTAAAAAATGAAAATAAACCCATTCTTTGTTTAAAATCTTTCTCCTAAGTTGTGTTACTCTGGCTGCATCTGGTTAATGGACAATCTAAGTGTCTGGGAAAGTGCTGGGTTTATAAGCAAATGCTAAATTACAGCTCCTTTGACATTCCAGGAAATGCTTTTTACTTTTAGCTTACCTTCTTATCTAAATATTTATGAGGAGACAAGGTATTCCATGGACTGAAAAATCTTAAGAGAAGAGATACAGAACCAAGTTGCCCTGGATGTTGGCTGCCTTTTTAACTTGGTCCGCGTCATCTCTCTTGTGGATGTGTCACTTTCCCTGAACTTCCCTTTCCTTGTGGGCCTCTGCATTATTCCCATTTCTAGGTGTCAAAAGTCCCATGCTACCTTATAATGTAGCTTGGTGAAGCTAAAAGCAACATACGAAAACATATTTTTACAGGTTCAATGGTCATCGTGTGTACTTTGTGGCAAACATGGGTTCGTTGCTATATGACCGTGATGCCAAACTTGGTCCTCCAGCTGTTTTGGGACTACAACTCCCACCATCCCTAGCTAACAGGACCAGTGGGCAGGGATGATGGGAATTGTAGTCCCAAAACAGCTGGAGGACCAAGTTTGACCATCACTGCTATATGATGTGTGAACAGTGGAAGGGACATTGAGAGCTAATTACAGTTTTAAAATTCTGTAAGTTAATCTCTTCATTGCTTCCCTTGCCTGCTTTTGTCCAATCTGCAAGGGACATGTATCTAGGAAATGCCGTTAAGGGACAGGAGTGCAGGGGAGAAGTTAGGCACTACTTGCCCACCACTGCCATACCCTCCCCACCATTTTTTAAATGTTAAGCAGAGAGCTAGGTTCCCTGGCCTTGGCCTTTTGTCAAACGCCTAATTCAACCCAAAGTCTTCCGTTTTTCCTGCTATTTCAGCTCCTTACCCACGTATCTTAGAAGGCAATGGAAGGATGAAATTAACTAAAACAGGAGCTTCTGGTCTAGTCAGTTCCCATCCAGTGAACTTATCCTTTTAAGAACTAAAAACATATTATTGCAAAAAATATATTTTGGGGGGTGAGGTGTGCTACTCATTGTGGACAATATTCAGTACCCACGGTACAGCAAAATAAAAACATTTACTAATCATATTTCTCAGAACTTGTTTCTGCTTTTCTGTAGCACAGCTAGAAATATTATGAAAATCGGGGGGGGGGGGGGCGTTGATCACACAATGGTGGAGAAGACAAAATGTATATATGCATCATGGCCTATGATAGCTTTACATTATCAGCAGTTATTTCTAATCTGTTATCTGAACCTATTTTTATTCCCACTGAGTGTAAATATGGAAGCCTTTGCCATTTTCAGGCTGTTATGCTTCACAAGTACATTCTGCGTTTGCTTGGAATAATTGATGTGATATAGGGGTGTTTTTGGCCAGCGCACAAGATTATTATTTTAGAGTCTAAAGCTAAAGCTATTGAGATTATATTAATTAGTCCCAGGCAGTTTTTTACTGCCCATTTCTGATTTTCACTTAAACAGATCCTCATTCCTTTCCACTCTTCTTGCAAGCTGAAGACGAAAAGCCACACAAAAAGAACTGCAGAACACCTGTCCATTCTTTCCAAATGTTTCACCAGTGCATTTGAGCTTCTTAAACACATGTTGTCAGCTTCCATAACCATTGAATTCATCACTCGTTTTTACATGTACAGTCCAATCTGCTTTTCATTTTCAGGTGTCATGATCTCAGACATTAGTAATTAGAAAGGACAAAACCAGGCTCAAATCAGTTTGAGATATCACTGTTAGGATTGCAAACCTCGTTTCTAACAAAGTGTTGTTTAACGACATATTTTATGTATGTTCCATGAATAAGGTTAATTTTTAATTTTCTTGGAAGGTATGGCCTGTCAGTTGAAAACATTTTCCAGAAGTGGCTTGACTGCACAGGAATCCCAAAGGTAAATGCAAAATATCTGTTCTGAATAGGATCCAGATTATGAATTTGTTGAGCATGTTTTTCAAATTACTGTTTGTATGGTAACAGGTATGGAATAAAATAAAAACCCAGGTTTAATGATATCCACTCTAGCTCTTTAGGCTGCACACATATGGGAATCCATTTTTATCAGTTGCAGATTTCATTTTCTGTCTTCCTCAAAGAGATCCCGCCAAGAGGAAAATCTCTTAAACCTTATTTTATTACTAAACATACTGTTCACTGGAAACTGTTCTATTGCAGTATTGTAGTGATGCTTCACATCTTGTTTTAAAAAGAGGAAGGTATCAGTTTTGTGGATTACTTTTGCCAAAGAGGGGGGAAATTAAATATTTGTTAAATTTTAAATTTATTGACTGTTTCGTCTGTAGTGAGGGTTGTTAAATGGTGTGCAACCTTTCTGAACATTGTACTAAGTAGAGAAAGTTTTGTGTAAGTCTCCAAAATTCTTATTAGAAAATTGACTTAATTCTCAAGCACTATGTGGTAGTAAGATATCAATTATATACAGGATACCCAACTACCTATCCTCTGCTAGATCAGGAATTGCTTATGCGAATGGATGTTGTGCTTATGGTTCCTGATTTTAACTCCCTTATCCAGCACCAGATGCTCTTTATGTGGTTCCCATTGCTGGGCTGGGAATTCCACACACACCCTTTAGCAGATTTCTGACATTGTCAGCTTTGACAGAACCAATCAAAGAACTGAAACCGCTGAACAAGTGATTGGCAATGTCTCATCTGACAGCATCAGCCAGCTGGTGGGTGGGGAGGTACATATAGATCAGTTTTGGAACTGAACTATTTCTGAGCTCTTTCAAACAGGTCTTAAATACTAATTTCTTTATTGTGTCCTTTGGGGGCAGAGGATGCTGGGTCTTGGGCTGTAATTATAATGGCTATTTAGTCTTATACTGTGTGTGTGTGTGTGTGTGTGTGTGTGTGTGTATGTAATTTGATACTTGCTTGTTTTATATACCACAGAATAAAGTATCTAGGCAGTGAACCTAACACATCCATAAAACAGCATAAAAGTCCTTAACATTTGGATAGCGAGCCACAATAATGTATGTATTAAGCTATACATCAGAAAAGGCTCATGTAAACAGAAGGGCCTTAAAAAGGCATTCAAAAGTTAGTACAGATGGTGCTTGCTTAATATTGTATTGTATTGTATTGTATTGTATTGTATTGTATTGTTTGATTGTTTCTCAGGTTTCTCACCTGCCCTTCAACATAAGGTCCCAGGGCAGGTTACAATAATAGGATGTACAGCTACAAAACCACTGCAATGATAAAATATCTAAAACCATTCCAAATGGAACAAGAACCATTAATAGTCAAGGATTTCCACAACTGGTTACTTTTATATTTCTAGTTATATTTCTAGTTACATACTTGTAGATCCTACATAATGCATAGATCCTGCTTTGTGTGCAATGGCCCCAGGTGCATTTTCTGGTCCCAAGGCTAGCGTTGCGTTGGCAGTGACAGCTGGTGGGGCAAACCACGCCACACTGCTGGTTGAGGGGGCAAAGAAGGAGAAAAGACCATAACCTGAAGAGGAGGAAGGGTGCAGAGTTCAGAGGCCTCACTTTAATCCCTCCATCACCTAATGAAGAGTCTCCCTTCAAAAATGGCTCAGTTTATTTTGTCTTCAATGTAAGCAAGAACCATCAAAACTCCTCACAACCATCCAGTATATGGGACCAGTTAATATTCTGCGAATACTAGGTGTTACAGCATTAGCAAATCTAAGTAGCATCAGTAACATGGATGGAAACACTGAGAGCCCCATGTAAGAGCAGTTTGGGTATTCAGTGGTTTGTTTTTTTAAAAAAGAAACCCATCACCCAATATAAAAGAGTCTTTTCCTACATAAACTATATTCTGGCCTCATGCTTGATGGTGCAAATCTTGAATAATATTTTGCTAAAAATAAAGCCTGCTGTCATGAATCAGGGAAGGTGCTGTTTTGTTAAACCTTTCCCACTTCATTTTGAAGGTTTCTTCTACAAATTTGGACATGTTGTACTGGTCTCCCCCCATACAGCAGCAAGTTTGTCTAGTGACTGGATCGCAGTAAGGTTTTCCTGTGCATCACATTATATGCATGTGCTGAAAAACAAGCAATTGTGTGAGACACAGAAGATTTCAGGAGGGCATTTTCCTGAAACCTGCTGGGCCTGGGTTAAATAAGGTCAGCTACATTGTGTTGTTGAATTTGCTGTTTATCAGATCAGGATGTACTGCAACCTCACGAAGTGACTCACCACAAGAGTAGCTTTTCATCCTCCACTAGCCTAATAATGACTTAATGCCAGCAATTCTGGTCTGTGAGTGTAATTGACATGGAGTAGTTCAGAAACAGCTGATTTTAGAGCTGGAAAGAACCTATTAAGCAATGGTGCAGCCTTACATTCCCCAACACTCCTGAAATCAACCATTCCAGTTTTTTGTTCCTGTTCTCCTGTTTGCTCTTAAACATCTCAAGAGCTGTGGTTTCTTTGCATTCTTTGAAACACACTAGCACAAGCCTTAATCATTGAACAAAGTTGTTTCCCCCCCATTCAACATACATTTTCTCTTCTGTCATCTGTTTACTAGTGCACCACCCAAAGTAATGGATGATGTTAAACTATGCACAAGCAATTGCCATGCCCGCTTTAAGCATCTCTCAGTTGTTCAAACAAGTCACAACCAACCCAGCCCTATAATCAGTTCATATAGTTGACTAAATCCTCTTTGGCTGGCCTATGTTTTCTTCTGTCTCTGCTGGAAATGCTGGTGGTTTTTTGTTTTGAAAAAGACATGAGTATGTTTGCTCTTTTCCCCCCCATGATCATTAATAATAATAATAATAATAATAATAATAATAATATTTATACCCCACACATCTGGCTGGGTTTCCCCAGCCACTCTGGGCGGCTTACAGCATATATCAACACATAATAAAAATCAAACATTAAAAACTTCCTGATACAGGGCTGCCTATTAAACTATGTCTCTGCAAATGAAGGGAAACATTTATCTTCCTCATGCATCCACGCTAGCTCCTTTCTCTTGAATTGCAATCCTTTCCCACTTTTTGCAGAGTTCCACATTGCAACTTTTCAGTTTAGAAAAAAGGTAAGGGTGACATGATAGAGGTTTATAAAATTATGCATGGTGTGCAGAAAGTGGATATAGATAGCGCGCCCCCCCAAAAAAATACTAGAACACAACGTTATCCAATGAAGCTTTACACTTGCTTATGTCAAATCACATTTTCCATTTTAATGATCATACACCTAGTTCAGAATGATCTTTTTGTAGTTCCTCATAATCCCCCCTTTTTTTGTTACCCCCATGAAGAACTTGATGTCATCTGCAAATCTGGCCACCTCCTGGCTCAGCCATAGCTCCTGATCATTATACATAACTTAATACTAAGACTTGGGGGAATACCCATCTGAACACCCTTCCTTTCTAAAAACTCCATTTATTCATGTTCTCTGCTTTCTGTCCCCTGACCAATTACTGATCCTTAAGTGGATTTCTCCTATTCCATGACTGCTAGGTTTACTCAGGACTCTTTGGTGAGGGACTTCATTGGCGGCTTTTTGAAAGCCTGAGTACACAGCTAAGTACACTTGCTTATTTATATCTATAGGCTTATTGTCATTTTAACAGGTTAGTTAGACTAGACATATCTTTACAAAATCTACACTACCTCTTCACAAGACTTGTTCTTCTATGCCAGGGGTCAGCAACCTTTTTCAGCAGGGAGCTGGTCCACTGTCCCTCAGACCTTGTGGGGGGCTGCACTGTATTTTGAAAAATAATAATGAACGAATTCCTAAGCCCCACAAATAACCCAGAGATGCATTTTAAATAAAAGGACACATTCTACTCATGTAAAAACATGCTGATTCCCGGACCGTCCGTGGACTGGATTTAGAAGGTGATTGGGCTGGATCTGGCCCCCGGGCCTTAGTTTGCCTACCCAAGTTCTATGTGCTTGTTAACCATATTAAAAATGCATTCTGCTATTTTTCCTGGAGCAGACATCACATGAACTGGTCTGCAATTTCTTGAATCTCCCAGGCTTCCTTTTTTTTTAACAGTATTACACTGGCCAGTTTCCAGTCCTTAAATATGGATGCTAATCTTAGGGACAAGTTACATATTTTTGTTAGAAGATCACTGGTTTCACATTTGAGTTCTTTAAGAACTCTTGGGTGGGTGCCATTGGACCCAGTAACTTGTTTGTTTTAACTTGTCAATAGCCTCTGATTTGTCTTTTGAATTGTCTCTCTAAATTGCCCTATTTAGGTTTATCTTCCCATGGAAGGGGAAGATTTTAACTATTTTATTTCCTTTCATTCTTTATATTATTTTTAATAACAAAGTAAAAACACTTTATATAGCAAAATAGTGCAATTGCAAACAAACAAACAAATAAGTCAATAATTAAAACCTGCCAGTGGAAAAGAAACTGGCACTGAGAGAAATTAAAGAGGCTATTAGCCACTAATCCTTCAGTTTTGGCCAACAGGAAGCCATAAAATGAGCTGAACCTGCAAATGGGAAGCTTTAAATTAGAATTAGAAGGGACTTTTGCTACACTGACTTACTTGGGAATAAAATGATCTTTGCCATGATAAAATACATTCATTGTTGTATAATAGTGGTATATTAAGTACGCCAGCCCAATTTGCTTTACTGCCTGAGATAGAACAGCAAATGACACTCTCACCTCCCCAAGTCAAGTTACCCAAGACTGGCCAAGTTATTTTGCTACCTAAGGCAGAAAATCCTACAAGCACATCAAATCAATTAAATAATCAGCCATTTGTCACCCTTTCATGACATCCCAGATCAGCTGTTTGGGGGTAACTGTTCCTTCTGCCTAATAGTAGCACCAGCTCTACACTGTTTATAGTTCACTTGCAACAAATTATGAATATTCACTAGTATATGAAGGCTCTAATCTAAAGCTGTATATGAAGGCTCTAAAGACTTCTGTCACCATTTTTAAATGAATGAAACATAGGTAAATGGCATTCTTCGAAATATCAGGCCCAAACATTTCCCAACTGATACAATGATCTTTATGTTCTCTGTTAATGGGAATCTATAATCGGGCTGCAGTAACTGGTTACAGATCTTTTCAGCAAATATCTGTTTTTGTTTGGGCTGACTCTTGGACATTGCAGTGTGAGTAGGGAACTGAGTTAGCGCTGAGGTATAATCAGCTATTATTGTCTAATTATGGTTATTTGAAATCTGTCCTCCAGACTTTAGGGAATGCGTTTACCGAGTAAGGAAAATTCTTAAATTTTTAAAACGCCCAGTCAATTCAAGGTATATATTTTTGCTGGAACATATTCAGTTCATTTTATATTTTTTACTTTAGAAGTTTCAACATAATATAAGTGATGTTGGAAAATATTTCTTGAATTGCTCATAACCTTGACTGTTTCCTAGACTGAGAATGTCAGTACAATCCTTTACACGTGTCTATTCAGAAATAAGTCTTATAGAGTTCAGTTGGGTTTACTGTCAGGTAAATAGGCATAGCGTGGGACGCGGGTGGCGCTGTGGTCTAAACCACAGAGCCTAGGGCTTGCTGATCAGGAAGTCGGTGGTTCGAATCCCTGTGACGGAGAAAGCTCCCGTTGCTCAGTCCCTGCTCCTGCTAACCTAGCAGTTCCAAAGCACGTCAAAGTGCAAGTAGATAAATAGGTACCACTCTGACTGGAAGGTAAAGAGTGTTTCCGTGCGCTGCTGTGGTTTCGCCAGAAGCGGCTTAGTCATGCTGGTCACATGACCCGGAAAAACTTTCTGAGGACAAATGTCAGCTCCCTCAGCCAGTAAAGCGAGATGAGCGCCGCAACCTCAGAGTCGTTCACGACTGGACTTAACTGTCAGGGGTCCTTTACCTTTAAATAGGCATAAGACTGTAGCTCAAAAGCATATTTTCACAATATATAAGTTATATTTCAAAGTTGTTGGGGGGTTTATTTGTTTTTTTGTTTAGTTAAAATTGTGAGATGTATTCAGCAGAGAAGTAAAAGCCATTCTGGATCACTACTCTTGCTCAGATTTAATGTTTGCTATTTCTTCTCATTCTTTCTCGTGCCTTTCAGAGACTTTGGTTTTGAGCATGATTTATCTTCACACAATGAGGACAGTTAAACTGAAGCAACCATCTAAAAACCTCATTATTTGTGTAGGTCAGGTACATTTCCCCAAAATGGGTAATACAGATTTTCTGCCCAGTAAGCATATTTTATAACCCATCATTTGGAGACTGTTTCCCTTTTTTCTGCTCTACTGAAGCTTAACAGTTAGTCTTCCCGGTGCCTTAATTTTGAAACTTAAACTCACCTGCACTTAATTTTTGCACCACTACACTGTGGATTTATATACTGAAGGTTCCATCCACCGGTTCCATGGCCAGAAGGCAGCTTGTGCACACAATCTTTCTCTTCCCCCTCTACAGCTCCTGTAGCCGCAACACCTCTCCAGAGGGTTAGGGACCCCCCTGACTGCTTTGAGAATTTTCTGATACCAGGAATCTTGCAGACAGCAGAATACTTCTTGTACAAGGTTCTTCTGCCCAATTTCAGGAGATCCTGCCTCCCCTGCTGCTCAGGAGGGGCCCCAATCTTTTGGAGAGCCTTTTGGGGGGCTCAAGAAAGAATGGCGAATCTAGTCTAGCATCCCTTTCTCACGGAGACCAACCAGATACATGTAGGCAACTGGTTTTTAGACTTATTACTGCCTGCAACTACAGAGGCAGAGCATAGCCTCCATGAATTAAGCTACTTTCCAGAATCCCCCTCCTGGATGCCTTTTTAAAAACCGGTGTTACATTGGCTGATTTCCAGTCCTCAGGTTGAGTTCTTTGAGAACTCTTGGGTGGCTGCTATGTGGACTTTGTGGTTTGTCAGCTTTTGTTTTGTCTAACAGACTTGTCAATGAGGTCACCACAATCTGCCTCAGACTGCCCTCCCGCAAAAGTTAGTTCAGGCACTGGGATCTGCCCTATATCGTCTGTTATGAAGTCAGATTCAAATAATTCAGCCTCTCTGCTGAATCTCTTCTCCTCCTTTAGTACACCTTTGACTCCTTTGTCATCCAAGGGTCAAACTTCCTCCCTAGATGTTCTCCTGCTGTTAATATATTTAAGGAATGCCGCCTTGTTCTGAATGTTTTTAACAATGCGCTCCCCCCCAAAAAATATTTTTTTTTTTTGTATCCCTTACTGTCTGCTTGCACTTTTTCTTTCTGCCTAAGTTTGTGCTCCTCCCCCCCCCCTTTACTTGGTCAAGACTTCAGTTTTTTGAAGGAAGCCTTCTTGCTTCTAATAACTCTTTCAGCTCTGCTTGTTAACCATGCTGGCATCTTCTTGTTCCTCACCTTTCTTGATCTACAGCATACACTCCAGTTGATCTTTTAATGCCATGCTTTTAAAGAACTTCCAACTTACAAGTGCTTTGAAGTGCTTTAACCCTCTTAGCTTCAACTTGCTTTTTACCAATATCCTCTGCTTAGTTCATGGTGGGTTCATTGTTGCTTTTGAAACCAAATGTGACCATACTGGATTTTTTTGGGCAATTGATCATTTACATGTGTATTTAATTTAAGAGCATTCTAGTCACTCCTCCCAATTAGCTCAAACTTCCATCGCACACCAGGTCCTGGAACACCACTCAAGATTAAGTCCAGGGTCACTGATCCTCTGGTCGGTTCCATGACGAACTGTTCAAGGACACAGTCATTTCGGGTATCTAGAAATTTTACTTCTTTGTCATGACTGGAACACATACATAGCCAGTCTATGTGAGGGTAGTTGAAGTCATCCATTACTACAGCATTTCTACTTTGGGATGTTTACTTGATTTCATTCTTCATTTTAAGGTCCCACTTCCTGTATATCCTTCCCTGTCCCTCCTCTGAAGCTCATATCCAGATATACCCATATTTCACCACGTCTCCTTGTTCCACCAGGTTTCTGTTATGCCCACTATATCAAGGCCATCGTCTAAGACCAAGTCCTCCAGTTTACCCTTCTAAGTTCTCTGGCACTTAGGTTATCACCTGTAGTGTGTGGGCCTCTCTGAATTGCTATTCTGTGTCCCTGCACTCAAAATGCCTAGCTCTACGGCTTCCCCATTATATTTTCATCAATGTTATCTTCACCACAAGGGAGACTGGACCCTTCTCAGCTCCTGTCGGCTTCCCCCCTGCAATCAGAGGGAGGAGAAGAGGGAAAAGATCAGTTGTGCAAATTGCTTTCCATTTGTACAATCATTGGGTACAATCCAGAATTTAGATTTAGCACATTGAAGCAGAAAATCTAGTTATGAAAACTTACTGTTCCTCCCCCCATTAACAATGAGGTCCAGGAATAAAGGTATAGTACACCTGAGGCAGCATTACTCACAAGAGCCCGAAATGGGAACATGTGTTCTCTTTCCTGAATAAGCCTATGAACTGGATCCCTAAGGTGTTTATGGTAGCTTTAATAAAGCTTGAATATTCTTTGTGGTTCGCCTTTTTCTGTTAATCACACTGCTAAGCACAAAAGCTGTGTTATGTGCAGAATGGTTGAGTTTATCCCTAGTAGAAAGGAAATATGTTTGGTATCTACAGAACAATAAGAGTTTGCTGCCTGGCTGGTCAATGCTGGATCAAGTTCACATTCCCAAGCTCCCTCTCCCACCTACATATGTAAGGGGTGGAAACACAGAGGAGGGAGGAAAGGTCCGTTCTTGCACAGGGATGCGAGCTGAGACTTTCCTAATATGGACACAGCTGAGCCTGCATTATATTGAAAGCCTATTTTAATCTGGGCCTTGCAAAAACATCCCAAGAAAAGCAAAGAGATTAGCTACCAATTAACTCTTGCTCTGTTTTCTTTGGCCATCCAAAACAATTCAAGGAGGAGAGAAATATGCTGCCCCTTAACTGCTTTTATTTTAGAACACTTCAGCAGTCGTGTTGTTCCTCGTTTACTAAAGTTCTCACACAAATATTCAGTGTGAACATTTTCCTCTGTATACAGTAAGTAAAGGTAAGGTAAAGATACCCCTGCCCGTACGGGCCAGTTGTGTCCGACTCTAGGGTTGTCCGCCCATCTCACTCTAGAGGCCGGGAGCCAGCGCTGTCCGGAGACACTTCCGGGTCACGTGGCCAGCGTGACGAAGCTGCTCTGGCGAGCCAGCACCAGCGCAGCACACGGAAACGCCGTTTACCTTCCCGCTATACAGCGGTACCTATTTATCTACTTGCACTTAGGGGTGCTTTCGAACTGCTAGGTGGGCAGGAGCTGGGACCAAAAAACGGGAGCTCACCCTGCCGCGGGGATTCGAACCGCCGACCATACGATCGGCAAGTCCTAGGCACTGAGGTTTTACCCACAGTGCCACCCGCGTCCCCTCTGTATACAGTAATAAACAGTAAAAAACACACACATAAAAAAACAGTAAAGAAAAGGAACAATAAATTTCAGCCACTTGGCTGCTGATTTATAAAGTATATAAGGTGGCTGTAGAATTTAATGTGGTGGTGAATAGCCACTCCCGGCTCCTAGCTTCTGTTCTCATTGTCCTAAGAAGCCAGAAAATACCTCCCAGGATTTAAGCAATATAGCTCCACAGGGCAATGCATGTCTGCTCATTTCAGAGAAACTCTTACGATGGCCATTTACAGTAAATACTTACACTCCACCCCTTTCTAGCTCTTTGCCAAGATTTTCAGTCTCTGGAGACTTCTGTCATGCCAATAAAAGAGGGCAGCTGAGTTCACTTCAGACAGCGTGACCTTCCTCAGCACTGACTGTTTTCAGCATCAAAGATCCTTGATAGATTGAAGTGGAGACAGTGCGGTTGCAAATACAATAGGTATAAAGAGATGCCTGCCAATGATAGCCTTCTATTGATTCTAGAGATGTTCGTTAGCTAGCATGGCCACAAGCACTACAAAACACTTCTGTAGTTGTAATACAAATCTGTTATTTCCAAATTATAAAATACAGGTATTTGGGTTTTTATTATTTAGATGGGATTGGCTAATAACGCTGGTCATATGTGACCCTGTTTAGATGGACACCATGCTACAACTAAATGTTTATACAAGCTTAACTCTTATTTCTAAGTGTGATTCTTGAGAATAATAATAATAATAATAATAATAATAATAATAATAATAATTTATTATTTGTACCCCGCCCATCTGGCTGGGTTTCCCCAGCCACTCTGGGCGGCTTCCACAGAAACCAAAAATACAGTAAAATCACACATAATATAATAATAATTTATTATTTGTATGTTGTGGGAGATCATAGGCACATACAGAAAATGTTGTTGGAATTGTTATTTTATTTAAATCATTTTCATGCTGCCTTTCTACCTAAAGAGCACGCAAGTCAGCTTACAAATTATTTAAAACAGTAAAGGGGGCATTTAAAATTAAACTGAGTGACATGTGTTTTATTTTTTATATGTAGAGCACTTAAACTGGGTACTTTGCAGGGAGGCAAGGCTCACAGTAACTGAGATGCAAATGGGAAAGGGAGCTGGAAAACTACGGTATGTGATGTGCTGTATTCCAGCCACTCACAGTTTACTGCATACTCCTCAAAGAAAGAGCTACATGTGGACTCAGGCCTGGCTGATGACAGATACTACCCAACAAATCCTTGGGGAAAAGCCATACCTTCATGGCAGAGCATGTGATTTGCATGCAGAAAACCCCATGTTGAATCCCAGTTAAAAGGATCAGGTTGCAGGTGGTGTAATGATGATGATGATGATGATGATATTACTTATATCCTGTCCATCTGGCTGGGTTGCCCCACCCACACTGGGTGGCTTCCAACAGAATATAAAAAACTTAACGAAACACCAAACTTTAAAAACCTTCCAATGCAGGGCTGCCTTCAGATGTCTTCTGAAAGTCATTTAGTTGTTTATCTCTTTCACATCTGATGGAAGGGCATTCTACAGGGAGGACACCACAATTTCAGATTGATATTTCATGGTACATTTCAAGACTCTTTAGCATTCAAATAATTTTCACTTTTTCTTAAGAGTAAGAATATATATATAAAAAATGCCAGCTGTGCTCTTCACTTTGAGGTGCTGTATCTTCCTGTGATGCCAACACACATCCCTGTTTAGTGTGATAACCCATCTCATCTGCTGCCACTGTTCAGTATAAACTGGTGATCTTCCCAGAGCCACCTGTTTGGCTGCTATTGGGAGCAGGATGCCACACTAGATGGACTGTGTGGTCTAGAAGGGCAGCTCTTATTATTGGTGCGTCGTCATAGCTGATCTAGAACTCCTATCTCCTTTTAGAAACAGCCTTTTCCTTGCTACAAGGCTATTCCCATTGCTTTGATTCATACGCATATCCAGTTATGTCTGCATAATAACCACACTGTTATCACATATTGGGCCAGAACTGAGACAGTGAAATGCAAAAGGACTGTAGTAACCCTAAGGATCAGGTTGTGAGACTTTAAACCTGCTGGGCCACAGGAAGCTGCCTTATATGGAGACAGTTTCTGGCACGCGGTTTTTCCATGTCCTACCGGGAGAGCCTGTGACCTTCTGCACACAAAGCATGCTCATATAACCCCTGCCCTCTGAGCAGTTCCTAGCACTAAATAAATGTTAACATTAGTAATGTATGTATCTTTTCTGTAGCATTTCTAAGATAGAAAGTGATTCACACCATTGATTTGCATATTTTGAACATGATGCATTTGTCTGAGTAAGGGAAACCTGGAAACTGCTAGTTCATGAAGCTTATCAGTCACTCTGGGGCCACATTATGTGGACTGTGCGAAAACTACTGTTTCTACAAGCATTTTGAGTACAAATGTGGTAATAATTAAAAGACCAAACTATAGGGGTGGGGGCTAATCACATGAATTCCAATTAAGTGGTTAAGACCAATTTTAGGTGGGCCACGTCAGAAAAGTAGTTTCCATTTAGCACAGGTAAAAATGTATAAAGAGCACCCTCCAGTTAGTGAGGTTGGGTTAACTTGCTCAAATCTGCTCATTGAGCTTCATGATGGAAAGGTTCTTCAGCATCCAAATGCAACACTTTAGCAAACTCTGTAGCTAGAATTTTCAAAGTGGGAGTTAGTTCATGATGCATTCTTTGTTGTTTTTGGACCTGAAAGCATTGGCAAATCGTGTACCAAACATATGCTTTTCAACACCCTTTCCTTTGATTATTGCCTTTTTTCCTATTAGCCTTTGCCCATGAAATGGCATAATCGTTAACAAGTAGCAGCTTTCAGTTACTACTTGTATCCTATTATATGTAAAAATAAAAAGCTGAAATAAGATTTTCTACTGTGATATCTCCATTAAGTCATTCTTCTTTGAATAATATATTTCATGGTAGTGTTGCTTCTATTTAAAGCAAGGAGTTTGATCTTGGCTTTGATCTAAAGCTTTTGATCTTGAAAGGTTATTGTGGTAATAAAGAAAAGGGCAGGACAGTATCTTTTTAAAAACTAAAAGCAGTAAAGTTAAAGAGGTGGTCAAGATTTAGTGTGCTTTCATTTGACATACATTTATGTTGTGACATCTGTTTGTAAATGCATCTGAATTCTATGCAGGAGAAAGTCTGCTTTGTCTGACTTTTCAGAAGTACAGATTTCTTTTTTGACCTTTCAGGGAATTCATAAATGCACATGTAATCTAAGTGTGCCAAGTATAATTATTCCAGAGTTATGTTCTTCTTTGCACATATAACTGGAAAATATGAAAGCACAGCCCTAAATGTGAAGTTTAAAAAGTCCAGCTCTTCGTTGCCGGTGACTTCCCGTGGTTTGAAGTTTTCCTTGAAGCTATCAGTTTAGCAAGCAAAGAACCTTGAGTTTTCATGAGTATCATGAGTCTAGACATGTTTACTTGGTAATGCAAAGTTCAGTTGCATTTACTCCCAAGTAAGTGTGCACAGTATAGGGTTGCAGCTTTAAAGCAAAGCACTGGCTTTGCTGATCTGAGGCCTGATGGAGGAGTCAGCTGTGGAATGCCCATGATTAATAGAAATGGCAGGATTCCAGTTGCAAAAAGCAAACTTAATGCTTGCTTTTAAGATGCACTTCAGAGTCTCCATGGGATTCATCTGATACAGTTCTGGATTCCACAGAGGTCAAGGAGGTATCTGGAGAGGGGAGTTTTGAATTATTATTTGCATTGCAATGTATTTTCAACAGTAAGAAAGTTAGAAAGTTTGTTAAAATACTTCTGGTTGGAATTAGGGCTGATAATAGCTGCCTGATGATGGCAAATAATGCATTACAACAAGCATTCTAATACAAAATTGAATGGTATAATATGAAATATGTAGCTCTTGCTTTTCTCTCCTCCCTCTACTTCTGCAGCCTCTCTTTTTCCAATCTGTATTTTCAGCTTGTATCCGAAACATATTTATCTGTATACTTTATAGCAGGAAATGATTGTTATTTTTCTCCAGCAATGTGAAATTAATTGAGCCGAGCTCAAGCGAGAAACCGTATTTTCCCTTTATGGGCGGAGAGCTGAAGTTGAGAGAGAGAGTGAGAGAGAGAGAGAGAGAGAGAGAGAGATTTGCCCCTGGTTAGCTGGCGAAGGCAGCGCTTGCTGACTGTTCGGGGATTTCTCTGTGTAGTTCGGCCTGGACCGCACAATTGTATTCCAGGCTGATCGCATTGACTCTGCTCAATCCTCGTGTGCATGCAAGACCCGACAACCTGTCGTCTGCACGCAGTTTTAGGGAAACTTCGGAGGGAAGAGGGTGGGCAGTTTGCTGGCAGTGAACGATTCCAAACCGAGCCTTTTACGCAAGGCAAGTGGAGCTGGGCGCAGAGGAGACAGACAGACGGACGCTATAACATTTGAATAGTGACGTGAGCCGCGATTGCCGGGCTAGCTGCTCGAGAGTAAGTCCTCCCCACCCCTGTACCTTTTGGCGACGGGTTGAACAAAGCCGATCCGGTCTCTGTATACCCTTAAGGCAAGCTCCTCCTCTCCTCTGATCTCGGAGGCTGGAACACGAAGCGGGAGGGGGGGTCCCCTCCTTCTCTCGTAGGTGTTTCGTTTCCTAAGGAGGTCCCTTGTGTTGCGTTGCAAAAAGAGGCACGGCGGCACTTCGCTCTTTGCAGCCCGCGTATGCAATCGGGAAGGGGCGTCCATAGCCATCCCTTAACCCAAGCGAGAATGCTGCGCCCAGGGCGAACGCCACTAGATCCCAACCGCGCGTGCAAACAGGAGGAAGGCGCACCAAGCGCGGAGAAGTTGCTGGTCGAGTCAAGGTAGTGCTTTCTCGCGCGCCCGCCTCTCCCTCGTAGCGAAAAAGAAACGAGAAAGAGGTGGGCCAGGCTAGGACTTGGGAAATGTCTAGGTGAGAGGGACTAAACAACCCGATCCCCCGAGCTCTTTTGGTTTGCTGCGCGGAGGTAAATAAAGAAGCGGAGCGGTGAAAGTTTTTGCGCCAGATCTGGGAGCCTTCTCAAAGAATCTGTGCATCCGATCTCGGGGAATTTGGAGGCGAGGGGCAAGGAGAGAGCGGATCGCACCCCCCAAGCGAGCTGCCACCTAGAAAATCTCAGTAAACTTGCACTCTATTTGTCTTTCCCATCTAGCCTTTGCTGGAAGAGAGTCAGGCTTGGCAGGATTGTCGGCTAGCCCAGCAAGTGAACGAAGAGGTAACACGCTTATTTTGGTTAATAGTGTTTTCTAGGCTTACTGTTGTTTTTCCTATCCGTGCCTGCCTTGAGTCTTTGCTCTGTAATGTTCCCTTCAATTTATATAAAGAAGAGTGTCACTTTAAAATCTGCTGTTCCTTTATATTAACTCTGATAATTCAAGTATGCCTTAGCGAACCTATTATGTGAAGCTGAAGGTGTGAGAAATGGGCAGCATTTTTTAATTTTTGGGAAAAGTGCAGCCAGACCCATAGACGCTACTTGGAAAGAAAGTCCCATTATGTCAGTGGCACTTGCTTCCCAGTAGTTTTTAGAATGCTCTTAGAATTTTGTGGCTATACAACAAACTGTTTTGATATAGCCTGGTCTTTTCTTTATGTTTCTAGTAAGAGTGCTACTGCTGTTGTCTGCATTTGAGCAACACACACAATTTACTGCATTAAGATGGGGGTTGGGGGTTGGAATCCCTTTAGACCAGGCACAAATTACTAAATGGATTATCCAAGAGCATGATATTGCAGACTGGAAAAGTGCTTTTCACCCCCCTCTCTCCATTTTCCTCTTCTTTTCCTTTTCCGGTGAAGCAATGGAAAAATGTGTCTTGAGTCTGTTTATAGTTTCTTACTCATGCTGAATAGTTGTACTCGGGTTGCCTCTTCTTAAGAAAAGCTCTTATGATTTTGACCTGTAGGTTGCAAAATGGATTCAAGTAAATCAGAGAGCCAGAAAAAGCAGCAAAAGGAAAAGGCGATGCGAAGAAGTTGGTTTCCAAAAGGTATGGGCTCCAAGCGGGCATCTATTCTATATAATAACCCAAGAAGTTAAAGACAGAAACTTTTAAACGAAACGGAAACAGTACAAGATAAACCAATAAGGCTGTATAAGCATTAGCTGGATGAAGTATCATTTTGTCTAGCAAGATTTCTATCGAATACTGTTTGATACACTGCATTCATACTCACTGTGCTGTCCTGGTGGAATGGAGAGCGTTTGAGATAGTTTTTAGGGAAAACGAGCACCTTCTCAGTAATTTGTTATTGGCTCTTTATACACCCAGGTAAAATATTTCTGCCTTTGAGAACAAGTCTGGTCAATGTCTTAGCGATACAGAAATGAGGAATATAGCAAATAGGTACATTGCAGGTTTCAAAATAGAAATAAATTATTGGTGGTGGCATGTATTAAGGTGTTCAACAGGTTTGGTGCAAACCAGTCCAAATGTAAGTCCAAATTAAAAAATAAAAATAATACAACTATTGTAAGCAGTTCTTAGCAGCTTGTTTAAGGAAAGCATGAAAGTTTTGCCTGGTGGGTACTTTATTACTGTTGTTTAGTTTGAATAACATTTCCTGTTTCAGCAAATGGTATTGCCACAAACACGTTGAGTTGTGCTATATGTTTGCCAGGATGTTAGTTATGGATGGCCTAGTCCATGACTAATTAAGCTGAAATATTTGGATTTAAGGTGGTTTGCAGCACAATCCTGAGCAGGTTTTATTCTGACGTAATCCCACCTTTTAGTGGGATTTACTCCCTAGTCCAAGTTCCATCGAAGTAAGTGTAGCCGGCAGCCCCCTCCTAGACGCATTTACATGTAAGTCTTACTGATTTTTCTGCGCACAGAATATGCCTCTGCCTGATTTTCAGCAAACCCCATGTCCTCTGCAGACACCTGCACCATGGCCCAACTCACCCCATTCTGTAGGGTTCTCTGACCCTCAGGAGAAGCTGTTTTTTTGGAGAGGGGCGGAGGCTGCCAGGGAAGGAGGGTCGAGAAAGACACTGCCTACTCACCCCTTCTGCCATTAGTTTTTTGGACCCAAGCCAAAGACTGTGACTTAACTGTTTTGTGAATTGGGCTATTGTTGTACAGTGTAGATTGATGAGTAAGTATCTTGTCGTGTGTTGAATGGCTTAAAACAAAACTGCTTCCCAGAACACTTAGTAGTAAAAATCCAATGTTGAAACACACTAGAACCTCTGTAAAACTATTTTTTCTCTTTTAGAAAAAGGCTTTTGGGTTTTCTTCCTTTCTTCCTTTCTTCCTTATTATTTTGGAAGGATTAAAAAGGCAATGTGTTACTTTGCAGCCGGATGATTCATTGCTGGTTTTGTAGCCAAGTTCTTGCTGATAGTATGGCTGCCAACTCCTGGGTTATATTGCCTTAGTATGGGCATTACTGTATTCGACAAATGTTTGCGGATCGTACAGCTCCTTGTGGTGTAGCGGTGGGAGATGGACAATGGAAGAACTGAGGAAATGGATTATAGTTCAGTTTCCTTTTTGTGATAAAAGATGTGAGGGAATGATCTTCTGATTCTCAATCAATTTGCTAATAATAAATTGCAGTCTGCCAGGATATTACATATTTAGCATGTACGCAGAAATGGATTCGTATTTCCAAGGCGGGGTTTAATTGCTTCAGCTGAAGGTTGCTTCTGCCTGCTGTCACTATAAACAAGTTTGTTTTCTAAGATACTGGAGCATTTTTTGTACAGATAAAATTAGTAAAATATTATAATTATTTCAGCGAATACTAACAAGAAGCAACTAATGCTTCGTCAAGTTCCAAAATCATTAATGTTACAGGTGATACTTCAACGCACCGTTGACTAATGGATATGCTCTTCTTTGTCACAAGAAAATTAAATGAAAATGTTCAGATTTTTTTGAATGCTGGAATTCAGCCTGCTGCTGTTTTTAATGTTTGCATGCTTGAAGTGACTTTGGAACCTACAGTTCGCAAACTCCAAGAACTGATGTGCATTGCTACTCAAACCCAAGAACAATCTTCCTGCTTCATTTAGGCGACAATCCTAAACCATCTTAACGTAGAAAAAGGCCCATTTTATTCCATGGGACTTAATTCCCAGTAGATATTATTACAATTGCAACCTAAGGCATTCAGGTATTGCGTGTGATTTGGTTGCCATTTTGTAAGCCAACTGCTTGAAATAGAAGGGTTTTTTAAATGGAATAATTTGTATTACACCCCAAGCACTGAGATTAAGGGGTATGCTCTCTCAACTTATTGTTGGATGGCAATGCAGCATGATCTTTATTTCTTTATATAATATTTTTTATCCTGCTTTTCTCTCTGAAAACAGAGATGACAAAAATAGTTCTTGGATTTGTTTGTGTTTTGTTTTTAAAAAAGCATTACACTACACAAGGCCAGTACTAAAAAGAATCCATTGATTTGGGGGGTGGGAATTAGAAGAAAAATGGCCACAGAATATTAAAATTAATGTTCAAAGAAGAGCCATGACTAAGTGAAACAAATGAAGAAGCAGACAAATCAAAGGTTCACTGGAAAGGGAAAGTCTTCAGGCAGTGATGGGACCCTGGCAAAGTTCAGACACAAACTAATTTCCCCGTATATGGAATTCCACATGCTGGGTGCCGCAGTCATAAAGGTCCCACTCTCCCTGGCACATGCTGCTTTAAAACTCTTCCAGATTTATGGTGTGTAAAGGCAGTCATTTTTTGGTGGGGGATCCAGACGAGAAGCAGGTCAGAAAAATAGATTCAGGGCATTCAAAAAAAGATATTAGCAGTTAATATGGGCTCAACACAAATATAGCTGAAAGACTGAACAGTGCTGGCCGTTTTTGCTGTAAAAGTCCTTTGTATTCTCTCTGACCTAACGCTCCCCATCGTGTGTCGTTCCATTATAATCACAACAAGATAATCACATTACCTGTACTGGATGAATTACTTTTGCCGTTACAGTGGTACCTCGGGTTAAGTACTTAATTCGTTCTGGAGGTCCGTACTTAACCTGAAACTGTTATTAACCTGAAGCACCACTTTAGCTAATGGGGCCTCTTGCTGGCGCCACGCCGCCGGACCACAATTTCTGTTCTTATCCTGAAGCAAAGTTCTTAACCTGAAGCACTATTTCTGGGAGTCTGTAACCTGAAGCGTATGTAACCTGAAGCATATGTAACCCGAGGTACCACTGTACTAACCTGTGTGAGACACCATGAAATCAAAGTTGCCACCGATGCACCTTGAGCATGAAGCCTCTTTATGTCAGGTAACTTTTCTTTCCATGGAGCAAAAGGTATTCCATTATGGAAATAGTTTTGCAACAACTAGGTAAATTATGCTTTTCAACCATCAAAGTTCACTTTTGGATTTAAAACAAAGCCCTGAAGATATCAACCATTGGGCAGTGTCTGCCTAAATAGATGCAAAACCATGTAATGAACTGCTGTAAATAGAGACAATTTTTGCATAATTAGCTCGTTTACACTTCTTTATTTTGCTTCACTCCACTCAAAGTCCTGCCCCAGGATTTTGCTTATTTTTGCCTCTCACACAAATACTTAAATTCCCCCCTTTTACTTTCCCATTTCATTTGACTCCCCCCCCTATTATTTTTAAAAACTTTCTTATATTTGTTGTGCCTTTTTCTTGCTTTTACTTCTCTAATCTAATATCACTATTTCTGCTTATTAGTTCCCTTCCTCATCCCCTGTTGTCTCTTTAAATTTTTTTTCATACATATCCTGCTACTTCTGTCCTTCGCCCTTTAAATTTCTCTCCACAACTCGTCATAGAGAAAAGTCTAGTACAGCTCTGAGGGCCTGTGTAGGCTGAGGAGGCAGCTTATAAAATTAATAGGTACATTAAAAAAAAAGTTAATCTAAAAATGCCAAGGGAGGAGCAAAAATTGAAATCAAATAAATGGTTGACAAATATATTTAAAACCCTCAGCGGTCAAATAAATTACCCATGTACAAAAGAGCTGTTATTAATGAATGTAAGAAAAGCATTCTAGGAAAGGGCTAATAGGTATATTATAAGATTAATGACCCTTGAAAGAACAACAAAGCTGTTTGGAACATGGAGGACTTCTTAATTTGTGCACTTAGTTGTCCTTTGACTTCACGAACAGTGGGATACGTGATTAACCATCATATTAAAGAGGTTAACAAAATAAAAGTTATTTTCTCTGTGTGTAGAAATATGAAAGAGAAAGAATAGGAAGAATTAATATGCTATATATCTGATAGGTATTGTATGTTACAGAGTCTCCACATTCTGCACTGAACACAGTAGATTTTAAGGCATTTTACATCTAATCCATGTGGCATTTTGGTATACCATATTTACTTGAGTCTAATGTGCCATCGAATCTATTGCACATCTCAACTTTCAGAACCTTGAAACCAAAAAAAGTGTTTGCTGGCAAATGTACGGTAAATGTACCATCAAATCTAGTGTGCACCTTAATTTTTGCAATGTAATTTGGCCAAAACAGGTGAGCATTAGAGTAAATGTGGTATTTCTTTTTTTAGACTAATAGTCTACATATTGCATACATGTGATGCTGGTTAAATGTGTTGGCATTCAATAGTTTGTGTTTTGAAAAGCACGCTGTTTTTGGCTCATTAGTAAAATTATAGTATGTAATAAAGCTGTTCAGAAACCCTTGGAGGAGAAGCTTATAGCAGATATCTCAGTCATAGTTCAGAGCTACCACTTGGCGTAGCCATTTTCTGAGGCTTACCTAGGGGTTGGTGAAATGGGCCTTTGACAGGGACACAGGCCTGTATGTGTGTGTGCCTGTGCAGAATCAGCTATCAGACTATGAAGTACGATGTGTTTGTTGTGTGTGGCGATGTGCTGCTGCTGTCGCAGCGAGAGCAAATACAGGAGACGTTTCCCGTTCTTCTCAAACCTCAGCACAAAGGCGTTCATTTTTTTTTGTTGCCTTCTTCCTCGCCTTGCCCTCACTTCACCCTCGCTTCAAGTCTTTGGACCTCATAAAATTAGCAATTTCTAATGTGGCTATTGCAATAAGCTGATTTTTTTTCTGGAGGGCTGATAAAGCTGTTTACCGAGGGTGCAAGGGAGCATAGCTATTCCTCTGGTCATCTTGACACCGTATCTGTTCAGAATGCATTTCATGGCATGCTAAGTGCAGTTTCCTTCTCCTCTACTTAACAACAACAAACTTCTCTTCAGATCAGATAAAAGTCAAGGCTAAAGAGAGCCAGTGTGGTGTAGTGGTTAAGAGCGGTAGACTCGTAATCTGGTGAACCGGGTTCGCATCTCCGCTCCTCCACCTGCAGCTGCTGGGTGACCTTGGGCTAGTCATACTTCTCTGAAGTCTCTCAGCCTCACAGAGTGTTTGTTGTGGGGGAGGAAGGGAAAGTAGATTGTTAGTCGCTTTGAGACTCCTTCTGGTAGTGATAAAGCGGGATATCAAATCCAAACTCCTCCTCCTCCTCCTCCTCCTCCTCCTCCTCTTCTTCTTCTCCTTCTTCTTCTTCTTCTTCTTCTTCCTGATCTGGCAGCTTCCCATAGGTAGAGAGATTTTGACAAGGGGAAGCATTCAAAGATGCATCTCCTCATCTGTATTCTGAAGCTGTAGCCCTTTGGGGCATGTTCTGTGTTACACACACTGTGGTGTGTAGGTTGGTTCTGAGTTGCCCTTGGTTCCTTCACAGTTACTCTGATCAAATGAATGTGGAAGAACAAGGTGCTGTGTAAGTGTGTACATGAATAAAAGACTTAACACCAGGTTCACAATATGTATGGATCTATAAGATTAAACGTAGGTGTTGTTTTTTGGTTCACTTTGTTTTAACTGTACCAGACTTTCTGTTGCAATTCAAGGTACATCGCACGGTTATAGCTCTTAAGTTCCAAATTTATGTTGCACCTAATGGCATCATCAGCGAAACAATTTTGAACACCCTTTGGGGTATTATTGAAATACTTAGTTATTATATGTCCACATGCATGTATGTGCATACCTACATAAACACATAAATCTGAGATGGCCATTTTTTAAATTCAGAAAATACAAACCAGCATGGCCATGTGTTGGAAATAGCTTGAAGTTTACATAGAATTGCATCACTTAATTAGTGTGGTTCATTGCCAGCAGCCATTTCCCTCCTGCAAAGTGAAAGATTAAGGCCACCTAATGCAAAACACAAGTTTTCCAAAGAAATAAAGACAACAGAAGTGTTGTGTCTTTTATTTGAAGGAAAAATTAGCTGCACTGCTGCAGTACATCCTTTTTATTTGGTGGTTCCTCTCTTTGGAGACATTTTAATGAGTTACATTTATATAAGAACATGAAAAACTATTAATCTTATGCATGATTGTGCCTTAATACTATTACATATAAGCATGTTTCATATATGCAAATAGCTGTTCTAGGAGACCTAGTTTAGGGTAATGCCTTTAAGTCTAGAAGCACATTTGTTCTTTATAAAACTTCTAAGATGTTGCTGCCCCTTAGGCTGGTGTAGAGTTTCAAGTAAGTGGAGAAAAATAGAGAAGATGCCAGGAAAGAACCACACATGGCCTCTGCAGAGGTCTTTAATTGGTCCTATAAGCTGCAAAGGTGAGAGAATGTGTTGCTAGCAGTGGGAAATTAATTCAGCCCAGCCATGAGTAGAACATTGCAGGCCATTCTGTAGGTAGGTTTGCCAGTACTGAGGCTATTCCAGAATTTTAGATTAAGTACGATTCTTCCTGTCTTAGCAAGACAGTGTGAGTTCAGGGCAGCCTTTCTCAACCTGTAGGTCCCCAGATGTTGTTGAACTACAACTCCCATCACCCCTAGCTAGCAAGGCCAGAGCTCAGGGATGATGGGAGTTGTAGTCCAACAACATCTGGGGACCCACAGATTGAGAACCGCAGGTTCAGGGCAATATAGTACCTGTAGTCTTGAGGACCAGGCTTTATGACTGATGTTCACATCTCATCCATTACAACGCTTTTGAACCTACTTCAACAGGACTGCTATGATAGTGTGCAAATTATGTCCATACAGTGTCTGGAAGCAAGCTCAGTGTTATGAGCTGTATTCATGCTTCCTGATTTTTGTAACAACAACAACAACACAACAGCAGCAGCAGCAACAACAACAACAGTAACTCCTTAAGTCTTTTATTTAGTTGTATTCCAGTTTTAACCAAATGGCACTTTAGGAAGAGTAGCTTAAGGTTAATTTCTACTGATACTGCCACACTATCTTGATGTTGAATTTCCACTAAAAAGCGAATGAAAATTGATAGGCGGTACCTGCTGAAACATAGGACGTTAGGTAGCTTACAGTGAGAACAAAGTAGTAAGCAGACCATTAAAAGCCTTAGTTTGGAATCATCCATAGTTTTCATGTAACACCTGGACACTTTCCTGAATCCATACAACAGTTCTTAGGAGATTTATCTGCTTCTGGGTATGAAGACGTTTAGGCCAGTTAAAAATCAAAGTTTTCCCTTTACGGCAGAGATGGGTAATGTTATTGGACTGCACCTGCTGTCACTCCAGCCCATTGGCCCTGCTGACTGGGCCTGATGAAAGTTGAAGTTCAACAGTATCTGGAGAGCCACAAGGGTCTCCATCCTTGCTCTAAGGAATAGTGCCAAATTGAAACCAGAATAGATGCTATCAAGAGAATAGATGATAAGGGCAAAGGTCGAGTGGCAATTTTTGGAGAAAGGAGACTGGTTAAAAATAGGGTAACTTAGCGCTATACTCTGTTAAAATAAAAGTGTCACACTCTCCTGGAAGCCAATATGCTACCTTTTGTTGTCCTTCCTTCCATGCTGTCTTGAATTAAGTCTGACTATAAAACCATGACTGTGGCCTGTGATGGTTACCCCCAACTCAAATTTAAGAAGGTGTTCTTGAAAAGTACCCTGGCAAGCCCATGCTGAAGGAGAGTGCTTCCAGAAATACGTTGTTGTGAAAGCCTTGCTGCTTCTGCTTAGAAGCCTTTCTACATGGTCCACATGTTTTCAAAATGCTAGCCTGTACTTTTTCTCCATTGAATCTCAGTTTACCCAGTCCATGGAAAATCTATTAAGCTATTTTACATCCACAGTCACACTGGTGTGAAAGCTCATTAGTGCATTTGTTTTGGTGGATAATAATAATAATTTATTATTTATACCCCGCCCATTTGGCTGGGTTTCCCCAGCCACTCTGGGCGGCTTCCAACTGAATATTAAAAACAATACAGCATTAGACATTAAAAACCTCCCTGAAGAGAGCTGCCTTCAGTTGTCTTTTAAAAGTAAAATAGTTATTTATTGCCTTGACATCTGCTGGGAGGGCGTTCCACAGGGCAGGCGCCACTACCGAGAAGGCCCTCTGCTTGGTTCCCTGTAACCTTACTTCTCGCAATGAGGGAACCGCCAGAAGGCCCTCGGTGCTGGATCTCAGTTTTTTATGTGTGTGGTCTGTCACCACAACCTAGCCCTTTTGTTTCTGATGGCCCGAACAATGCAAGGGTTCCTATTTCTACTGAAATTTAACAACCGGCTTCAGAGGAATTGTTCTTTCAGGATCTCCACAGTACATCAGTGGTGAGGATAGCAAATGGCTGAATAACAATGACTATCTGAGCAGAATGCCAATCACATACACATAAAAACTGGATTTGAATGGCCCATTTGCAGTATAAACATTCCCTGCATAAACTCCTTTCCCAATTGTTGCCATGTGACACCATATTCCTGTGTTAATGGAACTAGTTAACTAGGTAAAGGTAAAGGTAAAGGGACCCCTGACTGTTAGGTCCAGTCGCAGATGACTCTGGGGTTGCTGCACTCATCTTGCTTTATTGGCTGAGGGAGCCGGCATGCAGCTTCCGGGTCATGTGGCCAGCATGACTAAGCCGCTTCTGGCAAACCAGAGCAGCACACAGAAACGCCGTTACCTTCCCGCCGGAGCGGCACCTAATAATAATAATAATAATAATAATAATAATAATAAATTTTATTTATATCCCGCCCTCCCCAGCCGAAGCTGGGCTCAGGGCGGCTAACAACAATAAAACAATACAAAAGTACAACACAAACAACACTCTAAAATCATTCATTAAAATTAATTGTGCCTTAATACTATTTTATCTACTTGCACTTGACGTGCTTTCGAACTGCTAGGTTGGCAGGAACAGGGACCGAGCAACGGGAGCTCACCCATATCTTAACTTGAGCAGGAATATCTCATATCCATAAAAGAAAACATGCATTTCTTGCTGTTTATCTTCTTCCTTTTTGGACTGTGGAAGTGGAGGCAGGTCCACCTGGCTCCAACTCATATCTTCCTTTCCTCAGTTGTCAGCCCTGCTGCCATTAATTCAGCGTAATCTCTGCCAGTTTACCATTCCCAGCTGTTTTGTGTTTAGAATCCATAAGTTGGAATGATTCATTAATTAAAACATCAGTAGGATATATATGGCTTATCCAATCATCAAACTTACATTGCTTATGTTTGCTGCATTATATCCCTTTTATCATAAATAATATCAATTCTATGTAGTATTGGGTAACACTGTTAAACTTTCCCACATTGTGGTTTTTCTTCCCCTGGGAAGGGAGGGTGAAAGGGTGATGACGAAAACATATTTTGGACTTCCAAGTTCTGTTGCGTATCTTGTACATCAGTTATTGCCTACAAACATCCCACGTGGAAATTTGTTTGAAGTGTTCTTTTAAAATAGAGATGGTGCTGTTCCAGTGATTGAAAGTAGATTGTCTTTTCATTTGTTGCCTCTTGTCTATTGCAGATCAGGGAGATTCTTATAATTATTTCTTAGATTTTCTTTAAAAATATATATCCATTTTGATTTTCTCACGTACTGGGAAGCTGAAAAGCATTTAGCTCTCTATGTCTCTTGACTGATGTCAAAATCCCACATAAAGCAAAACTCCTGAGGTTGTTTTGTTGCAACCCTTTCTGCTTGAATCAGGAAGATCAGAAACAGTTCCTTCCTTACTTGTTTACATTCAATTACTGCTCCGTCCTGGATCTGTACTTTTATCTTCCCCCCTCCCTCAAATTCATGTCTGGTGTAATAGATTTGTGCATTAGATTATATTTTATGGGCAAGATCTGTGTTTACTGAGGTAACTTTATTGTAGAGAAAATAATGGCCTTGAAAGCAAAATGTGTGGGTCTTTAGTAAACATCTCATTAGTAGAAGGGCATTCTTTATCAAGCTCAGGGCAAGCTAGACATTACGTTATTCACATAGCTTCCTTTTAAGTACAGGATTTTTCTTTTGCAAATAGGGGGCTGTGATTTGGATCGGGTCCCTAGCATGAGGAGAAAGAGGACTTTAGTCTCCTGTACTCACTGCACTCTTGATCTGAATTGAGCTCCCCACACCTGCTATTTGGTGGGGGGAGGCAGGTTCCCATTTAATGTAATAGTAGGCATGGGGACAATTCTGATGGGAATCACACTGGAGCGGAAAGATAAAAAACTTTGCAACACTCCATGCCAGGGAACTCTCAATCCTGCTATAAACCCTGAGCTTAAGGGCAACTATGTGTTTAATGTAATGTGTAGTTTGACCTGCAATTCAATATCTTGCTTTTTGGTTATCAAACTGCAACTCAAATGCCATTGTCAGATGTGTGAATACAGCCATTTGGGCACCACAGACAGTTTGCAAACCCTTCAGCATACAACATTTTTTGATGGAAGTGTTTCACGCATTGATTCACTTATTGGCTAAAATGATACCAAGTGATTGTATGCTTGTGATATAAACTCCTAAATCCAACTGACTGAAAGTTGTGAGTAGCTGTTCTTGTTCTCTCTGCAGGCAAACATAGGGGATTCTCGTGTCTGATTTATTAAATGGATTTAGCCCCATTCATATGGAAATCAAATCTCAACCAGTTCGTTTATGCTAGGAGACAAGACTAGAAAGACAATCCTGGTTGGACAAGCGAGTGTAGCTGATTTCCTTAACATGATTACTTGTACACCACATTGTGTAAAACACAAATAAGGTTGAAATTAAGAGTTCCCAATAGCTAGCGGAACAAAAAATAGTTTTAAGCTCCAACTCTTGTGTGTTGGCTTAGAGAGATAGTGAGATGTGGGGGTGGAAAATAAAGCAAAGCTTTGCATCCATACAAACTCCACTAGGAAGACACCTGTTGTCTTGGTGTTAAAAAGTTCTTTCTTTATTGGCTTTATGAAGAAAGTAGGGCATTAAAGCTGTGTTCCTCAAGTTACAGGTAAGAAGCGTTTTGGCAGGTTGCGTATGTTGCATTGCTGGTTGATTCCAGGAGATCTGAAGACTCTCTGTGTGGGGGGGGGGTAGAGAAAATGTGTGTAATGCTAAATATGCCCTTACAAGGCTATCCCTAATAGTTTAGAAGCTAGAGTGTGGCCTTTTTCCAGTTCGTTGAATTTATTATCATCTTGGCTTAGTTGGAACAATGGGAGTGGACTAGAGTGGATCCCCCCCCCCCGCACTGTCCCTTTTTGAAAGTATTGGCAAAAATCATACAGTAATCCAGCTGAGTGTCTCTAAGAGTTTGAGCAGAAATTCTGGCTTTCATATTAAATTAGGCATGGTTACGAGGCAAGAATCATTTGAAGTTTTTGTGCAGCATGTGACTGATGGAGCAAGCAACTGTGATGCAAAACATTCCCATGTGCTTTTGTGGGGGGTTGTGTAGTGGATGGGTGTCTGAAATGTAGCCAGACGAGAAAAGCTTTTGTGTGTGGAATGTGCTAAAAGCATTTTATTCCAAAATAAGGATTTCTAATACCATTTTAGCCAAGGTCACACTTGTTGGAAATAGTTAAACCCCATCCTTCATCTCTTGTTTGAGCTTTCTAATGAATTGTTTTTTTACAAAGATATTGAAAAAAGTACATAGTTGATGTTTGTTTTTTTATGTTCTGTTAATGTAACCATTAGGCCACATTTTAAATTAGTGGGGAGTACAGTGGTACCTCGGGTTACATACGCTTCAGGTTACGTACGCTTCAGGTTACAGACTCCGCTAAACCAGAAATAGTGCTTCAGGTTAAGAACTTTGCTTCAGGATGAGAACAGAAATTGTGCTCCGGTGGCACGGCAGCAGCAGGAGGCCCCATTAGCTTCAGGTTAAGAACAGACTCCGCTAACCCAGAAATAGTATCTCGGGTTAAGAACTTTGCTTCAGGATGAGAACAGAAATTGCGCGACGGTGGCTAGAGACCCCATTAGCTAAAGTGGCACCTCAGGTTAAGAACAGTTTCAGGTTATGAATGGACCTCCAGAACGAATGACGTTCTTAGCCCGAGGTACCACTGTATTCAGGTTAAATTGCCGTGTTGGCACTTTACGACCAATAAGTGGGTTGGGTTGCAGTTTGGACACTGGGTCTCTAAACAGTTTGCCATCACTGCCCTAGGTGCTGTCCCATGTACCAGCCCCACTCCATAGGGCTCCTGCAGAGGGAATGTGTATCTATGCAGAGAAAGCACCCCCCCCCGGCATAGAGACCATTAAGTCTGAAGCTGATTACAAGTTGGCCCAGGGTATGGTACATGAGGCAGTGCTGGGGCTGGGGGCAGCCCACCCATGGATGAGAGCCTCGTCCCGTACTAAATATCTGAAGAGGGCTTTATTTTATAACACATAGTTCAGATACTTCTGCATTCAGAAAATTTAAAAAATGGTTATGAGCAGTTAAACATTTGGATGTAATTTTCAAAAAAAAAAAGAACAAAAAATGCTGTAGCTTTTTCTTTTGATGTAAAAGGCAAACATATATTCCTTGAAACAGGACATTTCTAAGAATGTGTTAATGAGTTAACCACTTTAAGTGGTGTCTATCGCACATGGCACTGGCTACCCACTTGTACGTTGTTTCTGAGCAATTAATTTCCTAATGTGCTTAAGAGGTAGTGATCACATGGGGACTAAGCACATGGCAACCGTTCTAGTAATTTCACTTAGTAAGCTTACCAAGTGGAAATTGCCGTTATCATGTGAATAACATAACAATGAACCTGCCTTTATAGGCTTTTCAAAAATACTCATTTTATTTGAAATGATTGAATTTCACATGATTGATTTCACATGGACATTTCATATGGTTGTTACCACATTGCCTCCATTTCAGAGGCATAAGAAATTGATCACGAAAGTTGAAGAAATGTTGCAGTGAGCTTGCCTAGGAAGGCTCAGTATTGCTGACACTGAGAATCTAAACTAAATTAATGTTTGAATGAATAGTTTATACTCCTAACAACTTCAGTATGTTGAAGTTGTATTTTCACTGCCTGATACAAGTAGTACTGTTTAAAATATGCTTTCTTAAAGTCTTCTGTAAAACAGAAGTGCCTGTAGCCTTAAGACTGGGACAGACTGCACTGACATTTCAACTTACAGAACAATTTGTGTTCACAATCTCTGTCTATTGTATGACTGCAGATGAGACAGACTGACTGACTCCAGGAAGCTTGGCTGGGGTAAAGGGTGCAGAGCATCGTTCAATCTCGCATGCAACTTACTTCTTGTGTGACATTTTGCTTGTTTCTAGCAAATAATTCTAGTTGCAACAAACCTGGTAAGAAACAGAGCTTGTGTTTGTGGGTGCTGTGTTTACTTTCTGTTCTGCCTCTAAATGATGTGTGCACTTTTGTGCAGCAGCTTCTCTTTCACTTTGTTTGAAAGAAATCAATTGCTATAAATAAAATAGCATCCAAATTGGAGAAGTATTTGAAAGTTAAAGCATATTTTGGCATTTAGCACAGCCTGGCAATGCTGACAGTGTAAAAAGAGGTCACCAGAGCAATCCTAACTCCCAGTCTGTGCTGCTGAGATAGAGGTGTTTCTCCTCTGCTTAAAAAGGACCCGTGACCGTTAGGTCCAGTCGCAGATGACTCTGGGGATTAGATGGAAGCAAAAGCTCATGCTCCACCCACTGAAACTACAGCAGAGTGTCTGCTACAGGCAGAGGTGTTCCCGCCAATGGTAGTTATCCTAAGGCAGGCATGACCAACCTTGGCCCTCCAGCTGTTTTGGGACTACAATTCCCATCATCCCTTACCACTGGTCCTGTTAGCTAGGGATGATGGGAGTTGTAGTCCCCAAACAGGTGGAGGGGCAACTTTGGCCATGCCTGTGGGACTCAGAACAGGACATTGCAGGGGTAGGGCCCAGGTGGAACACTCCTAGCAGTGAACCTGCTGGATTCGAAGCTTGCCCATTTCTCAGACAGGGGCCTTCTGCTGCACCAGCCTGAAGATGCTGCCACAAAAATGCCTAAAACAGCCCCCCTTTTGCTCTGCGTGTTGTGATCAACGGGACTTTGAATGTAGTTGTGGATCCAGTTTTAAGTTCTGCCCGGCTGCTCTCGCCTGAGGTTTTGGATTGTTCTGTAGATGTTTCTAAATGAACATTCAATAATGAATAAAGAAGGAATTATATTGACAGAAGCTTGGAAATGCTGGAAAGTAACACCAAACAACAGCAAACTAGGGCATACAGTATATGAAACTAATTTCTAAAATGAATTTCTAGTTCCAGTATAGTGCTCCTTTGCACTTTCATATTGACTGCTGTTCAAATGTTTTCTTGTGGATTATGGAATTGGTGTTCTCAGGTGCTAATGTTTCATGTCTTGTTTCAAATCTCTGGCAGTGTTTCTGGAAGCATTTACAAGAAATAGAAAAGGCTGGGCTGAACAAAGAGTCATACTTTCTTACCCTCTGAATTGAAGAGGTCAGTTCTTTCTTTGTGCCTGCACATTTTAAAACCATAAGAAGGATGGTTTTAGGCTGAAAACAGTCAGTGCTGGAAAAATGAAAGTGCACTGTGATATTGTATGCAACGGCTAAATGTGAACTTTTGAAAAGCACAGTATTTTGAATGCAAAGGGCACAGTGTGATTCAGAGGCCTGTTAAATCAACTTAGTGCTATTTAAATTGCTGCAACTACTGGAGAAATAAATAAAGAAATATACAGTGGTATCTCAGGTTACATACGCTTCAGGTTACATAACACTTCAGGTTACAGACTCCTCTAACCCAGAAATAGTACCTCAGGTTAAGAACTTTGCTTCAGGATGAGAACAGAAATCGTGCTCTGGCGGCATGGCAGCAGCAGGAGGGCCCATTAGTTAAAGTGGTGCTTCAGGTTAAGAACAGTTTCAGGTTAAGAACGGACCTCCGGAACGAATTAAGTACTTAACCCGAGGTACCACTGTATAAAGAGGTACTGGAGTCCTTGGGCAAGGTAATCAAAATTTTACTGGTCTAGGATTCCGCAATTCTGAGTTCAGAGAATTTACACAGTTAAATATAGCCCTGAAGGGTAAAAAAATATCAATGGTTGTGTTTCTACTAGGAAAAAGAAATAAGTTTGTAATTCTAAACACATTTAATAAGGCTGGAGTGTTTAACTGAATCCCACTGGTGGGCAAAATCCTTATATTCTCCATCCCAAATAGGCCACATTTTACAGCTATCCATCAGGCAGTCACTTTGACATCACTTTGACATCTGGTGACATGTTCTTGCATAGTTCAGGGCATGGAAGCCACACCAGTAAGCTAAGCATCATGCACAAAACTATGCAACCCCTGATGACCATCTGATTGTAAGGGGTTCTGTGAACAGTAATAAAAAAGGTAAAGGACCCCTGGCAGGTAAGTCCAGTCAAGAACGACTCTGGGGTTGCGGCGCTCATCTCTCTTTACTGGCCAAGGGAGCTGACGTTTGTCTGCAGACAGTTTTTCCAGGTCATGTGGCCAGCATGACTAAGCCGCTTATGGCGAAACCAGAGCAGCACACGGAAATGCCGTTTACCTTCCCGCCAGAGTGGTACCTATTTATCTGCTTGCACTTTGACGTGCTTTTGAACTGCTAGGTGGGCAGGAGCTGGGACCAAGCAACGGGAGCTCACCCCGTCATGTGGATTCGAACCGCTGACCTTCTGATCGGCAAGCCCTAGGCTCAATGGTTTAGACCACAGCACCACCCACGTGGTCACCCATGTATCACGTATACGTAAGCCTTAATGGTCAGCTGATTCTTGGTGCTTTGTGTACAGGGCAGTGAAAACCCCCAGCTAACTGTTGGTGCTTGCTAGCATTGTGCACAGGTTTTGCAGCTGCTGCTGATCAGCAGAACCTGCAACCCCACTTTGGCCAGCTACGTATTTACCTGCCACACACCTGACATCATATATTATATATATTGTTAGGTGAAGGGCCAGTGAGTGTGACTTGGTCAAAATGGCCTTGTGAGCCAAGTGAGCAGGCTTGGCGGGCCTAATTTGACCTGTGCGCTAGAGGTTCCCCACTTGTCCTCCTTCCAATTACTCTTGTCAGAGGAGCCAGAATCACATTTAACAGAGAAACTATGAGCAAGCATTTCCCAAAAACCTAGGCCTTGAAACTAGCATCCTCCCTTACCACTGAAACCACACAGCTTGAAACCTACAGATTCAGAGGCTTATCAAGAGAGGTAATGCTTTTGGAATGAAACCCTGAACACTGAAGCAAACACCATATCTTAGTTTTCTTCTTAGCTTGCTACTCCTTTGTTCTCCTGTAGACTTTGTGCCTCTACCAAGTGATGCTAATAAGCTTAATTTATTTGCAAAGTGCAGAGGTGAGGCATATGATTTCCTGGCCATGGGAGAAGGTGAATCTGGGGTGACAATGATCTTGCGTCCTGGAAAACAATAATGATCTTAAAGCTGTTTTCCAGTAAAGTACCCCAATCATTAACATGGACTTAGGGAAAGTTGTTGCTCCATACGGAAAGACCCATTCATGTCTGGGATATCGTGTTACACTGGTTAGTTTTTTCATTTGCAGAGAGCCAACTATTGCTGTTCTCTGATGAGATTGTGTATGTGAGTGTCTAAAGGGAAAAAGTTGGAAGAGAAACACTTATCTCTGAATAATTGTACAAAAGGTGTACCCAGGGCTCAAAACTACCCCATATCTGAGCTGAAGTAGCAGTTTGGTTTTTTCTTGTATTTCATTTTTAAGAGGTGAAAATTAATCCCAATTATAAAACTAATTATATATTTATAGCTTGATTAAATGCTGCTGCAATACAACATAATTTAGATTTATATACCTATGTATTACATTTTTATCCTGTGATCAGACAAGCAATATAGCACACAACAGTTAAAAACCAGCACAAATGTCAATTAAAATGCAACACAAAGTGTTGGTGTGAGGAGGCCAATCTCAGACCTACAGCAAGTCCAGCCATGATGATAATAGCTGCATCTTAGCTGGGGCACTTTTAGCATGGAAGAACATTGAGAAGGTGAGAGCATTTATCTTGTTGTTTGACAGACCACTATGATGCTGTGCAAGCCCATTGAAATGGATGCCTTTTACAGATTTCCCCAAGATCTCCAAAAGAAAAGGCTAAAACATCCCCCCTTCAAAATCTCTGGTACTAAAGCAGTCTATACTAATAAAAAAAGATATGACAAACTCATGATCAAACATCTGCGTGCCAGACACACACATAGTTTTGTGTGCACCATTATTCTGTCTATTTCAGATGTTACATACTTTCTTTCAAGCAGATCCAAAAGGTAATCTGTTGAGAGAATGATATTTCAATTTAGAGAAAGTGTTTCCTTAAAACACTGTTCTTTCCTTGTTTCTCTTGATGGGCTTTGTGCAGGTTTTCCACATGAGTGGTGTGCCTGCTATAATTCTGTTTTATAAAGGCATTTCAGTGGAGAGTCCTTTATTCCACATTGTCAAATATCTTGATTAATCTGTGTTTCCTATTAATAATTGTTTTTGGTATGTAACTGGATTCAGATTTTTGGGATGTTTTGAAGCTAGTTAGCTAGCTACTGGTGTGTAGGAAGTTGCCTTTTACTAGGTCAGACTATTTGGCCAGGACAATAAAGGTAAAGGTAAAGAGACCCCTGACCATTAGGTCCAGTCGTGACCGACTCTGGGGTTGCGGCGCTCATCTCGCTTTATTGGCCGAGGGAGCCAGCGTACAGCTTCCGGGTCAAGTGGCCAGCATGACTAAGCCGCTTCTGGCGAACCAGAGCAGCGCACAGAAACGCCGTTTACCTTCCCACCGGAGCGGTACCTATTTATCTACTTGCACTTGACGTGCTTTTGAACTGCTAGGTTGGCAGAAGCAGGGACCGAGCAACGGGAGCTTACCCCGTTGCGGGGATTCGAACCGCCAACCTTCTGATCAGCAAGCCCTAGGCTCAGTGGTTTAACCCACAGCACTACTAACCTAGTATTGTTTACTCTGACAAGTAGCAGCTCTCCTGCTTCCTGATCCTTTTAACAGGTAATGCCAGTATTGAGCCTTTGGCATGCAATGCACATGTTCTGTTACTGAGCTATGGTTACTTCTGAGGCCTGATCTGTTCAATACAGTGGTACCTTGGGTTAAGAACTTAATTCGTTCTGGAGGTCTGTTCTTAACCTGAAACTCTTCTTAAGCTGAGGTACCACTTTAGCTAATGGGGCCTCCCGCTGCTGCTATGCGATTTCTGTTCTCATCCTGAAGCAAAGTTCTTAACCCGGGGTACTACTTCCGGGTTAATGGAGTCTGTAACCTGAAGCGTCTGTAACCTGAGGTACCACTGTATATGATTCCTCCTTTGTAAGGCATAGTTTTTACTACATTTGTCCAGGACAGGCTATCTTCCCAACTTGTGGACCTAGGAATTGCTCACCAACAGTACCTCTTGCCTGATCAGGTTCCAAATATTCCCCATACATTTCTTCTACAGTTATGGCCTTTTCCATAATGCAACATTTTTGTGTGTACAAGAAATGAAAGAGCATTCAGTCATGTGATTCTCCACCTGATGTCTGAAGGTTTCCGCTAGACACATGTTTATCACCTCAATGAGAATTAGGGCTGTTCATGAAGCAATAGCAAAGCCACCCTCCTTCTAACAGAATTTTGAAACAGTGAAGACTACTGCATACTTAAGAGTTTATTTTCCAGGGTACTCTCCATGTTGCCTTTCATTGTGGGATCTTGAAGGTTATGTCAGGAATCCTTGTAGCTAGCGGGGCTGACAAATCAATAAATTACGCCAATAATAACTTGGGTCCAATCCAGAGAGGTACTTTAAGGGGCTGTGGAACTTTGGTCTTCTTTCCCCACCTCCCATCCCTTTAAGCATCAAACCACTATATAAGATTATAAACTGCTTGGAAGCTCTCCTGAGTTTCAGAGGAGACGCATGGGAGAGTGCCTTAAAAAAAAAATAATTAAGTACAGACTCTCTTCAGCTATAATAAACTAGAGTGGCCAGGATTCTTTGAGGAAGCCATCACTGGTAAAGTGGTATGAGAGTGTTTTCAGTGCATGATACTGACGTGATCTGAGATTCCTGCTGCTGTTACTGCTGGCAGCAACAGTGCAAGAGGCCTAATCTTGGCACCAGGTGTCTGAGGAACATTTTATAAAAATATTTTGGGAGTTTATATAGCTGGAAATGGTTTTTGACCATTAACAGCTATGCTCTGCCTCTACATTTGGAGGCAGTCATGTTTCGGAATACCAGTTGCTAGAAACCGCAGGAGAAGAGAATACTCTTGTGCTTGAGTCCTGCTTGCTACCTTTGAAGGTGATCCGGAAACTACAACTAATCCAGAATGCGGCAGCTAGACTGGTGACTGGGAGCGGCCGCCAAGACCCTATAACACCGGTCTTGAAAGACCTACACTGGCTCCCAGTACGTTTCTGAGCACAATTCAAAGTGCTGGTGCTGACCTTTAAAGCCCTAAACGGCCTCGGTCCAGTATACATGAAGGAGCGTCTCCACCCCCATCGTTCTGCCAGGACGCAGGTCCAGTGCCGAGGGCCCTTTTGGCGGTTCCCTCGCTGTGAGAAGCCAAGTTACAGGGAACCAGGCAGAGGGCCTTCTCGGTAGTGGCGCCCCCCTCCCTGTGGAATGCTCTCCCACCAGATGTCAAAGAGAAAAACAACTACAGTGGTACCTCTGGAGCCCTGTTCGCATCCTGAAGCGAACGCAACCCACGTGTGCACAGGTCACGATTCACCACTTCCGCACATGCGTGTGATGTCATTTTGAGCGTCTGCGCATGTACGAGCAGCGAAACCCGGAAGTAACGTGTTCCGTTACTTCTGGGTCACCGCGGAGCGCAACCCGAAAATGCTCAACCTGAAGCTACTTCAACCCAAGGTATGACTGTATCAGACTTTTAGAAGACATCTGAAGGCAGCCTTGTTTAGGGAAGCTTTTAATGTTTAATAGGTTTTGTATTTTAATATTCTGTTGGAAGCTGCCCAGAGTGGCTGGGGAAACCCAGCCAGATGGGCGGGGTATACATAAATTATTATTATTATTATTATTATTATTATTATTATTATTATTCCCACAGGCAGCTGGTTGGCCACTTTGAGAACAGGATGCTGGCCTCGATGGGCCATTGGCCTGATACAGCAGGCTCTTCTTATGCTATTATGTTTAAGAATTGTAGCTGTCTTTCCTGCATCAGAAGCCACCCGCTGAGTTCCACCTTAAATTATCAATTTTACTTTGTGCACAAATTGATACTGGCACAAGTCTTACTTCCCCACCTGCCTTGCAAATATATTAAGCATGTAAAGAATTCCCTGCTCCCACTGAACATAGCCCTGAAATTTATCTCATCATGTTTTAAACTTTCCATAGAGAGTTTACAATATAAAATGACAGAAGAGCTCAGCACCTGCAGTTGACAGTGATGTTTACAGGAGCTAAGGGTTGTTCAGTGTCTTGCGATTCAAGTAGCTAATTTAAGAGATCAACATCTTGGTCTGTGCAACTTGGCTAAGGCATAGGAAGAATGTGTCAGAGTTGGGATTAGCCCCCTGATGGGTTCTTTAAAGGCTGTTGTTCTTCATTTCATGCGGCTGTTCCCCCTTGTATCTGGAGTTCTTGCTGGCTGCTCAGCAGAGGAGCTGGCTCAGTTACAGTCTGTTTGGTTGGATGCTTGCAAGAGCTGCAAAGCTATCATCAAAAGTTTAGGAAGTAGTGCCCTCTAGTAGTCAGCTCATATGGAATCTTACTGGAAACTAACCCCTCCCCCCTCTTTCAGTTCACCTTTGTCTGTGTGTGCATCTCTCTCTCTCTGTGTGTACAAGCATATAAAAACTTCAGTTACCATTAGAAGAATCTAAATGGCTATAATCACTTGAAAATGTAGCTGCTGCAGGCTTTTAAATGTAGTAATCTATTTATATTCACTGGCATATTTTCAGCCAGAAACCTTGTCTTTATAAGGATAAAGTTGTATCTCAAAGCCTCCTCGGTTTAAGTGTGCTATGCACAGTTTATTTGCTTTCTACACCAGAACATCTGGCTGCTTCCTTATAAATGGAGTGGATTTGTGTGATACGGAGTAAACAGAGTTCCATAATCTCTGACTCAAAACCTCTTCTGGGCATCTTTTATAATTCCTCTTGGAATGATGCCCTAATTCTATCATGCAAAAGAAACAATTGATTGTTCTGTTGTTGTTTTTTAAAACAAAAGTGTGTGTTTCACATTTAATGACATTGCTTTCAGAAACTTCTCACCCTAGGACCATTTTCGATATTGTGAGAGGAAGGGACAGGAAGTGTGAATCACTTGTACTTCCTGTTCTTTGAATTTCTTTTTAAAATCTGAAGGAGAACTTGTGTTATCTCCACTTCAGCTCCCCTTCAGCTGTAGCTGTTCCTAATATATTATGAACCCAACCTGCAAATCATACCATAGTGTGAAAAGCACATAATTCCACATTCAGACTTTGGGTAAATAAGACCATGCGGCAGGGATTCATGTCTCCTATCTCCCATCTTGTTCATGTCTGAACTGCACAGTGTTATTGTGTGGTGTGGACTTAATATTCATTGTGTCATAAAACAAATGTTTACAGTGAGGTGTGCATACTGTTTTAGTATCACAGGGTGAAGTGATATTCTAGAAAAAGACACACACACACAAACACACACCCCTGGAATTTGGGCATCTGAATCCAACCCAGAGCCATCAAAATTAAGGCGATTGTTTCTTTAAAAGGAAAATTGCACATTTTATGACACAAACATGGTTCTGTTGCTATAAATTGCTCCCTGAACATTTGTGATAGATCAGAACTTTTCCTTCTTTTATTTCCATTATTCCATTATTATGACTTGGTTCATTTTTGGCAATTGCTCTGATCTTATAAACTTACTTCTTGCCTGTCCATTATCTTTGTCCCCATTTATCCCCCAGCTTCCTTGTGTGGTGTACCATATTCTGTATAGTAAGAAGTCTGCAGGAACAGACTTTTGGAAGGTCTTGCATCTAAGCCACAAGTGCAGCTAGACAGAAGAAAGTTCAGGTCCTAGACTATGATTGTAATAATCTGAAGAGAGATCTACCCGTATTTTTCGCTCCATAAGATGCACCTTTTTCCTCCTAAAAAGTAAGGGGAAATGTCTGTGTGTCTTATGGAGTGAACGTGTGGTCGATCACTGGCTCCCTTTCCGGCCCCGCCCCCTTGCCCAGGCTTCCATTGTTGAATGTTCTGCAGACAGAGGCTGTTTCCCCAGCAACATGTGATTGGCTGATTAGATTATCTGTCTAGAAACTGTAGAATCTGCTCCCTTTCCTAAAGAAGCTGAAGAACTGTGAGTTGAACCCCATAAAAACAGGATTTTTTCCCTTTGCAAAAGAAGCTGCACAGCTGTGAGCTCATCCCCCAAAAAACAGGGCTTTCCCCCTTTCCTCCTCTAAAAACTAGGTGCGTCTTATGGTCAGGTGTGTCTTATGGAGCGAAAATATGGCACTTGTCAGGAAGCTTTCTTTCTGGTAGCCTGAGCCTTTCTGGTCTCTTTGCACTTTCTTTTGGGAAGGTGAGAATGTCAGACAGACAGATTTAATGCAAAGCAGCTATCTTTATGGCCGCAGCTGGTATAACAACAATATTTTAATACTAGTTCACTATGCAGTACTAGCCTGAATTAATTAATCATTTTACAGTCGTTACCAAAGTTTATGTTGGCTTAGTCCTTAAAACCTCACATTCCCCACCACCACCACCATCCTTTTCACTGACTTTAGATGCTAATCCTATATTTATTCTTTCAAATTGTCATTTTCCCCCAAGAAGGTGAGTTTTCCCAGTGTGTTGTTGGAATTCTTTGAAGTGCAGATGTTTCTCTGTTGTGTTCTTACCACCCTCAAAGCTTGCCATTGTGACGACATCTTTCTGGCTAGACATCTTTTCTACCTTCTGTGTTTTACATCATTGAATCTCCTGAGATGCTGTGAGGAATCATTTGCAATATACCTGGGTGTGGTCAGATGAAAGGACAGTCAGTGCTGAGCTTAACTTCTGAACCCTGAGATAAGCACTAAATGGTGACATGGCTTCAGAATTGTGTTAGCATCAGGGCCTAGGATTCAAAGCATTGGCAAGGGAATGAGAGCTGGAGTGGGTGGGTACTCAGGGCAGGGGTGCCAACTTGAATAAAATATTGTGAGGGGTCAGGTAAGTGCCGCCTCACATAATGGATCACACACACATCATTTGAATGGCAAAGCCCATCACCGGGGGTGAAGGGACCTTGTTGTGTGCAGCCTACACTTCAGGCAATCTGTGGGTTCTAACCTTTTTAAAAAGGTTTATTAATGGTACTTTAACAGAAAGGACGCAGGTGGCGCTGTGGGTAAAAGCCTCAGCGCCTAGGGCTTGCCGATCGAAAGGTCGGCAGTTCGAATCCCCGCGGCGGGGTGCGCTCCCGCTGCTCGGTCCCAGCGCCTGCCAACCTAGCAGTTCGAAAGCACCCCCGGGTGCAAGTAGATAAATAGGGACCGCTTACCAGCGGGAAGGCTCGCCAGATGCAGCTTGTCACGCTGGCCACGTGACCCGGAAGTGTCTGCGGACAGCGCTGGCCCCCGGCCTCTTGAGTGAGGTGGGCGCACAACCCTAGAGTCTGTCAAGACTGGCCCGTACGGGCAGGGGTACCTTTACCTTTACCTTTAACAGAAAGGACGCAGGTGGCGCTGTGGGTTAAACCACAGAGCCTAGGACTTGCCAATCAGAAGGTCGGTGGTTCAAATCCCCATGACGGGTTGAGCTCCCGTTACTTGGTCCCTGCTCCTGCCAACCTAGCAGTTTGAAAGCACGTCAAAGTGCAAGTGGATAAATAGGTACCTCTCCGGTGGGAAGGTAAATGGCGTTTCCGTACGCTGCTCTGGTTTGCCAGAAGCAGCTTAGTCATGCTGGCCACATGACCCAGAAGCTGTACGCCGGCTCCCTTGGCCAGTAAAGCGAGATGAGCGCCACAACCCCAGAGTCGGTCACGACTAGACCTAATGGTCAGGGGTCCCTTTTCCTTTACTAACAGAACAGAATGATGTAGGTATGTTTGTCAATCAGTTTGCCTATGACCAAGCTTCATTCAGTGATGGCTGAAAAAAGATCCCATGTGATAGCCAACTGCATTCATGCATATTTTTCTAAGCAGCATTACAGTTTCCTAGTCAGCCACAGCAGCATAACTATTATTGATAAATAATGTAGTTAGTATCAAGACATGTATTTAATATTGAAAAGTTTACATAATAATATACATATTAAGAAGTGCATTTTGAATATATCATGTTAGATACTTTAGTCTGAGTTCTCTGCCATCTTGCTTGTAAATGTAGGGCCCCCACCACATGGTGCCTTGGCTGAGAGGTGCATGGGAGACGTGAGCAGCACAGTAAGTAATATTCTTCACCAGACATAGGCAAACTCGGCCCTCCAGATGTTATGGGACTACAACTCCCATCATCCCTAGCTAACAGGACCAGTGGCCAGGGATGATGGGAATTATAGTCCCAACACATCTGGAGAGTTTGCCTATGCCTGTTCTTCACCTTCTAGGCTTTCTGACATGGAAATTCCTCCCCAGTCCTGATGTACATAATTGATTCAATGTGTATGTTAAAATATAGAGAGCTACTGGTCAGCGTTTGTTGTCTACCAGGTCTGAAGCCCATTTTGTGAGAGTAAAGCTTCAGCTTCCCTTCTTGTGGATTGTATAGTAGTTGTTTGAGAAAGAGAGTTGTCATTTTGGGCCATTCATCAGGGCTTTGCATGGGCTTAAGGGTGCCACTCTTAGTTACATTTAAACATATATTATTGATATCCTGTTGTTAGGGTCTGGCTTGTGCTAGTTGAACTCTGCTGCAATTTATCTTCATTTCATAATGCTTTCTCTTTAACATCTGAATTTGAGTCATCATGTTTCAGCTGTTCCCATTTAGCAACCTGTTTCTTCCAAAAAGACCAACATTTCTCTATATTGCATAGTTTCAATGCCACTTCTCTTGTGCTTTTCAACTGCACAACATACTTGCTTCACTCAGCACCCTAGAAAATTGCATTCACAAGAACCACATCTCTGTTCCAGGATCTGTGATAGATGGATGATAGCCATCTGTGATGCCCCACTTGCAAAACAGACTTCTGTGATTACTCTGCCTCCTGCCCTCTTCTTATCTTTCACAGGCCTCCAAAATTTGCTCTGGAATGTTGCTGGACTTTCCTGAACAGATTGTTGGCATGTGAAGAACTCCAGGGGAATGGAAAGAATGGAAATCCCTTTTTATCATGGATTTTAAAAAAAAAGAAAATTGCAAATTTAAATTTAAATCCTGGCAGTGGAGAGAGAAGCAAAACCACAGTCCATTTGATGATGGGGACAGGCTGGATCTAAGACAGGCTGAGTATGGAATGAATTGGGCTCTGAGGATGGCTAACACAGGATGAGTGTCTTTTGAACCCAGCATATCCTCCAAATGATCCTTTTTTACCTTGAGGGAATTTTCATCTGTGAAATATTCACAGGCCCATAATGGCAGACAATGTCCTCCAAAGTTACCTTTACCTCATTCTGTTCAGACAAAGACATTGTTTTTGGCTGGTTGAGCCATGTCATAATAACTAGGATAGCCAAACGATGTCATCTCAGGAAGTGATCTGAGAAAGTGAGAAGGTGGAAATGGGTGTGATTATTCATTGGATGAAAGATTGGTGTGTCCAAAAGGATGCGCAGGTGTGATGAAGCAGTGAGTGCTGTGCAACACACTGTACACATAAACCCCAATCCAGCTCCACCGACTGCAGAATTCACCAGCTGTTTTGCATGGAGCTCCAGTGTATGTGCCAGTTTGGCATATATTCTTGCACCCTTATTTTCACTGGCCAGCAAATTGAATTCCTAAAATTAATATAGCATCATGTATGCTGCCCAGCTAGGATACAAATATTACAAAGAGGACATAAATAAATCTTCTTGCTGAACCTAAACCCAAGCTGTGTATAGCTCACTGTGGTTCTTGTTTATAGTCTTGACCTACTGTTTTCTTTTCCTCTTCATTTGTATTATGTGGTTCTTTAACAACATATTTATATTTTCCACATTCCTGAAAGCTGTTCAAAAATATCATTAAAATGGGACTGTCTTGACACGCAACTGGCACCCTCTGTCTCATTAAAAGCAAATTTCTAAGTATTGCTAAATATTTAAAATGCTTTGTAAAGTTTCCTGTCTGGTCCTAGGGATTTCCTTCCTTTTATCTTCTTAAGCATGCTTTACCTTGTTGCCACTCAAAGGCTTTGTTCAGAAGTCTTCTATTTTTGCTAAAATATTCTCATTTTCTACATTAAAGATTTTTTTTAAAAAAAGCTTTCATAATCTCTCCATCAGTCATCATGCCACAATCTTGATACTTGTTTTCTTTCTACTTTTCCTTTCAACCTATGTGCTCTGTTTTGGTTTAATTTCCAGACTTTTAAACATATTTTGTTGCAGAATATTTAACAGTCTTCCCTTCTCATCTCCATTTTCAATTTTGTCTCCTCCTTTAACTTGCCAGACTCGGGTGGAATCTACACACATATAAAAACTGTTCTGAACATGCTTTTTTTTTTTAAAAAAAAGCATTTTTAAAAATACATTGAATTTTCCATAAGGCCATCTAGTCTCACATTGTATATTGCACTTCAAACACACATAACATGTTTTATTTGCAGCTGTATAGCTGAGTGCTTAGTTTCTGCCATTTTAATAATGTCTTCTGTTTTGTTTAACACCTGTCTTCCTAAACTGTGACCATCTTCATTTTTATCTTTCCTTGGGCCTGTACCGTTTTGCTTTTGCACTCTCTCATTTCTGCATGTGTGTATATGCATATACAGTGCTTTTTTTCTAAAAAAATGTTTAGGGGTACTCTCATTTTCCTACCCATATCGAAATACTGCCCCTCAATGAGGCCAAACTTAGATTCACAAAATGTTTAGGAGTATGCATACCCCTGTGCCGCCCCCCCAAAGTACTGTGCATATCCTTTCCCTATTTCATTCTTTGAAGAACAATTTTTTTTTTTTGCTCATTATCACTTTTCAGCTGAAAAAAAGAGTATTACCCTTCAACCTGAAAATCTGTATTTGGTGTAGGGGTTGATGTCACAGTGGGAAGAGAGACCAGATGAGGTGGCACACACAGCTCCCACTCAAAAATCCCAGAGTGCCCACATTCAGCTGGGCACACTAAAATCATGGAATATCTTCAGTTATAACAAACTGTTTATTGCAACATACCAGGGACCAAAAAAAAGGCCAGTGTAATAAATCACATTTCCACCATAGTTCTAATTCATATGTTTCTTGAGCAAGTGTACATATAATTGAAACACTGCTTTGTAGCTAAGAGAGAAATCCAAACCCCAAATCTGCCATGGTGAGTGAGAACCCAGAGGATCTCCAGCTCAGACAGCCAATTCCCAGCACAGCTGGGCTGTATGGGCATAATTCCTTCATTCAGACTCAGCAGGGCTGAGCCAAGACTGACAGATCTTATGCCACCGTAAGCCTTGAAAAATGGGCATTCCAGGGGAGTGAAGGGGCAGCCCTGAGCTGGATCTTAACTCCATTCAGCTCAGACTGGCAACTCAGCAGAACCCGCTCCTGAACAGAGTTTGGATGTGGTGTAATCACACTGGCTTCCCTTACTTCGGATTGTCCTTTTAATATATTATTTATATTGCATAGGGGCATAATAATCCAAAAACATGGGTCATGCAACAGAAATTACATCTGCCTAGAGATGGGAGAACAATTGCGAAATTATACAAGAGTTCTAAGGGCCCAGAACATTCAAGAAAGAAGGACTAGTAGTTACTAGATAGAACAGTATTTCCTTGTGAGTTGAAAAGTAAATGTCCATGTCATTTGGTTGACAGTCTAAATATTCATTGTTTGCCCAATAATATTTGCATTTGTATATTTGATCTCAAAAGCCAGATCTTTTTGAACCTGGTTAAGTTATAGGAAAGCAAAATTTAACTCAGAAGGTGACTGAATCAGTTTTAAAATATATTCGGCATATACCCTCAGCATGCTTATTTGCATTTAATCCATATTACATTTTAAAATAGGTTGTTTTTAAAAGGATTTTTAAAATGATCTGATTTAAATATTTAAGTCTAATTTTGAATATATACTTTTTAAAAAATAGTAAGCCACAAAATGAGCATAAAAAACACTCTGGTGTCTTTATTTCTTTGTGAAAGACTGCACTTCTCGTATTATGCTCTCTTGAAAGCGGATGTTCCTTATTTAAGATAAAACAGCAAGACATTCTATTACACTAAGTCAATGTCTATTCATTAACTGCTTGCTTCCCAAAGTGGTTGGGGCAAATCTAATGTTTGATCTGAATATTATGCATGGCATAACTCATCCACCAAATCTAAGCATAACAACAAAGCAATCGTGTCAGAAGTTCCATAAATATAGCAGACTTCTAGCGCTGTCTTTTTGTAGTTTGTTTTGATTTTCTTTGCCTACCTTCATGCGGCCACCACCAAGAGTAATCACGATCTTAATTATCACAGAAAATGTTGTGATCATCATGAAAATAAACAGAATATGTTATGATAAGAAGTATATGAGTTCTCAATGCAGGAAAGTAGTTTTCAGAAAGTTTTTGAAAGTGCATCAAGTGAAAAAAATGGTGGGGTTTTTTATGGGAGACATTACTCTGGAAGTTGTAACATGCATTTTTAAAATAGTGTGTTTGGTTCAACTAACTAAGCGTATTTTCTGTTTAGTTGAGTTACCCAACTGGGAAATGCCATTGATCTAATTTTACTATATTAAAAAAGCATGATGGGGAGAAATGTTCTATTTACTACACTGCACGCACACAATGTGATATATTTTGATTCAGCTAGCTGCAATAATATTTTCCATGAATGAATTTGCTCTGTGAGTTTTCAGACATTAGGTAATTCAACCTTTTCCTGTTATTTTTAAAGGTGTGATTTATGTACAAATTTCGGTTTTACTGTAATTTCCCCCTCTAAGAATTGCAGCCAGTTTTCACCTCACGAAATTTCCTTAGCTCCCACGTCCTGTCTTGCTTTAATAGTAGAGCTGGAAACCATTCTCACCTTTTATCTTGAGGTTTGCAGTAGGTATGTATAATAACTTTTACATATTTAATGTCAAATCACCAAGGGCTAAAATATTGCAAAAATAAAAAATGGTGAAATGTCCTGATCAACATGATGATCAACACAATAATAGTAGGCTAATTATTTTCGGACTTTCAAAAAGATTTTTTAAAATGCGACTAGAGCACAATTGTAACTCTAGTCGCAATAATTGTAACAATAATTGTAATTATTGCACCCTATCTAAACAGCTTCCTTTAAGTTACCTTTCTATTGCATAAGTATTTTTCAAGAACTAGGTGTGCTGTGTTTTGTACCTGGGAACATATTATGTCCCCCTCACTCACCCCACAATATAATGTTTTCAATGCTATTGTTTATAACTGCTCCATTGAATATCATGAAATAACCTATCAGCATTGGTTAAACTGTTTAGTATTGATAAGCAACACAAAACCTTGTACCACAAAGACCATGTTATGTAGTTATACATCACTTGTTGTTTTTGTATCATCATAAGCATTATTCATTATTAATAATGAATTAATTGGTGTATTTGTCAGTTGCTGGTGGTTGTTTCCTCCTTTTTAAAAAATGGGTGTTTTCAAAATGTTAAGAAGAGAAGAACTGATTATCTTTCTTGATACTTTCAAATTATAGTTATCTGACTTTCTTGTTGTGGTTTGCTTTTCATTACTGTTTTTGTTGTATGACTTGTATGTCGGCCTAAAAGGACTTAAATAAAAATATTTCTTTTATATGGTAACTATTCCTCTCACTACTTGTATATATAAGGGTCTGGTGACTTCTGTTTCAGTGTATCGGAAGAAGTGTGCATGCACACGAAAGCTCATACCAATAACAAACTTAGTTGGTCTCTAAGGTGCTACTGGAAGGAATTTGTTTATTTTGTTTTTATTTTGTTTCAACTACAGCAGACCAACACGTCTACCCTACCTGTAACTGTTCCATGTGCTGCTTTGTAACTTTTAATTTCAAGAAATGAACGTGCTCGTATTGTTATCCACACTTAGATTGAAGCTTCCAAACATTCAAAGGTAAAATAACATCTGACTCTTGCTCAGTGTAATTTTAGTGAGATTATTTCCAGCTATAGTGCACATGCACATAGGGTGGTAGAAACTGTGATGACTTCCTTGTACTTCCTTGTACTTCTGTACTTCTACCTCTTGTGAAGAATACCCAACCTATGGGAAGAACAGGGGACATAGAGACTGTTGCAGGAGATGAAATCAGGAAAGACTATATGTTTATAGGAAACAAGGCCGGTGACACTTTGAAGACTGGCATTAATCTCTTGCTTTTCCTCCTTTATTTTTATCACTGATTATGAAAAGGGCAGACAATGAAATATTCTTTTACAGATTCCTGTCTGAATGTGCTGGTTCTGGGCTGCTCATTTCCTGCAGTTTCTTAAAAGAACCAATTAATTTTGTTTTCCCTTAGCACTTTGCCCTCTTATTCTCTGGAAGGTATGAGGCCTATTTTTAAATCGTTTGTTGAGCTTTGCAAAGAAGTCAGCAAAGGCAGTAGCCCACATCAATCTTACTAGCCCCGTCCCAGACTTATCTTCACTGGTCGCCATGCAGTTATATAATCCTAGGGTGTGGTTCCAGGGCACACAATTAAACCACCTTGCCAAATCTAAACAGGTGTGGATCTGGTCAGTGCCTGAGTAAAAGACCCCCTGGGAGCCCCACGCATGCAACAAAAAGAAGGCAGGATATAAATGTACTAAGTAAATGGGAAACAGGGACAGTATGGCATATGGATGCTCTGTCTTGAATTCAAGTCTAAGCAGACTGAGCTAAATAGGTATCTATTGCAAGAATACACATGCAGGCTTTCAGAACTTTCCAGCTAAAGATAAAAATGGTTTAAAATGCATTTAAACTTGCCAGAACACAATGAGCCTTGTGTTTTTTTTTTACTGGTAATTTGGCATAAAGAAAGATTTAAATCCAATTCCATCTAAAATTGAATTCTATGGATAATAGCATAATAATATAAATCCTTTACGTAACAGTAGATAAAGTACAGAATTGTTCAGTATAACCTGGTTTTGTAACAAATATGACTGTTGAGGCTGAAATAATGAGCAGCTACATGTTCATTTTTCTGTACGCCATTCAGGAATAGCTAAACTAATTTCAACTTCCTGAGTGGAAACAAAATCATGTCTAAATCTGATTAGGAGAAGCCTGCAGTAAAACGTATTTTGCACATGTTCTAGACCTCTTCACTTAAAATTATTTTTTCTAAGACGCTCATTTTAAGTATATGTATAAACTATACATACGGGACCTGTACATTACTTCTGTGTAGAACAGATAGATCAAAGGCAGCAGTTCTGCCTGAATCTCTGGTTGTTGCCTGGCTGAAGAGACCACCTATAGGGAGAAAGGGTGTAATTCAATTTCCATGCCCATTCATGCCCATTGGCCAACAAGCACAGCAATTGTGACTGCAGCTCCCTTTCATGTGCATCACTTTCACTAGGAACAAAGAGAATTGACTCATTTCACATAGTGAGAGTTGTTTTCTCTCTCCGCACTGCTCTTCCCAGTTTACTATTCAGTTAGAAAATAAACTTGTGTAGTAGATGAAGAGTAAAAATTGGGATATTCACGCCTAATCTTTTCACCCTGTCTTTTGAATTTTGATTTGTGTTTGCAAAACTTGCTGTATTAAGTGTGATTAGTACCATATGCCGTTTCATTTAAGCTGGAAAGTTACGCTGATATAAAGGATTCTGAGTTAGTGGAATTGAAGTATGGATTCTGATAACCTCCAGCCCAGTGAACTTGTACTGAGTTAAGAATAATAGAAATCTTCACTCCTTTATTTTATTGATTAAAGATTCTTCCTGATATTTCTGGTTAAGATCTCCTAACAGTTGTCTATTTAACTATCAGAGGTTTGTGTCATTGACATGCATTTACTATTAAAGGCAGCCAGCATATTTTTATATCTGATGTACAGAATGCATTTAAATTTCATTTATTAACACCATTAAATAGAAACTACAGCCAGAACCCAGAAGGCTGAGCAGTAAAGCGCACGCAAAGCATGGTTACCTTGCTCTTCAGAAAAGGAAAAAACCCAACTATAATATTTGTATTTTTATATTTTTAGCTATCTATAAAAATAGAAAATGAGGCTATTTTTAAAATATTAATTCTTGGTTATTTCCCACCCCAGAACACAGCATATAACAAACCCAGCTATGATTATGCTTTCTTGTCTTTTCAGCTAGAATGTGTTAAAACAAGCACCCCCTATATTATGCAGCTTTTAAATAAATAAATAAATTTGTGTTAATTTTTAAGTGTAAGAAAAGAAGATGCATTTTAGTGTAAACTATTTAAAGGAAAACAACATCTAATTACAAAAAAATTAAATTTGGATGAAAATTAGCTTTCTGGGCAGACATATAATAAATGTCTTGATTAAGGGATTTACTCAGATAAGTGCATCAAATAAGCATCTGAATCCTTTTTTTTAACGCCCCCCCCCCCATTTTTCTGTTTCAGCGTATAGGGGCAACAAAATTAAGGACATTATAAAGGGATGTGTGAACACTGATACCTCACGTCATCCAAATCCACTTAAAAGTTGGAGATGGAGACAGTCAGTGTTCCTGCATATATATCACAAAATCATACCATACCAAAATAATTTCATCTTTTTTTACTTCTAGGAAATTTCCTAGGCCTCTAGGAAATAAGGGAACATGTCCCATACTTTTGCATACCAGTAATCCAGAAAAATCAAGAATTTTGGAATTGGGAATTGTGCTGCAATAAGTGTGTCCCAACTAATTCCTGACTATACTGTACATGCTCTGTAAATTATTTAAGGAGTTTCAGTTGTGGAGAGGGTGTCACCTGACATTATATAATACTGTAGTTCCAGCTTCATGGAATACTGCATCACCAAACTGTTTGGGCATTCCCACACTGCAGCTTTTTAATCACTATTGAAAGCGTGTTCCCTAAAGCTAGTCCAGTTAGTAATCCAGTATCTGAATTTGGTGCTAGCAGAAATTAGCTGGAGTTTCTCAAAGGTAATCTCATGTACAGAACTCCTTAACAGTTCATTTGCAAGACGATGAGGCCATATAGACCAGTATAGCCAGGCTACCTTTGTCTAGCAGAGGGTCATAGCTGGCATACCAGCCTTAGCTGGTGAAAAGCTGTGCATACCACAGACCCTTTAGTTTTTAAAAATAATTTGTTTTTCCATGTATGCATCCTCTAACAATACTTTTCTAACAACTTTCCATATTTCCGCCCCTCATCCCCTGGACTTCCCTCATATTCCCATTTTGTTTTATTTCCATATTACTCACCATGTGTGTTGTTTCCCAAAATTTTCCCAACACCTATAGTCTTACTTTTTGTTATATACAATTGTGTTTGTTTATTCAAACCCTGCCAATGAGTCCAATCCTTTATGTTGCCTCTTCATATATGTTGTATATGATTCCCATTCTCTTTTAAAGTCTTTGTTATCCTTTTCATGTAATTTATCTGTTAATTTTGCCAGTTTTGCATATTCCATAAATTTCCCTTGCCATTGTTCTTTCGTTGGTATTTCTTCTGCCTTAAAAAGCTTGTGCTAATATAATTCTTGCCACTGTTGTTGCATACATAAATAATTTCCAATTTTCTTTTTTTAAAAGCTTGATCTAAAATTCCTAGGAGGAATGCTTCTGGTTTCTTAACAAAAGTCTTTTTAAACATTTTTTTCAATTTATTATATATCATTTCCCAATAATTTCTAACCCTTTTGCATTCCCACATACCACAGACCCTTTGAGCCTCCACTAACAGTGAGCCTCACAAAGCTACAAACCTCATCCTTTGGGGGTGCACACCCCAATCTAGAAAAGGGTGAATAACACATCCTTGGGCAGACAAACCACCTCCTAAGAGGACCATTGATTTATCTGGATTGAGTTTCAGTTTATTAGCTCTCATCCCGTTCATTACCGTATTTTTCGTCCCATAGGACGCACTGGCCCATAGGATGCATCTAGTTTTTTCCCTTTATTTCCCCCCAAAACCAGGTCGGGGAATCCAAACCAGGTCGGGGAACAGCGGGATGGCGGCGCTGCGCCTCCCCGCTGTCCCCCAAGCTTGTGGGGCTGCCCGATGTCTGCCCGAAGCACGGGGCGCTCTGCTTCAGCGCTCCCCGCGCTCCGTGCAGCAGGCTGCTATCCGCAGCCTAGGGAGCCCTGCAGGAACTCCCGCAGGGCTCCCCGGCTTGCTGATAGCTTCCTGAAGCCTGGAGAGCGAGAGGGGTCGGTGCGCACAGACCCCTCTCGCTCTCCAGGCTTCAGCAAAAGCCTGCATTCGCTCCATAGGACGCACACAGATTTCCCCTTCATTTTTGGAGGGGGGAAAGTGCGTCCTATAGGGCGAAAAATACGGTACGTCTTCCAGACTCTGCTTCCAATACGCTCCATAACATATTTTAGGGGTGCATGAAGGGCTGCAGGGGGAAGGAGAAGAATGTGAAGTCCTATTGTGGAAGCAAAAGTCTGTTCCATTCCTGCATGGACCCAATTGGATTTCCCCCTTGGACTATAGGGTGCTATTTAAAAGGGGGGTGGAAATAGAGTTGTCAGGTGTCTCGCCTTTAAAAACATTTCTTTTCAGCCTGTGACTAAAGTGAAAGACATATCTGTAAAAGAAGAGATAAAAAGCAAGTTTGTGCATAAAGAACAAGTAAATTAGATTGCCATATTTACTTTACATTGTGAAACTCACCTGCATGTTCTTAGAACGCAGCATAATCTTGAGCCCCTCCATATTTCTCTGGAGATATTCACCTGTGGATTAAATGGATAAGAAATTGATCCCCCTTTCTTAACTCCAGGTTGGGAAAGTATACAAAAGTTTAATTAGGCTTCATATTATTTAACTTTATTATTATTATTTGTTATGAACTTTAGAATAGAACAGAAATATTACAAGTGAAAGATCTTTTTATCCATATGGGTTGTGTTAATGATGGAAGCATAACGGATTTAGTTTGAACGTCAGTGCTTTCTTGACTAATTCCACCCTTCTCCAAATAAAATACGCTCATGCTGTATTCAAATAACATTGGTTTAATGTGAGCACAGACTTGTTGGTTTCTAATTACCTTTGTAGAGCATAACTTTAAATTACAATGTATCTGTATACTTTGCTTATTTTTCTCATCCTTATAAGAACCACAAACAACTTTTTATAGTGATATTCTGTGTTTTGTGTGTTACAGTTCTGAAATTCAAGACATGTATAGGCAAACATCAAATTTGTGTCTTGCAAAAATATTCTTGTGTAATTTAACATATATATATTTTAAAGTCTACTATGGGTTCGCTGCTATTGGTTTCCAATGCAAAAGCTAAGAGATCTGCTCCTTTCAAAATTACCTATGACTGGACATTTTTGAATGGAAAGGAAGTGGAGAAAATATCTCTATATATTTTTTCCCTGAGTCCATTAGAATACCAGAATGTATAGAAACCAACCTCGTATGTTTGTAGCTTAGATTCTTAAAGTTAATTTCTCTACTTTATGTTATTACTGAACTTCGTCTAAATGAAACACCCTTAAGTAGGAGGGGGAACTTAATTGCTGATCAGCACTATGTAATTTCAAAGGTGGGGCAAGAATGGGACAGGTATTGGAATACTGGGGAGAATACACACATATACACACCTAGTATTGGCACCTGACATAAACAAAAGGCCTCTAGTTATCATCTAACTGATTGAGTGAAAAGCCATTAGTATGTAATGCATTTTTTTAAAGCTTGTGTTTTCAGAATACTCACTCTTTCTCTCCCTATATATAACATGTATGTATTTTTAATGGTAATTCTTTGACTTCTATGCCTCCAGTCAATTCACTTGGTAGAAGAAAGATAGCTGTTTCCTCTCGTTAATTTATTTCAAATACTCTAGCATTATTTTAGTTCATAGAACAAAGCAAAATAGAAACAAACTAATGCTCATTTGTTAAAAATATAAATTCTAGACAATGCTTTTTTCTGGGGGGGGGGGGGAGGAAACTCAAATGTACCAAAAAAGTAGCAGTTTCAACAAACATGTCCGTAACCTCTAACCAATGTATTTCACTTCTAAAGCTAATTTTAACAAAGTGCTTTTAAATTACTTTATATGCAACATTCTTAGGAGTGTTTTTCATGAACTGAGTTTGCTCTGGCTTTTAAGTCCCTACATACCTAATACAATCTCTTCCAAACTCAGATTGGTTTGATTTTCTTGGACAGAACTAAGACAAGTTTGCAGTCTTCTTATTTCTGTGGGTGCAATCCCCAGAAATGTTTTTACTATGAAAGCTCTGTTATAATAAATGGAACTTGTGTTCTGCCCAGCATCTTTTAGCATTAATATAGGAGATGTGGGAGATGTTCCCATTTTCTTCTGCTTACAGGCAATGTTTTAAATTTTTATGTTACTTAAATTGTGCATCTATAAAGAGTATGATAAAAGTCAAAAGAAAAACCTACTGATGGAAACTTTAATTCACTAAAGTCAGATAGTTTTTAGTACCAACTTTAAGAACATCAATAGTTGAATAGGGAACACTTTTTACATAGTGCTGATTTGCAGATTTCTTTGATTTTGTATGAAAAACAATGTTAGCGACTTCTTAGAATGTTATAGAAATGATTCTGTAAGTAACTGTAACACCTTGAGAATAAAATTCTATAGCATCCAATAATTAACATCTGCCAGTTATAAAAAAATCTACTTAAATCATGAAATAGGCTACCAAATGATTCTGTAAAGGAGATTGTATTTTAGGCAATTTTATCTGAATTGACATTGCCAGAGTTTCCATGAATCGTACATGTAGTCTGGCAGCATTTGGACTGTTGAGTTCATATTTGCAGCAGTAAAATTAAAGCAAAAATTGATTAGCCTAATCTAAAGTAGACAGTTCAAGCACTGAAAGCAGGTGTAAATCAAATGTGCACTTGGATGTAGGGGACATACATCTGTATTGCTTTCAATGGGGTGTACATTCAGATGCACATCCGGGTTCAAACTGAACATCCACGTTTTGTCTAAACTGCTTATTTAAAATATCTCCTAGTTGCTCTGGGAAAGCCATGAGTCTTGGAGCCACTTACAAAATAATATTAATAAAATTATTCATGTTGATCATGTTATAAGGTGCTAAAATGAAAAATAAGTTAGCATTTTGTATCATAATAGTCAGTGGATTTTTTTTCTTCTCCATGCTGAATGCATTCAGTTTCTACCAAATATTATTTCTCAAAGTTTTCAAAGATAAGATTTAAAATAGCTCTCGAAGCATTTCCCTTAATTTAGCCATTATTGCACAAACTACGCAGATTTTAAGAATATTTGTTTGGGTGTGTAAATTTCTTACCATATTCCTGTCGTAAATTAATCCTATATTTAACTTTGTGGGCAGTGTATGTTTGTGTTGTGTTACAATGAACTGTTGTATGAATGAGTGATACAGTGAAGAAGAATAGGCAGAAGGTGGATAACGGGACAGGGCATAAAGAAAAGAGAAAACATAAAACATAGCTTATTACATTCTTACAAGTTGATGGAATCTCTGCTTAATTGTTGTGGTTGGCGTTCTGTTTAATTTGATTTTAGAAGGTGGTCTCTAATACTTGAATGTTTTATTGTGTTTCGTATAAAAATTTGTGAGCTAATCGGGGATGGAAAATATCTGGAATGGACTCTAAAAATACACAGAATGGGAGTGGAAGGCAGACTTCTGGACATTTTTTGCATATTAGATCATTCTTGAGAATATAAAATAATTGGGGACTAAAGTTCATGATTTTTTAAGTGAATTGCCACAGTGTTCAGGTTTTGAGGTTTTTTAAAGAAATTATTTTTGTTGTGTCGAAAACCAAGTTGTCCTTTTTGGTCAAAGGGGTGGCAGTAATGTGACCTGAGTGCCATAACATATCTATATTTAAAACTATATGAAAACTGAGGCTTAGGCAGACGTTTCTGATGCTAAGCACCATTGGGGGAATTGCTCTTGAAGGCAAATACCAAAGCATGGATTTTCCTTAGGACTGTAGAGTGGGTTGCTTTCCACACATTCTGTGATTTTGATCATTATCACCGCCCTTCAGCTGATGTTATATGCAAGTTAAAACCAAAGATGCACTTCACGTCATTACATATTTGGCTCTGAAATAATGGGAAGTGAAACATGGGCAAGATGGTTGTACAGTGGTACCTCGGGTTAAGTACTTAATTCGTTCCAGAGGTCTGTTCTTAACCTGAAACTGTTTTTAACCAGAAGCACCACTTTAGCTAATGGGGCCTCCTGCTGCTGCCGTGCCGCCGGAGCACGATTTTTGTTCTCATCCTGAAGCAAAGTTCTTAGCCTGAAGCACTATTTCTGGGTTAGCAGAGTCTGTAACCTGAAGCGTATGTAACCCGAGGTACCACTGTAATATCAAAACTTTCTTACTAAATAGCACAGCAAAACAGTCATAGGATATTGTGCTTTGAAATGATGGAAGCTAGTCTCCAGTGTTGCAGACCCAGGAAAGAAGGTGTTAAAAGAGAATTCATTTTTAAAAAGTCTTTTTGCTCCCTTTACAGCAACCTGAGCTTTTTATAGCAAACCTGTAGTACCATGGGATGGTACTGAAAGAAATTATTTTGTCTCTATAGGTATCTTCTGACTAAATTAACAGCACTTCAAATGAAAGTGAAGTAACTTGTCTCTGTATTGTAATTAAACATGAGACAAACACAGTGGCTATCCATGCCTTTGTTGATTTCCCACCTTCCCCCCCAAAATAAGGATAAGTATGGCCCAATGGCAATATAGTTTTCATACAAAAACAATATTTAACTTCTACTTCAAGTATCTGAAAAGTGTAAAGAAACTGGGCTCTTTTTTGTAACAGCAGATCTGATGTTAATATAAAACCTCCTTTGCACTGTAGTTTAAAAAACAGCAAAACCACATCACTGTTCAGCCAAATTCTTGTCTAGAAAAATTCACCCTGGATTAAATGTTTACGGATGAATTATTAAACCTCAAAAACATGAGTTTGTAACAGAAATTTCTTCCAAATCCTTGAGGTAGCTATGGCAACACAATTTGTCCCCTCTTATTAAATGGTAATATTATTATACAAATTCACTTAAATGTCATCAGCTCAACTAAAAAGGACTACCAATAAATTCTGTTTCTTATAACAGGATTCATTAAATCTCTTTCACATCATTTTTTAAAAAATATATTTTTAAAATAAAGGTTATGCCTACATAGACAGCTTGTGATATACAGGGCAATCAACATAAAATCTATGTGTATAGGACATGCATTAAAGGCTGGGATAGAGTCTATTATCTCTAAAATGGAATTATTATGCTCAAGGGTAACGTTCTGATGAAATGTTTCTTCTTGAATGTTAGGGCTGGAGGAAAATGCCATATAACCTGACCAAACCTGCTTAGAAGCCACCTGGTTTCCATTTTGCTAGCTCAACACTTCGTTAGATCTTATAAGTTTAATCATTTATGACATTTCAGTGCACTTAGATTGCATTGCAGATTTCAGATTTCTCCTTAAGTAGATCTTTCCATTATGTGAATTATCGGAAATATATTTTACATACTCTTGAGAATTTTGCCTGTTGAAGTCCATCAGGTCAGCTACTAGGTATAAAGCAGCCTCTTCTAACACATATTGCAAAGAGGCCTAGTTGACTTCATTCTGCTATCCTTAATGAGAGTTTCCTGATCAGTAGTAACTTCTACTGACGCATCTTTGACACATCATGATATACTTTCCCCCATGTGCATCGACTATAGAAAGTCATGTCATGGATGTCAGGGAACTGCCATCGGAACTAGAGGAGGAGGCGAGGCTCCACAGCGATGCTGGAGAGGGGCCAAGCAGGGAGAGAGGCAGGTCTCCGGCTGGGGAAGAAAATCAGCGCAACACCAGGGATAGAGGGGGGCCGATAGGGGAAGCAGAGAGGAGCCTCCAGGACTCTTCGCAGGAGACCAGCGAGGAGAGCACAGGTCCTCCGCTGCCCACACCCACCCTGCGCAGAAGACTTCCGCGCAGGGAACGTAGGCGGCGACTTGGCGTCAAAGAACTTCTTTGCTGGAAGAGGTTCAAGAAATGCCCACTGACGGATTCTGCTAGCGACTGAACAGTCACGGAGTGGATGGCTGTCCAGACAGAAACGGTTTAACCAGGCAACCTAGCCCAGAGCGGCGGCAACTTATGCAAAAGTAACCCCTAAAGCCATTACAATAGAGTTACAAGCTTGGTGGATCAGGGGAATTCTATGGACATAGTGTATCTTGATTTCCCCCCATAATATTTCAGAAAAGCTGGTAAAATGTGGACTGGACGAGATAACTATTAGGTGAATTTGTAGCTGGTTGACTGACCAAACCCAAAGAGTGCTTGCTAACTGTTCTCTGTCATCGTGGAAAAAGTGCCAAGTGGGGTGCTGCAGGATTCTGTCCTGGGTTCATTGTTGTTCAGTATCATCCAAGTTGTTTACAAAGAGGGTACTGAGGGGATGCTCATCCAATTTGCAGATGACACCAAACTGGGAGGTGTAGTCCTTAAAAGATTGGAGAGCCAGTGTGGTGTAGTGGTTAAGAGCGGTAGTCTTGTAATCTGGGGAACCGGGTTCGCGTCTCCGCTCCTCCACATGCAGCTGCTGGGTGACCTTGGGCTAGTCACACTTCTCTGAAGTCTCTGAGCCCCACTTACCTCACAGAGTGTTTGTTGTGGGAGAGGAAGGAAAAGGAGAATGTTAGCCGCTTTGAGACTCCTGAAGGGGAGTGAAAGGCGGGATATCAAATCCAAACTCTTCTTCTTCTTCTAAATGAAGAACCAGCTGCACAAATAAATGAAGGGGGACACCTGGCAAACCAGTAGTACATGTGGAAAGCTATTTAGGGGTCTTAGTAGACCACAAGCTTTCCATGAGTCAACAGTGTGATTAATGCTATTCTAGGCCACATCAACAGAAGTAATAGTGTCCTGATCAAGGGAAGTCGTAGTTGCTCTCTTTTCTGCCCAGGTCAGACCACACCTGGAGTACTATGTCCAGTTCTGGACACCACAATTTAAGAAGGATATTGACACACAGTCTGCCCAGCATATAGGTGACATGTCACAATAGCTTCCTGTCACAAACCTCTTTCTAGTGCATTTCAGATCCCTTTTTAAAGTTCTTATCAGACCATTTACGGGGCTCATTTTAAGACTGAAAAACAATGTTGCTAGTAGAAGTTGACAGAAAAATATCAGTAATTCTGAGGTGTGAGATAAATTGTCCATTTATATTCAAAAGATACATTTTTTTCTAAATGAAACCCCCCCCCCAATCTTTTCTGTCATTTCATACTGTATATTAAATATAACATGACACATTACAAACCAGAACCAGATTTGATTCAGGGAGACCTGGTTTCAAATCTTCCCTCAGCTGTAAATCAAATGATATTTTCACACTGAGACCCAAGGTAGTTCAACCTTCAAGTCCAGGTTTGTAATGCAGGTGTAAAACACTCACTGACTAGAAAGCTTGTTCATAGTGAAAATGCATCTCTTCCCTAGGGGCACAGTGAGAGAGAGGCAATTTAAACTTCTTGTGTAAAAGAAAACAAACAAAGCCAACCTGGGTGACTGCACAAGTGATCTCTCATATTAACCTACTTCACAAGGTTGCTGTGAAGACAAGATAAGGATGTAAACATTGACTTGAACTCCTCGCATGAAGGATGAGATATAAATGTGATAAATAAATTGGTAGACCAGAGTTATTTGCCTCAAACCATTTCAGTTCTTTTAGCTTCATTGGAAGTCAAATCCACAGCTCCAGACTTCTTTCTGCAAATGCGTTCTAATTCAAATCCATATAAGTTTTTCCAGTACAGTATTTGAATCTTTTAACTACAGTGTATCAATACGCTTGTTAGCAGCTGGTTTTTTGGATACTTTTATTAAATTCATATGTTGGCTAAAATGAGCATATGTTTGTCCCTGAAGGAGAACTGCTTGCATTCATTTGAAAGAAAGGAACATAGATTAAAACAACAGCATTCACAAATATCATTTGAGGTATACCGTGACAATGTCTTTCTAAATGTGTTTGCTGTTAAAAAAGAAACGGCGCTTTGAGTTCTCCGTAATATTTCATTTTCCTTTATTTTTGTCCTTGTGAGGAGAAGCAATTGTTTTAAGAATGTTTTAGTTTAATTGCAGCCAGCAGAAAACAGCCCTGAAGGCAAATTGACAAAGAGTTTATGACTAAAGTGTCTTAACGGTCTCCCTTTTATTCTTTTTGGTTTTGACTGAAAGTACAGGCTGTGAAAGATACCCTGAGCCTATAAACCCTGTTTTTTGGACCACTAGCACTGCTTTCTTATCTGTATTTAATGAGGAAGCTCTAACTAAAGGGAGCTATTCACTATCAAAGCTGTGGGTTAGCTGCCCCCACCCTCTCATTCTTTTTAAAAGAGAAGGGTAGGAAGGCATTTAGTTTGGGAAATCTTGTAAAAGAAATTTACTGAGAAAGCATTCTACACAAACGCCCCTTCAAGCAGGGGGAAAAAGTGCTTGACTCTGTTGTGTCTGAAGCTAGAAGGCTTCTCTTTGTAATATTCAAAGGTCAAATTCTCTAATTCTGTTTTGGGACTTGTTTGTGTTGAGTTTTAGCCAGCATTCTCCAGTACACAGTAGTGAATTTTTTTTTATTTTTTTGAGCCTCCTCTTCTCTCCCCACACCCAACTGCTGTTTTCAGTCAGTATAAACAGTTCCTTTCCACAATAACATGTTCAAATATAGCAGAGAACCAATTTCTTGGAGAATTGACTCCTCGTGCATTTCTTAACCATTTTTGGAAAGAATTGATCTATCTGTAGATGCAGGAGAGGGAGGCAGTAGCTGTAAATTGAAGTGACATCATATGTATTACTACCATTGATCCGCTTTTAGAATACAGCCAGGATAAAAGGAAATGGCATCAGGGAGGAAGTATGCTCATTTAGGCACTGATCCCAGTGTGATAATGGAGTAATAATAGAAATCACGCCACTGTCAATTGGTTGCTGCATTAGTCCAGGGCACATTTCCCTTTGAGGAGGCTTTCAATGACTTCATTCAAGTGCAGGCTGTAGCAAATGGGATATTCAACATACCAGCTGTATTCCTTTGGTGATTTGTGTCCTGGCTTAGGGGCGCACTGCAAGTAATGCTGCTAGATGCTCAAGTGCATTTATCTGTGTCACATTTTTATGGCTGTTGAAGGTCAGTAGTCAAATGTTTCAATGACATTTTTTTCTAGCATAAATTGTGGACCTGGCATTTATTACATTATGCTAATACAAGGGTTGACAAATAGTCTCTTTTAGGGTGGGTGGTCTTCTGGGACGAGAGGCCAATGACCTTGTAGAAAGCAGTGAGAAAGCTTGGGAAGAGGCAAGGTTGGTTTTCACTGTGTTTTTTTACAAGTTATTGGGAAGAAGGAGCCAGGGAAACTGCCAGATAATGCTTTGCAAAAAAGATTCCTGTGCTTGCTTTGTGGAAACTTTCTCAAAACAATTGGCAGCTCAGCACTTTATGGCAAAATAAAGGACAATGATTTTGACAGTTTAAAATTTAGCTTGTTGTCGGAGATGAAAAATTACAAAGGTACATGTCTTGTTTCTTACCCAGTAGTTGCATAAACTCAGACTCAGTATTTGGAGAACCCAAATCTATGCACGAACTGTTTAGTAAGAGCATACAGAGCTGTTTTATATGGAATCAGACAAATCTGTCAATCTAGCAATAGTCTGGTGATGTGTTTCTTATCTTTCGTTTGACTGCATCTTTTTATATTTGTTGCTCTTTGCAAACTTTATTTTGCATTATTGCATTATTCTGAGTCATCTTTGAAATGTAAAGGCTAAGTAATGCAAACTTCAAAAAGCAGGGAGGATTCATGATGCTGTAGAGAAGTAGAGCACAATTCAGCATGTTTTGTTTGTAACATAGTAACAATGATTTAAAACCTTAATAGTTGCAGTTATAGGATTATTTGACTTTAAAAACCAGTCTAGTAAGGGTTCCATTTCAGGGGAAATGGCATTCTAGCTGGCATATGGTGCTGTTCTTTGGAATGTTACAAGATACTTCAGTGTGCTCAATCACAGCGTAATAATTTATGTCCTCTCCCTAGTACGCTTACTTGAAAGAACATTTGGTACAAACAATCATGGGAAAATAACTTTATTTTTATGGGATAAAGATGGGTTAGGCTTAGAAGTGTCTGCTTCACATTGTGTTTCAGCAAAACGCATTTCATACCAGCAGAGGTCGCTGTATTTTTATCATCCACACGTCAGTTCTTTTTAACTTGCTTTGGTTGTTAAATTTTATGGACTACTTCCTAGCCAAAGCTCTCAGAAATGACCACTGCATATCTTCACTCCTGTTCAGTTGCTCTAGGCTTTTACCAACACTTTGCAGATGTAAAGGTCTCAAGGGCACATGTACCTCCTCATTAGCTTTTGTATCAGAAGCAGCTTAGTCACAGCATGTATGCCTAATGGATTGGGTCTGGACTTCGCCTCATGCAGGCAGAAAGGCTCCTTCCATCCATGGAAAGCTTTTGATCCAGCAGAGAGATCCTGCTGGCAGATTAGGAACCCCCTGGAACAGCGTAGCACAGGCATCCCCAACCTTTGGCCCTTCAGATGTTTTGGACTACAATTCCCATCATCCCTGACCACTGGTCCTGTTAGCTTGGGATTGTGGGAGTTGTAGGCCAAAACATCTGGAGGGGCGCAGGTTGGGGATGCCTGGTGTAATAGGTGGTGTTGGAGACTTACAGGGGAGGAGTAAATTTGCCCCCTGCCTCCCACCCTGCTGATGGGATGGTAGGAGAGTCCCCACTGCTCAGTGAATGCTCCAACCTCTGTAAACAATATATTGATCCAACCCGTTGTACATGGATGATTTTCACTGAAATCATGAAGTAAGCTCACTTGTACAGTAACACTTTTAGAGTTGTGGTGTTGAGTCTTTATCTTCTACAGCAGGCAGAGCCTGATGATAGGTAAGACATATTCCCACTTTTTTCCCTGGTAGATCTGAAAACATTCCACCACTTTTCAACAGCTGTAATTGGATCTCACCTTAATTTGAAATGTAACTATCCCACTTTGAGTGCTGACAGCAAACAACTTGTGTTGCCTTCTGTGGAAGTACTCTGACGTAGGTTATTTGAAAATTGTGGCATTCTGCCCAAAAGGCACTTTCGGTGGTATTGTTGACTTTTGGAAAATATAAGCAAACAGCTGAGAATAGTGTGTGTTGATGACAAGAAAGTGATAGGAATACAGGAGATATGTATCACATGCTTACAGTTGTTTCAAACTTCAGACATCTTTCATGGAAACATTTGGTCACATAAACAAATTATGTGTCAGTGGAGAAAGTTGATGAATGAAAATCTTGTCACATCAGGTAAACTGATAGTTTTAAGACAGTTTTTCTTAAAGTGATTATTTGGTTGTTTTTGCTTAAATCAATCTATAAATCTATAATGTGAATATAACACTATAGTGATTACAATGTGCACTTCCTTTGTTTTCTGCGTTGTATTCTGCACTAACTACAGTGGTACCTCGGGGTAAAGTACTTAATCTGTTCCGGAGGTCCGTTCTTAACCTGAAACTGTTCTTAACCTGAAGCACCACTTTAGCTAATGCCGCCGCCGTGCTGGAACACGATTTCTGTTCTCATCCTGAAGCAAAGTTCTTAACCCAAGGTACTATTTCTGGGTTAGCGGAGTCTGTAACCTGAAGCGTATGTAACCTGAGGCGTATGTAACCCGAGGTACCACTGTATTCACATGTAGCAATACTGGTGTGAGAGGGTATCTTGAGAATGTCACAAATGTACCTTATGTGAAAAAGGACCAAGTTTGTCCTCAAGTTCTAGAAGTTTATTGAACCGATTAAAATCTATTGGAAAAGGGTCTCTCGTATGCAAAGGAATCAGAGGAGAGAAACACATTTTTCAGTGTGATTTTTGGTGCAATTCTATACGTGTCTACTCAGACAAGTTCCACTGGTTCAATGAAGCTTAAGCCTGGGTCCATGGGTATAACATTGCAGGCTTTGTTGTGTCTATACAAGTTCAGCCCAGAGGCCTATAGTCAAGCATTTGCATTAGTACTCTGTCTTTCTTTATTAATGTTATTAGTACTTATACACCCATTAATTTTATTTTAGTTACAGATCTGTCAGCATTAACTCTTAACATGAAATTAAGAACGGGGGGGGGGGTGTCACTTCTTGGGGGAATGCATGAAAAATAGCCAACTCTTTGATCTTCTCTGTTTCTAGATTTTCACAGTTGTTCAAAGCCAAAAGCCTACGCCACGAAATACAGAGCTATATATGAGGCTCAGTGAGGTAAAGCAAGGACATGTGGTTACCTTGCTTCTACATTTCTCTGCTTTTCTTGGCCAAAGTTAGATCTTTAATGAACTTTCTTTTAAACAATAGCTCCTTGTATGTGTAGCATGTAAGGTCTTTGCCAAAGATACATTTCAAAAGAAACCGCAACTACCCTTCAATTTCTAAACCTTTGGTGCCGTTTCCTTTTAGAAGTGACATTTATTAGATGGTGTTATGCAGCATTTGAAATTCAATTTACATTCAGAAGTAATTCCCTTGCCAAGACATTAATTTCCAAGAAGTCTCCCCAGCTTTTTAGTTTTAGTTTAGGTTCCCTATGTCTTCAAAACAGTTAATCTTTAAGACCTATCTGCTAAACTTGGGAGAGCCAACATGGAACCCTCCAGATATAGTGGACAGCAACTCTCATTGGCTCAGTCTTGCATAACCAATGGTCCTCATTGGAGTCATAGTCCACAACATCTGCAGGATACAATGTTGGTTGGGCAACCCCTGCTAGGTGGCACTGTGGGTTAAACCACAGAGCCTAGGACTTGCCAATCAGAAGGTTGGCAATTCGAATCCCCGCGACGGGGTGAGCTCCCGTTGCTCGGTCCCTGCTCCTGCCAACCTAGCAGTTTGAAAGCACGTCAAAGTGCAAGTAGATAAATAGGTACCACTCCGGTGGGAAGGTAAACGGCGTTTCCATGCACTGCTTTGGTTCGCCGGAAGCGGCTTAGTCATGCTGGCCACATGACCCGGAAGCTGTACGCCGGCTCCCTCAGCCAATAAAGCGAGATGAGCGCTGCAACCCCAGTGTCGGCCATGACTGGACCTAATGGTCAGGGGTCCCTTTACCTTTACTAAAGTTGAAGTAAACTTAAGGGGGGGCATAAAAGTCTATGTTTAAAATATTGCTGCCTTTAACAACTATTTATTTTATGTTTTTTACTGGTGCATTTCTGATTTCCAAGAAACAAGTAGTTTGCTTCACGATCCCAAGCAGAAGCAAGTTCCATTGAGTTTAGTGTAATTTGCTTTGTAGTATGTGTGCTTAGGGTTGCAGCTTTAAACATGCACATGTATGTATCTGTGCTCACATATATTTAAGAAATATATTTTAAGTACAGTATTTTAATGCATCATCACACAAACACTGAGAAGCAGGGGTCAGTTTTGGATGACCATGCCAAGCCAGTCAGTTTCATGCACTACCACAGTGGTTTGGTTTTGTTTGGTTTTGTTTTGGCACTATTACAGCTAGTAAAATGCTTGGGGACACGTGCATGTGACAAGCTCAGCTGAGGCTGGAGAAGCTGGAAGTCAGCTCGGACTAGGTTTCTCAGTCAGCTGCCATGTACTGAAGTAGTTGTGTAAATTGGCCCTTTGAGACGCCATTCAGAGACTCAAAAAACAAATAATTCTATAAGCCTGTACTTATTTATGGCATGTCATCTCTTCAATTTAAGGAGACTAACAAAGAATGATTGCAGGTTACAAAGTGATGAGAAATTTACATTTACCTGAGGACATGTAGAGGCTAGTCAATGAGCACAAAATCATCTGTCCCTTCATGGCTTACTCATACACAAGAGACCCTTAATGAAATGAAAATGGCTCAGGACCACAGGAGGTCCAGAGGGTGGCAACCTGGGAACGGGCCTTCTCTGCAGTGGCTCCCCATTTGTGGACTGCTGTCCCCAGGGAGACTTTCCTGGCACCTTCATTACATAGCTTTAGGCACTAGGAGAAAACATTTCTCTATAACCAGGCCTTTGGCTGGCTGGCTGAAGATTCTAGGGTCTCTAAATGTGTTTGTGGGAGGAGGGTTATTGGGTGTGGGGTTTTTTGGGTTTTATTATGTAAATTGTGTTCTCATTTTTATGTTGTGAACTGCTCTGTGATATTCAGATGAAGGGCAGTATACATATTTAAACAACCACCACCACCACCAGACTGGTGAGGAGGGACCAAAGCAAATGGAAAGAGAAAACAATGATTTCTCCCAAGATAGGGAGTTCATTCCATAGTATTTTCTATTGCAAATGAGCTTAATCTTCAGGGTTTGGGACATTTGAGTAACCAAAAATGTCTAGGATAATCAGCTATTACCTTGTTACTTTTTTGTTTTAAGGGTGATCTCACAAGTGATACCAGTGAAGAAAATCATAATATGGTTAGGGCTGCAAGCGATACAGGGTTATTCTAATCTGGAAAGTGGGCCTTATGCTTAAATTTGTTGTTTTATCATCTGGTTTGACAGTTAGGATTTTAAAGTGCATTTTCTGTACAGTATTGATTTTAAGTGGGAATTTGTGGGTTAATGTAATCAATCTATCCATACGGAGTCAGTGTTCTTTATTTGTTAGAATTTGATCCCCGTACCAAAATATAGCAAGTATGGGTACACTAGGCAAAGTCGTCACACAAAAAGATCTGGAAGCATTTCAACAGTTGGTGTTCAGATGTGATAAAGTGGGATTACTGAGTAATACCATGCTTCTCTTTTGCATGCACAAGCTTATTTCTACACATGGCATTTTTTATTTTCTTTTTTATGCTGTAGACTTGTAGAGAGTAAATAAGAAAACCTTTACAGGACATTCAGGACCCAGAATTTCCAAATCAAATGATATCTTCTGGTAGTTGACATATATTAGTACTTTAGTTTTCAATGAATTATTTATTTTTCCATCCGATAAAAACAGAGTAAATGGAACACTTAAGCTCCATCAGACGTTTTCCTTCAGATTACCTGAACTTAAATTCTTAGCTCTTTTTGTCTGTAAACACAAGATGGCTGCAGTCCTTGGCACACTTACCTGTGAGTAAAGCTCATTGAACACAGTGGGACTTGTTTCTGAGTAAATAGGCATATAGTTGCACCATAAAAGATGCAAGTATACACATATTTTATCAATCGTACAACTGAAAGGGAACTTGGGCAACTTTGCACTGGAAATGTACCATCACAATATGTACTTGTATGCCACCAAGCTTGTTTTTGTTTCTCAGTCATACAAACGAAGGGGACGCGGGTGGCGCTGTGGGTAAAACCTCAATGCCTAGGACTTGCCAATCGTATGGTCGGTGGTTCGAATCCCCGCGGCGGGGTGAGCTCCTGTCGTTCGGTCCCAGCTCCTGCCCACCTAGCAGTTCAAAAGCACTCTTAAGTGCAAGTAGATAAATAGGGACCGCTTTCTAGCGGGAAGGTAAACGGCATTTCCGTGTGCTGCGCTGGTGCTGGCTCGCCAGCTGCAGCTTCGTCACGCTGGCCACGTGACCCAGAAGTGTCTTCGGACAGCGCTGGCTCACGGCCTCTAGAGCGAGATGAGTACGCAACCCTAGAGTCGGACACGACTGGCCCGTACGGGCAGGGGTACCTTTACCTTTACATACAAACGAATGTTTCATATCATAAAACTGACAGACCTCTGTCTAGTTCAGCAGTCTTCTGTGTTTCTGAGCTTTCGGGAGCTGATGCAGTTTAACTTGCACTCTTGTTTTTCTGCCTTTATCAAAACAGAGTCACAAGCATATGTATTCCATAAAGCTCGGAGCCCAATAAACTTTAAAAATATTTCATTAAGCTAAATATGGTTTTCATCTAATCTAAATATTGATTGAGAAACCACTGTAGATAAGTTTTGATTAGGCTTTTGGAAAGAGTCTTTTGGAATATAGAGAATGTAAGGCTTTTCAGAAATGAACTACAATAAACTGTTCCTGAATTTCAAGCACATGATATAATTACACAGGTTATCTCAGACTATTCACTGTCTAGTCTCTTTTAGTCAAATTATACACTAAGCAATTTTTATTTTATTTTTTTGAAAAAAACCTCACAAGCTATTTATTTTCTTCTAGCTTTCCCCAGACCAGCTGGTCTTACTTCTGGAGTGCCTCTTGGAAAAGAAGACATTATGTTCAAAAATGCTGGAGTGCTTACAGAAAACTTACCACCTCCGTAAGCAGGATGCAGAGGTAATCCAGTTACAGACATAGTGAGCTCATAAACTTGGCAAATAAGGCAGTAGTGGGGGAATATCCCCATTATGCTACATCAAGAGTTAATCTGAATTTTTTTAATAAATGAAAAAAGTCTAAATCTATCCTGGAGGCAGTATAGGCAGCACATAGGTTGCATTTACTGCTTTCAGCTGTGCAACTATGTTTTTAATAAGCTTTTGTTTCTAATTAAGCATGTGTGTACATGTATGATCCCATGGTTAGGTGACTACAGGCAAGTCTCATCCTTCAGCTTTGTCTTTTGAGTTTGAAAAATCACTCACCAAGAGAAGGGTTTTTTTTTAAAAAAAAGTCTCACATTGGTATTCAATGCTTTCTGTGATCCCTTACCTGCTCATATTTGTCCTGTGCTTAATTGCTTAAGGGTTGTGTTCAGCCATGATCAAGAATTGTAGTGCACAAATGTTAGGCTGAGCATTTGTTTTTATTTTTATTTTTGGTTTCTGTTGGTATAATGAGCATACAAAAGACATAGAGATTACAACAAATCATTGAGTCTGTCTCCCTTTCTCCCCCACTGGCCGGGGGTATCTGATTGTATATCCACATAATTCTTCTTTTTTGATCCATACGGGATAAAGATTTAACATTTGTGAGAAATTAAAATGCCGTTTCAGTGATATGAATTCCAAGCAATAGTTGTTTCTTAGACAACAAGCATTGTAATTATAGCATATATTGCAAATGTGATAATTTGTTTCTGGCAACTGAGGGACTGTGAGGGACTTTTGCTGAGAAAAAAGGGGAAGAAATGCATCATAATGCTGGAAGAGGCAGAAATATAGTGCTTCTGGCCCAGAGGCTTACCCAGTTTCTGTTCTTCATTGCACCCAGGACATCTAAATTTCACTCTTGCTGAGCTCCTCCCACAACCCACTGAGATTAGAAAACACTGATACAGTGGTGCCTCACAAGACGAACGCCTCGCAAAACGAAAAACTCGCAAGACGAAAGAGTTTTCCGTTTTTGAGTCGTTCCGCAAGACGAATTTCCCTATGGGCTTGCTTCGCAAGAAGAAAGCCCATAGGGAAATCTCTGGGGACCTCTTTTAAATGCTGGCGGTGGGGAGCAAAGCCTTTCACCCCCCTCCGGCCTTCAGAAGAGGTCCAGGAAGGCCGGCGGGGGCCGAAAGGCTTTGCTCCCCACCGCCAGCATTTTAAAAGCGGTCCGGGATAGCAGGGAAGCGCGCTGCTCTTGCTCTGCGCTCTCTCCCTACTCAAGTGTTTGCTATCGCTTCTTCTGTCATCCCACCTGGCATTCTGGCAAACTTACAGACAGTACCATTATTTTCAGCAGATATTTGTCTGGAGCGTTGTTTAATGTTCAGATTGCCAAAATGTTTTATGGGCCCCTGCTTTGAATGGTGTCATCTTGTAGCTATCCTTTGCCTTCTTCAAGAAGCCCTCAGTACCTCCATGGCATCCTGCTTTTCCTCTGCTTTGGGGATTGGTCCAAAGCTAAAACCGGTGATACATACATTTTCAGAAAGAAGAATTAAATAGCTTTGAGAGCTCGTTGATTGCATTTCAGAAGTAGTTGCCAATTGGCCACTGCCTATCCCGGCATAAAGAAAAAAGATTCCAAAACTTGACTTTTAACTACTTGTGTGTGAAGACAAGAGTAAGTGTCTGTAGGAATTTAATTTAAAAAAAATTATTGCTGTGGTTAGAACTGAATATGGCAGGGGGAGTAGCCATTATAATTGTAGTAATTTGTTTTTGCAGGTTCTGGAGTGCTAACATGAGCTTTTGTAGATCAGAACATCAGATTTAAAACCACACAATTCAAAAATTTCTACTTTCTCCAAGGAAATGCTCAGTGTAATATGATAATCGTTGCAAGTTTATTTCAACTTTTATTTATTTGTTTATATGGTGTTCTGAATGCCAGATTTATTTTTACTTAGCCTTGAAAGTTTCACTTTGCTATTTATAGGAATTAAGATATATTTAGGGTATATTTTAATCACACACAAATACCAGAGAAATGTCAGGACTTCTATATCTGGAAGAGAAATAACTGAGGAGGTAAGATCAAAGCTGTAACTCCTCTGTTGCAGTTTCATGCCAGAGAACCTAGGCCTGTGAGATTTTCACACCCTACTGATATTATTATTTCCCCTTTCTACTACAAATTCATGCTACTGAACTTGTATGCAGTTTTGGCCTTTGAAACAAAGTTATAACCTCTGTAGCAGAAACACGACGTCGGCTTTATTTTGCAAGGTGAAATCAAGGGCTTAACTGGACCCTTTAAGAAGAGCAACCAAGATAACATTACCATTAACGTTTCTGCAGCTACTGAATCACAGGCACCTACGCCCCTCCAAAGGGAATGTTGGTTTACATACTGTCGCCTGTCTGAGCGAGGGGCTTTCCATATTTCCAAATACAGTTAGCGCTCTGCAGAAGGTTTTTTCCTCGTAATGTTGGCAAGTTCTAGGACCAGTGTGGAAGTTTTGAGCATGAGGGTTTTAATCAACAACATTCAATTTGAAGAGGGCAGGTTTCCTGGTTATAAAATAAAAATCAAGTTGTTAGGGGTACTGCTTTGTTCAGGGTGTTTTGTGCCGTTCAAACCCCCCACTCTGCTTCACACGGTGACCTTGGGCCTGCCGCTGCCTCTCACCCTAGCCTGCCTCACAGGGTTGTTGCCAGGATAAAATTGGCCAGGAGGAGAGCCATGTACGCTACCGTCAGCTCCTGGGCAGAAAGGTGGGATATAAAAGTAACAATTTATAAATAAACTAAAATGTAGAAATGAGAAGATCGTGTAGGCAGGCTTCAGGTGGTCACTCAGAAATTGTTTTACATTACCGTAATTTTCTGCTGTAAATGTTGAGATGTACAGTGGTACCTCAAGTTACATACGCTTCAGGTTACATACGTTTCAGGTTACAGACTCCGCTAACCCAGAAATAGTATCTCGGGTTAAGAACTTTGCTTCAGGATGAGAACAGAAATCGCGCAGCGGTGGCGCAGTGGCAGCGGAAGACCCTATTAGCTAAAGTGGTGCTTCAGGTTAAGAACAGTTTCAGGTTAAGAACGGACCTCCGGAACAAATTAAGTACTTAACCCGAGGTACCACTGTACTCAGAGATAAATTCCACTCAGCAGATTATCCTTTTTTTAAAAGCATGGATTGGTAAATGAGACACTGAAACAGAGGAGAATATTTTCTGCAGATGTGTTTGATTTTATTTATTCTGCTGACAGACGGTATCTATCCACAAGAAACTCCCCTTTGTCAGGAGGGGGATCACTGAGTGTAGAACATAAATGCAAATAACCAGGGGCTATTTGTAAGAACAGAAGATCAATGAGAAGGGAATGCACGCTGACAGCATGTGTTCTGACAAAACCTGATGAGCTATTGGGAAGGGCCGGAGATCAAAGAGGGAATGTAGAACTTTAGGTTTCGGATGACATGCCGCTCCGCCCACCCAACCTGCCTCCCAGAAGGTCAACAACATTGTTACAACACATGACCCACAACAACGACATTTATACACACGTCTCGCCCATACGGTTGTACTATGATTAGCACAAGAAACAGAGCCTGCACATTTATTCATGCTTTAAATCCTGTTGTTATTATTATTTTTTAAATACCCACATGGCAGGGCATTCAGGCATACACCACAGCCATTATTAAAACACTTGCTGTGGAGCAAGGATACCAAAATAAAAGGCCACCGCAGCTTCACTTACGAAGATTTGCCTCTGAATGTATTTATATAGTGTGTTGTAATCTACACTGAATATGCTTACATGCACTAGTTGACTTTGGATATGCACCAGTGTCTTCTGCATGTGTTGCTGTTCAAAACATTGATGGCATATAATTGAACCATCCATGTGGATGGTAATTTGACATTATTCTAGGGCCCTGATCAGAGAAACCAAGTCTAAAGGGGCATCTCGTATAGCCCATATTCTTCATTCAGTTAATTTTGGTCTTGCAACACGTTGTATTCATGTACTGAGGTTTAAAAAGTTAATATTTTTTACAGAGGCTGTGTGGTTCTAAACAATACATAATTGGAACAGTCTTGGCTTTACCACAGAGGACATTTCACTGCCAAAATTTTTTGCAAGGAGAAAAACAATTTTAAGGCTAATTTCCTTCCTTTCCTGCTAGATAGGTCAAATCTGAAGTATGCTTTTAAGGTGTTTTATCTGAACTACGTACCTCTTCAGTATTAGCAAAATTGGCTCTAAAAATTATTTTTAGACTATATTAGAGTTTGGTCCCATCACCTCCTGGCAAATAGAAGGGGAAGAAATGGAGGCAGTGAGAGATTTCACTTTCTTGGGCTCCATGATCACTGCAGATGGTGACAGCAGCCACGAAATTAAAAGACGCCTGCTTCTTGGGAGAAAAGCAATGACAAACCTAGACAACATCTTAAAAAGCAGAGACATCACCTTGCCAACAAAGGTCCGTATAGTAAAAGCTATGGTTTTCCCAGTAGTGATGTATGGAAGTGAGAGCTGGACCATAAAGAAGGCTGATCGCCGAAGAATTGATGCTTTTGAATTATGGTGCTGGAGAAGACTCTTGAGAGTCCCATGGACTGCAAGAAGATCAAATGCATCCATTCTTAATGAAATCAGCCCTGAGTGCTCACTGGAAGGACAGATCGTGAAGCTGAGGCTCCAGTACTTTGGCCACCTCATGAGAAGAGAAGACTCCCTGGAGAAGACACTGATGCTGGGAAAGATGGAGGGCACAAGGAGAAGGGGGCGACAGAGGATGAGATGGTTGGATAGTGTTTTCGATGTTACCAGCATGAGTTTGACTAAACTGCGGGAGGTAGTGGAGGACAGAGGTGCCTGGCGTGCTCTGGTCCATGGGGTCACGAAGAGTCGGACACGACTAAACGACTAAACAACAACAACAACAACAACAGAGTTTACAAAGTGGACTTGGACTAATGTTTCATTTGTTCTTTTGAGCTTCTAAGCTTGGATTTAAAGCAGTAGGAATATGAGCAAAATGAATATAAATGTATACACTCTGGTTTTGGACACTATAATAGAAACAAAGAGTGAGGTGCTCAAGACTGAAGAATGAAGCAAAGTGTGCACTCCCATGTATGTTAATTTAGAAGCCACCCAGAGTGGCTGGCATACAAATAAGAAAATTATTTTAAAAATATTAATAATATTATACAAGAAGCTTCCATAGCGTTCAGTGAGACTTGCTCCCAGGTAAGTGTATGTAAGATATTAGCCTATCTGTTTTGTTAGACTTTAAATAGTTTTCAGGTATGTTTACCACTTATCCTGCCTAATGCTTGCTATCAGAAACTGAGAGGGTTTTGATTGTTTTTTCTAGCTCCTAGACTAGAGATCTTGCCTGTGAAATATTGTTGAAATACTGTTACAGTTCTTTTGTAAGATTCCTACTGTCTTGGGTTTTGCTGGTGGGGTGGTAGTGGAATCAACTTCAAAGGAATTTGCAAGTTGCCTTGCTAGTAACCAAGTTACAAAAGACGAAATTTCAGCTTGTGTGCATGCTAGGCGCATCTGCTGAAACTTCTGCACAACAGTGAAATGTGCAGAGGCTGTGTTCTTTTGCATCTATCTGGTCACCTAGACTAACCATCAGTGTTAATCTGTTGTATGTTCCAGTGAGGTTGCTTGTTCTTGGAAAGAATTACATATTGATCCTTTTGCTTCAGATTTTCATCAGCAAATGAACTGACATTTAGAGAAGCTTAGAAAACAACTTTGCAGTTCCATTCTGCCTGTGCTTAGTTAGACATTAGTCCTGCTTTGTCCAGTGGGGCTTACACCTTAGTAAGTGTGCTAGTCTTAATTGTATAAAAACCAGAGAGATTGTGAATGACCCACCGTACAGTTTCTGTATACCGTAAGCAGATGTTAGAGGGGCTTAAGCTTGCACATTGGGATATTGAAATTGATTATTCTAGTTTAAAAGATCTTACCATTTTAGAGAGCTTTGACAGAAAAACCCCCAAGGTGTGCACTAAAAACTTAACAACCCTAAACATGAAATGTTGCAGAATAATTCAGAAAGCATCAGAATAGCTTAATATGAAAAGTTTTCACACTAGATAGGCTTCACTAGTGAGCTGTGAGTGCTTGTCAAATAAGGGATGATTCCTACATCACAAGCTGTTTAATTCAGAAAGGAAGAACCAGCCCTGGCCATGATAGATAGAACTGATGGGAAGTGTAGTCCAAACCATATGGAGGGCACCAGGTTGGGAAAGGCCAGTGCAGACAGTTCTGATCAATATGAAGTATTAGCCTGATTCATACAAGGCAGCTTTTACATTCCTAATCCTCATTCCTTTCTCCTGTTGTGCTCCTTTTAAGACTAGAGATCAGTGAGTAATGCTGTGTTTTTGAAAGGTTTCTACTTCTCCTAAGTCCTTCTGTAGAAGGCATTAATTAAAGTGTGTTATGGGCTCACGTAACAACCCCTTTCATTTTTGTTCAAGTGTGTTTGTTCCTTGAAGAGTGACTTAAGTGGTGGTTGTTTTTTTACGTAGGGATATCCACTGTTAAAAACAAAAATCCATCCATGATATACGTGAATTTTGAGGGCTGTTGTTTTTGGGTTACCCCATCTCAAAAATGCCAGACTAGGGATGAAAAGTGTGTAGGTTTGAGCAATAAATAAAGTACAGTGGTACCTCGGAAGTCGAACGGAATCCGTTCCGGAAATGCGTTTGACTACCAAAACGTTCAGAAACCAAAGCACAGCTTCTGATTGGCTGCAGAAAGCTCCTGCAGCCAATCGGAAGCCACGGAAGCCCCGCTGGACGTTCAGATTCCAAAGAACATTCGCAAACTGGAACACTCACTTCCGGGTTTGCGGCATTTGGGAGCCAAAACATCTGAGTACCAAAGCATTCAGGATCCAAGGTACAACTGTATAGTAAAAGGCTTACATGGGAGAAATGCCTGAAAAAGTCATTAAAGTCTCCTCCGCTTAGCAAATGGGATCATTGAGAGGAAGTGTAAAATCATGGAATATAATAGTGACGGAGAGCCTCTGGCCCCTGGCCCTGATTGTGTTCACCAGGCATCTTCATTTGACCCCTGGCATGGGGTCAAATACTTTAGGTGCAGGACAGGTAAACTGGTGGGGCCAACCTGAAATGGAATAATTGGGAACACGCTACATGCATTCTGGATTCTTCCCTTAAAGCCACTGGAACAATTTGGTGCTTTTTGAATTTGACTCTTGTTTATTTCTTTGTTTGCCCTGTGGCAGCAGAAAAAGGCATCAAATTTAAAAACACTGACTCACAGCTGGAAAGGGAGACCAGGAGTACCCTCTAAGTGCCCTCTGGAACATTCTTTTACAGCCTGACTTGAATTCAGAGTGAGAAGAGGGTGGCACCCAGGGAAGCTTCAGTAGCCCCTTCTTTCGCATGAAGCTTAGGTTCAATCCCCGCCATCTCCACTTAAAAAAGGATCAGGTAGCAGGTGGTGTTAAAGACTTATGTCTGAGATGATGGAGATCTGCAGCTAGTTAGCCAGAGCAGGTGTTAACGGACTAGATGGGCACATGGTTTTACTTGGCCTAAGAAGTCTCCCTTGTGATTTACTTTATGGTGCTGTTGTAAGAATTACTTAGGGCAGAACTAGGCTCTCTTTTGCTCTTTGATGTTCCCTGCCCCTGTGAATGTCAGCCAGCTAAGAAAACTCAAAGCATTGTACGATTAGAGAGACCTTTTTGTTATTAGACATTACTGAGTAGAAATAAGAAATATGAGGGTAGCTTCATTCAGTGGCAGTCACACTACTGTAACATCTACTCAACTCAGAAATAATGCACGTGAAATCCTTCAAGCGTCTAGGCAAAGCACTAATCATTTAACTATTACTGGTTAGATCAAATAATTACTGCTTGTAAGAAACACTAATTGTTAGGGGTCCCACTGATAGACTTCCACTAGGGCAGTGAGACTTTACCCATCTCTTCTTTCCTCCTGCTGCACTCTCCATAGCAGGTCGTAGGGGGAGGAGAGTGTTACGAAAAAGGAGCAATGCAGAAGCAAGCACCAGGTGGCTGGAATGGTAAACAGGAAACTGATGTTATTGGATTGTCCCGTGGGAAACTGGGACTGTCTGTAAAGTGCTCTGAGAGCCGGATGTTACCTCAGAGCAGCACATGACCCTGTACTGGAAGTACATGGGTGGGGTTTTATTCTCTCTCTGCGTTGGGAATCAGAGTGTGCAGACATGTTTCTCTGTACTGGTGAAAGACAGGAATAAAGACATGTAGATATATTTCTGTCTGTCTCTTTCCCCCTCCCTGGGAGAGGAGTGGGGGGGAGTGGTGTGTTCTCCTTCACGTTGAGGAGAATCGCCGAAGAGACCTCCTTTGATCTTGCCGGCAGACGCTGGCAGGGGAGGTCAAGGATTCAAGCCGGGCACCTGGAGGGTGGCCAAATTCCTAAGAGCTGGAGGCTCTGACTTTTGGCATGAATCCCGACAACTGGTAGCAGACCGATGGATATCTGATCTATGAGAATCTGCATGAGAGGTGAGAGGTCGATGAATCGTTGCCATCCTCTGCACCTAAGGAGATAAAGAAAGCGTCTGCCTGCAGCCAGAAGCTGAAACAGACAGCTGGACACCGAGAGGAGTGTGTTTCAAGGCAACGGAGCCCCAAAAAAGGTATGCTGCATTTTGGGGGAGAGAGAATGAACGCAGAAGGCTTATTTTCTGGTTCACTAGCTGCGTTTGAAAAAAACAAGCTCTGAAGGCAAGCTTGCATACCAGAAATTCCTGTGGTGAGATAAGGAGTTCCGTCCTGAGCAGGTTGCTAGGCAACGTCTGCCAGTTACTGAGTGGCCTAAAAAGAGCCTGGGAAACCGAAAGTGTATCTGCGCAGCTGTGCAAGGGTTTTGAAAAAACAACCCAAAGGTTTGCCTGCCTGTAAAAAGCAGTAAACAGAAGAGAACTTTTGGGAGTTTACTGGCTTGGAAAGTGAAAGCTGGCTTGAGATTGAGTGTAAAGCTGACTCTTGGATTCAGCATGGATGCCAAGAAGGGGGGAGTGCCCCTGAGTGCCGTGGTTCTAGAAGAACACAGCCGGCATGCTGCACTGGAAGAAAAGCACAGGAGGAGGGAGGAACGGAGTTCTAATTCCCCCACCGATGAGGCTACTGGAAAAGATGCTGTAGCTTTGAATGCTGTGCAGTGTTACACTTGTGGACAGGCTGGGCATCTTCAGCGGAGCTGTAAGAAGCCACGTCAGCCAAAAGGAGCGAAGGACCGCTCAGCAAAGCCTGAGGCGTCAGGCAAAGGTCGTACCAAGCCTATGGTGGAACCTGCAAAGGCTTTGATGGCGAAAGGAACCACGCCAGATGTTGGGAACGCGTTTATTATCGACACTGCAGCGACCGTCCATATGTCCCCACACAAAGGACTCTTTTCATCGTTTAAGAAGCAAAGCTTCACTGTGACACAGGCCAATGGTCAGGAGCTAGAAGCGGCCGGCGTGGGGACTGTCTATCTTAAGAGTCTGGACTTGACAATAAACAATGTTTACTTGGTTCCTGAATTGAAGTTCAATCTGCTGAGTGTTTCGCAGATTGCAAAGAGAGGACTGAAACTGTCCTACGATGCTGAGAGCTGCGAGATCTACAAAGATGGAGAGTTATATCTTTCTGCCAAACAGAAGGATGGACTTTATTTGTTGACTTTTGCACAAAGTGATTACATGGAATGTAATTCATCTGTGTCTAACCTAGTTTCTCTTGCAGGTGTGAGCAAGAAGAAGACCGGAGTCAACAGGGCATTTCAGCGGGTGTATGCTGATGTGATTGGTCCTCTAGAACCATCTAGAGGCAATGCAAGATATTATCTTGTGTGTGTGGATCATTTCTCTAACTATGTCTGGGTTTATGTGTTGAGAAAGCCACAGGAAGCCTTGGAGAGGTTTCAGGAGTTTTGTGACAAGGTTAAGAGTATGCATGATGCTAACATTGATTGTTTATTCACAGATGAGAAGCAGATTTTTCTTTTACAGGATTTCCAGAGGTTCCTGCAGAAGAAGGGGATCAGACACAAGATTGCTGTTTCAGCGGAAGCGTGGAACAGGGGTGTCTGTACGGGTGAACAGAGAATTGCAAAAGGGAATGGAAGCGCAATTGCTAAGTTCACATCTGCCACATGAGTACTGGGCCGAGTCTCTGATGTCGTACTGTTATACGAAAGTGAGAAAGGTTTCAAAAGAGTTGGGAAGTTCTCCTTTTGAGAAACTGTTCCACAGAAAACCTTCTGTTGCCCATTTCAAGGTTTTTGGGTCTCATGTGAGAACAGAAGCTCCAGGTGGAGTAAAGAATGCCAGAGGCATTTTTGTGGGGTATGAAAAGGGTCTCTACAGAGTAATTTTGTCTGAATCTGGTCAGGTGATTCTCACAAAATTTCTAGAGAGTGTTCCTGAACAGGAGAGAGTGATAGTACACACTTTTCCCACTGAGGACGATTCAGATGATGATGATTTCACTGATTACAGCTGTACTGAAAGTGATGACACTGATAGCTCGGAGAGCTCAGTTGTCACAGTCATTGAGAGGAAGTCTCACACAATAGATAGGCCTTCACAACTGAAGGATGAACCACTGTTTACCATTGGAACTGGTTCTCCAAAGAGTCCTGAGACTGGACCAGTGAGCAGAGAGGATCAGCACCTCACACGTAGGTCTGAGAGAGTCACAAAGGGTCAACCACCCAAGAGGTACTCAAAAGAGTTTGCTAACTTAGCTGTTGCATGTGTTGCTGTTGTAAACAACCGAGGACAGGTTGGAGCTGTGTCTAAGTCAGAGACAAAGACACAACAGAGAGTTGCTAGCCAAGGTAATGCAGATGCACTCATTCCTTGGAAACCAGACAACCAGAGAGGTACACTGGGGAAACCAGTGGCGGGGAGTTCCAAGGGTGGAACTGAAACAACAGGGGAGTGTTATGTGTATAACAACTGTTTGTTTTCTTCTCTGGATCATGCTTTGCTTGCTGCAACACGCATTGATTCTTTTGGGGGAGGATGTTACGAAAAAGGAGCAATGCAGAAGCAAGCACCAGGTGGCTGGAATGGTAAACAGGAAACTGATGTTATTGGATTGTCCCGTGGGAAACTGGGACTGTCTGTAAAGTGCTCTGAGAGCCGGATGTTACCTCAGAGCAGCACATGACCCTGTACTGGAAGTACATGGGTGGGGTTTTATTCTCTCTCTGCGTTGGGAATCAGAGTGTGCAGACATGTTTCTCTGTACTGGTGAAAGACAGGAATAAAGACATGTAGATATATTTCTGTCTGTCTCTTTCCCCCTCCCTGGGAGAGGAGTGGGGGGGAGTGGTGTGTTCTCCTTCACGTTGAGGAGAATCGCCGAAGAGACCTCCTTTGATCTTGCCGGCAGACGCTGGCAGGGGAGGTCAAGGATTCAAGCCGGGCACCTGGAGGGTGGCCAAATTCCTAAGAGCTGGAGGCTCTGACTTTTGGCATGAATCCCGACAGAGAGGGGGGGAGGATGATGATGATAATAACAATAATAATAATAATAATAATAATAATAATAATTATTATTATTATTTATACCCCATCCATCTGGCTGGGCTTCCCCAGCCACTGGGCGGCTTCCATCAAAATATCGTAATACATCAAACATTAAAAGCTTCCCTAAACAGGGCTGCCTTCACATGTCTTCTAAAAGTCTGGTAGTTGTTGTTGTCTTTGACATCTGGTGGGAGGGCGTTCCACAGGGCGTGTGCCACTACCGAGAAGGCCCTCTGCCTGGTTCCCTGATTGTTTTGACTGGCAAGCTGAAATGTTCGTACCGACAGAATGATTTCAATAGTACTATATTGAACTCCTCCCCATAAAATTATGTTGTATTCATCATTATACTAATAAAATAAATAATAAATGAACACAGTAACTTATTATTAGTAATAATAATAGCCTTTCCAACCACATGGGGATGTTTTTGAGATAATCCAACTAACCCTGGGTTTTAGGTCCATTGTACGCGCCCTGTCTTAATATTTTCTTGGAACTTCCAGATGTGTTGGGAGCCAGAACTGAATTATTATGGTAGTTGCTCTGTAAACAGAATCATGGGTGGTAGTTTTAAAATACAATTTTGACCATAAGCTTCCTGGGGAAAATGCAGCCTAAATGTATGCATGCTTATCCACCGCAAATCCCGCTGTGTGTTCATTTCCAAATAAATGTGCTTAGGACTGCAGCCTTAGTTTACCATTTTGCCTTATTTCCCTCCTGCCTCCAAGAGCATTTGCATTTCTAAACTGTATTAAATATACATGGAAACCAGAAAAGGACTTTGCAGTTATCCCCAGTCAGCAATATCTTTATGTTAAACAGATCCCATAGATTTTCCTAGATTTATTTTGTGTACTTCATTGTAGTTGGGGAAAGATCTTGCAAAATAATGCAGACAAATATGCAGAACAATTATAGCGTCAGCCGTAAATAAGTCAAGATTGGTAAGAATTCAGCTTGGAAGTGACTCAGACTTTGTGAACATTTATGCTGGCTGCTGCATTAATGAAGTCTTATGTGAACTGGACAGTGGCTTGCAGAAGGTACACACTGTGGACTTGATTTCTGTGATTGGTGGAGCGAGGTGAAGGATTAAAAAAAAGGGTGGATTTCATGTGATTTAAACATAGCGTAGCAGTGGGCCCAGACATTCCTGAAGCTCAGGTCTGCAACCTAACATGCGCAGGGCTAAATATCTGAGCTGACCATTTCAGAACTATTTGAGTTTAAACTTTAGTAGAAACATTTAAACCAGTAAATTGTAAAAAAAGAAAAGAAAAAGTAGATTTATAGCATATTTTCCTGTCTGCTGCAAAGGAAGAGACAGCAATATAATAATGTTACATATTTTTTTGTTTATTTAAAAATGTATTAAATCCCTTTTCAACCAAAAAGGCAACCAAAGGAAAAAAACCATCATCCAGAAACAATTTAACACTGAAGATCCACTAGATAAGGAGGTATTTTATCAACCTTATACATGTTGACAGTTCTTCTGAGGGCAAGAATTGTCCCATGTACTTCAGATGGCAGTAGCATGCAGAGCAGGCTTCACCAGAAGATCTTCATTGGCTAATTATACAGATATACATCACTATTGTCTAATTAATCCAAACAGCTAGGAGATTGCTAGAATCTCAGTTAGAGATGAGGTGTTGAGGATAAGAAGTTTTTCAATACTGAGCTTGGATCACCTGTACTCTCCAGTCACACAGTAAAGTATAAACCAAGATTTTCCATGTTCCTTGCTTCCCCATCTTATTGAATGGTATGTCCATGTTACTACCATCTGGTAAATGTTGCATATGAATCGCCTTAGTACTTTCCACAAAATAAAATTGGCTCTAAAATTAGCTTTATTTTCCTTCCTGTAAATGTTCCTGAGTCTTTACTTCTCCCCCAAAAGAGTCTTCATAGCAGATGGAAAGTTACTTTGGTACATTTCTTCTTCTTTCATCAAGTTGGTTAATAATGTTCAGTTTCATAATGTGCAATGCATACCAAGGCCGTCAGATGGAATATTTAGAGAGAGAGAGAGAGAGAGAGAGAGAGAATGGACTGAAGAAATATAAGTGCTTTTGCAGAAGATGTGAAAAATAGAAGTCCATATATCATATGGTACATACCCTTTCTCCTACAACAGCTTCATTGTACATGGTCCTGTAAACTGATGACCTTTTATTTAACAGACCAAATGAAGTTACCTTACTTACTACAAACAATGTAGAGTTCTCAAGTTGTTGTGTTTTAAAATAAAATTTATTTTAAGCAAGTCACTTTTATCTATTTCCCAAACCATGGGAAAACTAGCAGGCATACAACATGTTAACCACATAGCAGTGCCACTGTTTGCCAGCCAGGGGTACTGCTGTCAAGTTAAGTAGTGTCTTATCTGCCTTCCTAGCTATTCTGCAGGTTGTGACCAAGTAGTGTTTAAAAACAGCACCACACCTCTTTGGAGCAGCTTCATGTATAACATGTTACACAACAGAAAGAAAAAGAAAGTCAATTACCATGTTGCCAAAAATGATGAGTAGAGTTCCCCTTCCCTTGGAAAAGTAGGTATAGTCTTAAGAATTTGCCTGTGGCCTTGCAGGGAACAGTTCTGTAAAACAAGCTGGCCACGTGACCCGGAAGTGTCTGCGGACAGCGCTGGCCCCTGGCCTCTTGAGTGAGATGGGCGCACAACCCTAGAGTCTGTCAAGACTGGCCCGTACAGGCAGGGGTACCTATACCTTTTAAACTACCTTTTGATGCTGTATGAAAATTGCTTTTCCTTCTATAAACAGTAAGGCTCCCATCCTCCCTGTTTCTTTCCATGCACACACAATTTGTAAGTTCCTTAGCCTTCTTAACTGAGTCAAGGTCATATTGGATTGCAGAGCGAAATACCAGCATGCTTTGTGTTGTGCTGTGAATTGGGGAAATATCTACAGAACTCTTTATCAGCCTGTGTCTCCTAGATAGGAGATTTGCACAATGACCTGAGCAAAGCAAAGGCAATCACCTATTTCTTACAGCGCCTACATGCCCACACTTATATTCAGAAAGAGGCACTGTGAAAAATCAAATAGTGTGTATGTGTGTTGAATTGTAGTGGGCAATAATGTTCCTGTTTTTCAGAGGGGAATTTCTCACCTAATATATTTATATTCTTAGTAAAGCGTATCTCTGTACTTTATAAAAAACTACTTTGTGACCCTGTAGTAAATAAATCCCATTCATGGTTGTGTAATTTTAGTGGGGGGTGGGAAGGGACCTATAGAACTTTAAAGTGAATTTTGGGTTATTTTCCCCCTTAATTTCATTGCAAGGGTAGCTAGCCTGCATAATACATCTAGCCTCCTAGAAGTCTTTTTGTAGCTCCCAAAGGTACCCCCCCTTTTGTCAGGAGGGGCAGGTTTATTTTATTTTATTTATTGTAATGGTCAGTCCAGTCTTCCCTCTGTAATTAATAGTTAATCTGCGTTTTTGGGGGGAGAGAAGCCTCTTGAAAATTTCAGCTGTCCACTTCCTAATGGAGAGCATTACCACAGTGCTTGGGAACCTTTGGTGATGTCTGCTGGAGAGATCTCACTCTCCATTGCTCTCTGCTTTAGTCACTAGGTGGCACTGGTTACTGCTGGCACCACAAGCTTCAGCTGTTTAAGATATGACCTCAAGATCATTCTGAAGAGCAGCTGAGGCGACCACGTGCAACAACAGCTGCCACTTGCAACAATAATTGATTAATGATAACAGAGAAGGAGGAGGAGGGAGCTATGGCGAGTGGAGAGGTTTCAGTCTCTCCTCCCAGACTGGTCGAATGATAGGGATGTGAATTCCCTCCTCCCCTGCCCATCAGAGGCACGCAGTGTGCTCTGTGTGTGAACGAGAGACTGTGTGTTGTGTTCCTGTGTAGGTGTCCATGTGCGGATTGGTGTGTACTGCATATGATGTGGTGAGTGCACACATGTGTGTGCTTACCTGAATGCATGCACGCTGCACAGCCTTTGGAGGGTTGGCTAACCTTGAATGTAGTTCCTGGACTGAAAAAGGCTTAGCCACTCCTGCGTTGTGCGCATAGGGGATGCCTTGTATTGGAGAAAGCTGCTCTGTTTTCCAATAAAGCCTTGTTCGCAGCCTGCCACATGTAATACAGTTGTACTTCATATCCTCCCTTAAGAGAGAACTGAAACAATTCCAAATATAAATTTGACTAACAGTCCAAACTCAAATTTTGAAACTTTGCATTTCATGAATACATGATTTGTAAAAGTAAATGTTTAAGTGGTAATAATCCTCTTGAAAATTGATGCTAGGATCCAAGGATGCTATTACTTCATTGTCTTAATTGAAAAGGCTAAACACTGTTGGAAATATATCATGTCCTCTGCTTGAGGGATGTGAGAACATAAGAAGGGTTATACTGGATTAGACCAGAGATCCTTCCAGCTGGTCACTTTATTTCGAACGGGAACAGCCCCTGGGAAATCACAAGCAGTGCATGAAAATAATAGCTGTCTTCCATTATTTATCCACATTGGACTATTTTGTGGAGTTGTCTGAAACTATAAGAGAAGTGTTCTAATCTGTGTGAAAATGAACTATCCTTTGAGACAGAACTATAATCATACAGTTAAGGATGGTAGGGATTCTTAGCATGTAAATGTCGTCTTCTTGTTCCACAACTGACCAGATTTTTGCAGAGAGCGTGCTCCACCTCTGGTGGTGGAATAAAGAACTGTGCATGTACAGTTTCCAGACTATGCTCTGGTTTCCTAATGAGCCACTCAGTCTACTTAACAGTGAGAGTCTTCCTCACTAATAATCTGATCCATCCCTCCATCTGCAAGAGTTATTCTGTCTGGCTTTTGTGTGCTTTATTGCCTTGCAGAGTTTTCAGTATATTAATGGTAAAAGTTATACCTACTCTCGGGAATAGTTTATGGAAAGTCGACAATTACCAAGACACCAAGAGATCACAATGATGTGTGTGGTATAAATGTTTGGAATAGGGCAATAAACACAGCTGTGCCTCAGAAAGCTCCCTCAGTATGTTGAACGCTACTAAAAGAGCATATATGTGTCTCCTTATTTGTACGTGGCAAGGAAATGTGTTGCATTTTATGCTCTCATTTCAATATGATGTGTTAAATGTAGGACAGCCTAAAGGTCATTGAACTGCAGGCTCTGTGCTGCGTCAGTGTCTTGTGCCTCATTCTTCAGTAGGAGGGTGATGACATTACGGGGGGGGGGGGACAGCAGACACAGAAAGGGAAATATACTTGGGAGTCAAGAGTGGATTTCATGCTCTTTATTCAGCTCATAGTGGTGGGGAAAAAAGTTCCCCCACAATATCTGCTTTATATACATTATTTACACAATGGGCTGCATGTGATTTGCTAATTCCGGGATTCTCCTGTAGGCCAATCAGGTTGTGGATTCACTTCCACCTGGAGCTGGATTGGGTGGCTCCTGCAGACCAATCATACTGCCGCATTGTTCTAGGACCAATCAGACTGCTGCATTCTGAATCCTATTGTTCTAGGACCAATCAGACTGCTGCATTTTGGATCCTATTCAACTCAGTACATAACATAAAGGGAAAGTTCTTTCTTCAAGAAGGTATTTTGCAATCTGTCTCCTCTCACTCCAGTCCTTATTGTGAGTTCTGTATCCCTTTATCTGTTTAGTGAAAGATAAATGGAACTAGTGGATCCTGCAGCAAAATGTGGGAGCGTGAGGGAAGGTTCATTCAGGCAAAGAGTCTTGGAAAGACAGAAGGAGTGTTTCACATATTACAGGTTCTGCCCTGTTTTGGCGTCTGTCTGTTGATATCATTTGAGGTTCTTGGTAGTCCAGAAGCCTTTGGTACCTGTTGGGTTATAATGGCAGGGAGGATGGCAAAGTGTGTTTTTGCCACTGGGCCAAGAAGAAACCACTGTAAATCTGCTGTTTTTAACTAAGTGGTTTACAAATATATATATATATATATAATAAAACATTTTATTATAGATAAAAACAGGTATTTTAAAATATTCAAAAAATGATAATTAACAGTATCTAAAAAGAAATAAAACACATGTTTAACTTCATGTCTGGGTTTTGTTGTTGTTTAGTCATTTAGTCGTGTCCGACTCTTCGTGACCCCATGGACCAGAGCATGCCAGGCACTTCTGTCTTCCACTGCCTCCCGCAGTTTGGTCAAACTCATGCTAGTAGCTTCAAGAACACTATCCAACCATCTCGTCCTCTGTCGTCCCCTTCTCCTTGTGCCCTCCATCTTTCCCAACATCAGGGTCTTTTCCAGGGAGTCTTCTCTTCTCATGAGGTGGCCAAAGTATTGGAGTCTCAGCTTCACGATCTGTCCTTCCAGTGAGCACTCAGGGCTGATTTCCTTCAGAATGGAGAGGTTTGATCTTCTTGCAGTCCATGGGACTCTCAAGAGTCTCCTCCAGCACCATAATTCAAAAGCATCAATTCTTCGGCGATCAGCCTTCTTTATGATCCAGCTTTCACTTCCATACATCACTACTGGGAAAACCATAGCTTTTACTATACGGACCTTTGTTGGCAAGGTGATGTCTCTACTTTTTAAGATGCTGCCTAGGTTTGTCATTGCTTTTCTCCCAAGAAGCAGGCATCTTTTAATTTCGTGACTGCTCTCACCATCTGCATTGATCATGGAGCCCAAGAAAGTAAAATCTCTCACTGCCTCCATTTCTTCCCCTTCTATTTGCCAGGAGGTGATGGGCCCAGTGGCCGTGGTCTTCGTTTTTTTTGATGTTGAGCTTCAGACCATATTTTGCGCTCTCCTCTTTCACCCTCAATAAAAGGTTCTTTAAATCCTCCTCACTTTCTGCCATCAAGGTTGTGCCATCTGCATATCTGAGGTTGTTGATATTTCTTCCGGCAATCTTAATTCCGGCTTGGGATTCACCCAGCCCAGCCTTTCGCATGATGAATTCTGCATATAAGTTAAATAAGCAGGGAGACAATATACAGCCTTGTCGTACTCCTTTCCCAATTTTGAACCAATCAGTTGTTCCATATCCAGTTCTAACTGTAGCTTCTTGTCTCACATAGAGATTTCCGGTAGGCTGGCCTAAATAAAAATATTTCAAGCAGTTGCCAGAAAGAAAACAGCTTGGTGTTAATAGGCAGGGAGCTCCAAAAAGTGTAGGTGCTGCCACACTAAAGGATCAGATTCCTGCAAGCGCAGAACAAGTATTAAATGGTGCCTGTTGATGGGGCATATCTCTAGGGTTTCAGATGGGAGACATGGGAACTATGGTGGCAGTCATAGTCCCACCATAGCAATGCGTGTATAGACAAACAGTTTCAAGGTTGCTAAGGAACAATAGTCATGTCTATATATAGTGACCCAGAGAACTTTTATTTTGTCAAACCTTTTATTATTTTTTATGCTGGCTTTTTATGCCTTGTAACTAACTGATGGCTGCTGTTTTATAGATGATGTTACATTTACAGTCGTACCTTGGAGGTCGAATGGAACCCGTTCCGGAAGTCCGTTTGACTTCCAAAACATTCGAAAACCAAATTGCGGCTTCTGATTGGCTGCAGGAAGCTCCTACAGCCAATCGGAAGCGGCGGAGACATTCGGCTTCCAAAAGAACATTCAAAAACCGGAACAGTCACTTCCGGATTTTGATCGTTCGGGAGTCAAAACGTCCAAGATCCAGGGTGCTTGGGATCCAAGATACGACTGTATATTGTTTTTTGTGCTTATTTTGCAAGCTGTCTTGTGAGGACTTTGTACTAAAATGGCAGGACGTAAATATTCAAAGCAAAGAATAAATGAAATGAAATGAAATAGCTATACAGAAATAAGTACTGATCTAAAATTGTGTTAGGACTAGACTCATTAATTCGGAAACCAAGAATGGAACTCTGGGGAATCCATTAGTCTTATTTCCAGGAAGCGCCTTGCTGTTTTGCTTGGCTTTTATCAGTCTTCTCCAACCTTCCATGTTTTGGATGACAATGTCCATCATTTAATGGTTCTGTGCATTATATGTATCTTGGGGTATAGAATATATTCAAGTTCCCTTTGATATTTGGTGATATTTGGTTAAGAGCTCAGCTCTTGTGTGTACAAGAGAAGCCAAAGTCCAAAGCAGATCCTGGCTCATGCTGCTTAATGACATATCCCTGGCATACGTCACATTATTTAGTCCAGAATACCATTCAAGAAAGTTGGGTCGGAATGTAAACTTTATATAATCACCAGTTTTGCATAACACTTCAAATTGTTTGTCTTGTTCATACGTCTTTTAAAAGAATTTTTCCTCTGAGATTACTGACCTGAACAGGGCAGTTATGACATACATGGTCTTTTTATTATATCATAATTGCCTCTCCCAGATTGAGCATTGCTGGAAATTTCACTGAAAGGGACCAATGCCCATGCCAAAACAAAAATCCAAGTAAATGTCAGCTAAAAACATAGGCCAAGCCCTATATTTTTAATAGGAAGCATAGGAGGCACATATTTGGTTATAGTCAAACACACGTCACAGCTATTTCTACAAGAAGTGCAGGCACAAAGATATAAGTTGGAATGATTTTATTATTTCATGTGGGCTGAGCAGGGATGAGGAGTTACTATGTGACTACTTTTTGCTTCCTATTAAACATGCCTTAACTTTTGCTTTCACACATATTCCCAAAATGGGGTAAAAGGAGCTGGGTGTTTGGTGAAAGAAGGAAGGCTTACCTGTTTCCAAGGCAACCAGTCCATTGCTTCCTTATCCAATCACACATTGACTAATTGAATCAGAATGTGGTTGGGACATTCCTTCCTTCCCACCTTCAATGTAAGGACTGTAGGTAGCAGAGTTTGCCCTCTGTGATTCTGTCGCAGATCCAGATCACAGCACTGTAGCATTTCATGTTCATCACATGATCTGTGATTGGTTGAGATCATACCATGAAGAAGCCCTTTTATCCATACATTCATACAGGGACACCCAAGTAACAGCAGGTGGGAAAAGCATGGCTTCAAACAGGAACAACAGGTGTGTAGAAGTTTCCCATTCACTAGTTTCTCGTTGCAATTTTGCAGCAAAAGAACCCAACTTCACAAAGTTTGGTGTAGCACAAATTTTATTTACTAGACCTACAAGGAAACTGATACCTTGGTGCTAAAACTATAATCTGTTTGCTCAGAGTGTGGGGCAAATCCAGGTGCCTGTCCAGGTCTGAGCAGCAGGGATACAAGCACATACAACTTTTAATCCAAACTTTTCTTCCAAAATACCAACCCAGCGTATTTGGAAAGACTCAGTAACCCTTAAGTGTGTATTATTGACCCATTTTTGTTGGGCTAGTTGCCTTAATGGGGAATGATCAAATTATAGGTGCGTTTTAATTTTGTTTCATTAAAAGCACCTTAAAGAAAACCTTTTGGGGGGAGGGGGGGTGGCTGCCAGTTAAAAGACTGTGATTTGTTTCCAACAAAATCATCACATTAGCACAAGGACTGAAGCATGTGCAATGGGATTTCCTCTCTCTTCAGAACAGATGAGAGGGGGGCAAGTAGAAGTGGATGCAACTATCTCATTTCCAGTCTACATGAAATGTACTAAATAAACCTAAAACACTCACTTGTCAGATCCATTGATTCAAGCGGGAATTCCTTCCAGACAGGAAGCAGCTGCATTCAGATGTAATGTTTATGATCTTCCATGGTTTGAAGGATCAAGAAGGAGCACTGTTTTTGCTGTGTGCTTCCTCTCATACTCCCCTTTTCTTCCATTCGTACATCCTCATTTGATCAGAACTTTTTTACACTTGCATTCACACAAACTATAGCTTGAGTGAATCCTTCAAACAAGGATTGCAAACCAAGCTAAAACTGTCTGAACATAGCCACTGTATGCAGTGGGTTTTTCTCCCAGGTAAGTGTGCAGAGAATTCCAGCCATATGCATGCAGCTTTATATGACGGAGCAAACGTTTGAGTATACTATAAAAATACACCTGTATTTTAAAGCTGTAAATTTTAACACCCAAGGCTGAATTCTTGTACTTAGGCTGCTGAAATCCCACAGAAATCATGTCTACAGCTGCAGTTCTGTACATAAATTCTTTGGGCGTGTTGCATTAAATTCAGAATAAACATGCACAGGATTGCACCATAAATTGTTAGGTCAGTGGTGAATATTGATGCTGTTTTCACTTGCAGGGCTGGCATAATGTGATGTTTTGTGATTTAATGTGTTGATGTGTGGATGTAGCAGTTGTATGGAACATTCCACAATAAATGCTTATTTGCAGGAGCAACAATTGCTTTTATGTGTTCCCCAACCCCACATTAAAGCTAAATCCTGCTGCAGTAATCATCATCTATTTGTAATAGACCTTGCTAATCAGTCTTGCTCAGTCTGTAGAGTTGCTTATCGTTTTAGATAAATCCTTATTATGAGCCCACAGTGGTCGGTTTTGATCATTTACTTGGCTTATTTATTATATGTATCTGATATGGTAAAACAGCAGTAGCCCAGCCTGTAAAAGAAAAATGGCTAACTACTTCAGCAAAGTCCAGATAGACTGTAGCACAAACCATTATAACAGTTATTTCATATTTCAAAGGTTGACACCATTTTCTTGGCAAGGATGGCCCTATCAATAGACAGTATGTGTTTTGGGGAATCATGAGAGGAATGCAAATTGATTTATATAATTGTTATCTTTGCATTTTGCTGCCAGGGAAATGGGATGTGCTTGGGACTTTCTCCCATAGGTTCTAAAGTAAATTGGCTGCCCTTGGGTACTTTGACTTAAGGTATGATGGGAGGTCCATTTACTGCTCCACCTCAGACAGCAAAACATCTTGAGTAATCTCTGTCCTCCAGTCTGTATTTGTCTCTAAGTGTTTTCAAGACTAAACTTGATCAATCAGGTGCTTGACCTTGTGTTAGATCTGCAGACATTTATCTTGTTACCTGACACTCATGCAGAAAGACATTAGTTTAGATCAGGGGTCACCAACCCAGCAGCCTTTATCGGTATCCCCAATAGGCAATCTGAACTCGGAGCTGTCATTTTTTTGAAAAGACTCTTCAGCTTCCATTATAGGCGGAAAGCGTTCCTAGCCCTTTTAGTTATGAAATAAAATGTGCAGCTAACCTTCCAAACAATTTCTGTTAAATGAGCTAGCCTGGCTACAACATTTGCACACCAATTCCTGCCTTCTTCTGTTCCCCTTATGGTGCCACCTGATGCAGGCCATGCCACCTGTTTGCACGGCAGGGCCAGCCCTGGCATCAAACCTTCTGGCAGGAAACTTTTGGTGAGAAGTTATTGTGCTAGATAATCAGCACAGGTGGTGTACTGGGCTATAGAATGTCACCTTAATATTTATTTATTTTTTACATTCCATTGCATAATGGCTTTGCTTTCTCTATGATGCTTTTGCTGCAACACTGTTTAAAAGCATTAGGGACTGAAATGGATATCCCTTTTTGTTTAATGTCTGAGGAGGGGCCATATTAGCAGTACTCTCCCCTTTCTCCCAAAGGCTTAAGGATAATGGCATCTTCACTGTTTGCCCCTGCACTAACATGGAAACTGCTTCCTTGTGGTGCCATGCCACAAGCCAACTGTTGGGTGGCAAAGACCAACATGATTGGACCTGTCCATCTGGTCACTTCATTCACGCACATTGTCAGTGACCTGATTGCACCATAGGATAACAGTTCCCAGCTTGGTCTTCATCATTCAAGGCATTTCTGTGAAAGAGTCCAGGCCCGCTGCCCAGACTCATTGACAGTACCCCCTTCCCAAGCAATGTTGTGGAATTATCGCCATTCCCCCTCCTTCCCTCCATGGATTTACTTCCCATGTTTTCATTTTTTTCATGGCTGTGCTGCCTCTTCTATTTTTGTTGTTTGTATGTATGTTATAGGGACACAGGTGGCGCTGTGGGTTAAACAACAGAGTTTAGGGCTTGCCAATCAGAAGGTCGGCGGTTCGAATCCCCGCGACGGGGTGAGCTCCCGTTTTTCGGTCCCTGCTCCTGCCAACCTAGCAGTTTGAAAGCACGTCAAAGTGCAAGTAGATAAATAGGTACCACTCCGGCGGGAAGGTAAACGGCGTTTCCGTGCGCTGCTCTGGTTCGCTAGAAGCGGCTTAGTCATGCTGGCCACATGACCCGGAAGCTGTACGCCGGCTCCCTCGGCCAATAAAGCGAGATGAGTGCCGCCACCCCAGAGTCAGTCACGACTGGACCTAATGGTCAGGGGTCCCTTTACCTTTTATGTATGTTATATACATTGCTCTTTCTATTCTGTAATGTTATAATGGGCTGTTTCCATCTTGGAAAGGCAACTTATCAGTGCTATGAATACATAAACCCCTGGTGGATGCTGACCAGCAGGGCTATTTCCATTCCTTTCACCATACCTGCCAGTCATATAAAGCTTGGGCTTCCAAGTATAAGCTGGCTGTGACAGTTCCAGTCACTAGGAGCATGCCCTTCCATAAACCGTGTTTATGGAATACAACTGTACTTAGCTATGAGTGATTGCCAAAGAAGCAGCAGCCCTCTGTGAACGCTGAAGGCACAGTTTCTTCTTCTGAGCAGTCTTATTGGCCCCAACTATGCAGAGAAAGCTATTTCATCACACTATTTTGCAATATTTCATTTTAAACACTGACCTGTTTAAAAAAAATCAGTTTGAGAAATAATAAATAATTTAATGAAATAAAGCATTTCAGTATAAAACAATTTTGTAAGCTATTATATATCAATACAATTCATTTGCCAATGTTCTTATCTATAGATATTGGTTATTATAACAATCCTGGAGAGGGGTTATTTAGAATTTTACTGTTTTCCATTAAGCCACATTTTATGTTTAGTATGTCTGGTTAGTATTAATGATCTGTCAGGGAGAAATGCTTGATGGCTAAGTTCTGAAGATGGCAACTGGTGTTAAAAATAGGAAACTGCATTTTAATGAGCTTTATTTAACCAGTTGTAATTTCTGAAGCTAATCTTTTCCTTTTCCTTCTCATTTGCTAAAGGTTCGACATCGATGGTGTGAGCTTATTATCAAACATAAATACACAGCAGGGTATGTTGATGTTGAGAAATTCCTCAAGGAAGACCAGGTCAGTACTATTTACTAACATTTGCATTTAGCCAGAGTATCATAGGTATGTGAGTGTTGGTATCTTGAAATAGAGATAGATGAAACTGCTTATTTTATGAACAAATTTCCTTGATGCATTTTTGTACAAGAATACATTTTTGACTGGAGAACTACAACATAAAATTTGGAGGCAAGGAGATTTCAAAGGGTAGCTGCATTTCAATTCCGCGTTTTGTTTCAGGTGGTGTGAAATGTAGTTCACATTAAAAATGTGAGGCAAACTGATTTCTCCCCCACTGCTCATTGGAAATTACCCTTAAATGGTCCCACAAATAAATCCTGTCGTATTTGTCATAACTTGTGTGGGCCACATCAACAGCCTTCTGACAGCAGCATTGCTACTGAGTGAGGGAAGGGGTGAGGCAGCAAGGTCTGGGCTAAAAACACTACTAGAGACCTTGAGGCAAATATTTGGCTGGTTACTTAAACTCTGCACCCCTTAGCCTAACTCTTGGCCACTTGCAATTCTCCTCTGTTCCCACTTTTTTCAGCTTTCCTTCTCTTCTACTCCTCTCATCTTCATTACGTTGCTCTGGACCAGTTTGGGCTAACTTTCTTCCTCGTTCTTTAAGCTGTTGTTTTCCAAGCTGTTTTGCCTGCCCCATTCCTTCTTTCAGACTTCAGCAGTGGCCAAAGGTACTTAGGATTAAACGAGTACAGCCCCTAACATCAGAGCAGCTCAGTTCAATAGTAGTTGGACATTGCTGGGCCCCTGAACACTGCAGAATCCACTAGCTTGTAGCAATATACAGATATCTTGCCCTGAGCCCATGGGATAAAGTATCATCCAAGTTATTTTAGTTGCTTGGTTTGCTCCCTTGCCTGCATGTCCGGACCTTAAATAAGGACACTTTACAACATTTTAGTATAGATTAACCGTGTTTCAGATTTTTTAAAAGATGCAATATTTACCCCAACTGGAAAAATAATTATGTCTCAAGTAAGCATAGTGTCATTATGATTTTGAAATAATATTCCATTTGTTTTTCTATGTATAATACTTCCATGAAGGGTGGGTGGAAATGCATTGTGCTTTTCATAGAAGTAGCCTCTGCAATTTTCCAGATCTCCCACTTCAGAACACACATATATATTTATATTTGTGTTCTGTTTGAGGAGTAGAATTCCTGACGCCAAAGCTGCAGATAACTATTGGTCCTTTATTTCGATCATCTCCAGGAACTTGTGCAATCTATGGAATGATAATGCATGAAACTGAAGTCCTATGTGTTTTCCAGTATTGAAAGGGGACTTGGTTGTTTCAGAAGTCTGAAGAAAATGCAAATGCAACCATTAACATTTAGAGTAACAGAACCAGCAGTGTTTACTAAATTTGGATGTTTGAGTTATGGCTCATGGAATAGTCAATCAGAATGAGAACTCTCAGTGTCGGTTTTACTTTCCAATTTGGCAGTAAGTGGTAGGTTGGTGGAATCTTACCACGGAAGTAACTTGCCAACAGAAGGGCTTTCCCCCCAGCCGGAACTCACCAGAACTCAGTTCCGGCACCTCTCAGGTGGGCGCCAATTCCATTCTAAGAGAACAAGGGAGGTGTTCATGGTGAGTTCCGGCACCTCTTTTTCTAGAAAAACAGCACTGACCAACACTGTTTCCCCTAGATGTTAAATACATACTAGTCAGTCAGTATTTGTAACAGAGATGTCCCAAAAAGTTTTATGTCCATTGTTCTATTGCAGTTTGCAGAGTAACTGTTAACTATTGTACTGAAACTAGTGCAATTTTCATAGTAAGAACACAAGAATCACCTTGTTAGGTCAAACCAGGAGGCCATCTAAGACAACAGTGGCTAGCCAGGTGCCCCTAGGAAACAATATTTTAGGAAATCATGAAGCTAATCCCCCCTTCTGGATTGTTCCTAGCATACTGTTTGATACATGGAGGTTCCAGTCATTGAGTTAGAGCTATGAACTATTAATTTGTCTCATACTTCCTTCATCACTGCAGGGTAGATGTATGGACTTGCAGCTGTTGGACTCCAGCCCCCATCAGCCAATACCAATACGATCAGTGGTTAGGGATGATGGTTGCTGGAGGACCACAGATTACCCCACCCCTCCACTAGTGACTAGTATCATAGACTGTGGTGAATCTTGACTACAGCTTGTGGTTTGTGTAGGACAGGCAAATCATGAGCCTAGGTTTGTATGTAACACTAAGCCAAGCCATAGTTTAGCTCCAGGTAGCAGAGCAGCAGCAGGACCGGAGGAAGAGTGCTGTACACATGCTCATTTTCACTAAGACAATTTGGATTAGTGTTACATGTGAACTGGGACACTGCATGATTTTGAATTCTAATACTTTTCTATTTCTCCCCTTATACTTTTACCGTGTCCATGATTTTTTATACAGTGCTTCCTTGGCATCCAACTATAAGCAAAGCGTAAAAAACGGCTGTGGTTTTTCAAATGTTAGAAGTGCCTATATAACCATCTATTGCAACTCCAGGATCTTATTTTTGAAGCGGTTCAAACCAGTTTAGATCCCATCCAAATGCATATGGAGATAAGGGTTTTTATCAAGTTTCCATGACCATTCTGTTGCCTAATCACTCAATTTGGATATATGCTGTTGCAACTGCTCACAGTTTGAGGATTTGCCATCATAAATAATCTAGAATCACATGCTAATTTGACTTTCCATTAATCTCCTTTCAGATCATTTTTTAAAGTTAAATTGCACTGATTCTAGTAACAGCTGCTTCAGAAATCCAACTGCTTATACCTCTTCATTGCAAAAATTGTTTATTTTTACCCTCTGTTTTCTGTCTTTTAACTAGATTCTGGCGCAAAGCCAGTGACTGAAACTAATAAAGTTGTTGAAGTTTTGAAAAAATGACATAACATATTCATATGTATTAAATTCACAACTGCATGAGGAAAAGTTAAATTTTAGTTAACAATATGGCTACCCAAGTTTTGCAAAACTTCTTAGCTATATGCCTCCCACTTCTAGAACCAACTCTGCAAGTTCTAGAAAATGGGGAAAAAAATATTGGTCTGTATCCATAATAAATTGCTTGCTTGCTTGCTGCTGCAATCAACCAGATTATTTTTACAATTCCCCATGGTTGCAGCAGGCACAATCTTGTATTTTCGGGATAGTACAGAATTACTGTCTGGATGCAAAAAGGTTCTGTAAAAATATTTCAGTAGAAGACTCAGTTTTATTCCAGTGAAGCTCACTTGGCTATAAAGATTTTTACTTTTCAACCTCAACTACAAAAAAATTGTTATAAAATATTATATAGAATATTAATAATATTCTGAGTAGACCACTTGACATTACTGGGCATGGCTAACATAGAACTATTAATTACAGTGGATCTACTTTGAGTAGACCATAGTAGGAAACAACTTCATGGGTTTCCAGTTGTGTTATGCTTTTTAAAAAGTCTTACAAAGATCCCTGAAAGTTTTTAGGAAGGAAAACTTGTGCATGTTAAAATTGTAAGTTTGGTACAGCTGCTGTTATCTTGAAAAGCACCACACTGGAACTGATTATATTATAGGATTATTGTTTTCTTCCTCTTTCAGGCAATGGGTGTCTACCTATATGGAGAGTTAATGGTGAATGAGGATGCAAAACAACAAGAAATTGCACGTAAAAGTTTTGCCACAGCCCGTGACCAAATGGATGCGTCCTCCGCTAAAGTAGTGGCAGAGATGTTGTTTTGATGAGGTGGTTTTTCTTTCCCAGATAGTTCATTTCTCAAGGGAAGAAAATAGTTTATGAATGAGTAAGTTTATTTATCAAAACCTAAAATCTCTTAAAATTCTCAAAGTAAAGAAAGCTATCCAGAGAGGGAGCTGTGTTAAAAAGTAGGATAATAATAGGGTAAAATCATAAAAGATGGGCAAGAATGTTTCAATGTAAGTTTTTGAAAGAAGCAACTTTCTACATAGTATCTGTATTTCTATGAGCAAGCAGATATTTTGAAATCTGGACTCTGGCTCAGATTGTTATAGTGTATCATATACAAACTGTGTTCAAAACATAGAACTCTTGAGGCTGAAAAGAATCCGCACAATTTTTACATATGTTTGGAGCATGTGAGAATGGCAAGTGTTATAGCTTACATTCTTGCATAGTTGCTGGTATCTTTGACGGGAGCTCCCAGCAAATAAAAATTACCTATGCTCCTAAATACATGTAATATTTGGATATATCTGTGGTAGAAATAGGTAACTTTTTTATTGCATTTAATTAATTGGTTTAGCATGAACTATAACCTTTTTAATGCCTCATTTGAGGAAGGATTGCCAAGGGAAAATAACAACTTTATACCAAGTTGAACGTCATTTTGCTGGCCAGTTTTTGCAGTACCAGGTGAGGGTTGGCCATTTCTTATATATGGCTTTTGAAGCAGCCTGAACCCATTTATAAATCATTGGCGTTCCCTCAGTTTTTATGTGATCAGCATGTTGTGTAATGCTAAATAGAACTGGTCTTAGCCACCCTATGGTGGGCATTTTGACAGCCTGTGATGCGGTTGGACAAACAGCACTTAACGTTTAATCAATGCATTAAACAGTATTATTATTTTAATACTGTCGTAAGTGGATAATTTACTCTGAAATATTTCCCCTTTTCTATTTGGTTTATGTTACACAGAGTAATTAAAGTTTAGTAGAAGGATCCTTTCCAAGCTAGTATTCCTAGGTTTTCATTTAATGAGGTTAAAATTTAAAAGACACAAATAATTTGGATTATTCACATAACTTTTAAACAAGGTTGTATTAAAAGACCAACCAGTAACAAAATTGTTCCACTAGAAATGAATGCTTAGGAAAGGATGCACCAGGATATAAAAAGTGTTAATTGTGTTTGTGTATTTTTATTTTTTGTAGAAAGGGCTGCTCTGGTTATGGAGTATGGAAAATCTTGTTCTTCATATGTGGGGGGGGGAACGGGACAAAGATATATCAAATAAACTGGTGGGCTTTGCTTGCAAACATATATTCAAGCTTGGCTTCTGGTTAATGTAGACTATAAGGAACTAGCAAAATGTGATTTAGTGATTTGATAACATGTTCAGTTTCACCTTAATTTATTTTAGAACAGTCAGAAATTCAAATTTAAAATGGGTTATTCTTCTGCTGTGTGAGCAATTCATTCAATCCACCACCCTAATTTTTTTCATTAAAAAAATAACAATTTATATTAAGAACACTTAACTCTGTTGGCAATAGAATACTCTTCATACTGTTTTATGAACTTTTTTATACTGTTTTATAGAGCTGATACGTATGATTGGTTTTGAGTAGCCAAACTGGTGAGCCAACGAATATTCTAGCATGTAAACGAAATGAGTGAAAAGGTTAGCTTTTTCAAGTTATCTTGATGGAAAAGAGAAAAGCCACCCATATTTCCTTCGTTTTGGTTGTTTGGGTTCCTGGCATGCTGATTTGTGACTTAAGATTAAAATCACATTGCCAGGGATTACCACATAACCATGACAATGGCATCTGTAACTGCATGTAGGTATGGCAATCTCCTATCTATACTGCTGGAACCCCTGAATCTACTTCTCCTAAAAATGTACAGACAAGTCACTGAAGGACTTCAGCTGCTATTGTAACTATGTCCAGATGAAGACCTCTCTAGCGAGGTGCAGAGCTTAGCTGATTGGTGAACAGTGACTGATTTCCTCTTTGTTCACAGTGGCTAAGTTCTGCACCTGAAGAGAAGGTGAGATGGAAAACTCTCTTAAAATGTTGACTGCTGCTGTAGTAGTATCATAGCACATGTTTGCCTGGAATCTAGGTTGCAGATTGTAACAGGCGAAGAAGCCGTGGGAAAGATGCAAACCCTGTACCCTTCCTCCTGCCAAGAATGCAAAGAATCCACGTGAGAAATCACCCTTGCTTGGCTACAGTATGGAAGTAATCAATAACTGTGGAAGAGCCTAATGCTAAAAAGTATTGTATTTTATAAAAGAATGTACCCATCGGGGCTGCTTTAAGAACGGCACAAAGTCCAGTGTGTATATTGTTGATATTAAATGGCTGTTTCTTATTGGAACTGTCCCCTTGCAGCAGATACTGTTCCTGGCTGTCGATGGACCCGTCCTCCGGTGCCTACTGAGCTGATATCAGTTCTGATTTTATATACTGGCTCAGTTCAGCAGGAACAGGAGTCGAGCCCTAAAGCAAAAAAGATTCTTTTCTAAATGCACAGACGTCTGTGAAAACCTAACTCTTACTTCATGTCTGAAACCAAAGATAGAACAGACCAGTACTTTGATGTGGATCACAAACAAATCCTTACATGGACTACATGCCATGCTCTTGCAAAAGGAGCTAGTAGCTTTGCCAGTGGGTGGGTGAGGTATGTGTAGGCTGTGTCAAGTTAGGAGTACTCCTTCAATGAGGAAGCATCCTGGCTACTTCATTCTGGCATTCAACCTACTAGTTGCTATTTTCTGAACAGAGGAAGAATGTTTTGCTGTTGCTCTTCTTTCCAATTAATATATATTTTCAAGGAAGCTGTGCTGGTGGTCACAGAATAATACTGTGGTGTGACTTTTTATACTATGCTGTGGAATACTGGACCTGATGTCTTCTCAAGTTACAGTCAGCCTTATGACAGAGCATGTGACATTCACATGGATATCAAGTTCCAGTTTCTACTCCATTACATCTGTTGCGATTCTCTCCCACGTCATGCATACAAGGAAAATGAGATTGAGAGAGATGCCCCCTTTCAAGAAGGATAGTAAAGAAAAGCCATCCCCTACATTACTGAACTTTTTTACAAGCATTCCTTCACTGTGACAGAGTAATAAGTTTTACCACTGTTTCCCTTGCAGGAAAGATCAGAGACTTTTAATGTATCTTCTAGCAAAGGCTGGTGGTACTAAGATTTCATTGACCTTGGACATCAAAGGAACAATTTATGTGACTGCTAAAACAATCAGCTGACAAACATTTTACCCCATACTTTTCTTTGCTAGAGGGTAATGGCAATGAAGCAGGAAAAAACTCCAATATGCCCTCACTTCTGTAAGTGTCTGTGGCGCCAACTTATTATCTGCCAGAAGACACTTCATTGTAATAGTTATCATGGGGTATTATACAAACCAGGCCAGAAAATCACCAGAGACAGATTTATTTAAATAGGTATTTTGTACTACTTTTGCATTTAGCAAACTGATAATTAAAATCTGCTGCAAAATTTAAAGTCAGTTTGGAGCAAGCAAGTAATTACTAATCTAAATTGTTAATATTGAGATTGTGGACATTTTTATCATGTTTAGCACAGCTACAGGGAAAAATAACTAGATGCAAAATGGACTCTTAGGGGATGTTTAATCTGAAGAAAACTGAAGAGACAAAGATGTCTGTCTTTCTCAAGGTCTTTTTTATGGGTAACTTATTGCCACAATATTGTGAGCACACCATTAAAACTCTTAACCATGAAATAGTGACAAGCTGGTCACATCACTTTGCTATGAATGAAGCTAATCATGTTACTTATTAATCACAGTAGTTGTGGAAGTCCTGTCTTGTAAAATAATGGCAATAAGCTTTATAAATAAACAATTTTGTAAATCACGCATGTGCCCAAGTAGTATTTTCTCATTTGTATTTCGTCTCAAAATTATCAGTTGGTTTACTGATGACTACAAAAAGAGAAGGAGAGAATAATAAACCTTTATGAATGCACAAAACCAGAAACTCTGTTCCTGCTTACCTTCCTTAGGGGCATTCACCAAGTGCCCATACGCACACAAGAGAGCTTCTCTGTCTGTGGTGTCCAACTCAAAAGAGTTCAGTTCCCAAACTCTAATTAGCTGAAATATGCTCCGACAGCAGTCCTGGATTCAGTCTTCCAAATTCAGGAGAAATCTGGAGTTTGTATGGCACCATACTGAGTTACTGCAGTCACAGTTAATGTAGACCTTTTGATGTATTCAAGAAAGGATCTGCTGCATTCATGAAGCAAGTTATGCTCTATTTCACAGTTTTTTTGCAGAAAATAACAAAGAGAAAGCAAGTAATTCTTTTCAAGTGTGAAAGATGCAAAAGCTGAGTAAGGCGACTCAAATGCATTTGCCACTGTACATGAAGGAGCTGTTGCCTTTTTTCTGTCCTTGTGATTTTATTTTGATTTGTTAAATGTCAACATATAAATTATATTGCCGAGCATCTCTCTCAGCACAGCCTGTTAACCTAGTAAAAAAGCATTGCCTTAAGTGCAGCACCATTGTTGTCGTCATCCTCTATGGATGTTCATGTTTAGCTTGTTTCACTGTCAAACAACAGGGATGTTGCCCAAGGGTTACAGTTCCTACATTGAGTTAATAATTCCCCCTCGATTACATAGATATGCCAACTTCCATTTGTTAAATAAAATAAACTTTTCCTCCCAAATATCATAACATCTCTGGTGGGCAAGAACACATTGTGCTGGCTATTATTTTGACATAGCAATAGATTACGCTATACTATTGTTAACTATATGCTGGTTTGCCAGATTGGGTGGATCGGTAGTCTAAGGCAACTTCTTTGTCTCTCTGGGTTAGAGCAGCACCCTTTGCACCTCCTTTACCATGTAAAACTCTGGATCATGGTAGTGTAGAAAAGGCAATACATCAGACATTGAGGAAGAATTCTTATAGAATTGCTTAAGGCAATACAATTCATCAAATAAACTGAACTCTACAAGAGCGTATGCTACAATAAATCTTTACTTTTTAAAGGGCCACACAAGACACTGCTGTGATGAGCTGGCACAGGTTAATTTTGTGGTGTCTCGCAAGTTAAGAGTTAGTTCTATGACACGTTGAAATTGAGAAAACCAATCCAGAAGTTATGCCAAATAACACAGATAGAATTGGCAAGTAGGGCTGGGCGATATCTGGTTTTCAACATCGTGATATATCAGCAGCTAAACATTGCGACTGAAGGCTGTGCTTCGCCAGCTCAGTTATTTTGAAACTGTTCTCACAGTATGGCCTACAAACCAGTGTTGGACGATGTATGAAAACATTGCCCAACCCTACTGGTAAGGTCTTTAGAGACTGTTGATGCAGTAAATTAGGAATCCTAGGCTGCTTCTTCATGCACTTGTTTCTTTTCTAACAAAAATGCATTGAAGAATCTTAAGATTTCTACCACAAATTGGAATAATTCAACTTCATGTTGAGGCTATCAAAACCTAAATATAAAAGCCCATAAAGCATTACAGTAGTGTACCTATTTCCTTCTTCAGAACCAGGAGGCTTGCTTGAAGAAAACACTGCAGAGGACTTTCATTTAGCTAATGGCAGTGTAGTTTCCAAGAAGACAACATGAGAGCAGAAATAGATGCAAGCTCTGCAAAACCATCAGGAAAAAAGAAGCAAGCATGTTTTTCAAACATAGAACTATTTGCCTGACCCAGTGCATGAAGGAGTTGTGACATAATTTACAATTAAAATTTACAAGAAACATGGAAAGTGGAGCGGTGTCAAAATAGGAATTATTTAGGAATCCACAACACTATCCAGGGAATTACTGTAATAACTTTTCTTTTATCCCACGCTGTAACAGATGAGCTTAATTGGCTAATAAAGAGAACTACTATGATTAAACCAAAACAAGCAAAAAGCAAATTTAAAATAAACAGGAGAAAAACCAAATTCTTAGCAGCAATGAATTCGTGAAATTGTTTTCTTTTTCCTCTCTTACTATTATTTAAAGCAAAGCAATTGCTTGGTAGGGACTATAGTACTGAAGCTTTGCTGCTGTCAGCTGAAAGTAGCCTGGGGTGTTTTGAGTTGCTTTGAGCGAGGGAGGCACAGCTTCAGCCTGAGTTAGCTGTATGATGTTGGGCATTAAAAGGCCCCAGTCAGTTTTGAGTACACTTAAGCCCTTCAGAAAGCAGCTCTAGAGGTTTTAACGCCTTTAAAAGAGTCAGACAGATGGCTGAAGGAAGATAGCCAGAATAAGCAAGGGAAACTCCTTTTTGGCATTTGCTCTCATATGGACCACCCTAATGCAAATTCCTGGAATCAAAGCTAAGGTAGCATTTGAAATTGCAACCATGAACACGTCTTTTTAAAAGTTCAGGCAAGCATTTGAAATAAAAAACACATCAGTTTTCAGGCATTAGGCTGCTTGGTAGTTGGACTTAAACAGACCCACATGTTGATGTTACTGAGAATTATGAGCACTTGAAGCACCTGCCAATATGCTGTTTTTCTAACCTTGGTGAAGACTGCAATGCACAGACTGCAAAGCGTCCAATAGTTAGTCTAGGAGCTCCACAGGTGTAGAGCAGTAGGAATAGTACATTCTCTAAATAAAGGGAGGAAAGCAATACTGCCCTGCCTCTAAATTAATATATGTATTGATATACAAATTTTTAGAATATGCAAAGTATAATGAATACACTTGTATAAAAGTTTATAATTTGTATGCATGAATGGGAGGAGCACATGCCAATTAGAGAGCACAGGGAGAGAACTCCCCATCTTTCATCCAGCATGATTTATACATTGTTGGAAAGCTCCCTCCTCTGGCTGCCTCAATTAGGTAGAACAACTTCAGGCCTGTTCCACAGTCTTGTGATCCAAGTTGAACCCATTAAATTCCATCCCAAAACACTGAGCTGCGCACTGAACCCACTAATTTGTAATGCAGAGCCTTCCAAACTTTTCATGTTGGGGACACACTTTTTAGACATGCATCATTTTGCGACACAGTGATTCAGTTTTGCATAATTTCATGAAATGGTAATTCACTTTTACTAGCAAACCGGAGGTGAAACTAACCCCTTTCTAGCCCTGTGGGGAGCGTTCACGCGACATGCCTGCACACTGCAGCTGATGCACTAATGTGTCACGACACACAGTTTGGAAAGCTCTGTTGTACTGGCTGGTTTGCATATGGAGATGTCTGCTGACAAAATACCCAACATCTGAAATAGCCACATCATAGTTAGAATGGTGAAGGAAGTACTCCCTTTTCTAGATGTTTTATTGCAATATATTCCATATTTTAAGAAGTATGTGTGTGTAAGAGTTTTATTATCCACACTTTGGGACAAGTCTTGAATGGAAAGCTTGCCAAGTGAACTCAGAAATGAGTAAACATTTAAGTGCGTGCTTTCTGGGAAGTATGTCCTTTCTGTAAATAAAAAATGTGAAGGATTTCCAGACCAATCTACGATTTCTTCCCACTGAAGACTCTTAAGCTGCAAACTTGGGAACATTATGACTTGGTGCTTCTAAATATGTGAATTGACTGGTAGGGTGTAAAGAGGCTTGTTGTGAAGGAAAAATCAAACAAAATTCATTTCTAAGCTGCACAAGTATTTTCTTGGCATTGCTCAAAGGCGGCCTGTGGTTTAGAAAGGTCTGTGGTGCACATTGCCGTAGTACACTTGCTGACTAATGCTCTTTTAACAAAATATAGATCTGCTTCCTTGGGGGCGGGGGGGAATCAGAAGAAATATAAGAAGGTGATTGGTCACTAATCTGACACAGGTATTTACTTCAAAAGGAATCATTAACAATCGCTTGTGATAGGGCTTATATTTTACAAAGCACCGTCTCAGAAACAAGCAGTTGTGTAGCTCCCAGAGTATGGAAGGACACCATTAATTACGTAGCTTTTCTCACAAGTTCTCTCACAACGCAAAGACAGAAAAAGATTGATCCAATCCATGCTTATATACCACTTCAAATTTACTGGTATTCAGCTACATAAGGAAAACCCTCCAGTACAATTACATTTTGTTTTCAGTCTTATGACTTTTGGGACAAAGTTAATTAGAAGAAGGTCCTTTTAGGATGCAACCATATTAAATCAGAGAGTGACCTGAGAAAGGTCAGATATAATACTGCTCACAACTTCTATATCAATATTTTTATCTTTAGCATTCAACTGTACATACACATAGACACAAAACGCTTTCATCTTTAAGGAAGCAAAAAGACCAAATACCTTCTCTCCATCCTCCATCTGGCTGTTCTGATTAGTTAGACTGACTATTGGGCCAAGCTGAGTATCACAAAGAAAACTAAAATCCACATTTTAGTTTTAGGAGGAGATCATTCACCAGCTTTACAGTCCTTTGATATTTCATTCCAAGTTGGCCGACTCTATTTGCAAGACGAGTTAGAAGACCAGTAACTTCTGGGATTTCACTGCCTGCAACTACAAACTGAAAGGGGAGAAAAAACAACAGAATTGAGAAAGTAGAAATGCTAGTATTTAGTAGAAAATTACACTGTAGAAAACAAAGAAAAAACAACCAGGGAAACCATCCCAATCTACAGCACGAAGAGAAAAAGCTCTTTGGGTTTTACAACAGAACAGAACTGTCTTCAAACTGCACACAGACAGGCAGCAAAGTGACTAGGGAAGTCATCTCCAGTGCTTCTCTAACTTCCACACATAACTTGGGAGAAAAGCCCATTGTAGCATCGCAGGCACCATCACCTCGCTACCTTCAGCAGCACATGGGTCAGTGAACTGACAGGGATAATAATCCCCATCTCTTCCACCCTGCCCCCCATCTCAGAAATAAAGCCCTTTGGAGCCTTGCAAGAAGGCAGGCAGCAAAGCAACTTTCTACCCCTCTAAAAATAAAGTGATATGGTGACCTAACACTTTTCTCGGTTCTGCATTCAAACTAGAAATGAGTTCCTCTTCACAGAGGAGGGGGTTCCACAATGCAGTTTGCAACACATATTTAAAAATATTTTTAGGAGCACTCAAATTTTCTGAGTTCAATGGTTTTGAACCCGAAACAGCCTCGGCCCAGTATACCTGAAGGAGCACCTCCACCCCCTTCAGTCAGCCTGGACACTGAGGTCCACCTCCGAAGGTGTTCTGCTGGTTCCCTTGCTGTGAAAAGCGTAGTTACAGGGAACCAGGCAAAGGGCCTTCTTGGTGGTGGAACACCCTTCAGATGTCAAGGAAATGAACAACTATCGGACTTTTAGAAGACATCTGAATGTTTGATGTTTTAGCATGTTCCGATACATGCTGTGAGCTGGCCAGAGTGGCTGGGGAAAATCATCATCATCATCATCATCATCACCATCAAACCAGAATTCTCCCCACCATAACATTAATCCAGGTGTAGGAAAATGGTATACACCACCTTTTGGTTTGCTCCACCAAGTGACACAGAGGCTGTGATGAGTGCACACACAACTAAGGCACAAGCAGGGGCTTCCTTGTTCACAATCGACATTCTGCAGAATTTTTATTTGTTCACACTGGTAGGTATCTTGCTATCAGTAAAAAAATGAAGAGAAATACTTACATGGGTAATAAATTCTTTGGCTATTGTGTATCCAGTAGGAGTAAACAGCAGAAAGCTGATAATCAGGTGTGTAACTACCAGGTTGCTACTTGATTTGTTTTGTTTTGTTCCGCTGCTAACTGCAGTCTGCAGATCTGTGACAGAAATAGTTGGAGTTCTGAACAGGGCAGTCAGATGGTCACATACAGATCTTGCTTCCACCTGTTGAGAAGCATTGCAAGGAATAAAAGTTTGCAAAGTGAAAGATAAACATTTGTTTTCTTGAGATTTGCAGAAAAGCACATAACTGATTCCTGAGCCAGTGACGGAGGGTCACAGAGGGAGAGATTCTGCATCGTTTACTTTCTGGACCACAAAGAGCAGAATGAAGATTTCAAAAGAACTAGAAACTCCCCGCTTCTGGTAGTCTTGAAATACTAAGCACCGAGGACCATGATACAGGGTTTGACCTCTCTCTTTTTTTTGGTAAAAGGAAATGGTGAAAGTCACAAAGTGGAATGAAACAAAAAAATTTTTTCCTTCCAGTAGCACCCCTCTAAAGTGGAATGAAGTTAGGTTGTTTTATTGTGGGGAAAAGAACAGAAGGCTCTTTGAGAGCTCATGACAATACAGCAGCTACAAATCAATTAATCCCAGTGCAATCTGACCTCGTCTGATAAAAAAATCTGATATGAATCCAGGGGGGGTTGGTTTCCTTCTAGTATTGTTTAAAATACATCCCCCCCACACCTTCCCCTCTTGGAGCAGCCAGAACAAACAGCTTCTGGAGCCAAAACAGAGGCAGGATTTGAGAGTCTGTGCATTAAAGGAAATTATTGGCTAGATCCTAAGAAGTATTACCTAAAAATATTTGCTACATAAAAGGAACGGCAGGAAATGGAAAATATCTCCTTCCTGGCAACCCTAAACACACTAGTTTTAAGCAATTTATTTCCGTATTGTGTCTTTCCCCCTCTGTTAACGTTTATAAATATGTTTCCTGATTTAAAAATGTCTATGTCATTGGCCCAACGAATGTGGCAGGCTGCATTCTGGACCTTGATTTCTTAACTGGGCAGGAAGAGGGCAATCTGAAAGTGGGGGATATTGACATCACCCCTTGTCGTGGTCAGATTTAGGCTTTCAGCACCTTCTCCCCTCTGCAGCGGTGGAGGACCTATCAGGATGGGCTGCCATCATAGGCTAATGGGTCCAATGGGTTTCCAGACAGCTATAGGGGATTTTCTGGCTGATATGACTGGTGCTTCTGTCAAAGCCCTGGCTGGGACATCCAAATAGCTCAAGCCATTGACATGATCACCCCAAGCGTCTTTCTCTCACTTCATGGAACCCGTTTAGTCTCCTGGTATACCCCAGAGCTTAGGATGAGGAAACAAGTTGGGAGACAGTTTGAACACAAGTGGAGGAAAACTCTGGTCGAATGAAATTGAACGCTAGTGAGGACTAGTGGCAGGGAAGGTAACAAAGTAGGCTCCTTGCAATATGGGGTGGTCCCTGCCAGCTTGAAGGAGGCAGGGCTAAAACCACTTCTCCATAATCCCTCCCTGGTCTCAGAAAATCTACAGGTCTATTTCCATTCTGTAATTATACATAAATTGATTTCAACAGTAATGTAACTTCTGGCGCCCCCACAACATGTATATGATGACTGCAGTTTCACTCTTTTTATTTTGCCTACTCAGGGGTTAAAATTCTCCTCTCTCTTTTTCTCCTCTCTCTGGAAACTGCTGCAAAACCACATGCTTAAAGAGTCTTTTTCTTTTTTATCCTTAATTTCAGTTTTGCAACTGAAGAAAAAGGGGTGTGGGAGGAGAGAGTATTTACTGGAAAGGGTCAAGTTAGGGCATGAGCGGTTAAAGAAATTAAAAGGTGTAAACAGAACTAACCCCTGGCAGCATTTTAATGAAAGAAGACTCCGTAAGTAAAGGAAGTGACAATTAAAATATCCAGAGGTTACTATTATTTTGTGGTGCCCATAATGAAGGTGCCAGGCTCACCTCTGTAGTGCAATTTTGCATCAAGAGAAGACTGCATTCTAGTGTCACTGCATTTTTTACTACTACTGTCACTACCATTAGAAGCAGAACTATTCCCTGAACTTCAGGGAGGCCATTAATGTACAGAAAACTTACTGCGTACACTCTTACTTGTGCAAAACACAAGAGGCACATAGAGGTATTAATAAGCACACATACTAACATGGAACATATAACTGCTATCACTTAGCAGGTCACCGGAGTCACAGCTGCTGCAGCCCCTGGTTCTGTCCCTCTTTGCCTTTGGGCAGTGAGCACATAGTGCACAGTCAGGCACAGACCACCCAGTTGCCAGAATTCAAAGGAATGCCATGGAATAAAGTTGATGGGAACATCCATAATGGACTAATGCGAAGAGTGTACATTACCCTAGAACAATGCCAGCTGTTGGCAAGGGGAAGAAATAGCCCAACATTATTGTGTTTCATTTATTTTTAACTTAAATTATTTTAGTGAGCTTTCTGGATAAAAAGTCAGGATAGAAATCAACTAATTGGCTAACTGAATAATAGCTCCCATGTTTTTATATGAAAAGGGTACTTGGCGGTAAGTCAGGATGCCTGCAGCTACTTTGTCACAAGATCACTATGATTTCTAAAGGTATATTAGACAGGAAAAGTTAACCTAATGTCACTGCTATTGGTGATAATGGAAGAACAGTCTCGTTACCACCACACAAAGTTTTAACGTGATCATACTGTGAGACCGCCAAGAGCTATACAATTTTACTAGTGAATGATTCAAGAGTGACAACTGACGGTGTAGAAAGCTAGCTGAATAGAGATTATTACATTATAAATGCTAAATGGACAGATAGCATTTTATTCACCTGCCCTACTAATAGTCTAATCCTCAGAGCTGCTGTTATTTTCCACTACTGATACAGCAGAGTTGCTGTGGCCAGCAACAGGCTTAATAGAAAGTCTTGTGACTGGAAATTTTAATGAATGGAAGATCCCTAGAAAGAATCTCTAAGCTTAAACCAGGAACAGGGGACATCTGGGCCACTGGCCAAATTAGGTCTGCTAGGGGTCCTAATTTGGCCCAAAAGGCCATTCTCTCCAAGGCACGGCTGCCTGATGTCATATGAAATCAGGTATAGGGCAGGCAAAGCCATGACTGCAAATGCCCTCCCAATTATTCCTTGGCAAAACTGCGTTGCATTCAGTGCCTTTTAAATTTCCTGCCAGAGGCAAGGCCCACTTTCCAAGCTCCTGAATGGAGCCAATCCCTGCAGAAAGTGGGGTTTGCGATCAGGACTGAATTTCAATTACAGCCTTTACAGCCTTGGCTTAAATAACAACTGTGGCAAAATATTTCTTCTACACCACAATGCCTCACATTTCAGACATATGGCCGATTACTGAATTCTCACATGCATAGATAGAACTACCCACCATTGTTTGAGTTCTCCGCCGATTCTCTTCACCTGGATAATAGTAAAATGCCAAAAGCCACAACAAAGCATCTGAGGATTCCACTTGTGACAACAACTGTTCTGCTGCGATATCAGCCCATTCTCCAAAATGAACAAACAAAAACCAGTTCTCAAAGAGGTCTCCACAATATCTGGAATAGCACAAAATGTATTTCAGTTTTTCCATTAATTATAATTTTAAATTTCATCATAGATTCCCAAGAGGTGCTCATTTGGAACCTGTGCAGTCTTATCTGCACATGAGGCAAGGCAATCCATGGCAGTACAATAATAATATTTCATAACAGGAAAAGTAATTCCTTCAGCAGAGAGGTATCTAGCAATTAATTTCCAATATGCACTTAAATAATAAAAAAGATAGCTCACAAATATTTTAGACATTTTTCTTAAAACTGCATTTTGAAAACTGTCTTCTGCCTTGAACAACTTTTACATGCAAATGAAACACAAACTTTTGTTTCTCATTTCTGTTACGAGATTACAGTGGTACCTCTGGTTACGAACTTAATTCCTGAGGTCCGTTCTTAACCTGAAACCGTTCTTAACCTGAGGTACCACTTTAGCTAATGGGGCCTCCCGCTGCCAGCGCGTCGCCGGCACACGATTTCTGTTCTCATCCTGGGGCAAAGTTCTTAACCTGAAGTACTACTTCCGGGTTAGCGAAGTCTGTAACCTGCAGTGTTTGTAACCTGAGGTACCACTGTATAGTGTTTGAGGAGCTGGCCATAGTTATTTATTTATTTATTTGTATTTTATTTTAAATATTTTAGGCCTCTTTTCAGATCAACTATCCATCCAAAGCAAAGCAAAAGATAAAACATAACACAACTCTTGACATAAAAAATATAGACAACATAACTGTGCAAGGGCCATAGCTCAGCGGTGGACCATGTGCTACGCATATAGAAAGTCCCAAATTCAATTCCTGGAATTTCCAGCTTAGACTGGAAGTGACTCCCTCCTGAGACCCTGGAACTCCACTGCTGATCAGCAAAGACGATACTGGTGGGGGTGCACTTCCCAGAAGCACCCAGTTCATAGAGTTGGGGTATTTCTGGACCTGTTGCTGCTTATATGTACAGTCCAGACAACAGTAGCCAGAAATGCTTTTTACCAACTCTGGTTCACAAACGCCACCATTTCCTAGAGAAGGCTGACTTGACCATGGTAGTTTGTGTCCAAATCACTTCCAGTTATGCTAGTTTAGTTTCACTAACTTTGTATCTGGACTCAATTCAAGGTGTTAGCGTTTATCTTTAAGACTCTAAATTTAATTTGCTTCATATTTTAATGCAAACTTGCCCAATTTGCACTTTCTGAAATATGCAGACTGAAATACTGCTTAAAAGCAATGCAGTTCCCCAACCAAATAAGAGTATATAAAAATACACATATTAGGTGAAAGTATACATGATAGTGAATATATTAGTGAAAACAACATACAGAAATGCAGTATTGTAGGGGAATTTGCTTGGAGGGGGAAAATGTTTTAAGAGAAATGCACACTAAAAGACTGACAAAATTTCATGAGGACATCTTTAACCCCCCACCCCCACAAACCAGAAACCAATACAAAAATGCAGCAAACTGAGAACTGGAAAAATGAGCAATTGAAAAATCATCACTAGGGAACGGCATATCTCAGGAATCATTTCCTTCCCATATGATCCTGGTCAAGGATTTTGCTCACCTTCTGAGCCCAATCATGCTGTCGTTACACTCAAGAAAATCTGGCTTGCAGCAATGAGAGATTACGGTGCAAACCTCCTGTTTTGGATAAACTCGTTTTGTTTTGGCCTCACCCGCTACCCAAAAGATTAGCCACCAGGGAATGCAGTTCTTAGGCTGAAAAGGGTTCCCCACTCATGGTTCCAGGCAAAGAGACAGCTCCACCTGCTGTCCTTTTGAGCACAGAAGATGCTACCCCACTGAACTAAATGGGAAGCCCTTGTAGGCAAGAGTGCTCTAAGACAGCAATCTATGAATGGTCTGGGCTACTAATGTCTTCCCATTTGTTTAATTTCAAGCTTGCCTTGTTGCTGTTGTTTTTTAAACAAATCCAGTAATAAATCAAAACTAAAGGGAATGAAATTTAAACCATCAAGCTATCCCAAGCCAATGGCATTCCCAAAATAAAAGAAAAAGGAAAAAAAGCCAAAAAAGAAACCATTGCTACTGTTGCTTACCCAGTGCACTTTGCTTCTACTGCTGCTTTGAGCATTTCTGCAATGTGGGTCAAGTGTTGATGCAAACCAGTAGCTGGCAAGTCTAAAAGATAAATATTAATAGGAGCCATTTGAAGTGAAAACCAAAATATGCACTATTTTGTATTAGAGAAAATTCTTAAGAAACTAGAGGATTTGTAATACAGTACATCAATCTCAAAAATAAACACAGCTGGTAATATGGAAAGCACTTCATAGCTGATCTTACCTGAAGGATGTTTAAGGAAAGCCATCACAAGTGAATGAGGATTATTAGGAAAGTAGGCCTTCAGTGGAAACTTAAGCTAAAACAAAGTCAATAAAAGTATCACTTATGGACTAGTTCTTAAAACTTGCCCCATCAGAAAATATGCAAATACAGCACAAAACATGCTATTCATATTGAAGGAAAGGAACCCTACAGATTGCATTCTTACAATGCCACAAACCTCACGACTTTGCTCAAAGTCCTCCTAGCCAACTTTTAAAAAATCCTTTCCATGTCAACATAGAACTGGTGAGTTGTAAGGGGTGATCTAGAGGGGGGAAAACCATGATCCCAAGCTGAGAGTTGTATTTGATCCAGGGATCATTATTTGTTTTGCAATCAGTAACCCAAAAGCAAACCTTCCCTGGTTTGTCTTGGTTTCCTTCCCAGAGTGAGCTGGGAGGAATGGAAAGAAATGCACAGTAAACTATGGTTTGTGGCTAACCAAGGTGTGTGAATGCAGCACACATGTAGATAGTCTAGCTTTGCAGCATTTTTTGTGAGAGTGAGTTTTTCTGTAATATTACTATCTGGACTTCCTGAACATATCTGCCCACAACAATTGCATATGGTTACAAGACTAACATGTGGTACCCACAAGGCTGAGTGAACAAAACAACATTTTGTTTGCAGCAGAAGTTGTCCATATATTTTATATCCATATACACAAAGATTTGGAGAAATTCTGACTGCTTTGCAGTCATCCTCTACATTAAAGATTTGTGCAGAACTCAAGACATGTACGGTTAAAGAGCTGCCTGCATGCCAAACCAACACCCAAGTATTTCTCTTCTCTAATAAAGAGTGAAAATGAAATCTCATGCAAACAACATATAGAAGGTCTAGTTAATGTTTTAAAAAGAGCTCAACAACAAAGCACACAAACCACCTCTACAGCATAGTTGGCTCCTAGCTATTTGAAGGGTGTGTGGGATCTTGGATTACGTTCTCCACTCAGTCGCCCCCACCACCCTGAGGCTGCAAAATGTGCTGCTGCCATAGAAATAAAGCTGCATAAAATTAATGGGAGTGGCACCTGTACATATTAACTGAGACAGCTGCAATTTCAACTCTAATTTATACCTTTTGAAACTAAAAGAGAGATTTAATCACAATGCTAATTAGTCAATTACTGTACTAGTTCCAGTAAGACCCATCTTTTCACTAACTAACAGTTCCCCCAATAAAATTTAAAAGTCACAATGCAGTATTTGGTTCTCTGAAAAGTTTTATGGGAGTAAAACCTGAAAAGATTATGTGGCCCCAAACTAAAGCATCAGACTACCAAGCATGGATACTTTGGTTGCCTAAAGGAAAATGAAGTAATCCCAATGGTACTACAGGTACAAAACTATAGGGAAGAATCAGACGTTACATGAGGGTATTAAGAAGTAGGGTCAAGTTGTTACAGTTTTTCTAGGTGTAAATCTAGAATAAATATTTATTCATTCATATTTGTTGAGAGAGAGTGTGTTTGTGAGAAAAGAGAGATCATTAACTAGTAGACATCCCTATGAGGCGAAAAGGGACTATAGATTCATGACGTAGTACAGAAATAAAAAGCATAGTTTTGTCAAATGGACAGTTTATTATAACTTGTACAAGTATATAATCTACAATTGTGAACCAATGCTGTGAAAATAATTTGTGGATTAAGCCTCCTCCCCCTAAAAAACCCTCTAACATTTGATTCCATTTAAGACACCTCAGATTTATCTTGGCATTCATTTACTACAGCAGCAAGGCATTATTTTGCTCATTGTATTCTTTTAGCACTTTGCAACCTAAAATTGTTCTTTTTATACTACATTTTGAAGCATCTCATTTAAAAAATAATAATGAAAAATGGAATTCAACTAACCTGCTTATTATTCTTGTGGTATGCTTGAACAAAGCACTGTGTAAATACCTGCATTACGGTCATTACTTCTGGTGCTCCATCAGTTTCCAGCAGTGCATTCCTGAGCAGCAAAAAGTTTAAGTATGACAGGTCAGATTATGAGTGTGCCAATCATGCAACCATTAATTGAGAGAAGGTAAAAACAAATGAGAGCATTCTTCCCATGCCTTGGGCTGTGGTCTTAAACCTATCTAGCTATTATGCAACCTGGGAAATAAAAATACTAACTTCACTTTGCTTCTTCTGCTTCTTTTTTAAAAATGAACATACAAATACCATTCTGCAATATAATTGCTGTTATTACAAATCCAATGTCAAGCTACAATTGTTTTACCTTGTTTTGGCAACTGCAAACCCTCCAGCTACAACTGTAAACACAGTATCTAGTTGCTCAGTTTCTTACATATTAAATCTCAAACTAGAGTTTGCTCTGGAAGCAGGGACATGAAAGGAAGAAATGGCAAAGCTATTGTTTGGTGGCATCAAACCTCTGAGCTCATCCACTGGCTCTGGTTAAACATGTTTCCATCTTCCCTAATCCTCATTCTCCCAACTCTTCAGCATATCTGTTTTCGCTGTCATATTAATACTGTTGATGCGCAATAGACATTTTGCATGTGGATTACAATTTATTTGAGTGCACTAGGACATTTCCACTCTCATTCCCCCATCTTGATTTGTAAGTGGTTCATTCTTTTCAAGCTTACTTGGAGAAAGCTTGGGCAACCTTCCTACATTCATCATAAGCTTTGAAAGAACTCATCTGATGTCTTTGCTACCTCTCCTCACCTGGTCTCCAAAGGTGAGAGCTCACCCTTAGTTCCCATGCTTCCAGTCTGCAGTGCCTGCATGCTCAGTGTCTACCGCCAAGGAGAACTCTGGACACTGGTTTTGTTTTTAAAAATCTTCCTTCTAAGGAATTGGGAATTTCCCCAAATTCCTATCAGCAATGGAGGTTCTGAGCATCTCATAAGTTCTAACTGCAGATAAAAACAACAGGAACTTAGGACAAGCTCTCCTGCTGCCAGTCTTTGCTGCTACAGGGTTCTTTCCCCATCCTGCAGCTTAGTATGTCCAGAAAGTAGGGAGAGGAGAGGAATGAGCAGCAGAAAACTCTAGAACTGATGGAGGGTTACACCACAAGCAAATCCAAAACAGGGAGGGGTAAATGGTCTTGTTGGAAATGGCTCAGTGATTTCTGAATTGTTGAGTGGGGGAAGAGTTCACTTTTAGCACGTCCATATTTAGCAAGGGATTTGCTCCCAAAGCTCCCTCTCAAGTTCAGAACTCAAAGACAGCCTCATTACTGATTTGATATCCCTTGAAACTATCTGAAATGAAAATAATTGTAAAAGAAAACCACTTCCCTCAAGATCATTCAGATTTCTTTTCCTGAATATTCCGAGCCACTTTTGAATTCTACAACTTATTTAGTTTTCATGGGTAGATAAATTTCAAAAGCCAGTATCTTTGTGGCATGTAGTGGAATCAAACAATTAAATAAAAAGGGATTCCATTATACTTGGACATGCGTGGGGTGGGGGCTGCTATGATAAAATGTGTATGTAAGAACCTCAAGCACAGGCTGGTTTTTCTACTATCAGTTATACAACATCTTGCATTTAATTCTTTGCCTTGAATAGCCAGCAGTGAAACTAAGCTGCGTATGTTGCTCTGTGGATCAGATTCTCGATATTAAGAAATTCTTCATAATTTTGTGAATGCTATCACAAGATGCACCATATTTAAAATATGGGAACGCTGGGACCTTCTAATGCAGTTCTATAGTCAAAATCCTTGCACATAAATTGTATGTAATCTTACTTGAAAATTTCGTCTATAGTTCTGAAGACAGCTGGATGACATGCAGCTTGGTCCTGTTGCAAATAACAAAAGAACAAATAAGATAGTTTAGACAAAGCTTGTATCATAAACTCAACACAAAGCAACAAGACAAACAGCTGGTCACCAAAGCATGTAACTCGAATATAGTTCTCGATAGATTGGAGCTGGTAGTCCGAAACATTAGTAGGGCACCAGGGTGGAGAAGGCTATCTTAGTCCAATAACTTAAATGTGCTTCTTCTCTCCCACAATGCAGTGACTTCAGGGGAATGACTGAGACTAACAGTGACGTTAAGCAAGTGAGGATGGTTTGTTATAATAAAAATGGAAACAGGAAATTAATTATGAGAGCCTGGTTGTTTTCAAGCTACTGAAATTAGTAAAAAAAATTAAAAGATGCATAACTTCTAGAGACCATGATGCAATCCACTACTTTTCCCCCCCAAAAGGAGAAGAGAATCCAGTAGGGTCACAATTTATATTACTGTTAACATGTTAAAAACCTAAACAGCGGGGGGTGGGAGGGACCCTTTCCAAGCCTGTTGTGTTAATTACCTAGTCTTTGAATTTCCAAGGACAATGGTTTAAACTTTCTAACTTCATGGAACACTCGACACATTAACTCACCTGCTATGGAACCCTTGCGTGTTGCTGAGGTTTCAGAGTGTTCTAGGGTGTACACTTTATTCTTGTGGGCTATCATACAGGGCTTGGCAGAATGGGGAAGAAGCATTTTTCAGCAAATTCCCCTCTCTTGCAGCCCCTCTTTCCTAACCCTTTACCAGAAATCTGCTCTGGAAGGCTAAAGCAAATTGGAAGGGGGCTTAGAAAGAGTATTAACTGACCTAAGTTGATCATGGCCATACATTTCCATGGGTCTATTCCGAGCAATGTGGCCCCATACTTGTGGGTGGCTGTTACCAAACCTTTAACAGGTGTAAAAGTTTTCCCCAAAGTACCATTGGTTTTCCCAGGGTTCGTTTTTCATATCCTTTATAGATTTGAATTTTATTTCAAAAGTCTATGTAACCAAATTCATAGGAGGCAAGTAAATATCTGAAATGATGCTGTCATGAGACTTGTTTTGGGTGTTTAACAATATGATTTAGTAAAAGTCGTGTATCAATTTGGTTATTAGCTAAAGGCTGTTTCATCTGAGATTTATCAGTGACTGTCAGAGGTTATTTTTAACTTTTACTATTATTCTCAAAGTTAAAAATTAATGAATATCAGCATTCAAAAGATACTAATATTTACAATACACAAATTCACCTTATTGATGCAAAGTCACTTTCTTATACTTATTTTTTTGTTTCTTTTTAAAGAAAATCAGCCACAGGATAAAAAGATGGGTTAATGGCTTTCCAGACAGTTTTTATGACTAGCTGCCCCAACTTGGAGCACTGAGCAAACAGAAATTGTTCCATCCAACTTTCATGTTGGGAAAGCTCTACTCCAAGTGCTCAAAGCAAATATTCATGTAGCCAAGCCAGCTACACAGGGGAAAATATTTTGAGGAAGTATAGATCTCACAAAGCATAAAGGCGGAAATGAGAAGAGAACTGTTAGTCTAAACATCTTCTCATTTTCCCTCACATGTCACTATCATATTGAAAAGATTACATGTCACCTCATTTTCATGTTGTACTCCAGTGTTTTGCCATATAGTTGCATTTAAGTTATCATATTAAATGTATGCCACCTAGTGTTCATGACTATTCACAGCTGGCTTTATCACATATTTCTAAAAAAATAAAATAAAATAAAAATTACAGATTGTTGAAGAACTGTCATTTCCAAATTCCTTTTGAAAGTGAATTGGGTGATATATGTTAAAATGACAAAATGTAGGCAGGAGGTGTAGTGCCTTTCTTGCACACAGTAACTGCTACTAGACTGCTCAGTTTCACATATTTGTACAATTTGGAGGCTGGTGGTTTTCATATTATTAAGGTTACCACCACTATCTTTTTTAACCATACCATAGAATCTTATTTACTAGACAGCCTTTAACACTTCCTTAACTTTAGCAATGGTCCTGCATTTTTACCTTTCTTTGCCAAGAAGAGTAGCACGCACCCGCGCGCGCGCACACACACACACACATATTTAAACACAGTAAGGAAAAAGTTGATCCATAACAAAATGTTACACTGTAGAGTGCTGCCATTCAGGATTCTAGCCACTCCCCCACCCCCAATAGTCAATTATCACTGTGTGGTCACTGAGCATCCTCAGTACTTGTGGAATGGTTTTGTGGTTTCCCCCCCACGGGGTCCCCCCACTAAAGATTTTTTGCACTTTTTCAAATCTTGTGGCTCCCCCAAGCCTACTGATAGCTCCTTTGTGTGGGTGGATGGGCCACATATGGATCAGCACTCTGAGAACTGAGATTGGTAATAAAAGTGTACAAGTGGGGCCCTGCAATGAAATGTTGCACTGTGGGTTGCTTCTGTTCAGGATCCTAACCATTCCATTCACACATCCCCCATCCCATTTTCCCTTTCTCCTTCACAAGTATGTTTCATGGCCACTGAGCATGCTCAGTTCTGACAGCTGCCTTCTTACAAAATGGGTGGTTAGTTTGACTATGCAAGTGCCAAAGTGAACTATGTAAGTTCAAATTCCTTTTCAGCTGTGAAGTTCTCAAACTAATCTACCTCATAAAGTTGCTGTGAAGCTAAAACACCAGGCTTTGCTGGACACAAACAACTTAATAAGTAAGCTTGATGATGGCCATACGTAATTTTAGTTTGCAGAGTCTGCAATATCAAATGCATTTTGGAACCAGTCAAGAATTCTGTGTAAGATTAACTAATAGCTTGGTTTAGCTACCAATAAATTGATGTCACGTGGACTTGCACTGCACTGCAGTATCACCTGCATTGATTTTTGGTTTCTACAACTTTCTGTTGAAGTTAAGCTTAGCTGACGTTTAGTCTCAAACACTGATTGTGTTCTATTTGAAATGTTACAGTGAATGTTTACATGCTCAAAGGGTTCTTAATAGAAGACAGAAAATCTCTTAAGCAATACACAGTGTTAGTGGAATCTAAATAAAAAGCTGTCAACTGAAAGAATCTGACAAAATCTGCACAAAGTGAAATGTGACTTTATTTAAACTAGCCCAAGAGCATCAGAAACTGGCAGGTGCTTTTCCTTGTCAGTACCCCTAGCTCTATCTGAACTCCATCTTTTTACATGGGTAGCCAGGAAAGGGCAGAAAATAAAGCCTTGTGCTACACCAGGTTGTAGTACATATTTAGCCAGTGAGCTATAAAGGCTTTTGTTCTCCTCTTCCCTAGTACCCATTGTGAAGGCACACTCATACTGCTGTCAGTTCAACTCTGCACCAAACACTGAGGTCACAGGAAGGGAGAAGGACCAAGTGCTCCTCTTACGGATGGTGGCACCTGTTTCAGAACTCTGAGGCAGAGAGATCTTTTCCCACATCTTTTAGTCCTGTAACGAAGCCACCACTGTCGCAGCAGCTGCCACCAACTTAGTTTGATGCAGACAGGATACGGAACAAGTGTGTTTACCAGTTTCTATTTAGCAATAGTAGCAGCTTCAACTAAAGATTCCAAGATGAGAGACCAGGGAGAGATCCCTACCCCGAACTGGTTACTTTACATTAACTTTTGTTGAAATAGCTGCTACCGGGGGGCCACTAGGGGGCGCATCGGAAGATGGCTGACAATAACATCTCTCTGACCCACACGAGGTAATTTGGAGGCTATGATGGGAGTAATTAGCCTCCCTACCCCCCCCCCAGGATGGTGGGGGGACAGCGCTTGCCTGCTGTGCCCTATACCACCCCCGAATTTGTGGGGATGGGGGCACTAGGCACAAAGCCCTCCTGTGGGATTCCGGCACTCCTGGACGCCGTCCCTGATCCGTGCCACTAGCTGCAAGAACTTCAAAAGAAACAATTTGGATGAAGGAATGCACATGTCTCAAGGAAGAAGGGGGAGTAAAGACTGCTAACAGAAGAGATCTCTGATAAAACAAGACAGGAATAAAACATGAGAAGATACGCCAAGATACGGTATGGCAAATGACTGATGGGGGAGGGGGGGAAACTTTCCTTTCTTTCCTTATGTGATTAAACAATAATCCCCTCCCTTCACAAGTCAGAATTGTCATTTTAAGGACTTAAGCTGTGGATTTAAGGCTGTGTGGAGATAAACTTTCGAACCAAAGCATGTTTTAAGAAGTGCGTGGAATGTATAAGGGCTTTGGAATGACGCAGTTAAAAATGCCGTCGCCATATTGGGAAGTTCTGTCGGAGGTCTTGAGTCTGGGAGGAGAAAGAGAGAAATAGAGCTGTTTTTATATTGTGGGAGAAACTCCTCAGTAGGACTTAAGAGCGACAGTTTTACGAGATCAATGATGGAAAGAGCGATGTTATTTATGAAGGTGATGATATATGGAAACCATCTCGATTTGAGGATTGGAAGAAGGGAAAATTCACACAGGATTATTATTGGTGTTTATCGGTTTAAGGAGACTATCAGAAGAGATCATAAAGAAAAAAGAGAAAATATATGAACAAGATGTGATGTGGAAACAGCAAGATAAGACTGGATAGAATTATGAACTTTGTTTGGACTGATTTGGACATTAACGCAGTGGCAAGAAGATGATCAGAATCCCCCTTCGGATCTTGAAATATGGGTCCCCCCAACAAAATTTAAAATTCGGCTTTGTAATTCGGAATTTATGTGATGTGATCTAATTTGATTTGATTGGCCGGTTAAGAAAATTTATTTTTTTTAAAAAAAGAAATAGCTGCTACCATCAGAAAGCCGGGACATTTTGTCCACTTCTCTAGCAACACAACAAAACAGCAAAAATCTCATATTTGTCAACTCCCAAAGTCCACAAGATTGGCATTTATGAATGTTGTTTTCCTCACAGTTGTGGAGCAATAAATTATCTTGTGGGCATATGAACACCTTGGAATCAGTTTCAGAGGCAAAGATATCAAGAATGAAAAACAAAATCACATCAAATCGAAAGCTGGGAACAGACTGTGTTTCAAAAGCAGTTGATCAGCTGAAATTAACTGGTGGATTGAGCTAAAAGTCCATCCCAGCAGATATATACCCATGTGTGGGCCACGGTCTCCAGTTTCTCATGCTATTATGCAAACAATTTTCATGCTGTTGCAAGTTGCACAAGCATCGCCTGCTGGTGTTACTGAACAGAGTTGGCCACAGAAGACCAGTGAGTCCAGCAGAATGCTTTTGCATTGATGAGAAAATCACTTTGGTGATACCTGTGGCTGGGCATCAGTGCAAAAAGACTGCAACATTCATACAACTCATTTCTGACAATACCTGTAACTGTTTCCCTTCCCCATGCAGTTCACACAAGATATTTGCCTGCTTATTTTGGTATGTTTTATGCACACACCTTTAACCATCTGGAAAAAGAACTAGTGTTACCTACTCCTGAAAAGCAAAACAGTATTTATAGAGGACATTTCACTATGTGCAACCTGTATAACACTTATCTTTTGTTTTTATACTTCCTAGTAACTATAGAATTTCCATTACCAATTTCATTTTTTCCCAAGGGATGGAAACACAAGTAACAGCACACCACATAAACTAGAAGTTACTAGACCATCACACTTTAATTACATTTGGAGCCCTAATATAACAGTGTTGAGTATCATATTTCTTCCATAATAAAGCACAGCAGTCTTCCACTACCAAGACTAAACTTTAAAATTTGCTGCTCTGTATACTGCTCAATGTTGTATTCTACAAGATGCGGATATATAACATTGTCCTACATCATTCAGGCAAAGCCCTATTGAAGATACATTCATGGTTGCATTAGAAATATTATCAATTACTGTCCTGGTTGCTTATTTATTTAAAATAATTGTAACTTAAAATAACAGGCTTATCTCTGGGATTATTTCTTTGGTTCTTAAAAGGACTATGGTTCTCTGAATATCCAATGGCAATCCAAAATTATGCCTATAGACTGGAACTGTTCAGACTTCCTTTTCACTTGAAGCAGTTTCATGGCAGGCTTATAGTGTGAAACCAAGGACAAAAGCACTTGGATTTGCAAAAATCTCTTGCCTGGTTATGAAACTGAAGTAGTTCTTCCTACTAGATGGGTGGGAAGGTAACCTGGAGGGGAGGCATATAACTGTTGAGAAACAAAAAGAATCCTTGCTTCCAAACAGCTCTCTCTTCCTACCCATCTTTAACTGGCTGCTCTGGATGATAGGGGCCCATCCCTCAGCACCAAACAACCCTAATTACAGCCCAATTAGAGGCTTTTTTTGACAGATGCATTCACAATCAGTTTTAGCCAACAATAATATTGTGTTATTAAAATGTATAACAGGAAGTCAACTCATCAATAGGACTCCATGAACTGAAAACAGAGAGGTTATATATACCTTTGTTAGCCCTGAAAATCTTTCAATAAAAACAATAAAAAAATGAAAGTCACACCCTTTTTTCTTACTAATAATACTGCACTCATATATTAAAACCTTAAAGCCATGGATCATTATGCTATTTACTCTTCTGCTTATTGCTAGGACTATATGGCCAGGTTGGCACATAACACTAAACCATGGTTAATGTAAACCAAGGTTTAGAAACTACCACCAAAGTATGGTTTATTAGCGTGGTTTATTCACGGTCAAGCCATGAAGCCACATTCAGATGAACAAACCAACCATGTCTTTGTACTGCATATGCACAAAGCCTACAAGTACCACTTGGACTGCTTGCTCCTGAATATACTTATATTGTGTATTTTAGAAATATTTAAAGGACCTTTGGTACAACAGGAGCAGCAAAATCTTAATAGTTTTCTAACGCCAGTACATCCCACTTACCAATAAGGAAGATTTTATCAGGCATGCCATCTCTTCCAGTGAACTTGGCTGAGTTGAGATTAGAATTTCGAGATTCTGCAGCACTGCTTTCTCCAGACCAGGCAGATGGCGAAGCCACAACTGCAGCACAGCAGATTCAGGCAAGAAAATCTTTTTTCTGTATTGGAAAAATAAATAAAATGTTCATCTCAGCCTACTATGAAACAGATGTCTTGTGACTGGCAATGCCCACCTCAGGAGCCATGCTGTGCCATAACAACGTAACAACCCTGCTACATCAGCCAAGGCCATATCTGGTCCAGCATTCTGGCTACAGTGGCTTACCAGGAAACCCACAAACAGGACATGAGGGAAATAAAGCCATTGTTCAGCCCCCCCCCAATTGTAATAGTGGTGGCCAAAAACAGTCTCAAATTTCCAAATGGGCCCAGGAGGTTGGGAACCCCTGCTCTAAGTTTCCAGTGTCTGGTGGTGAATGAGATTTTCTCCTCCTCCATTTTAATCTTAGAGTCCACATTCCTGACCACAAAACTGCCCTCCTTCCTTTCAAAAGAACATAAAATCATATGCAAGTCCAGAATTTCCTTTTTCATTGCCCTTTCATAATTGTTTCCAGTTGCTGTGCTAACTCAAGCAAGCTGGAATTAGAATAATTACAGAACAGTAAGAATAATAATTAGCAACCTTTTCTTCATTTTATGAACAATTTCCAACTTACTGCGAGCACACTATGCCCATGACCAGAAACATTGTTCTGTTCTAATGATGGGTGCTAATATGAACTTTTTCTATGATTTATTTCTGTAGATCATGGCATTACTGAAGTTGGCATAATTTAATATAAAAACATACCCCTGAATTCTAAACTATTTTAACCTTTGTACTGGTCCATATCTTAAATATGACCCGGAAGGCATGAGTAAATATTCCGATCTCTGAATACCTAAAATAAAGATCAGCACATGAATCTCGTGTTACCAGCAAAGTTTAACTATCACCTCTTATAGGAAAAAATGGAGTTTTGCACAGAAAATGGAACCTTCTGTGAAAAATAAAAACCCCCTTTTCACTCTACACTCTCAAGGGCCAGCCTCACACTTCACTGGATCATGGACCAAGAAAGGGAAGAGAGCGACACTGTAGGCTTGTGCGTATAGTACATTGGCAGGGAGAACCTAACTCTCAAACAAAACCATTGATTTAGGTTCTGCTTACTTTAGGACAGGTATACCCCTTCTCCACCCTTTCTCACATCACTTTATTGTGGGTACTGTGGCAAACAATCACACTCACTCTGTAGGCTTTTGGAGTTAGATCATCTTTTTACTCTCAAGATCAAGGTGGTATGCTGCCCACTTTTATTGTAACTTTGCTGCCTAAAAGGAGCAGCCATATACGGTTACTCTTATTTCAAGGAATAATCCAATCTTTATGTATTCCTTAGATGTGTGAACTTTTTGTGGGCACAAGGATGGGGGACATAGTCATAGTGGACACACATTTAATCTAACAGTTTAGGTTCTTAAACCTCTTGAGAGTGTGTGTAGGAATACATATGGGTTCTGCTGTACACCTTGTAACATTGCTTAGTTAAACTTGGATGTAATTTAGGGTGGGAAATGAGGGTGTGATGGCTTGTTACTTTTCATTATATTATCTCTAGTTATAAGATCTCACTTTTAAGTTATTTCAGACAGGACCCTTCAGTGCATATTGAAGGTGCATGCTTTTCTTATTCCTTTAATCTCTGCTGATACCATTTAATTCTATATATTACCTTATTTACCAATTATCACACAGTACCTAAGTTTAAGCTAAGGAACTAATAGATCAGGAGAGTTAAATATGATTAATATTTGTAATAGCAGATAATAGGATTATTAGCATATGATACTTTGGTTGCTATCTCCCTTGCATTAGTTCTCTTCCGTATTCTAAACCAATAGCCAGTTGCCCTTATCTTCTTCCCTCACAGGCTTTTTTCAGATGACTTAACCTAAATTCTTCCTTCTGGTCAGTGGCTCACTGCTTCTTGTGGACAACTGTGAACAGGTAACAATCTGACTTTCACACTTCCAGGAAATGTTGCTGCTGTCTCCCACTACCTCCCACTACGATCTCAGTTTCAGATCGATTTCAGCCCATGGTCCCATACCAAAGGTTGTGATATATTCTATGTTGGCTTCATCATTAAGTTGTTTGAATTATTCAAACATTACATAGATATAGACTGCAGTTTGGGGGGTACATCCAGTTTTGATAGAACATACTTTTCTTGTGTGGTGTACTGCTTGCCTCTCTCATTGTGCCCTTTGGTGCATAAAATGCCAAGAGGCATACATTCTTCCCAAAACAAAGCAACACTTCTTCTTGTTTGGGGTTTGGTCTGGCCCCTAATGCCATCATTAATGCATGCACTGCTGTTTTGAGATGGACGTGTGTTGAATCGGGCCTTCCTTGTGGCAGGGCAGGTGCTCCTAATAAAGTGAGCTTGCCTTTCCCTGTGGATCAGCCAAGCCCCCAAATAAATGTGATGCTATGTGACAAAACAGAGTATCTTTAAAACTTACTATGAAGTAGTCGACTTTTTTTTTTAATCAATTGGCTTGATCACTACACAAAATCATAACTTTGGTTGGCCACAATGACAATATAGAACCTGAGCCCCAAAATGCAAAACAACTCCTTTGTACTCAGTGTTGCCTGCTCTATCAGATCTTTCATTTCGTAGAAGGCAAGCCACCCACCATTTCACAGAAGGAAACTTCTCTCTCTGCCAGCCAACACTCCACCCCCTCCCAATGAAATAGCTTTCTTCCTCTTGCTGTTCACGTCTAGTTGGATGCTACCCACAGAGAGAACTGTTCTCTTTTCCAAGTGTGCTGACCAGTTAGAACCGTGGTGGTATTAAACAGAAAGCTTGGACAGAATGCAGGAAGAATGAAATGAAACTTTATACTTTGTAATCTGGTGCTGAAGGGATTAGAGCGTCTGGCAGGTGCCCTGGTAGGTCTCTGTGGGTGCACCCAGGAGCCACATTCAGAATCCCAGGCTTAAGAGTGCTTCTGTATCATCAGCATCAAAAATATAAAACCCACTGGTGCAAAAGGCAGCCCAGCAATGAAAACATCAGTCAGGAACCAGAAGACTCTCCTTTGCTTTCAAGAGGCCCGTGCAGAGCTTGTCTGAAGCCCGAACAGGAATCTTGTTAGAATACAAGTTATAAACTCAAACAAAAAAGCAGCCAGTCCCTGGTGGGGGCGCCCAGACAGCTTAGCCCTCCAAGGCCTGGGGCAAGTGAACCTGGCTGCCCACTTTCAGGACATTCTGAGGACAAAGGAGAAGATGCTGTAAGAAAGAGAGAAACGGATCTCCCTTCAAGTAAAGGTGTGGACGGAAGCATGAAATGCAACAGGAGCACATTAACTACTCCCCTTTGCTTAAGAACAGAAATTGTCAATTAGAAGAAAATGTATGAGTTTTCAAAGAAGCTAAGTAATAATTCAGGATTTCTTAGAAATAAATGTGCTAATGAATAATTTCCCTGGGGTTTTTTGGCAAGGAGAAACCATTCACTATGTTCTCTCTTGTGAGTGGACTTGCATATTTTTCTATGCCAGAGACTCCTGTAATTCCTTGCCTGAACAATAAAAAATGCATTCACCTACCCTAAACACCTCAGTTGATAGCTGGGTGGCAGCAGGCGGAACAAATTCAAAGACTCACCTGAATCATCACTGCAAAAAGTCACTCCAGGGTAGAATTAAGTAATGTGATCACTAAGAGATGCAATCCATAAGGAGAACATGCTCTTCCTGATCCACAAAATGCAATTCATGAGCAGAAATAAATTTGTTCACCTGTATCAACCATATAAGGGACGCAGGTGGCGCTGTGGGTTAAACCACAGAGCCTAGGACTTGCCGATCAGAAGGTAGGGGGTTTGAATCCCCGCGACGGGGGGAGCTCCCGTTGCTCAGTCCCTGCTCCTGCCAACCTAGCAGTTTGAAAGCACGTCAAAGTGCAAGTAGATAAATAGGTACCACTCCAGCGGGAAGGTAAACGGCGTTTCAGTGTGCTGCTCTGGTTTGCCAGAAGTGGCTTAGTCATGCTGGCCACATGACCTGGAAGCTGTATGCTGGCTCCCTCGGCCAATAAAGCGAGATGAGCGCCGCAACCCCAGAGTTGGTCACGACTGGACCTAATGGTCAGGAGTCCCTTTAACTTTACCTATCCACCATACAGGAGACACAAAAGCCTAGCAAAGAGGGTAAGATCAAACAGCAGCCAGACATTCTGTGAGCCCATGTGCACTCCTATATGGAAGCATGTATATTAGCTACATAGAGGTGCTAAGGAATGAATATATGCTGTTCCAATACAGTAGAGATCAGAAGAATCAAACATGAAATTTCAACAGATGGTTAACCATAATTTCAATGAAAGGGGAACTGGGGTGTTCTCTAGGCTACTTACTGTAACACAGCCTTATTCACCGCTTCTAAAAATTCAGCATGGAGGACCTCTTGTGATCTGTCTTCATGATAGCTAAGAAGTGCTTCCAGCAGTGGCATTACATCAGGCAAAGTAATAAGAGGTATACAGAGAAGGGATATGGTTTTTACTCGTGAAGACATACTGGAGAAACAAAATAAGGTTTCTTTTGTAGGATGAAAAGGTTATATTTTTACTTTTCTAAAACATTAAACACAGAGAACTAGAACAAATACCTACTTGTAGCTAAAAGGAAGACATTTTTATCCTAAGGACTAGCAAAATAAATAAATAAAATAAAAATAAAATAAATAAATATTTATTTGAAATGCAGCTACATTCACAACACATTACATACCTCAACTACATTCATATGTTCAGGCAGGGTACACTCTTGCTCTGACAACAATAAACACTTGGACTTGTATAGAACAATGCTCAAGAGAACACCAGAGACGTATTACCCATGACAGAGCTTTCAGCAGATTCACAGTGAAGTCCTAACTCAACAGAAATTTTGCTATTGACTGACATCAGGTGTGCAGCTGAAAGAAACATGAACTTTCTCTGGCTCTTTTCCATGATTCTGTGATTTGTGCACAATGCAATCTAATTTCCATGGTTTCCAAGTGGACAGACAAAAACTGTAAAATCAAGTCTCCAAGCAATAGGAGTATGGTTTCAGTAATGGAGATTACTGGAGAAATGCCCTGCATTATTGGAGTAGTAAAATCTACATTTAAAGAAAACAAAGCTCATACAAATCTGCAAGCGTATATACAAGATGAGCTGCTGCGTGACTTAGCTGCAGTGGGGAGCAGTAAAGTAAAAACCTGGAGCAGAACATTGCCCGCATGGCTATGGTTTGATATGGAAACAGATAACATTGTTTGAGCTGTGAGGCATGTGAAATAAAATATGCAAAGACAACCTGTCTGCCGCTGCCACTTGAGGCAGAACTGGTATTGGTTGTGTGAAGTGCTTTCCATCAACTGCCGAACTATGACCCTATCTGAGATAATCTGGTTGCAGTGATCTATCTATGCTTTGGTAACCTCAATATTAGATTACTGCAATGTGCTTTACCTTGGGTTGCCTTTGTTGACTGTTCAGTAACTAAATACTGCAGAACGTGGTCCCCCAATTGCTCACAGGCTCAAGGGAAGATTATCATGAAACACTGATTGGGGTGAGTTGCAGTTGAATCAAGTAAAATACTGAAGGATGATGCAATGTTCAATTAGCTAGTACATATGTCTGTGATTTTAGCTGGGAGAAAGGCACCGTTGCAGTGCAGGTTGAGGATTCACTGTGAGCTGTTTTGCTAAGTAATATATTTACTACAAAAATAATGTTTAAGAACAGTTTGAAATAGACATATTTAATGTCTTTTTCACTATAAGTGCTTTTCCACAAAACAAACAGAACATTCATTCTAGTCATCTATATACTAAAATCACAGAAAGATAATACTAACCTTTGTTGTCTGTTAACTCCATTAAACTGATTTCTGCTGAGTTCTGTCACTAACGATAAGACCACCTGTTTAATAAAGTCAATCACATGTTATAAAGAAGGACATATTTCAGTGAAGGTTGCATCAGTAGTATTTTCTCGTAGTATTATGATGTGGCAAGATTTGGTATTGTATCAATTGGAGTGTTCTTAATGAAAAATTAATAAAAATTATTTACAAAAAAGTAGTATTTTCTCGTTGTTATGATTTGCATCTCCAAGTGAATTAATAATCTCTGTACTTTTTTGTGACCTATGGTCTTGACCATAAATCAAGAACTGAAAAGAAACCATGGGTATTTATTTTTTATTTTAAAAACTTATACAGTGGTACCTTGGGTTAAGTACTTAATTTGTTCCGGAGGTCCGTTCTTAACCTGAAACTGTTCTTAACCTGAAGCACTACTTTAGCTAATGGGACTCCTGCTGCCGCCGCACCACTGGAGCACGATTTCTGTCCTCATCCTGAAGCAAAGTTCTTAACCCGAGGTACTATTTCTGGGTTAGCGGAGTCTGTAACCTGAAGCGTATGTAACCCGAGGTACCACTGTATCACACCTAACTCTCTTCAAAGAGACTGAAGGTGGCTAACAAGTTGTCCCTCTAGGCAGGGGAGGCTAGAGAAGTGCTAAGTACTTTCCCCCTTCTCACTGTCCTTGTACTCTTTGCAAGGTGAGGGAATGGTTATCAGACATCCTTGACAAATAAACTCTAGCTAAGAAGTTGTTAAGTGGCTGACTTTCTCTTAATCTTGTGTGATTTCTTATATGTTCCTCCATCTCTCAAGCTTCTATGGTAACATAATGTGTCAATTGGGTTAGAGAATGGCTCTGAACTAACACACTGAATTTACAAAGGCATTTTGCATGCTTCTGAAGCACTCCATGAAAGCAAAGATGAAAAGGGGCACTTGCCAACAGTTGCCATGGCAAGCATGGTAAGCACATTTGTAGGCTCCTGATACAATCGACCATGCTTGTAGCTAAAGGTTAAATGTACTAAGTACTCACATTTTCAATTAATTTAGAATAGTAATCCGCAGACGTGAACCCAAGAGTTGAAATAAAGTTGTTGATATCAGTGTCATGATTTCTCAGCCCAGAAAATGAAAGCAAGTGGCACAATGAACCCTAGAGGAAAAGTCAACAGGACAGAGAAATATCTGATTAAAAACTAAGCAATTTCTGTTATTGTCATAGGCAGCAGGAAAGCAAATGCATTGATTACAGGCTACATATAACTTGAATTCAATTCAACATCTGTACCTTCAACACTAAGTTATGGAACCTACAGAGGAGGCAATGAGTCCAAAACATTTTATCTCAAATAAGGAGGATTTCTATTAAAAAGAAGAAGAATTAAAAGAAACAAATGGAAATTAGCAAGTGTCAAATCCTTTCATGAATCTTGGGAATGTATATAAAATTACGTAACGAATGCTCAGATAATATATTTATCACACATTTGAAAGGGCACAAACTGAAAAATATGCCAACATGATTTAAATGGCAGAATCAAATGGGCTATAAGAAACACAAAGCCTGAAGGGCACTGTATGGGGAGATTATGGTATGCTAATACTATCTCTGTGGGCTGCTATTCCAGCCCCACTGAGGAGATTCTCCTGCTGTTCTATAGTCACAGCTTTCCCCTTCTAGGGACATGGTAAAGTTCCACACACTTATCATTTGCACAGCCTTATTGTGTGACATAACTCTGAGATGCATCATCCTATGGATATGTGTAGACTATGAAGAGCCTTAAAGGTTGTGGGGAAAGGCTTTCCCTGATAGGACTTGAACAGCCACAGACTTTATGAATGATGTGTGCTGTACATCCCCCTCTGGGATCTGCATCTGATGGGCCCAAACTGAGAGAGTTTGAGAGCTCCTCTTAGGGACTCAGACCTCTTGTCTCTTGCGTTGTGATTTAAATAGAAGTGCTCTGGCAACCCTTTACAAGGTTCCCTCTTCCCTGCGAAGTTAGATCTCTTGTTTCTTCAAAATTACCAGATCCTAGAATAGTTTGTGATCCTGCACAGGCTTCTTTACAGTGACTTTTTACAGTCCACACCAGAAACACCCATGTCTGCATGTGTTCTTCAAGCCCAGTGTCTCCCACAATTCTGTATGAAGTAGATCAAGGCTGTGGCATATTGCACATTCTAGATCTGACTCCATAACTAGCATAGTAATATGAACCCAGGATTATCCATGTATAAATTATTTTTAATTGTGTGTGTGTGTGTGCATTTGAAGTGAATTGCTCAATGAGTCATATATATTTTAAACACATGCAGTTTTGTTACACAGCGTGATAAGATGGAATACATAACAATATATAGGAAAAGAAATATAGCTTCCAAAAAGTAGAACCCCAAAGCCTTTCTTTCTTTCTTTTTTACTGTTCCAGAGCACAAGTTGAACAGACAAAATAAATACTTTCATAGCTCTACTGTAAAAAAAGAAAGAACACAAAGTATTTGTTCTACCCACAGTTTGCAGAAAGAAAACTGTTATACTGCCATCTAGTGGCTTAAATGTTAAAACAGGAAATAGTGCTTTGGATTAAAAGCAAGACTGATCATTTTAGTGGCCAAACTTCAAACATAAAAACAAACACAAACCAATATATTTTTATGATTTGTCCTAATTTCAGTCATTAGTCTTCTATAATGGCTTTGAAGGTGCAGATCAGCTCTAATTTTTAAAAAATGTTAGCGTTTTCTAGCCCAATTCAAGCCTGCACAAATTGTTATTCTGCCACTAAGTAGAATGCAGAGTACCATACTAATTCCAATGGCTTGGTCTAACCGCTAGCCATCAAAAGCCCATTAATCAGGACCCTCCTGCCCACCATCAAACCCAATGAGAACTCAATTTCTATCTAGACCTTCACTTATTAGGAGAACACATGCTTTGTCCAGAAAAAGTCATGTGTTCAATTCCTGACATCTCCAGACAGGGCTGGAAAACATTCCTTTCTGAAATCCTCGAATTCTTATTGCTGATCAGTGTACACAATACTGAGCTAAATAGAGCAATGAGTCAGTAAAAGGCAGCTTCCTCCTAATTTTGTGTAAGCAAAGAATAGGCTCACAATAATGCTATGGATAACATGAAAACTTTCTCTTCCCTCACATTTTCTGGTTGTTTCTAAGTGCTTTGGAAATCAAAGGCAGATAAATAAAATCTTTCATTTCCTTTTCATTTATTATGCACATGTTCCAGCTTGTCAATACAGTCATACCTTGGTTCTTGAACAGAATGCGTTCCGGGAGTCCATTCGACTTCCGGAACTGTTCAAAACCCAAGACGTGGTTTCCGATTGGCTACAGGAATGTCTTACATTTGTCCCTATCAAAATTCCTTTTGCTAGTTTTGGCCCATTCTCCAATCTGTTCACATCCTGAAGAGGACCACTCTGAAAAAGGTGAGTCATTTGCATTTCCTGTTTTTCCTCCTTGTCAATATCCCTATTAATTCACTAGTTTAATTCACATTTACTTTCACCAACTTCCTAAAAAAGCAAGATTAAAGCATGCATTTCTGAGGTCTTTAAGACACTAAAACCTACCAGTTCTTAACTTTCTTCTTGAAATGTTTAGAACCTCTTAAATTTACTGCTGTTTTTCTGCCTCTTTTCCTTTAAAATCCTGCTTACATGATTCTGTGTCCCCCATGCCATTTAAATGAAATTAGTAACAATAAAACACTAGTATTTGGAAAAATCCATTTCACTACAAAACAAACAGAAACCAAGAGAATTATAGTGGTTCAAGTAACTGAGAAGGAAGCCTGCTCACTTGCAGACTGTCTCAACACCCTCTGTTTATATAGCCTATTCCATGAGCAGGATGCTGACATAATACAGCTTACTGATTTTCCACACTCTGATCCAATCATAACAAAGTCTGCAGATCCTAATTTTGCTTACAAGACCTCTTGCATGCTTATTCATTAGTCCATTGGGGGAGGGAATGTAAAATCAGTTTTCTACTAACCAAAATACATTAAATAATACAATAAGTTTCAGAATACAGCTTGCACTACACAATTATATTTCCGCTAATATTTATTAAGGTCCTAACAATAAACTTAAGAATTTATTATCAGCATGTATGCTGATACAACCAGAACATTAGGTGTTGTTTCCCGACATACAAAAAATTAATCAAAGAGGGAAATACAAATATTATCCATTTGAAAACCTTGAACAAATTAGGGTTTGAAAGTGCATAATTACAAATGCTGAACTCTTGGATTTTACCCTCTACTGCCTTGCAGGGTATCGTTGGGAGAAGAAAAGGCTAAGGAGTAAACCCTACACAAATCTGGAGTGGAGTCCCTAATATGACTGGATGGTGCATTGTATGCCTCTTTCTGGCAACTCCTGCAGCCAAGCTGGTGCCAAATGTATTGCTCTGCTTTCGTTTGGACCACATCAGTGAGGTCAAGATGGTGGTTTGGTGTCTGCACAGCCCAAGACCTCTATACACTTTCATCAGTTCCAACCAGTATGGACAATGGCAAGGGTTGTAGGATGACAAAAGTTGTATTCTAACAACATCAAGTTTCTCATCCATGATCTTCGCAATGAGAAACTAAGAAGGAAGATTCTTTGTCAGAGGAAGACCATCTATGTATCCAACTCAAAGTCTACAAGTCACATGAACTAACCTAACAAGTTAAATATCTCTTTGAGAGAGGGATGCCAAATATATTTCTATATATACCAATCCAAGGAACATCTAGTCCAACCCCCTGTAATGCAGGAATCACAGCTAAATAATCCTTGACAGAGGGCCATCCAATTTCTCTTTAAAAACCTCAAATGAACGAAATATAGTGTCCAAATCAAGGGAAGCTATAGTACCACTCTATTTTGCCTTGGTCAGACAACACCTAAAATACTGTGGCCAGTTCTGGGCACCACAAATTAATTTGATAAAGAATAATAATAATAATAATAATAATAATAATAATAATAATAATAATAATTCATTTACAACCCACCCATCTGGCTGAGTTGCCCAAGCCACTCTGGGCGGCTTCCAAGACATTAAAATATAATAAAACATTAAACATTAATAGTAACAATCTGATCCAATATAAAAGTCACAATAACTTTAAACAATTTATATCAAACAAAGCAACATTTAACAATCCATCAGACTCTAATAGTAAACAGTAAAATTAAAATCAGCAAATAATAATTAAACATTTCAACCACAATAAAAATAACAGCAAATCACAAAGCATAAAATACCACAAAACATACAAAACCTTGTAAAAGGATCAAATTGAGAAACCAAGATGCACAACTTATAAAACTATTTTTAAAAAATATCCCTGAATTCTTCTCCTGCCAGCTGCTGCTGCTGCTACTGTTCTCAAAGTCACAGTCTGGGAAAGGCTAGGTGGGGCAAGGCAGGTGGAAACACCATTGCCTGATGAGGAACAGAAAGTCTCTCTCCCCTCACAGTTCTTCCTCTGGAGCAGCTGTTGTATAAAGGCTTCCAGGGTTGGAGGGTGGGGCAAGACAGGTGGAAACGCAGTTGCCTGATGATGAACACAAAGTCTCTTCACCCTAAAGTTACAAAAAATGAGATTCCAACTAAACATCAGGAAGAACTTTCTGATAGTAAGAGCTGTTCGACAGTGGAATGGGTTTCCTCAAGAGACTGTGGACTCCCCTTCCTTGGAGGTTTTTAAGATGACCCTTGGGGTTCCCTCCCACACTACAATTCTATGAAGGAGAGTCCGTCCCCTTTTGAAGTTGTCCGTTCCACTGTCAAACAGTTCTTACTATCTGAAGGTTCTTCCTAATGTTTAACTGGATTTTTTTTCAGCAATCAGGCATCGTATTTGGCGAAAGAGTTAACACATTCATTTGAGGGGTGGAAAAAAATTAATGGTAGTATGTTTACTTCAAAGAGAGCCATCTCCTACCCCGGAGCATGCCCTGTATAATTACAACTGACAAAAACAAGGAGGACAAAGAAAGTGGAGGGAAGCAGCCTATCAGAAAATCTGGCATAAGCAAAAAAAGTACTAAGAGGCCTGTGTAATGCTGTTTACTTCAGAACTGTTACCATCAGTGATGCAGAGGGAAAGACTGACAAATATCTGCATGCTGTGACCACCCACATTATGGGAAGCACTATGATTAAAGTGAGTTCTGTGTTCCTATATCTGCCAGCACAGTCTGCTCCATGCTGTAATTATTATATCTGCAGTCATCTTTTAATTACTTTCACATGTTGTAGCATGTATCCTTACACTAACTTGAAAAGCAATGAACATTCCTGTTTTTAACTACATGAACAATTATACAATATATGCTGGATATTATTCTTTGTTCAAAAAGAAACAAAAATCATTTTGACCAACTATTACTGTATACTGTAACGTTATGAAAAAAGCAGTATTTATAAAGTACCTAAAGTTTTCTAGGCACTGTAAAGAGTAACAAACAAAACACTCTTTGCCTGAAAGCTTACAGCCTAATATGGATGATACAAAAGGAAAAAGCCATGGGAAAGAAACAAGATAATTCAGGCACTGTTTCTTATAAACGTACATAAATGTTTAATGCCTAGGCAGAATGTCCACTAAGGAAGACTTGGAAAGAAAGGCAGCTAATGGTAGCTGGCCCCAGATGGGAAGGAGCTGATACAAGTGGGATGTGCTGTCTAACCTCTTCCTCTGCAGCAGCTAACTGTAATGGCTGCTAATGAATGACAATGAACACTACCAAAGAATTTGCTTTAATGCTTGCATGAATAAGCTACAGCATGATTTAAGCATTTCTTTGATCTCTTTTTATTTTACAAAAATAAAAGACTAACAGTGCAATCCTTCTTTGAGTAGTCAGAAATAAGTCAAATTGCGTCAAATAAGATCTACAAAGTGGAAGCCTTTAAATGTTGCTGCTATTTTAAAAACAACTTGCAAACACTGCTAAAGAGAAATATATAAACCCTTTAAATATATACATACATGCCACTGCAAGAAAAAAAGTATAAGCAGTGGAATTAACATATATGTGGAGATAAACAAAAAGAACAAAACCCATGTCTTGCTTCACAGTTCATCACATGAGATGGGTTAAGGTACATGGGAGCAGTACCCAATACAGCTTAAAATGAAAGAGAATTGCCACGTGGGTCCTCCTGGGCAATAACATCCTCTTATATCCAGTGACAAAAGATCTGTACTACAGGTGAAACTCGAAAAATTAGAATATCGTGGAAAAGTTCATTTATTTCAGTAATTCAACTTTAAAGGTGAAACTAATATATGAGATAGACTCATGACATGCAAAGCGAGATATGTCAAGCCTTTATTTGTTATAATTGTGATGATCATGGCGTACAGCTGGTGAAAACCCCAAATTAACAATCTCAGAAAATTAGAATATTGAATGAAATCAGCAAAACAAGGATTGCAAATAGAGCAATATTGGACCTCTGAGAAGTAGAAGCATGCATATGTACTCAGTACTTGGTTTGGGCCCCTTTTGCATCAATTACTGCCTCAATGCGGCGTGGCATGGATGCTATCAGCCTGTGGCACTGCTGAGGTGTTATGGAAGACCAGGATGCTTCAATAGCAGCCTTCAGCTCTTCTGAATTGCTTGGTCTCATGTCTCTCATCTTTCTCTATGGGGTTCAGGTCAGGCGAGTTTGCTGGCCAATCAAGCACAGTAATCCTATGGGCACTGGACCAGGTTTTGGTACTTCTGGCAGTGTGGGCAGGTGCCAAAGTCCTGCTGGAAAATGAAGTCAGCATCCCCATAAAGCCTGTCTGCGGAAGGAAGCATGAAGTGCTCCAAAATCTCCTGGTAGACAGCTGCGTTGACCCTGGACTTAATGAAGCACAGTGGACCAACACTAGCTGATGACATGGCTCCCCAAATCAACACAGACTGTGGAAACTTCACGCTGGACTTCAAGCATCTGGCATTGTGTGCCTCCTCATTCTTCCTCCAGACTCTGGGTCCTTGGTTTCCCAATGAGATGCAAAAGCTGCTCTCATCAGAAAAGAGATTTGGGTGCTTTGTATGTCATGAGTCTATCTCATATATTAGTTTCACCTTTAGAGTTGAATTACTGAAATAAATGAAATTTCCTACGATATTCTAATTGAGTTTCACCTGTATGTCCTCTTCCTGGCCTCCACTTAGCGGAAATTATTATTTTCTTGTTTTTCTATAACTCTTTCTTGGCTGAGTCCTGGTACACCAGTTCCATGCCTTGCAGCAGTTCGAAAGCACGTCAAAGTGCAAGTAGATAAATAGGTACCGCTCCGGCGGGAAGGTAAACGGCATTTCCGTGCGCTGCTCTGGTTCGCCAGAAGCAGCTTAGTCATGCTAGCCACATGACCCGGAAGCTGTATGCCGGCTCCCTCAGCCAATAAAACAAGATGAGCGCCGCAACCCCAGAGTCGGTCACGGCTGGACCTAATGGTCAGGTGTGCCTTTACCTTTACTTAAAGAGCTGAAGAAAGAACTAGAACAGCTTGCTTCCAAATTAGCTTTCCCAAAGGTTGCAAGATATGAAAAGCAAGGTGGAACAAGGATTACAGAACAGAGCTGGATCCTTGTTCTTTCACTCCACAATATTTGATATCAAATTACTTCATCTAAGTAATTTAGACCCACAAGCTAATAAGATAGCTCTTGTGGTTTGTCCACATTATGATAAAATATAGCAATAGCATTTATGAGATACTCAGTTATCTTAACTTTTGAACTTCTGCAAGAGCGCAATACATCTTAGATATGTGGAAGTTTTATTTTTTAAAAACTAAAGCAGAGACGTATTCTTACTTTTAATAGTAGCATGTTGCTTGATTGCAATCCCAGATTTATTTTTAGTGGATAAACAGTAGCAAGAGTTTTCAGTAACCTCATTAGAAGTCTTTGGTGATTAAAGGAAACCTACAGGTGAACAGTACATCAACTATCCAAACAGCTCAGATTAGATTAGATCAGCATATTAGTTCTAATCTCACTGGCTGGGATGAAGATGGAAAAGTAGACAACTAAGAACAGGGAGTGTTGCTTCAAAATTAAGGCTCTGGGGCCCATAAGCCTATTTTTCCAACTGTTGCAAGTGATCCATTAAAGCCCCAAGAACAGGGCTGGCCAACATAGCACCCTCCAGATGCTTTTATTATTATTTATTAAATTTCTATACCTTCCTTCATCTCAGGATCACAGGGCAGTTTTCAATATAAGAACACAAATATACATACCATAGTAGCAAACAATAACCCTCTCACAAACACATAGTTTAAGGTCACAGATTGTTTAATTGTTCAATTGAAATTACCATCAGCCTCAGATGGGAGTTGTAGTCCATCAGCATCTGACAGACACCATGCTGGCTGCCCTTGCTCTAAAAGAACAATTTCTGGCTTCTTTTTCAGCATTGCCCAAAGAGGAACAAGACAATACAGTGAATATGTTATCAGTTCTACAAGGTAAGCTTTTTGCCCAGGTGCCTGCCAATCACACTAAACCTTGTTGTTCAGGTGGTGCAGTTATCTAAACTTCCAAATGTCCATGGTCATTGCCACTGCAGAAAATTACAAACACAAGGATTTCAAAATATGAATAATTAGGAGGTAGCCCTTAATTAACATAAATTTGTGAGTCCTATAAGCCATCAGCTCAGGAACAGAAAAACTGGTGGGCCTATCAATAACTGGAACCTTTTGAACTTAGATCCCAAGCCTCATCCTATAAAGTAAGTGCTAGTCCTGCTAACTCCAGAAATGTCAAATAATGCTAGGGAAACAAACAGGCTCAGGTGATGAACAATTTAAAAATAGGGCTGTGATCTATTATACCCTACTCTCCCATAAACAAGATTGGAAGGGCACAGGAATGAGGAATGTTGACACGCCACACACATTAGAAGTAATCTTGCTTGCTGTCCTGAAGCCCCTAAACCAGTGAGGGGTTTTTTATATACTTTAACACACCTACTGCATCCTCTCCATGGAATGAGGCATATGTTGCATATTGATTTGAAATTATGCATTCTATCCACTTTGGCATAACACAGATGACAACTCTTGCTACTATTAACATAGCAGGAGTTCCTGATTTCAGATGGAGTTGTTTGTTCTTCCAAGTCACTTCACTCTGATACATCCGTTCACTTCAAGGGGTATTTAACTCTAGACCTAGTCACTTGTTCATGCTGCTTTATCAATAACAGAGAGAGAACGCCATTAAAACAGTTGTTAGGTCAAGGGGTGGGGCAGGAGACAACAGCAACAAATCACTGGAGACCATCACTAAAATAGTCTATGCCTAACTGGCAGTAGCTGTCTACTTTAGGAATAACCTGTTACAATATAATAAAGTACATTTAGGCTACAATCCTACACATATTTACATGGGATAAAGCTCTACTGAACTCAGCTGGGTTTACTTCTGAGTAGAGATAGGCAGGTTTGAAGTACTTAAAATGAGGCTCATAAACACAAATTTACTTATTACCACAAATGCTTTTCTTCATGTTCAGTCTCTGTATTGACTTCAAATACACATGGAGCAGGACCACTGGATGTGATCCTGCTCTCCCTGCCATGTGTTCAATCTGCAGGTAATGTTGCAAGCAAAGGTCCAAAATAATTCTTCTTACCATCAAGAAAAAGGCATGAAACCAGTCCCAAAAGATTCCAATATTTTGGAATATAAAGCAGGTTTATCACAGAGGCATTTAAAAAACTGGCTTAGTCACTATGCAGAAAGAGAGGTATACTTCAGTTGTGGGAAAGAAAATATATTAAGCTAAAATTCCATGAAATGTAGAAAGTATGGGGCATAATACGTATACAAAGATATCTGACTCACTAGGAAGGTTTTTATTATTACTAGCTATTGGCATGGTACACACAAAAGGCAAAGCCACTGAAAGACATTGGCAGCAATGCAGAAGGTAAGTGCACTTTAGTCTCCGATGGGAACAGAACTGGAGAGGACAGTTAAGTGCTTAAATTCCATTTATTTTATTTGGGTTGAATATGCTTAATGTCCTGTGTCTGGTGCTCAGCCTGTGAGACTGCCATTTGCAAAGTAATATAATAACATCATCTGACCATAATGTGTACTGTCAAAAAAGAAAAAACCCTACATATGTTCACCGGAGCAAATTATTCATTAAGGTTTTTTTTGATTACCAAATAATTTATTACTATGGCTATTATGAATCATCACCACAAAGCAGCATGCTAAATGCATATTACTAAACAAGCTGAACTATTAGCTCATTTATCTGAAAGGCTTCCTCATGAAAAGGGAAACTGTGGTTACAGAAATTAAAAATATTTCTTTTGAAACCTGGGTTTGATTAAGAGCAGAGGTGAGGGACCTGTGGCCTACCAGGGGTTGCTTGACTCCATCTCCCATCAGTCCTAGCCTGCATGGCCAATGGCCAGTGAAGGTCACAGGTTCCTCATCTCCAGTATAAAGTATCTAACACAAAGAGAAAATAACAAAACAAACCCTAAGGCTATTCTAGGCCATTGCTGCCTGCTACAAGGGAAACTACTGAGGAGAAAATAGATTAATGTGGATTACAGTTAGAGCGGAATGAACCTTTTTATCTGAAATATTGATTTAAGAATTAAGTGTCTATTCCTGGAGTTTAGCTTTTTGTTGTAGTTTTTTTTAAAAAAACTTCATCTCTCTAGACAACAGCCTACGCACAACAGTAGAAAACACACGCTGCAACGCTCCAAAACTTTCATGCAAGGTAGAACAGATGCTGATTAAAACAGAAAGTCTATTCATTAATAGAGTGGTTTCACCAGGTCATGGCTGATTTCATGTCTTAGCTATCTGAGGAATACATCTTTCTTCACTACATCTGGTTAATACATGAATAAAAAATCTGGATACATCCTTCAAGAAAACTAAAAAATTTCATTTTGACATCATGCAGCACACCTTCAATTTCCAAATACTCATCTTCAAGACAAAATGAAATGCTAAATCCTTAAGGATTTTGTAAATTAATTAATAACACTAGATTTGAATTTAAAGAAGTGCAAGTAGACCTCCATTTGAGCAATGGGAATATGGCACTCCTCTCCCTCACTGCAACCCTCTTCACCCCATTAAATTCCACTTGAAGTGACCCTCTGGAACAGCATGAGATGAGATGTGCAGGCTGCAGTGAGAAGGAGGAATTAAGAGGTTCTTCTTATCCATACCTGTTACCATTTATCAAATATCAGAAAAAATCATCATGGCAAAGATGTCAGAAGCTAGATCACGGCAAAGATGCCAGGGCAGAATTAACTGGATTGCATAATGCAACACAAAGCTTAGAACTGCAATTCATCATCATCATCATCGTGGAACGCATATAGGCAACCAGAAAGAGGTGCAAATACCATTCCATTTCCTCCCTATGCAGTATTCTGGAAGGAAATGGAAGAGACAAGCACCCTTATATTTGGCAGCTGTTATTACACTGGGAAGCCTGCTTAAAGGATGAAGAAACAGCAGGTTGTGTCATTACAAGTGGACCTTTTGCCGACAAGACTTGAAGACTAAAACAGGATGTGGCAATAAAGAGGCACATACAGTGGTACCTCGGGTTAAGAACTTAATTCGTTCTGGAGGTCTGTTCTTAACCTGAAACTGTTCTTAACCTGAAGCACCACTTTAGCTAATGGGGCCTCCTGCTGCCACGACGCCGTCACAGGGCAATTTCTGTTTTCATCCTTAAGCAAAGTTCTTAACCTGAGATACTATTTCTGGGTTAGTGGAGTCTGTAACCTGAAGCGTCTGTAACCCGAGGTACCACTGTACTAAGGTGTGTCCTGACTCCTAGTCCAGAAAACACCAACTCACACAATGTCACCAAAGGATTTTTTTTACAGCATTTCTAAGCCAACAGGGTGAGCCTAATCAGACGATACTTTAGTGAGACAATTATATATCTTTGGAGAATGGGGAACAATTTGAGTAAGAAGCAAATGACATCTGAAAAGCCAATAATCACATAATGCAGATTTAGGCTCTAAGCTAACAATGAATATATTCAGTTTTTTAAAAAATCATTATAGCATTGGAGACACAGGAACATAGGAGCTGACATTGGCCCATCCAGCTCTGTACTATCTACAGTGACTGACAGCAGATCAGCAAGGGGGAATGTTCCCTCCCTGCCAGCTGAGTGGTGCAGTGTTTGAGTCCCTTTGCTAGCAGTGCTCACTGGAGGAAGGAACAACTCCCTCCAGCAAATGCTGCTAGGAGAGGGACTCAGGAGCGGCGGCGGATTCACCAGTGATATATACTGCTGAGTGTGGCCCGCATCGTGGTCTGCTCCTCATACTGGTACTGGGCAATATATCGCCCAGGCCTAATAGACAACAGATGTTGGGCTATCCCTGTCCAGATAGGCGTGCAACTAGGCCACCAGCCAAATCAAGGCCACCTGAGCCTCAAGCGGCAGCAGCAGATCCAGAAATACCCACTGCTTCTGAGGGAGTGTAACCCCATCAAGAGCAGGCAACCTCTCATCCATTCAGTCTAGGAAACAAACCACTAACAGTGCATCTGTCATATCTGGATTGAGCTTCAGTTTGTTTTTCATTAAATATTTTTAGGCGCCAGGCAAAAATATTCCCTCTTCAAACAGGCCTTTGGTTAATTAATATTCTACAGCCTTTTAAATGTGTCTGTGGGAAGCAGAGTTATTGTTTTGCTGCTTTGCTCTACTTATTTACTTGTTTTTATCCTGTATTTTATTCTGTGAACTGCCGTGAGATCTTATTGTCTAATAAATAAACAAATAACTGATCCCAGCACCTTGTCCATATCCTTGAAACTTACTAACTGAAACTCATTCAACATAGCAACACACAGTGCTCTGGACACCTTTCAAGATTCATCTGCTGTAACAAGAGTCAAGATCTCAGTGGATACAAACAAATTGATCCTTAAAATGCTTTGCAGACAAGTCACAGCAAGCTACCATCAGTTCTGTAAAGACTCCCAAATGCCTGATGCTGAAGTAACCATCAGATTATAAACTGCATTATTAAGATCTCAAACGGCATTACTATTAAAACTGTACAAATGTAGAAACAGCTACCCTGAGATACATACAGAGAACCTCTAGCAGCAGCAGCAAAGTCCATACTTACTTTACAAATAAAACTTATCAAATTGTTCAGTTGTGTGTAACCCAGAAAAATAGTAAATATTTCTCACACTGAAGCAATTTTGCCTTTCACACTCCCATTATCACTGAAATTTAAATGACTTAATGCATAGATACACATGCAAGTATTATTTTGTGACACTGTTAAGAAGCAAACAGTTCTCCAAAATTATTAAACTGAGACAGTATGTCAGAAGGATTTTATATGTGACTGAAGAGAAATATTGTTATTGTGCCACTCACGTTTTCACAATATATTCCTGGAAGAAAAAGGAGTCTGTTCCATGAAAATATAATTATGAATCATGCAGCTCAACCTCTGCATAAAACAGGCTGAAAATGGAACAATGCATGAGTTTAGGTATTTTTCTAGGTTAAGGAGTAAATACGCAATATGAGTATTTTTTAAAAACCAGAAAGGCCTACATTGAAGACTTCAAGCAATTGTGGATTCATTTAACTAAGAGTGAACTAAAAAAATTTTAAGCTGCACACAAATATTTTCTTTCACTGTCTTTGAATAAAACTTGGATACAATTAGTTTCTCCCAAGACTAGAAAGATTAAACAAAAACAATAGAGCAAAATTATAGAGCATATATAAATTGTTTTCAAAACAAACAAAGGCATTCCTCCAGATTACATTATTTTCCCCTAATTGAAAGTTTGCTTTTATAGTGCTCTCTTGCTTACTGATTTGTAGACTTTGGTCTTCACTTGAAGTTGCCAGTTTAAGCTCCACTGTATTAAGAGCTATTAAAATTACTTAAACACCACATCTTTCTTAACATTCAAAAGGAGAGACAGCACAGACTGTATTTTAATTAAAGTAGAACATATTTCAACACAATGTGAATGTAGGGTGTCTCTAGAGTGGTTTCTAAAAATGACATACTGTCTCTGTGCTGTAGATGCTGCACCTTTAAATAATCAAGTTAATTTAAAGCAGTCAGGGAGAGGATTCATTTGCTTACTTGTATCCAGCTGTTGGCCTTCAATTCCACAGGGTTCTGTGGTTCACCACTGTACAGACAACATAAGCACCACATTAGAATCTTCTGGCATTCGTCTGCAGATAGCAAACCAAATAAGAATATTAAAAAAAATCAAAGCAGAGCAAGAGCAATCTTTTGTTCATGTTAATAAACAAAAAATCCGAAGGTCTAAAGCCAGTCTTTATCCTTATATATATATTTTAATTTTTTATTTCAAAGTGATTCCATTAATCCCATATAATAATGGTTTACACAATGTAGGAACCTGTTAATATTGTTTTCAACAATGCTTTTCAATGACATACTGGAAGGGGAAGGGGCAGAATTCCTAATATATTGAGGACCTCCATGCTAACAGCAGTCCCTGAACTATGGGGGAATGATTAACTCATCATATAAACGGTCCAGCATAATGTTTTTTATTACAAGCTATATCAAGTCAGACCAAGCTGGCTTTCTGCCATGTAGATAACTTTATACTCCAGCCAGACAGCTTCTAAATGCAAAACATCTTAGTAGGGCTACTAAAAGACAACTTTCAATCTCGGCTCTTGGTGCCTATAAGGACTACAGCAGGTTATAATGGGCCTAGTTAGAAAAAAAATGAATATGGGATAGATATTTATTAAAATTATTGCTCAGTTTCACCAAGCCTTCATAGCCGTAATTAGAATGAATGCATTTAATAGGGGTAAATAATTTTAATGAGGGAACAAAACCCGAGGGCCCCCTATTTCCATTGCTCTTTGCAATTTCTAAAGAGCCACTAGCTAATGTGTTGCATAGTAAAGGATGTTAAAATTAATGAAATTATTCAAGTCATTAGATTGTACAATGATGAAACAATAGTCTTGCTACTATTACCTACATCTAACATATGATCAGAGCCAGCAAATTTATAGCCAATTTGCAGCTCAATTATCTAAAATCAGAAGTACTCTGGGCATAAACCTAGCCATTCGGTAAAACATTAAGATGCTTCTGGGACTGTCAGTACACACAAATCTATGAAGTAACTTAGACCAAGTTTTCAGGTATTTATATGCTATCTAAGGATGCTTAATTAAGGGTGAGTGATGAAGAAAGTTAAACAGAACCTAAAGCACAGGAGGTGGGGTAGATTATGGCTGGACCACATTATGGCAGTAAATACAACAATTCTGCCCAAAATCATTTTATTGCTTTGAAACTAGTTCACAGGTGGTACCTGTTATCTTATATTAGGTTTAGCTCATATTAGCAGCTCCAACAGATGTAACTGGTGGAGAGGGAAAGGGTTCATAATTTCATATCTGGTGGTCTTGTGTAGTTGTCATAGTGTTTGGGGGGAAATGTTTATTCTGTAATGTATGCGGTAACAAGATAGCGACATGATGGATCCCCAAACTAGCTTTACTATCTTTAATGGTGCTGTCAAAGAGTTATTCTTGAAAACATGTATCATATTTATTCCTGCATATTTAGTAACAGCTAAACAACAAAATCCTCTAGTCTAGGGTTTCCTAAACTTGGGTATCCAGCTGTTTTTGGACTACAAATCCCATCATCTTTGAACACTCATCCTGCTAGCTAGGGATGATGGGAGTTGTAGTGCAAAAACAGCTGGAGATCTAAGTTTGGGAAATCCTGCTCTAGACAATTTTCAACAGATCCTTGGTATCAAAAGTTGTGATAAATGACCCTTTTAGAGAACATGAGAATAGTCTTTTGCATTTGCTAGTTCACATTAAACCACAGTCTATTTTAACTATGGTTCAGTAGGACATGCAAACCAGGCCAGCATAAAGATAGCTTCATGTGTTCCAGAAAATACAATTCAAGTCTCGGTGGTTTCAATAGGAGTTAAGACATTCTAACTGCAAGTGGCTAGGAGGACAATAAGATCTTTAAAAATATATTTTATCACTTAAGGTATTATTATTTTAGTGCAGGGATAGAGAACCTGTGGCCCTCCAGGTGCTGTTTGATAACTACACTCATCATCCCTGACCACTGCCAATACCAGCTGGGGCTGATAGGAGTTAGAGTCCAATAGTCAATATTCCAATAACTAACAAAATAAAAAAAACAAATATTTTTATTTCACAAAGCTGATTTCAAAAACTCACCATAGCCAATGACAAAGGGGTTCCAACAAAGCCTTCCCAATAATAGACCAATTAGTGGAAACTCTTGGACTGCACTAGTACAGTTCTGAAATTAAAGAGAATAGTAAACCAAAAATATTGCGTGTCAAAATGTATTGGGGGCCCAAAATAAGAGTGGTTTGGAGAAAGTATCTGTAGAGCAGAGCCTCTTCAAAGACAAAGCTTGTATTCCATCATTGTTGAGCTCACCCTAAGAACTTTGCAGATGCTTCCACAAAGATGGCACTTTTTAAGATTGCACTGACCATAATGGAGAAACTTTGCGGGACACAAATGCAAATTCAAAATAGGTTAAGCTCCCACCATACAGTGGGGGCGGGGGCATGGAGAGCATGTGGACAATGTGCCCCTCCCCTGTCCTGCATAGAAACTGCTGGCCAAACACTACTCACTTCAGCATTCTTTCTTGCAAGATGCAGTTAAAATCATGTGAGACAGTAACGAGAACAGTGATGGAGATTCAGTGGCCTTCCAGATATGGTTGAAGTCCACCTACCAGCAGCCCCAACTGACATGGTCAATGGTCAGATTATGCAAGCTGTAGTCCAGCAACATCTGAAGGGCCACAGAATCCCTATTCCTGTTTTAGGACACAAAAACCTCATACAACTCAAGGTTAGAAAGCATGAAATCCACATGTAACGTGAGATAATCACATGTTCATGACACTCAAACATAATCTGTAGTTGACCAAGAGTAGCCTCTGGGTGTATCAACATACAATATAGTCCACCAGCTTCCTGCAATAAAGCTTCCTGTATGCCTGAAAGTGCAAGAACACATTGAAGGCTTCAATACATGGCTGGAGAGTTGCACCTGGCCTGCCTGAGGGCAAAAAGAGGTGGGTTTGGTGGCTTCCTTTCCAAAACTGGCAATAATTCCTCATCATAGATCAAACTTCTTTCATAAATATTGCAAGACCTTTCTATTTAGCCCACTTTCTGTGTGTGGCTAGGATGATGCTTATAAAGCGTGCGGTTTTAATAGTTGTTACATGAAGAAAAAGAAATTAAAAATTAACACATGGTTTTGATATATTGCTATTTTCCCTAGCTTTCAAGATGGGATGGATTAAGTCAAATAAATAAAAATAACAAATTATTCAAAATGTCATGCCTCTTACATCATACTATGGATTATACGAAGGATTGAGTAGAAACTACAGTACAAAGAAGTCATGAAGTTTCTGTTACTGTTTGCTATATTCTACATGACATCATACTTAAGTCAGTTATAACCTGAAATTTAACAGACACTAAAGCTACAAAACCTAAACAACTTTTAACCAAATGGAAAGCAGCTTTGCTATAAAAGTAATGCATGGTGTAGTTTATAAACATTCTTACGCAATCAGTCCATTTTTTCCATTTTTGTAGTTTTACTGACTAATAAACAGAGGCTTTTAAAATGGTACTAACCTAAGATAATATATAAGTAGCAGAAAAGAAAATTGTCACAAGCTGCTGCAATAAATGTTTCAGATTCATCCCATAATTGGAGCTAGGCTTGAGCAAGATTTTGTAGAAAGGTAGAATATAAATTCAACAAACAAATAAATGAATATTGGGCAAATAGATAAGATGAATCTGTGGCCAAGCTTCACAAGACATTCATTATAATTAGGCATTTCAGGGGATGGGAATCAGTTTCACAAACACATAATGTAACTCATCACTGGTCTATAGCTTATTTTTCTATAGTCCATCAGATATTTGACAATTATTATCTATAAACATTTTTCTCATCTTTTATACTAGTAATGTAGGCTAAATGCTGTAGCAGTAAAATACATTTTCATGCATACAGATATAGCAAAATGCCCCAATGACTAATAAATTGTTTTCTAAAAAATGGTAAGGAATTCCAGGGCAATACTAATTTTGCACAGGCACAACTAGAAATAAGAAATATTTGCTTGTGATCCAACGATGGTGGCCTGAAATTTCTTTGAATGCCACATCAGTAGGGTTACTGTGTCAGCAGACTCCTTAAGATTTAAGAGATAAGTTATAGTATTGCATGTTAAGAGTCTTTAAATAATCCAATTTATGACCTGAAAACCAGAATCAAATACTTGTTTATTTTAAAGTATTTTTAAAAAGGTTACTGTGTTGAGTAGGAAATCTCATGTGAGAACATAACCAATCAAAAAGAAAAAGCTCCTTTCACAATAAATCAGGAACACAGGAAACACATTCCTGTTTGCATTACCTGTGGCTGTTTCACCAATTTGCTTCTGTGATCCAGCAATACATTAGGTCAATGCTACAAGGCTCTCTGCTACTGTTAGCTTTCTGTCTTGTCAAAATGTGGGGTGCAGAACGTTTCTGTAACAGTCTTCAAAACAGTTCATTCTTCCAGCTAATTCACTTACCATATGTTTCAAAGCTCCATAAATCTGTAGTAGAAATTCCTGTAATTCAGGCAAGTGAAGGCAGACATCTTGCTGAGATTCTGAAGTGCTTGTCTGACCCCATTCAATAGTCTTGTGCAGCCAAAACTCGAAGCTGAATTTAGTGACTCTAGTATCTTTGGCCATCGCCTCACCTTGATAGTTAAAAAGATGTATGAGAAAGCTCTTCTATGATTAAAAAAAACAGTAACACTTTGCTAACATTTAACACATGATGAGATACATGATTAAAAATGTTTGCAGTTTGCATGATGCATGTGAATCTATTGGCTCCTAAAATGGAACATTTCTACATTTCTGTGTAGAAGTGGAAGAATAATAATCATTACAATATATTGAAAAAAACTGTTATCATGTTCCTGCATTTTTACTATTTTCTAATCAATAATTTGCTAAACCAGCAGTGAAACAGCATTCTGGTATGAATAGTTAAGGAAACAGACACACACACACAGAGGCATGTACAAACTGTAACCTTTGGGAAACAAATGCACAGTCCGAATTCTACTTTTTAAACTTAAGACACCCTTGGGCTGCAATACTTCACCCAGAAACCACATGTTTGGAACAAGAGCAATACTGCTAATTCCCAGAATTCACAAATCAGAAGTCTTTTAAAATATCATAAATCACAACTTTCCATGTAAGATACATATCTGAATGTTCTATGACCACATCAGAATTCAACCACAAATTAATGTTTCACATGGAGAGAAGGCAGGTTATGCTTTTTCTTACTTCCTAGAAATTGCAATAACCTATTCAAAGTGCTGATTTTGACCTATAAAGCCTTTAACGGCTCAGAATCGCAACACCTCAAGGACCGCTTCTTTCCATATAAACGTACCCGGACCCTGAGATCATCTTCTGAGTGAGGCCCTTCTTCGTCTACCTCCTCCTAAAGAGGCCCGGAGGGTGGTAATATGAGAACAGGCCTTCTCTGCTGTGGCTCCCCTTCTGTGGAATGCTCTTCCCAGAGAAGTTCGCCTGGCACCTTCATTATACACCTTTAGGTGCCAGGCAAAAACGTTCCTTTTTAACCAGGCCTTTGGTTGATTTGATTGACATCTTATTCCCTTTCAAAATGTGGGTTTTGGGGGGGGAGCAGGGTGTTATTGGGTTGTTTTTATTCTGATTATGTATTTTGTGGTTTTATATTTTGATTTTATTCTATGAACCACCCTGAGACCTCCAGGTGTAAGATGGTATATAAACTCAATAAATAAAATAATAATAATAAATTCACTTTCCATGCCCCCCTAGGGCAGATTTATTTGTTTATATGATGGTGATGTGAGATGTGGGAATACTCAGGATTTTTGTTGTGGGGCAGGACTTTGTATGGGGGGGGACAAGGACTTTGTGGGAGGGGCAGAACTGACGTGATTGGTGAGTTAGTTAAGTATTTCTATTGTTTTACTTGATCTAGGGGGGGCAGCTGCCCCCCTTGGCTACACCCATGATGTAAGGAACCCACAAGTTGCCATCTGGTTCATGACAGCCAAGTTTCTCCAACACGTAAGACCAAGATCATAGCTAACGCTAAGCCAAAAAAACTTCTAAGATGTGAGCCAGAAAGTGACAAAGATTGTTCATGCCATTGGAACGAAAATCTGTATTGGAGAAAAACCACAAAAAACTATGCCACACGGTGGAAATTTATTGTATTTACCAAGGATACAGGGCCGACGAATACTCTGCCAGTTGTATAAGGTGTAGTAGTACAGTAGTCTACACCCATTAAGGTGTAGACTACTGTATTACTACTGCTACTACGGCATGTATACAAATCAAGGTATGACTCAAGACAAATTAATGTGGTACGTATGTGTGGAAAAGGAGCTTGGAGTTGCATTTTAAGTAGCAAGATGGAAAAATCTGAAAAGCAAATTAAATGAGAAACCTGAGAGCCAGTTGCCTTAGAGCTCCTAGCTCTTTAAAAAAAAAAAAAGTAAAAAGGGCCCTCCAATTCACATTGGGGCCATCATACTTGGGGCTCGTGGATCTTTTAAAATCTATTCACTCTTGCAGATACCCATCCACTCAGGTGCCATTTGCTTTTTTAAAGAAAACTTATGGATAAAATGATTTTCCCTAACCAAGAAACTAGGAGCTTAAGGGGCACAATGAGATTTACACTGGGGAAAAGCTTAACAAAGCCCTCCCTAACATCCCAATCTCAGAGGTGCCTAACTAAAGATACAGGAGATATGATCACAGTTCTCAGACACTGCTTAGAACACGGATCAGCAAGGCTTACTGGGCATGGGCCGGATCACTCCCACAGACATCCTCCGTGGGACGGACTGGAGCAGCACGACACCAAAAATCACATCCTGCGCATGTCCGCAGCGTCGGAAATCACTTCTGTGCATGCCCAGATGCCGAAAATTGTGCCTGCGCAGAAGCAATTTTTTGTGTCTGGGCATGCGCAGAAGCGATTTCCAGAGCCCTGGAAGAGAGTCCCCATGCCGCGCTGGTTTAGTGCAGCGCACAGGTTGGTTCGGGGGCACCTCATGGGCTGGTTAAGCGACCCTCATGGACTGCTTCCAGCCCATGGGCCTTAGGTTGCCGACCTCTGGCTTAGAAGAAGCAGTGACTAAAGAGCATGCTTTGGGGCAAAACAATACTTCTTTACAGATTACTACTGCTGATACCTGGGTGTCATGACCTGGGACCCAGGTGCGGACAACACTACCTCCCTAGAGTCCTACCTGCTCACCCCCTCATTTTGAATATTTGTTAACATTATTGCAAAAGGTGCAATAAGCCCCCAATGCTGTCTCATCCAAAGGGAAATTAAACCGGACTTCCGGAGGCGGCGCAAAACCGTGATGGCGGACCTCTTCGAGCTCTGAAGAGGGGCACCGCAGAAAAGGGTTGCTCGCGACGGCGCAGCGGCAACCCATCAAGATAAACCACGGGCAGAGTGAGTCCGTGGCCGTGGGACCCGGCGGGCACCTGGAGCGACCCCGAAATCACAAAAGGAACCCCGTAAGGGGCTCCGGAGTGAAGGAGGGGGAGCGGTGCTGTGGGTTCATCGCTCTTTCTGCGGAGGCGAAGCCGCGCGGCTGTCACGGATGAGCGCTGACCTTTCTTCCAAGAAACATCGGGCTGAAACATCAAACCCGTGAGTAAGGACCTAAGATTCTACAAATCAAATCGGAAAATTTGGCTAAAAACGGGAGACGAGAAAGAGGAAGTCCGTCTTCCGACACTGCTTTCAAGATCAAAGCAGACGGTCTAAAGAGCGGAAAGCGCTGTGAACAGGGAAGCTTTGAAGCTTTAAATCGGGACTTTCGTGCACATTTGAATTTTACTTTTAAAGAATAAATACAGCATAAAATTGACCTGGAGCGGACACCCCAAGGGCAAGGGAAGACTCTAACCCCAAATTCCCGGGTGGCCGGGTAAAGTTGTTTAAACTGCGGAACTGTTGCAAGCTTCCAGATACTTTTGTAACTGGATAGTGTAATTTTGAGCTCACCTAGCTGAAGTGGATACAATTGCAGGCACCTTGCTGGAACTTTGTTATATGTTTAAAAGGGCTCTGCAGGACCTTTCTTTTAGCGTGCTGGAACTAATTTGCTTTTAAAATTGTTTTTAAAGTTGGAACAAAGAGACTTTAATTGCGGAAAGTTACCTTCTTCTTACTAAAATTTTGGTGGCACTCCCCCTAGAGGACATTGGGAATATAGAGGCCTGGGAAAGTTTCTCTGTTTACCTTCTCTCAATATTCTGGACTTGCCTTTCCCATGGGATTACAACACTTGACCTTGAACGTTGACTGATGAGTGGCACAGGAAAGACAAGAGCAGCCAAAGCTAAGGAAGCTAAGGAGAAAGAGAAAGCAAAAAAGCAAGCACAGCTTTTGCAAACAACTTTAACTCAGGGACGTAGATTATCAGTTCCAGCTGTGCTTGCGACACAAAAAGTAGAAACCGAAAAGCCTGAAAAATCTGAAGAGGAAGATATGGCAGCAGGAGGAGCTGAGGCAGTACTGAAACAAGTTTTGGAACAATTGTCAGCAATAAATCAAAAAATTGATAACCAATCAACAAAAATTGACCAAGCAACATCCTCGATCCAGAAATTGACAGATCAGGTTTCCCAACATACCCAAGCAATTGAAAAATTGCAAGGAGCAACAGAAGAGAATCGTAAACTGGCAGGGGAAGCCGTTCAAATTGCAACATCAGCTAAAAAAGAAGTCGAGGAAGTTAAAGCGGAAGTCAAGCCTCTTCATAAACAGATAGGGGACCAACAAACCTATCTCTCGTTGGTGGAATTGAAAAATCGCGAGACCAACCTCAGACTAAGGGCAGTCCCAGAAATTGAACAAGAAGATTTGAAAGGACTTTTGACAACAGAGTTTACAAAGTTCTGGGACTTAAAAGAAGAAATTGATTTCAAAATTGTATCGGCTTTTCGGTTGGGAAGATTAGTAAGAAAAGATAGATCCAGAGACTGCTTAATAGCTTTGAGATCAAGGGAGGAGAGAGACAAAATACTAGGCCTACACTTCAAAAACTCAATTGTGATACAAGAGAAAAGGGTGGAAATTTACCGAGATATTCCTAAACAGTTATTGGACTTGAGAGCCACCTACTCAGATTTGGCTAAGTTGCTGAGACTCAACACAATTCCTTACAGGTGGGAGTTCCCACAAGGGCTATCATTCACTTACAAACAGAAGAAGGTTAAAATAAGATCACCAGAGGACTTACAAAAGTTCCAGCACGATCACGGAGAAGACCTCCAAAAAGAAGCAGCAGCTAATTGGCCTATACCCAACCCAGGTGGAGCAATACCTGCACCTTCGGAACCAGAGGAGAAAGAAGATACACCGCTCTAGGTGTAGCAGAATAGTTCAGGATGTCTCTGCGGCTACTCAGTTGGAATATAAATGGCGGAAATTCCCCGGAGAAAAGAAGGAGGTTATTTCACATATTGAAGAAAGAACAATTGGACATTATTTGCCTACAAGAAACCCATGTGACCAGGCTCCACAGGAAGGTTTTGGTAAATAAAAGATTAGGCCAAGAATTTATTTCGTCTGACAAAGTAAAGAAAAGAGGAGTGGTGATCTACGCTAAGGAGAGCCTGATACCCAAATTTCTATTTAAGGATGAACAAGGAAGAATTTTGGCAATTGAAATTCAAACCCAAGGAGAAAAAATATTGATATTAGGAATTTATGCCCCAAATGACGGGAAATCAGAATTTTTCAAGAAGCTGCATGAGACGTTGCTGGACTATCTGGATTATGCTAACATCATAATGATGGGAGATATGAATGGAGTGGTGTCTACACATATGGATAAGTCTTACAACCAAAACTTAACATCAGACGGCAGACTGCCCAAAACTTTTTTCGAACTGACTGACAATCTGGATTTGATCGACATATGGAGGACAAAGAACCCCCTAGGTAAAGAAGGAACTTTTTTCTCTGAGGCCCACCTGTCTTGGTCAAGGATCGACCAAATCTGGACCTCCAGGGGGCTGGCACCCAAGACTAAAAAGGTGGAAATCTGCCCAAAAACATGCTCCGACCACAACGCCTTGAAAATAGAACTTAGATTAACTCAACCCGGTTCCTTCAGATGGAGAATGAATGACACACTACTAAGAGATCAAGAGATTGTGAAAAAGGCCCAAAAAACATTAAAGGACTATTTTGAGATAAATCTGAATACTACAGTTGAAAAAAGAACGATCTGGGACGCAAGCAAAGCTCTTATGAGAGGGTTTCTGATACAACAGAATTCAATCAAGAAAAAACTCTGGAACGGAAAGAAGGACAAAATATTGGAGAAAATACACCAAGGAGAAAAAAAACTGAGAACCAAACCAAAGTCCAAGGAGGTGCTGAGAGAAATTAAATTCTACCAAGCAGAATACTCAAAATTGATTAATCAGGAGATTGAATGGAAAATAAAACAGATGAAGCAAAGATCTTTTGAATCAGCAAATAAATGTGGAAAGCTGCTAGCTTGGCAGCTGAAAAAAAGACAAAAGCTAAACACGATAACAAATCTAGAGATTGATGGAAGGATCGTACAGAAACCAGAAGAAATTAGGAGGTGCTTCCACAGATACTTCAAAGAACTGTATGCACAGGGGCCCCAGAAAGAATCAGAGATAGATCAATTTTTAAAGATAAATGGACTATCAAAAATAACTCAAGATAAAAGATCAATCTTGAACTCTACAATAACCTTACAGGAAATTGAAGGTGCCATTCAGAATATGCAACTAGGCAAATCTCCAGGCCCGGATGGACTTACCTCCAAATATTACAAGGTTCTGAAGGACTATTTGATACAACCTTTGTTGGAGGTATGTAACCAGATTATGGATGGGAAGAGGGCACCAGAAACGTGGAAAGAAGCCTTCATCACATTGATACCTAAGTCAGAATCTGAAAAGACTCAGCTTAAAAACTACCGTCCCATCTCACTCCTAAATGTGGATTACAAAATATTTGCAGACATTTTGGCAAATAGACTTAAAAAAGTCTTAAATGAAGTAATTCATAAAGACCAAGCTGGCTTTCTCCCTGGTAGACATTTATATGAGAACACTAGAAACATCATTGACATTTTAGAACTTTTGCAGACTAACAGGAACACAAGGGCGGTGTTAATCTTTATTGATGCGGAGAAAGCATTTGACAACATATCTTGGATGTTTATGAAGAAGAACTTGGAAGGGATGGGAGTGGGACGGGGGTTTGAGAATGGATTACATGCAATCTATTCAGAACAAAAAGCTAAATTAATAGTGAACAATGTGGTGACGGAGGAATTTAAAATTGAAAAAGGGACACGACAAGGGTGCCCTCTATCCCCTCTGTTATTTATTTCAGTCCTGGAGGTGCTATTGAATATGATCAGAGAGGACCGGTTGGTACAAGGGATAGAGGTCGGAGTGAAACAATATAAACTGAAAGCTTTTGCAGATGACCTAGTTTTGACACTGCAGGAGCCAGAATCCAGTACAAAAAGAGTTCTCGAACTTATATCTGAATTTGGTCGGGTGGCGGGATTTAGGTTGAATAAACAAAAAACTAAGGTTCTGACCAAAAATTTAACAATTACAGAAACAGAGGGGTTTCAGAGAGAAACAGAACTGAATGTGGTTAAAAAAGTGAAATACCTTGGGATCTATTTGTCCTCCAAGAATTTGAATTTATTTAAGGATAATTATGAGAAATGTTGGTTGGAAGTTAAAAAGGATTTAGAAATTTGGTCAAGATTGAAACTTTCCTTGTTGGGAAGAATTGCAGCTATAAAAATGAATGTGTTGCCGAAAATGTTATTTTTGTTTCAAACCTTACAGATCGTGGACAGAGTGGATTGTTTTGGAAAATGGCAGAAGGATATATCTAGATTTATCTGGCAGGGCAAAAAGCCCCGAATAAAGTTTAAAATATTAACAGATTCGAAAGAAAGAGGGGGGTTTGCCCTGCCGGACTTGAGGTTGTATTATGAAGCTGCAGCCTTCTGCTGGCTGAAAGATTGGTTTTTGTTGGAAAACACCGATGTCCTAGATCTGGAAGGTTTTAATAATGCTTTTGGATGGCACGCATACCTATGGTACGACAAGGTTAAAGCACATAAATTGTTTAAAAGCCACATTGTCAGAAAAGCAATTTTTGCAGTCTGGATGAAATATAAAGACTTACTAGAGAGTAAAACTCCGAGGTGGCTATCACCAGTGGAGGCCAAGGCCCGAAAAAGACCCAATATGGAGGCCTATTGGCCGAAATATTGGGAATTGACTGAAAAAATTGGAGACAATTGGAAGTTGCAGAGCCAGGACAAACTAAAAAATAAGGTGCGAGATTGGCTACATTATGCTCAAATTCAAGAGGTTTTCAAAATGGACAAAAAAGTTGGTTTCCAGGTGGAAAAGTCGAAACTAGAGACAGAATTGTTAGAACCAAAGACAAAGCTGTTATCTAGAATGTATAACTTGCTGCTTATGTGGAATTTACAGGATGAGACAGTTAAATCTGCTATGATTAAATGGGCACAGGATGTTGGACACAACATTATGTTTGAAGACTGGGAAAGGTTATGGAACACCGGAATGAAATTCACGGCCAGTACGGCCTTGAAGGAAAACATTATGAAAATGATATACCGGTGGTACATGACCCCAGTCAAGTTAGCTAAGATACATCACCTGTCTGACAATAAATGTTGGAAGTGTAAGGAAGCAGAGGGGACTTTCTTTCACCTCTGGTGGACATGCCCAAAGGTTAAGGCTTTCTGGGAAATGATTTACAATGAGTTGAAAAAGGTATTTAGGTATACCTTTCCCAAGAAACCAGAGGCCTTCCTGTTGGGCATGGTAGACCAGAAAGTGTTAAAGAAGGACAGAACTTTGTTTATGTATGCTAGTACAGCAGCAAGAATACTCATCGCAAAGAACTGGAAGACACAAGATTTACCCACGCTGGAGGAATGGCAGATGCAGTTGATGGACTACATGGAGATAGCTGAACTGACCGGCAGAATCCGAGATTTGGATGTAGAAACAATTGAGGTGGACTGGAAAAAGTTTAAAGACTACTTGCAAAAGTATTACAAACTGTATGAATCTTAAGACGGTGCATGATTTGGAAATGATACGCTTTAGCAATTATGATTAAGTAAATAGTAAACTAAGTGATAAAAGAGAAAAGGAGATAATATGAAATTGAACATGTTACGTTTATTTTAAAGGTATAAAAATTGTGACATAATACATTGAATATAGATACATAACATGTAAAAGTTACAATAAGGTATGACATAAGGTAACAAATTGCTGACATTGTTAATATAAAGAACGCAGAATCGGAAGGGGTGGGGAAGTCCAAGTTGGGATTTTTGTTAAAAAAAAAAAAAATGGTTTCTTGTAAACTCCTTATTTGTTTGTAATGTATAAAATTTGGAAAGAAACGTAATAAAAAATATTATAAAAAAAAAAAAACAAAGGGAAATTAAACCCTGTAGCTCTACACATCTTCTTGCCACTCAGGGAAGTGGGGTGCATAAACTTTATGCTTTGGCTATTAGGGGTAGGGACAAGATCAAAAGGACAAGAGAACTAGGGCAGGGCTCCACATCCTATGAGGCGAACCCCCCCTCCATATACCCTATAGTCACCACAGGTTATCTTTTTGTGAGAGGTTAAACTTGGATACGTGGAGACTCAGGCAGAAGTTGAACAAATAAGAAAGATTTATTACAAATACAACAAGACACTAAACACTGTATTTCTTTCTAAGCTCAGAGACTCCTTTCTCTAGCTGTAGACATTTTCCTCAGAGTGGATGTTACACACAGATCAGAACCAACTCTCCAGCTCTCTAGCTCTTCTCCTCAAACTATCTCCCTATCTGAACACTCTCTTAGAAACAGAAAAAGTGCTGTCTCCACCCCCCACTGGCTAGCTGTCTTCATAGTCAATGAGGGGCTCCAGAACCCTGCTGGAGTTTCAAAGTATCACACCACCAGATTCTGGTCTAGCTCAGCTGTCTGTCACATTGTACCAGTTTCATTAGGTGAGAGGCATGATTTGTAGTCAGCCCTGGTGAATCAACAGGAGAAGGGAATATTTATATTCAGAAATTAGTTGCTGCCAGAAGAAGAAATAGAAAGCAACACCTTACTTAGCAACCTATATGTAGTTGCCAATCTTGATGTTGGCTGAGTTTTTTTTAGAGGTAGAGAAACAACAATAACAGAAAACAGTATTTTTCCATACACTTTTATGAATTTGGATACTACTCAAAGTGGGGAAAGCAACAATTCAACTTGGTGGCTAGTGTTCAAACAATGTCTGCATTATATATATATCAAAGGAAGTATACACAAAGGCCATGTTGTTTTCATTGCAATTACTATTAAAGCTTTTTATGGATCTGGATTAAGTCAAACTATAGTTCCTATTCTTTATTAGTCAATTAGTGGAGTAAAAAAAGATAACGAGCAGTCAGTTGCTGAAGGGCCATTGCAGCAGTGAAGAACAAAAAGCATACTTATTTATCCTATAAAACATGGTGCTTTGTGCGATGGAGGCTGCAGGTGCGACGAAGGGTGGTGGCATAAGAGAAGCACCTCTTTTTCTAGAAAAACAGCCCTGATTCTATGATTCCTTGCAAAGAACAAAATGCACCATGGATAATATCAAAACTGCATCAATCAGAAGCACAACTAGTGCACAGGTGTAATATGTAGACCATAAACTCTTCACAAGTAAAACAATCCTTTAGATGTGGCTCAAGCAGTTCCTCTAATTGAAGTGAATTAGTTAAGACCAGACCTTCAAATTCTTACCTTCTTAATGCAACAAAATTTTAGAGATTTAACACCGTGTTCTATAAAATGTTTAACCAATGGTGCATGAAGCCTCTGGGTCCTAATACAACTTTTGTGTTCTCCTATCCTGAGCTTAATCTTTCTTGTGGTCAGGGAAACAATTATATGCACATTGAAAAAGGAAGGTCAGGTGGCTGGCTCTATGGACTTAATGAGGATAAAGAATGGATATCTGTTATTTTAAAATTCAAAGATATAATCTTCCAAGGAGTTATGCCGCACTTCTTGCCATTATGGCTATTACACTGTATTAAGATATATGTGAACGGAATATTGATTATTGCTGTCACTGAGAGTCTTTACAGAATACATGGAAATTCTATGAATCTATGGAATAGAGCAAGAAACTTGATTAACACTGTAAGGTCAGGTGTACAATGGAATTATTTTGGTACTTTAATAGCATATAATTTTACATGAGTTCACAGAAACAACTAATAACCACTGAGTCCTACAATTTTACATTAGCAAATATATACATTTATAAATTGAGATAAGATTAGATGTTTTTTTTAACAGATGATTGCAAATTCTTGCAATCTGGATATAATTACTTTTGATCTTGACACAAGCAAGGGTGATATTGGGATACAATTTGGTGAGCAGAAGATAGCTTTTAGTTTAACAATTCGGGAAAAAATGGCTGATTTGGTTTTTCATTACACATATTTTCCCCAAAAGAATGTGTGTGTTTTTGGATAATCTGAACTCAGCATAAAGGATGCTGAAAAAAGCCAAGGCCACTGAAGAAGGCTAATAAGCCAAAACACAGTTGGCTTTTCAATTATCCAGAAAATCTGAATGAGTAACATTAAGAACATCTTACGCTAGCATTTCAGCCATATAAAGAGGATGTCGATGCTTTATATAAAAAGCAACACTATAGTGAAAATTGGTTGAGCATTATGACCTCCATGTTTTAGTAAACATATTCTCCAAATGTGATCTTTTACCTGTCTCTCAACAGTCTCAGTAATCTGCAACTGGTCCAGGGAAATATGTTAATTAGCCATTAGAGATTTGCATTGTTTAGCTCTGCTACTAATTTGCAGCTGCTCCACTAGGCATTTTTAAGGAGTCTGTCATTTGACACTGTCAGTTTTATGCACCTGAACTTTAGGGCTGGGAATCCAAACTTTTCTATTCAGCTAAGCACCACAGAGGATGCACAGTAATGTTCTCAAAAATGTATTTTCTATTTACCTCAGAGAGCTTAAACTATCCATCACCTGTAAAAACTTTTCCTTTATATATTCTCAACAAGGTAGCTGTCAGATACCCTCATTTGCTACAGGTGAAATCTAAAAAAAATTAACATGGGATAGTAGTGAACTGAGTTTTACTCAGAGAAGGCCCACTGAAATTAATATGACTAAGTTGGGTCCATTAATTTCAATATGTGTACTCTGAGTAAACTTAGTTGAATGCCACTCATTGTCTTTTTCATAAAGAAGGCGTATGTGTGTGCTTTAGAGAGGGAAAGACAGAGCATTTCTATCACTGCACATGGTGCTTTACAAAGTTATTTACCACAGGAATTCTCATGCTAAGTGCTCCACTTGAATTTGCTATGTGCTGAGGTTTAAGGCAACTTAAACAGATATCCAAACAGTAAATTATATTTACTATCAATACCAGTTCTGTTAGCACCAGAGAGTCTAAGGTCTTGCAATGATAAATTAAAAAAACAAAAAGCAAGAGACCCAAGGGAACTATGACTTACTTTTGAAAATAAGGCCATATTCACAAACAGCTTCTGGATAGTTGGCAAAAAGAGACTTAAAATGCACTTTACTGTATATGACATCTTAGTAGTAAATGAACATGGAAACCAATGAGGAAATCCCTTTTTCCATTTCTTCATTATAACTTTCTAATATACCTATATACTTCCCAAGAGGCCAAGAAAAGCAATGATTTCACTCATTCCATGTATACCTCTCAAAGAAGTCTGCCACTTCCCTAGAGGGAAGCAAAGAATTTCTGCATTACCAAAACTAAGTGAAATCAAGGAAGGAACTCAACACTATGCCTACAGGCTGTTTAAGCAGCACACTGCTTAAAACAAACTCCACTCAACCTTGATGGCACTCAAATGAAAGAGACCATCTGAACTACAAAGTCTTTAAATTCTTTAAAGACTAGTTTAAAGACTAGTTTCAGAAATCCCAACACTTAAGGTGTCCCGTTCCCCGTCCCCCCAATTTTCAGAGAGTCAGCATTCTAATTTAGTCTGGCAAACTACACATTACATGCAAGCTTGTGTGAAAGAAAACTGTATTTTGATTAAACAAAAAAGCTTTGCAAGTGATTTTGAACGGAGAAACAGTTTGGGAAACACCATTTCCCTACTCCAAATCCACAACCCTAAGCTGATTCCCCATTCAACTCTTTTAAAAATAGGTCCATTGAGTGAATTCTGGCAAAAAACCAATTGAGAAGAGTGATTGGGAACAGGGAATGGGAAGTAGTTTTCTGCCTCCTCTTGAAACTATGAAAAAACAAAACATCACAACTGGAAGAAAGCAGGGAGGGAAAGGGAAGGAGGGAGGAAGAGGAATGAAGATTGATCTTAGAACTCATTTCTATAAGATTAAAAATAGCAAAATGCCTTAAATAACTTAATATTGATAAAATATTCCAGAACAGTAGCCATGTTATTTGCAGAGCACAAATCAAAAGACAGGAGATCCCAATTGTGTGTGTTCTTGTTGTTGTTGTTGTTGTTGTTGTTTTTGTTGTTGTTATTATTATTATTATTAATTTTTACCCAGCCCAACAAAATATTAAAATACAATAGTCTGTTAAACATTAAAAGCTTCCCTAAACAGGGCTGCCTTCAGATGTCTTCTAAAAGTCTGGTAGTTGTTTTTCTTTGATATCTGGTGGGAGAGCATTCCACGGGGGGAGGGGGGTGCCACTACCAAGGCACTCTACCTGGTTCCCTGTAACTTGGCTTCTTGCAGCGAGGTAACCGCTAGGAGGCCCTCGGCACTGGACCTCAGGGTCCGGGCAGAACGATGGGCGTGGAGACGCTCCTTCAGGTATACTGGACCAAGGCCGTTTAGGGCTTTAAAGGTCAGCACCAACACTTTGAATTGTGCTCAGAAACGTACTGGGAGCCAATGTAGGTCTTTCAAGACCGGTGTTATGTGGTCTCGGCGGCCACTCCCAGTCATCAGTCCAGCTGTCGCAAACTGGGTTAGTTGTAGTTTCCGGGTCACCTTCAAAGGTAGCCCCACATACAGCGTATTGCAGTAGTCCAAGCGAGAGATAACAAGAGCATGTACAACTCTCGTGAGACAGATAGGGTCTCAGCCTGCATACCAGATGGAGCTGGTAAACAACTGCCCTGGACACAGAATTGACCTGCACCTCCATGGACAGCTGTGAGCTCAAAATAACTCCCAGGCTGTGCACCTGGTCCTTCAGGGGCACAGTTACCCCATTCAGGACCAGGGAGTCCTCCACACCTGCCCACCTCCTGTCCCCCCAAAACAGTACTTCTGTCTTGTCAGGATTCAACCTCAATCTGTATTGAGTCCACTCCTGTACTGTTAAATGTATATGGGGCCTAACTCATACCTTCTGCTTATGGAGCTTGGGAGCTGAGATGGCAAGCACGGAATCCCACTTCCCCTGTATTCAGTGAACATGTTTTGAAGGTGCAAACAGAGCTAGAATAGTTCTCTTGAAAAGGCCTTTTCAGTCTTCCAAACGAAAGCAAGACTGTGAAGACTGACTTGATGTACCACACAGATGCTGAGCGTGAAAACAATAGAATCCTGCTTGTGCTGCCCCAGCAGCAGCTGAAAAAGGCACCATAGGATCAGGTTGCCTGACACATTAGACCTTAACCGAGTTTGTTAGCATATATTATAGATGGGAAAGGTCACGTAACCTATGCCATTGACAATGAAATACTATTCCCTCTGGTTTATTTTCAGTTACAATTAAGTTCCTCCAATTAATGCCTACACTACTGCAAGGGTAGACTCCCCCCCCCCATATTAACTGTGACCGTTGAGTCTGTCTTCCTATTACATTTCATGCTGCTACAAAATTACCACTGACTGAGGAGTTCTAGACAATTATAATTCTCCTCCAGTTACTCCAGCTGCTTTCGGGGAGAGAACAAAATAAAGCCTTGCTCCTGCCTCAGAACCACCCAGTCAAGTGCTTGTTGTTCTATACTTTTAGGAAGTGGGGAACCCTGTGGAGTTTAGGCATGGGGTATTTGTTACATCCTTCAGAGGCTGTAAGCAGCATTTCTAACATGGAACGGATTAACTTTATTCCATCAAGTAAGCTATCTGGATTAGTGTCTGAATTGTAACATTATAGTCAGTAACTTTTGTCAAGTTTTAAAGGCAGTTCCCTACAGTACACTCCAAAGCTACAATCATGGGTTGCATAGGATACAGAGACTATCTGTAACCTCAGATATTGTGAAAGCCTTGAGTCAGTAAGAGAGAGGATACAGAGGAGCACACTAAATTAAATCAGCAAATGAAGTTTTTCAAACTTTACAGAAAAGAGTCCACAAAGTAAGCATCTTCAGAGTGACAATAGTAAGAAAAAAATAATCCTCAAAATTAAAAGCAAAGGAAACCATTCCTTTGATGGGGTCTCCTTTATCACATTCTAGTTTATTTTAAAGCACTTTATGATGCATAGAAAAGAACATAAAATTGAAACTATATATTAACATGTAGACTGAACTTCCTTTAATAACAAGAACATGAATCAGCTTCATGTGTTTTTGTACATTAAAAAATGTGAATAAAGAATCTGAAAAGCAGGGAAAATGGGAAAGCCAAATATCTAAGGTTGCAACACATGCATCTCTAGTCTACAACACAATAAATGCATTTGAGACAAAATAAAGTAAAACAAAATAGTAAAACAAAAAAAAATCGTTTATTATAAATATACTGTTTTAATTAAAATGCAAATTTTATCGAATTATAAATGTTAAGTTGTTAATAGTAGTGAAGTCCACTGAAATTTATAGATGGAAAGTACTATGTAACTGAATGAAAAAAGTGCCAAGAATGAAGTACAACATTTGAAGTCTTCCCTCTCAGTGCAGGAGCTATACTAGGATCAGAGGCAACTGACGCCTCTAGGTACCTGCCAAGATCAATGCTGCCAAAACCTAACACTAAGCAACTAAATACTATGTAAAGTCTACATTGTAGTGTCTGAAAATAGCCAGAAAATAAAAAGCATTCAAGCCAGAAGTGCTAAGATAGATAACTATGCAGCTGCAAGACAGTGTTCCTCCTTTGAGTACAGGAACAACCCAAAATAAAAAGGGTGTTAGTATATATTGCTGGTACTCCTTAAAAGAAGGGTCCATGGTCTCCCTGGATGTACACATTTCCTCAATCCAATGGCATTTACACATAGCACCTTCAATATTTGTTTGAAGTCATTAAATAGCTGCCCCACGGAAGAACTGAGTCTAAGAAATAGCAGCCTACTCAAGTCTATATGTGAATATATAGCCAGTCAGGGAACTGAAGCAAGATGTAAAGTAAAGGTAAAGGGACCCCTGACCATTAGGTCCAGCCGTGGCCGACTCTGGGGTTGCAGCACTCATCTCGCTTTATTGGCCAAGGGAGCCAGCGTACAGCTTCTGGGTCATGTGGCCAGCATGACTCAGCCGCTTCTGGGAAACCAGAGCAGCTCACGGAAAAGCCGTTTACCTTCCCGCTGGAGCGGTACCTATTTATCTACTTGCACTTTGATGCGCTTTCGAACTGCTAGGTTGGCAGGAGCAGGGACCGAGCAACGGGAGCTCACCCCATCGCAGGGATTCGAACTGCCGACCTTCTGATCAGCAAGTCCTAGGCTCTGTGGTTTAACCCACAGCGCCACCCGCGTCCCTGAAGCAAGATGTACTCTCTGCCAAATACCTGCATGATCATACAACTTTTTTTTCGTTTTTACTGGTGGATCCTGACCTTCGAGTTATGATTGACCAGTCATCGCACCTCAACCTTTGAGTAAGACCTAGACAAGTAATTTTATGTTTTCTACGCTCAGAGTCCCTGCCACATACAAAATATGAACACTGGATATATCCACTATACCAATCGCTTTCAGCAAGAAAGGTTCTGCTCTTCAGAACCTGGTACAAGCTGCAGTCTAGATCTCTTTTTGAAAGGGTTCTTAAACCTTTCTTAAAACTCAACCTTAAGAATAAAACTCAGGGCCCCTGGTTGGCAGCTGTGAGAACAAGATGCTGGACTAGATGGACCACTGGCCTGATTCAACAGGCACTTGTACAGATAGTACAAGTATTCCGTGCTCCTATACTGCAGCGTTTCAGTTCTTAATGCCTTTTTGTAATCCTGTGGCACACTGTGGGGAAATGGTCGGTCTCTGAGCCATTTCTACTGCTACATTTGGTCTCCCTTTAGTGAGCACAGTCTCACTCCTAAGACAATTACTATCTCTTTGGATGTTATCTCCTTTTAGAGTTAAGCCAAAGGCTTTCTTTGCAAATGCACCTGGTACTGGGCACACAGGAACAAGGCTGGTGCACTGTCAAGTCCAATAGGACAGACTGCACATAGAATCAAAGAATTATGGAGTTGGAGGGGATCACAACCCCCTACAATGCAGGAATCACAGCTAAAGAATCCCTGATAGATGGCCATCCAACTTTTGTTTAAAAAACTCCAATGAAGAAGAGTTCACCACCTTCTGAGGCTGCTAACTTTTGTGTTCCGGGCTTGCTTATTTGAGTGCCATGAGTTTCACAGGCAGTTCTAGCAGTAAAGACAGTGGTCTTATTTCTCATCCTTTTAGCACCTTAGTTATGTCTTCTGAGGCATGCGTGAGGGCATTAACCTTTGGGTGCATATGCACCAACCCATAATGAGCTCACTCAACATATTAGGTCAAAACTCAACCAGATGCAGTGTAGTGTTAACGTTTGTGTGTTTTCAATTTGATGTAGATTGTGTACAGATGGATGGTATTAGGCAGCTAGCGAACTATTATATTAACAACAACATTTATTTGCTGGCCTTTCCTATTTCCAGCCAATGCCCATTGTCAGCTGCCAGAACTTCTCTCTCTCTCTCCCTTCAATGGATCCTCACCCATTTCTCATTCAACAGTTACTGCAGTTTTGCACTTGGGGATTGTATTTCTGAGCCTCAGCAGGCAAGCTCAGCACCTATTTATTTTGGATTGTGGCCATATCCTTTGTGGCATGGGAATATAAGCAAAATCTAGAGCAATGAAAAGCTGGTGATCATCAGCCTATTAAGTTGGTGACCTGTCTCTATTATTTTGTTGCAACTAGTTCTGCCATGTTCTTGTGGATCTGCACATGATAAAATCTGGACAAAGCTCCCAGGTTGAAGCCATAACCTCTCCTTTGGCAGCGTTTCACAATTTGGACTAGTGCCTATAGCAGTTTCCTGGCATCTGCATTATCTGGTGTGAGATGTTAGAGAAAATGGAATGGTAGGGTGGGGAGCACATTGCCTCAAAGGAGTGGAGAAAAGCAAACAGGCCATTGTACTTCTTCATAAATATCTGTGGCAATGGGATGATTCAGCATTTGGACAGTTCTTACAAGCTTCCTGATCTCTATTGGCCAGGCAATGTTCACCCCTCAAACATGGACAATGACATTTGGCTGAAGGATTTTCATTCACACTTCCCCAACGCATCAATGCAGCTGCACTGGTGAAACGGCGTTCAATTGTTTGGCAGTGGAATTACACTCAAAGAGCTGTCTTCCTCCTGTAGCACTTGAGTGACATTTTATGCCATTCCACTTGTCCCAGATTCCCCAACTACAGGCTGAGGTTCTTCTGTCAAACAGGCAGGCTCTCAACACCATGTGTGCTCCTGCCCTTAGGCAACCAAATTCATTGACGCTGTAGCTAACAAAATATTAGGCTGTTTTAAACCCAGTATTGTTTTCTTCCCCCTCACTTCCGTAGGATTCCTGCTAAGGCTGGGTGATATCTGGTTTTCAACATCTTGATATATCACCAGCTAAACACTGCAAGATATTGACATATCACAATGTCTAAAATAAGGATGGAGCTATGTAGCGGCATTGGCTGGCTTTTCTGTTTTTCCCTGCATGACAAACACACACCATGATTCATGATATATTTCCAGGTCAAAAATTATGAAACCAATATGACAATATGAACTTCAAACAAGTTTAGGTCATTATACTGATATAGGGCCCATCCCTAATTCCTGCTGCAGGCAGAATTTTTTTAAAAAAATAAGATGTATCTACACACCTACTCCAGACTAAGTACATTCCAGCCAAATGTTTCAAATCTCCTTAATTTCACTTGGAAGCAGCAAGACAAACTTAACTCTCCTCACTAACATCAGTTGCACTTGCATGAAAATATTCTTTAAAATGAGTGATTTAAGACCTGATAATTACAAAATGAATCAAGCATGTCAGTAAAACTATTTCTACAGCTACAATAATTTTCCTAAATAAATTCTCTAAAACCTCCATGATCTGGAGGTAGAAAAAGAATTATGAGATAAAAGACCATTTAAAGATGATTTAATTAATTCAGGATAATACTATAACTAATCCATTTATACAGTGTACATCAAATCCACATTTCAAAAGTATATTTTCTGTGCAGAAAAATAATGAAGGAAAATAATGGATAATAGAAAAACAATTTTGTCTAAAATAATCTCCTTTATGAAAAAGTGGCTTAAGGACTACAATGTTTGGGTTATTTAAAAAATAAAATAAATGCCAGTCCACAAGAGGGCAAAAACTGCAGTATTTATTTAGCAAATCTGTTTCCATCCAAAAGATGGTAGGCAGATCAATCATCAGCCTGTACTGTATATTGCCAACAAAATTGGTGTGGGGGGAGAGAAAAATTTAAGAAACCCCTTCACAAAGTATGTTACTGTTGCTGGCAAGATAACATCCCAAAGTTCTCCTAAATAATTGCTGTACTATGGAAGGGATCACTGTCACCAGCAGAACATTTGAAAATATTAAAACCCCAAAACACTGCAAAAGATCAAAATGGGGAAAAATAATGACCACACAACATTCAGGGAACAATTCTATCATTCTTTAATCATAAAAATAAAGAAATTGAGTTTCTGCTTTCTGAAAACTAATCTTTAGCTAAAACAAAAATAATAGACTGAATTAAACCATTAAGGTTACCTCTGCTGAAGCGATTCTTGACATCAACTTAAATCTGTGAATCAAAATCACCAAACACGCTCATTTTGTTTATTGAGGCATCTTACTTTGCACCTGTAGATCAGCAAAATATACCAAAAGTTATACATTACAAATAAAAATAGTCTTCAAAATTAAAGCAATTGTTGATATATCTAGTCTTTTTGCTTCCTTTGCAGGCCGATCCACAGAAGTTTCACTTACTAAATAACTGTGTCAGGTTATTAAAAGTAAAAGAGCAGCCCCCCCCATATCACTGCTCAAAAGGCTGACAACAGAACCACATCCTCCTATTTACAAATGAGAAAAATGTAAAGTGCTGAACTTGGGATGCAGTTTATTAACTTACGGCATTCATTACATTTTACAATATTTCAGCTCTCCTTTCCTATGTCATATTAACGTTGCAGGGCATTCCCCAATAGCCCCTAACAACCAGCCTCGAACAGGAGCCTTGTTAGCAAAGGCTAAAACTGGTAACAGTGTGGCAAGGAAAGCTATCTTCGCTACCTACCCCCCGAAAAACCTTCCCCCATTGTGCTCAGTTCTGATTCTGAACCTGAATGTGTTATATAGCAGGCAGAGGGGAGCTTTTTAGTGTGGGAACCAGCACCCTTTCTCCTCCTGAAACATCACAATATAGTGCATGGAGATAAGTTCTTCAACTTTACAGCATGAATTCCCCCAGCCTTTTCTCCAGCACCAAGGTACAATGAACTGTTTAGGGGCTCAAGTAATTCCCTCACATCCCCATTTTCTCTCAACATTTGACTTTTAAAGCCTCTGAGCATGATGTGTCAGTCCATTTTCGGTGGCTGTTTTTCTTTTAATTTACTAACTTACTACTTTCCAACATACTGGGGGACTCCCAAGTATGCAGGTACCTCTTCTTAACTGTGGGTGGCCCTGTTGCCCTGCCCAGCTGACAGGCACCAGATCAACAGAATCAGCTTTAGATGGAATGATGCGCATGCTGACTATATGTTGATGTGTGCTATCATTCACCATTTTAAACAGTTCCAAGACCGGTGGGACAGATGTCTGCAAGAGGACAGACGTGCACACAGACTGCAAAGAATGTAAGCTCATTGGAGAGCAGGAAATGAGTATGACACAAACTACTTTGCCTTGAAGCAACACCACCACCAAGCTCTTAAAGAGCCAGCATTTAAGTATATACTGTACAGTATATGAAAACCTTTCATGACAAGCTAGTCACGAAACTCCCTCTTCTATACACCTAACAAGGGTAAGGTAAAGGTAAAGGGACCCCTGACCATTAGGTCCAGTCGTGGCTGACTCTGGGGTTGTGGCGCTCATCTCGCTCTATAGGCCGAGGGAGCCGGCATACAGCTTCCAAGTCATGTGACCAGCATGACTAAGCCGCTTCTGGCGAACCAGAGCAGCGCACGGAAACGCTGTTTACCTTCCCGCCAGAGCGGTACCTATTTATCTACTTGCACTTTGACGCGCTTTCAAACTGCTAGGTTGGCAGAAGCAGGGACCGAGCAACGGGAGCTCACCCCATCGCGGGGATTTGAACCACCGACCTTCTGATCGGCAAGTCCTAGGCTCTGTGGTTTAACCCACAGCGCCACCCGCGTCCCTCCTAACAAGGGTACAGGAGCCCTAAGTCTGACTGGGCCTATAGCAGTCTTGTATATCATATATTAGCCTCGTACAGGGGTAGGCAACCTAAGGCCCGTGGGCCGGATGCAGCCCAATTGCCTTCTCAATCCGGCCCACGGACGGTCCGGGAATCAGTGTGTTTTTACATGAGCAGAATGTGTCCTTTTATTTAAAATGCATCTCTGGGTTATTTGTGGAGCATAGGAAATCATTCCCCCCAAATATAGTCCAGCCCACCACATGGTCTGAGGGATGGTAGACCGGCCCACGGCTGAAAAAGGTTCCTGACCCCTGGCCTAGTAACAAGAGACAACCAATAATTCCATGCAAGCAAGTGAGCAGGCTGGCAGAGGAAGGGGGGACTGGTTCCTCCACCCCATACACAACCAGAAGAGAATCTGGAAGAGGGAAGACTGCTCCCCTACACCTTGCAGAGAAATGCAGGTTACTGCAGGAAGAACAGAGCACTCCATACTGCTGGCTGAGAAATCCCAGGGTGAAATCTTCCTGAATCAGTACTTTACCTTCTGTCAGTAAGTACCGTATTTTTTGCTCTATAAGACTCACTTTTTCCCTCCTAAAAAGTAAGGGGAAATGTGTGTGCGTCTTATGGAGCGAATGCAGGCTGCGCAGCTATCCCAGAAGCCAGAACAGCAAGAGGGATTGCTGCTTTCAATGCGCAGCGATCCCTCTTGCTGTTCTGGCTTCTGAGATTCAGAATATTTTTTTTCTTGTTTTCCTCCTCCAAAAACTAGGTGCGTCTTGTGGTCTGGTGCGTCTTATAGAGCGAAAAATACGGTAGTACACCCTGGCAAGCTACCCAGGCAGCAATGGAAAGCAGCAGCAGAGCTGGGGATCACCATTTACATTTCCCCACAATGCCTCCAAGCATTGAATAAAATACGGGAGGGGGGGAGGAGGTAAGCCCTGTCCTGCACAACTGATTGCATGACACAGCACACACACACACACCATTTGCATGGCAATGCCCATTAACTTTGGGGGCCACGGCCACCCCTCAAGTATCTTATTTCGGCCCCTAGGAGTTGGCTCCTATGTCACTGTGGGAAATAAAAGTGGTGACGGCTTCTCCTTCCTTGGGAGGCTTTTACGCAGAAGCTGGGTGGCCATCTGTCATGCATGAACTAATTTGAGATTCCAGCATTGCAGAGGGTTGGGCTAGATGACCCTTGGGGATCCCTTTCCAACTGATTCTACGACCAGATCGAGCCATCCAATATCCAGTGCTGCTCAGTGAACCAGACCAGATTTTTATTTAACCAAGTGTGTGGGGTGTTGTTGTTGTTGTTTGTTTTGGGGGGGAATCAAAGTTGGCATCACTACAGTGGTACCTCGGGTTACAGACGCTTCAGGTTACAAACCCAGAAATAATGCTCGAGGTTAAGAACTTTGCTTCAGGATGAGAACAGAAATTGTGCTCCGGCGGCGCAGCAGCAGCAGGAGGCCCCATTAGCTAAAGTGGTGCTTCAGGTTAAGAACAGTTTCAGGTTAAGAACAGACCTGCGGAACGAATTACGGTAAGTACTTAACCCGAAGTACCACTGTATTGGGCTTCGCCAATTGCAGGCCGTGGCCCTGGCTGCTTATTCTCTGCCAGCAGCCGAATAAGCCTTTTTTCTTTCCTTTTTGGGCGGGCTAGCCGCTTATGCTCGCTTGGCCTTCAAAGCTCGCCCATACGTAGCCGCAGCCACACTCACCCCACACCCGCTTCTCTCCTCTCTCTTCTCCCTCAGGGCTACTAACGTGGCTACTCGCGAGTAAGCCCCAGCGGCTGCAATGGGGCTTTGCCGGCCCCGGCCAAGGCGGGGGTTTCCTTCGCCTTCCTCCGGGGCCGCCAGAGCCGCCGCTGCCTGAGGGAGGCGACGGCTCTCCTGAGGAGAAAAGCGCGGGAACTTGGGCCAGCAGGGACGCTGGCGAGGCCCATGAGGGCCCAGAGGAGCCGTTAGCGGGGCAGCCTTCTCGGCTTCTTCCCGCGCGCTCCCCCCCCTTAACTCCGCACTTGCAATTTTATTTTTTTAATCGCCCCCCCCAAAAAGAAACCATCCCCTCACTGCCTACCAGGGAACCGTATTCGCCGGCCTCACTTCAAAATGGGGCAGCCACGCCAAGGGGAGCGGGAGGCGCTTTGCACACCTGTGAGGGGGGGGAGTATGTAGGGGGGGGGGAGAAGCCCCGTCGCAGCCCCGCTTTTGTCCCGCCCCCCCCCCACAAAAAAGAGGGTCCTTCCACACTAGCTCTTTTACACGCGAGTAAACACGCCCAGTTTCAAGCCCGCTCTCTGTTCCGACGTATATTTTGCACGCGGGCTCGGGGCCTTTTTCACTCTCTCCTGCGCGGCGCAGCGAGACTCACCGCCGCCGCTGCTGCTGCTGCTGCTGCCTCCGCGCGCAGCAGTTCAAAAGCTCCGGTAGGGCGGCCTCTTCGCAAAGGAGCTCCGGGAGGGAACCAGCGAGTGGCAGCCGCCGCGGCCAATGAAGGCTCGGCCGGGTGGTGTTTTTTTTTTTTTTTGTTGTTGTTGTTCTGCCCACCCCACCCCCGGCCTGCAGCATCCAATCCCTAAACGCAGAAGGCGGGATTTCTCCGCCGCGGCCTTTAACCCTTCATAGCCCGCGAGCCGGGCAGAAAACAGAGGCTACGGGGCTTGCGCGGATGAGAAGTAGAACCTCCAGGTCCAGTGGCAGTCAGTGTGTCCCTGAATGTGAGCTGCGGGGAACTGAGAAGCGAGCGGGGCGGATACAGCAGGGGAAGACTGTTCTTGTTTGAAGACTCTAGGGAGTGTTGGGTCTTCCTTGGGAAGAGGATGCTGAACTTTGTTGTTGTTGTCTAGTCGTTCAGTCGTGTCCGCCTCTTCGTGACCCCATGGACCAGAGCACGCCAGGCACTTCTGTCTTCCACTGCCTCCCGCAGTTTGTTCAGACTCATGTTTGTAGCTTCGAAGACACTATCCAACCATCTCATCCTCTGTCGTCCCCTTCTCCTTGTGCCCTCCATCTTTCCCAACATCAGGGTCTTTTCCAGGGAGCCTTCTCTTCTCATGAGGTGGCCAAAGTATTGGAGCCTCAGCTTCAGGATCTGTCCTTCCAGTGAGCACTCAGGGCTGATTTCCTTAAGAATGGATAGGTTTGATCTTCTTGCAGTCCATGGGACTCTCAAGAGTCTCCTCCAGCACCATAATTCAAAAGCATCAATTCTTCGGCGATCAGCCTTCTTTATGGTCCAGCTCTCACTTCCATACATCACTACTGGGAAAACCATAGCTTTAACTATACGGACCTTTGTTGGCAAGGTGATGTCTCTACTTTTTAAGATACTGTCTAGGTTTGTCATTGCTTTTCTCCCAAGAAGCAGGCGGCTTTTAATTTTGTGGCTGCTGTCACCATCTGCAGTGATCATGGAGCCCAAGAAGGTAAAATCTCTCACTGCCTCCATTTCTTCCCCTTCTATTTGCCAGGAGGTGATGGGCCCAGCGGCCATGATCTTCATTTTTTTGATGTTGAATGCTTAACTTTAGGCTGGTTCAAAAGGGTGAGGATAATCAGCAGTGACTCTTCCCTCCTTCTTTGACCCTTCTTCCCCCCCCCCATGCATTCTGGGATTGTAATAATAATAATATATTATTTAAACCCTGCCCATCTGGCTGGGTTTTCCCAGCCACTCTGGGCGGCTTCCAACAAAACACTAAAATACAATAACCTATTAAACATTAAAAGCTTCCCTAAACAGGGCTGCCTTCAGATGTCTTCTAAAAGTTTGGTAGTTATTTTTTTCTTTGACATCTGGTGGGAGGACGTTCCACAGGGCGGGTGCCACTACCGAGAACGTTATTGTTTCTCTTAATCATTTTATTAACATACCTACATTCAGCCCGAATGGTTAGAATTTCTGGAGAGATTACAATTCCTCACGAGCACGAAGCTCTCTGGGAATTGGGGGGGGGGTGAATTCATTTCACCTTTGAAGGCAAATCAGTTTTTCCAAAACCATAGGAGAACAGAAACTTAAGCCATCCTTCAAAAATTCACTTCTCCAAATTTTACAGTACAGTTTTCCCGCCAAGTAATATTTACAAAAATGCATATACTTGGAGTAAAGTGTGCACATAGTCCTGAAAATAAGATACAAACATGCATGCCATTACAGGAAATTGCTCTGTTAAAATATGTAGATTAGGCAAGGTTGCATACAAACATGTATCTTAAGAGAAATTTACAGTTAACTGCTGGTAAATTTGCAAGAGGGTTTTTGTAATAAAAAATGCAAACTGATGTGGAGAACAGAACTTAAGATGCAAAAAACGAGAAACTGAGAGAACCTGAAATCGACAGATTCTGTTATCCCTGCTTTGGGCTAATTATTCACTTTCCGCCTGACCTACCTCACAGGGTTGTGGAGACGATAAAAGAGAAAGCAGAGATCATATATATATCACTCTGAGCTCCAGCTGGAACTGCTGTTGTCAGTTCTTCCACCCCGTTCACATAGCACCCCCCCCACTCCCCATTCTTTACCTTCTGAGCCTGATCCTTAATGAGTTTTTCCCCACTGGTGAGTAGTTTTAGGACTCACTCTGATATCTCAGACAACTAATAAAACTAACATCCAAAAATAAAATGTGTAACTGGTTGTGTTGTTTTGGAATAATTTTGTATAATCCTGTGTCAAGTAGATTTGATTGCTTTTTAGACTATGGGTGCATCACAGCTTTGGACAAATATAAAATTATATTTATATTGTTAACTGACAAAATTTGGAAGTAATGTTGTATCCCGAAAAGCTTGACTCTGGATCAGTGTTTGGGAGGGATAGGTCCCAGATTAATCATGGTTTGTGCTGCTGACTACTTTTTCCTGCAGCGAGTAGCTGGATTTGTTCTTCTTGTCACATTTGGTCCTTAATTACCTAAAGGATGCCGCTGAGCCAATGTAGGTGCTGATTCAGCTAGCTGCTGTTTGCAGAAACTCAGGAATACGCGCTCCTTGCAGCACAGAGGCTCTCTGCCAACTTCAAAGGGCTACCCTTCTCCAAACAGTTTGGGAGGCCCATAGAGAAATACTGAAGTGTTCCCAGGGTTCCATCTTTTAATAAGAGATGCACAAGGACTATAGAAATTCAGAGGTTACGAACTCCAGCAAAACACGCTAGCCAATTTGTACTGACTGAAATTAAATGAATTGGAACTGGCAGCTTTCCTGACATGTCCCTTTTACAATTAAGGTATGCATTTGTTTCAACACACACTTGTTCAAAGAGGCAAATCCTTCCATCAGAGTCAGATGGAGTTCAGGACATGCCTCCTCTCACAAGAAATATATACCATCTTACATGGCAAAGCTTTCTGGTGAATTAGCATGCATAAGTAACTTCACGAATGATTTTCCACAAAAAAGACTCTGTAATTAATATTGCATTGCTATACAAAGCCTGCTTGTTTTGTGAGGCTACTTCCTAATACATTTGTGTTTAGAAGTCAATACTGTAAAGCTGCATCTAACGGTAAACATTCTCATATAAACCAGGGTCCTTTCGTATACTCTGGTATTATTGCAGCCTTGTATAAGTACAAAGTAGGGGACGCGGGTGGTGCTGTGGGTTAAACCACAGAGCCTAGGACTTGCTGATCAGAAGGTCAGTGGTTCGAATCCCCGCGACAGGGTGAGCTCCCGTTGCTCGGTCCCTGCTCCTGCCAACCTAGCAGTTCGAAAGCACGTCAAAGTGCAAGTAGATAAATAGGTAACACTCCAGCGGGAAGGTAAACGGCATTTCCGTGCGCTGCTCTGGTTCGCCAGAAGCGGCTTAGTCATGCTGGCCACATGACCCAGAAGCTGTACGCTGGCTCCCTCGGCCAATAAAGCGAGATGAGTGCCGCAACCCCAGAGTCGGCCACGACTGGACCTAATAGTCAGGGGTCCCTTTACCTATAAGTACAAAGTAAGCATAATAGGGTGGGGGCAAGTTGATGCTGCAAGTTCCTGGGAGCCTTTTGGAGCAGGTATGGGGTACCTGGGACTCTCCAGTTGTTGGACTCCAACTTCCATCAACCCAGCGTGGTTTATAATCAGAGATCATAGAAATTATAATCCACAGGTTGACCATCCCTGGTTTTGAGGCTGTGATGCACTTAACCTCCCCTCTGTTTTTCTGGGTATGGGGCAAACAGCCACTGCATAGCTGGAAGCTTTTACCACTGCTTTTATCAAGGCAGCCGTTAGCTAAACAAAAATGGCAAGGAAATAAAAAAAAAGTGCGAAGATGAATCCCAAAGGTCTCCCTCCCTAAGCAAATTCTGGAACGCCAGGTGCAACATCCTGCATTTTAGGAGATTTTAAAAACATTTCCAAATGAAAAGTATGTATGCAAAAGAGAGAGAGAGAGGGGCGTACCTGATATTTATCTTGGATTCCGTACTATAAAAACTTGCCAGTAGCAAATTCCAAACACCAAAACCACAGTTTCTTATACGCTCTCATGTGGTCCCCATCTCTCTCTCTCACACACACGTATGCTATGGAAAAACATTCAAAAAGCCAGCATCAACATTATAAAAAGAACCCCCAAAGCAGATTAGCACCTCCCTTATAGGTTGGAACACTAGGCTCTTATTCCTAACCATCCATTTATTTATAGCCAAATGGCCCAGCCTCAAATGGCCTTCAGAGGTGTACCCCTGCCTGGCACTAGTTTCAAACCTTTAATGGTTAGGGATGGTTTACAGTGCATTGACTCTGAATAAGGCCTCCCTTCTGTTTTAAAGATGTTGAATCAGTAGGTTCCTGTGTTTTATTGCAGCAATCAGTTGCAAATGTCCAGGTTGCGCTGAACTTTAATCAAGGGACAGAGTATTCAGGGCACAAAAGGTGGCAGCAGGGGGATTGTGCCACTGGGGGTGCCTTTATTTTTCGGAGGGGTTCAAGCACATACTGAAAAGGTATGCTTGCATGGCTAAAGTAGATCATTCAACAAATCCACTTTAAAAAACAACAACAATGGACTTTTTGCAGTTAGGAAATTGATGGGGGAAATGAACTGAAAAGTGTGGGCTGAGTTTTTGGTTAAGGAAAGGGGGACTTTTCAGCAGAATAATTGTGAGCGGTGATACCGGGGCCCAAGAATAATTTAGTACAGTGGTACCTCGGGTTAAGAACTTAATTTGTTCCGGAGGTCCGTTCTTAACCTGAAACTGTTCTTAACCTGAAGCACCACTTTAGCTAATGGGGCCTCCAGCTGCCGCCAGAGCACAATTTCTGTTCCCATCCTGAAGCAAAGTTCTTAACCCGAGGTAATATTTCTGGGTTAGCGGAGTCTGTAACCTGAAGCGTCTGTAACCTGAAGCGTATGTAACCCGTGGTACCACTGTACTGTGAATGTGCTATTGTCCCCCGATAAAAATGCTTAAGAGCTTAAGATGAAGAATGAAATCAAAAAAGAAAGAAAGAAAAGGAAATGTTGCAAGAATGTGTGGCTACAACCAGCCTCACACAGACTGGCTATTCTATATGTGTTCCAGTCATGTCAGAGAGATAACACTTATCGATACCCTAAATGACTGCAACCTCACAAAAAATGTGTGAGGGAAGGGGTCATGTACTACACCTTCCACTGATAAACCACTGCCATCCACGACTTGATTGTGGATGGAGGATTTGACCTGGCATGTGTGACAGAGACCTGGTTGGAGGAAGCAGATGGGCCTGTTCTTGCCGCTGCTTGCCCACCAGGTTTCTCTTACGCACAGCAACCCAGGTCATGTGGGCGGGTTGCAGTGATTTTTAGGAAGTCACGAGCTTGCACCAGGCGTCCTACTGGGAAGATCCAGTTCTCTGAGTGCATGTTCTGGAAGTTGGGCAATAGGGGCAGTACAGGATTCCTTTTGGTGTACCGTCCTCCCCGCTGCACCAAGGATTCCCTGTCCGAGCTGCTTCAGGTCGTGGCGGATTTTCTCCTGGAGACACCTAGTTTGGTTGTCCTAGGGGATTTTAACATCCATGCCGACACGACCTTACAAGGGGCTGCTCGGGACTTCGTGGAAAGCATGGCCTCCATGGGGCTGTCCCTGAATAACTTTGGCCCAACTCATAGTCATGGACATGCAATAAATAACTACCTGACATTCAGAAGACATCTTAAGGCAGCCCTGTTCAGGGAAGTTTTTAATCTGTGATATTTTACTGTATTTTTGGTTTCTATGGAAGCCGCCCAGAGTGGCTGGGGAAACCCAGCCAGATGGGCGGGGTACAAATAATAAATTATTATTATTATTATTATTATTATTATTATTATTATTATTATTATAAATGGAATTAAATAAATGTTTAGCTGTAAGCTGCGTTGAGTCGCTGTCAGGGGAAAAGGCTCCATTGTTATATGGTCCATGCACAGCTTCTTATAAGGAAACCCTGTGTGCCCCTCAAGCACAGTGTGTGGCTGGATAGTGCCTCAGACACCAGGCTTCCCATCTGCTCAGGCCATTGCCAGAGATAACACAGGAGGAAAGAACCAGAGAAGGCCATTTGTTTATTTTCCCTGGCATGGAAAAGCTTGCAGCTCCTGCTGCTTTGTGCTGCGGCCACTGCTGCCTAGAGCAGGAATGTGCAACTGGTGTTCCCCCAGTTGCTGTCCATAGTGCAATTCCCATCTGCCCCAGCCAACATCACCAGAGGCAAGGGAAGATAGGAGAAGCAGTTCAGCAATATTTGGTGGACCACAGGCCACCAATCCCTGGCCCACTCCAACCAGGGAAATCAGGGTGCCAAGGGTCCCTTAGCTGCCAGGGCCTGCACTGATTGGCTGACCAAGTGGGATAGTCCTACCAAAACATTAAATTACTTGATCAACAAATCATTGGGCTGAATGCTCAGGCACGAAGCTTGCAACGTGATCTTAGGCCAGTGACTACCACATATCCTAACTCTCAAGGAGGTGTCATGACAGTGAAATGGATCAATGATACCTATGCTGCCTTGAAATTCTTGGAAGGGTGGACTTATAAAATGTAATGAATAAACGTGGAAGCAAAATGTGCCCTATCAGTTGCTATAACATCCTGTGCCAACCTGGTACCCTCCAGATGTTTTTGGGCTACAATCCTGATCAGCACAGCCATGCTGACTTAGTCAGAAAAGGTAACTTGGTGTTATGGAGGCTAGGAGACCACAGCTTGTTAGGTGAATGGACTGTGAATAGCTGATGAGATCAGTGAGAACTAATGACAGAATATATTTTCCTGATAGGTGAACATCTTTATCTGACATTGCAGTTTGAAACAGTGGAACCCTACAGGGGGGAACAGCTAAATAGTCTGGAGCCAGTTTTGGGAGCATGATTTGGGGAGAGAGCTGTGAGTTGGCTGAAGGTCCTGTCTCTAGGAATCTGATGCAAGACTAATGGATAGACCACCTGCTGTAGGAGCATCTAATTGTTTCCATTATGCACTGCTTATAAAATGAAACAGATCTTCCAGAGGCACCCTAAGACTCCATTGCCCTCTCACCCAAAGAAAATTAAGCTCTGTAGTGCTGTTCTTGGACTTATCATTGTTCAGGAAATCAGTGGGTACTTAATGATAGGTTCATAAAGAAATACTAAACAGGTAACAGTTTGATAAGCTGCCATATGAAGATTATTTACACATCACCCCAAAAAAAGAGGGCAAATATTTGCATATGCTATTTTAGGAATAATTACTATAAATGGAAGTGCAATACATTTCATTGTATTGGGGAAGACCTGTGTGCCTACTCTGTTGGCTATCCGGATGGCAACCTCTGATGGGCTCTTTCTTTTGGTTTTCTCTTTGAAGTGGACTTGGACCAGACAGCTCTTCAAATAGAAGATTCCTTCAAACAGAGGTCAGTCGTCTGACAGCTCATCAAACAGATCAGCCTCTGTAAAGAAGGGTGTGTGGCCACACTATACTGAAATACCCCTTAAAGCTAAGGAATAATAGATGCCTGGAACCATGTGAGGGAAGACAGGGTATATCTGTTTTAAATACAATACAAGGTTCAGTCGATAGTGCAAAAGGCTCGTAATCTCAGGGTTGCAGGTTTGAGCACCAGGTTGGGCAAGAGTCCTGAATTGCAGGGGGTTGAAACAGATGACCTTTGGGTTTCCTCCCAGCTCTTTGAAATAAATAAATAACAAGGCTGTTTGTTTGCATCTACTGATGTACTGAAACTACCGTACTCTGCTGTTTTGCTAAACTGCTGGTTGGTTGTGGTGGAAGAGAATTGTTAATTTAGCACAAATCTCAGTGATACTCCTTGTAGTCTCAGTTCGGCAATGAAATGTTGAAAAACAGTTAACAGTTCCCAAGGAGCCATAACTGATGAACGTGTAAATCCTTCGTACTTCATGGACCGCTGAATCAATGGACTGTAACGGTTACTGTGGAGCGCTGCCGCCTGTTAATGAATATCCATGGAAGATAGCTTAATGGCGAGTTGCACATATAAAACCTCTTTGGATCGCTGCTTAGAAAGCTCGGTTTTTCCAAAGTGGCCTCAGCGTGAAAGTAGGGACATTTGCCTAGGTAAAGTGCCATCTCCCTGAAACATGCATGCCCGGGCAAATGTGATGGTGGCTCTTATTTATTACAGGTTTTTCTATATCACATCTTAGGCTAACCTCTCAAGGAGTTTTCCACAAAGTTCTAAAGCCACCATAAACCAGGAAAACAGCAATGAAGAATAAACAAAATTGCCAACATGTAATGGAGGATGCTGTCACCATTGGGCAGAGTCGGGCTGTGAACTGTGGCACGCTGTCACAATCAAACTCAGAGGAAGCCAATGTGGTGCCATCCTCAACTGTCACCTCTGTCCCTTGGCTATGCTAACAGGGGCTAGTGGGAGTTGGTGCCCAACATGTGAAGGCCATTGCATTGGCTATCCCAATCTAGGCTTACTTTTTACACGATAAAATGGTACCCCTGGACAGTTAGGTCCAGTCAAAGGCAACAATGGGGTTGCAGGGCTCATATCGCTTTCAGGCCGAGAGAGCCGGTGTTTGTCCACAGACAGCTTTCAGGGCCATGTGGCCAACATGACTGAAGCGCTTCTGACGCAATGGAACATCGTGACAGAAACCAGAGTGCACGGAAATGCTGTTTACCTTCCTGCCACAGTGGTACCTATTTATCTACTTGCTCTGGCGTGCTTTCAAACTGCTAGGTTGGCAGGAACTGGGACAGAGCCACAGGAGCTTCTGTTTTGATCCTGGAATGCCACTATTTCCCCCACCAACACCAAGCTCGGGGAGGACAATGAGCCGGCGCTTGCCTGAGTGCCAGTGGCGGTTGCCGCGAAGGAGCATCCCATTGCCTCTCCATGGCCGCTGCTGCTGGCCTCCTCCCTTGGGTAGCTTGTAGTGGTTGCTGGAGAACAGGCGAGGAGGAAAAGAGGCTGCCGCCCTGAGGCCCAGCTCTGTGAGGTGTGCCGGCTCAGAGGAGCAGGCAGAAGACAGGGCCGTTCTGGGCAGGAAGAAAGAGGGAGTGCAAGGAGTCTTAATTTTTTTGAAAAAATAATGCTTTGTGCATCCACCACCATCATTCTGCCTGGATACTGAGGTCCAGTGCTGAGGGCCTTCTGGCGGATCCCTCGCTGCAAGAAGCCAAGTTACAGGGAACCAGGCAGAGGGCCTTCTCGGTAGTGGCACCCTCCCTGTGGAATGCCCTCCCATCAGATGTCAAAGAGAAAAACAACTACCAGACTTGTAGAAGACATCTGAAGGCAGTCCTGTTTAGGGAAGCTTTAAATGTTTAATAGACTATTGTATTTTAATATTCTGTTGAAAGCCGCCCAGAGTGGCTGGGGAAACCCAGCCAGATGGGCAGGGTAAAAACAACATTATTATTATTATTATTATTATTATTATTATTATTATTATTATTATTCATGTCTAATCATGCCCCTTTCTAAAATTTAATTATTGGTGTGTGTTTTTCTTTTTGTAAATCTACCAAAGAATAAAACAAAATAAAATGGGGGGGTTGAGAGGATCCACTGCAGGAGGAAGTGAGAAATGTCCCTTTATTCATCTGAGGAATATTGGAGGGTGTGCAGGAAAGGGATATTGGCTTTATGCCCTGCTTCTGATTTCCACACTGGCTGGACACTGTTGGAAGCAGGAGACTGGGGGAAAAATCAGGGATTGGGAACCTCTGATTCTCCAAAGGCTATTGAACTTCAACTCCAGCCAGCATGTTCAATGACCCCATGATGGCTGAGAGATGTAGGCTAGCAGCCTCCTAGGTGCCCCATCCCTAGACTAGACGCACCTTTGTTCTAAGCCAGCAGGATTCGTGTTTCCCTCCCTAACCCCCTTGCAGTGGCGTAGCGTGGGGGTGCAGGGGGGGCCGGCCGCACCGGGCGCAACATCTGGGGGTTAGGGTTAAAGGTAAAGGTAAAGGTACCCCTGCCCGTACGGGCCAGTCTTGCCAGACTCTAGGATTGTGCGCTCATCTCACTGTATAGGCCGGGAGCCAGCGCTGTCCACAGACACTTCCAGGTCACGTGGCCAGCGTGACAAGCTGCATCTGGCGAGCCAGCGCAGCACACGGAACGCCGTTTACCTTCCCGCTGGTAAGCAGTCCCTATTTATCTACTTGCACTTAAGGGTGCTTTCGAACTGCTAGGTTGGCAGGCGCTGGGACCAAACGATGGGAGCGCACCCCGCCGCGGGGAATCAAACCGCCGACCATGCGATCGGCAAGTCCTAGGCGCTGAGGTTTTACCCACAGCGCCACCCGCGTCATGGGGGTTAGGGTTAGGGGGCGCAAATCCATGGGTTAGGGGGCGCAAATTACTTGCCTTGCCCCGGGTGCTGACAACCCACGCTACGCCACTGCCCCCTTGACGTGTCTGATATGCAGAGAACAGCAAAAGCACACCAGAATAGGCAAGAGGAAGAAGCAGGGATCATTAACAGCCCCTTCTTCTCCCATTATTGTGTCATTTTGCTGCATAGCTGGAGATTTTGCCTGACTTTTACCAGGCTCAACAATATCCCCCTTGAAGCTTTCAGGTTTCAGTAACTGAGAGCACACACGACTTCCCCAGAGCTTTTATTAGCTAAAATCAACTTTGTAAAGTTAGAACAGGAAAGTATTTTTAAGCCATTTATGCCACATTTCCTGGCAAGCATCCTGTTCCACTAATGGGGTCCACTGCGACGGCAACAAATAGAGCAAGAATTTATTCTGTGAGTTACGGGGCCTAGGAATTGTTCTCATTATTTGTGCTGGTCATTAAAAGCAATTAAAGTTTGGCACGCATGTGATTGTTCGGATATAACCAGCCTCTGTTTCAGATTCTCCTCGGAGGTGTAACTTACCTGAACTGCTAAAAAGGGAACACCTGTTTATACATCAATCCAGGGCCGTTTCTCAATGAGCCGCATTCCTGGGGCTGCTATATGCATTATGCCAAAAAAATTAGCCACATGTTTACTTTAGCCCTGAACAAATATTTCTAGTCTCTGACGAAAATTTGATTAAATTCTTTAGCTAAAGTTAATTAGACTGTAAGTAAGAAAATATGTTCATAATAAACATAGGTAGGCCATAATAAATAAAACCATGGGGTTTGTTCCCTCTAGTCACAAAGTTATGTTTAACATAAAATGGGATAGTAAATACCCTAAGCGGAAGGAACTGTCTCCAAATTAATCTTTTCCCCAGTCTGATGATACTAGAAGGAATTATTTCAGCCATAATTGTTACTAGAATGGCCAGTGTGGCATTTTCAGCTAATCAGGCCTGCTAATTTTATTTTCCATTGCATCAGCCTCATTACGAACTACTGTAGTTTATGCTCCAGGCTTTCAAGCTATAGATTTCTTACTTACATCTATTTAGTTTCCTTGTATTTCTTAGGGGTCTTTCAAGGCAACTCCCAGAACAGAATGGCTTGTTCATGAAACAAATTGCTTGCATTAGATTTGTCTGGTGTTTAACGCATGGAAAGAATCCTCTGTTAGTATCAGTTTTTAAAAAAAATATTAACCATGGGGTTTGTTCCCCCTAATTACCACTAGAGGCAGTCTTTACAAAGAGTATTACAGTGGTACCTCGGGTTAAGTACTTAATTCGTTCTGGAGGTCCGTGCTTAACCTGAAACTGTTCTTAACCTGAAGCACCACTTTAGCTAATGGGGCCTCCAGCTGCTGCTGCACCGCCAGAGCACAATTTCTGTTCCAATCCTGAAGCAAAGTTCTTAACCTGAGGTACTATTTCTGGGTTAGCGGAGTCTGTAACCTGAAGTGTATGTAACCTAAAGCGTATGTAACCCGAGGTACCACTGTACTGGTCTAGAGCAGTGTTCCCCTTCATTTGTTTCTTAAATACTTAGGGCACAGGGTTACATTTTGGCCATGTTTCGCTCTTACACTCACAGAGGGATATATATCTACAGTACGTGGGTGCGTATCATTAGGGAGAGAATCTGCATTGAGAGACTTCAGAGAAGTGTGACTAGCCCAAGGTCACCCAGGAGGTGCATGTGGAGGAGCGGGGAAGCGAACCTGGTTCACCAGATTACGAGACTACCGCTCTTAACCACTAAACCACACTGGCTCTCTCACGCCACACTGGCTGCAGAGCCACTGCTAGTCAGTGTGGCCAATAACGAGCTGGATGGCCCAATGGTTGGAGACAGTACCCTGTAGACAGATATTCATCTGGGATTTACTTACATAACTGGCCGTGTTCGTAGGTCCAGGTCCCCAACTTACCCAACAGGTGCAACAAGCACTATGGTTTGTATTGATTTCCTGCATGAAAGCCATTTCAGCTTCTGACTGACTTCCAGGCATGTACAGGTGTATATATTTTTCTGACCATGATGCCTATGTCATAGGTAACATACGAGCTATAGTTAACAAGTTTCTCACTAGTCTGTTCTACCCTAGGTAAAGGTAAAGGGACCCCTGACCGTTAGGTCCAGTCGTGGACGACTCTGGGGTTGCGGCGCTCATCTCGCTTTATTGGCCAAGGGAGCCGGCGTACAGCTTCCGGGTCATGTGGCCAGCATGACTAAGCCACTTCTGGCGAACCAGAGCAGCGCACGGAAACGCTGTTTACCTTCCCGCCGGAGTGGTACCTATTTATCTACTTGCACTTTTGTGCTTTCGAACTGCTAGGTTGGCAGGAGCTGGGACCGAGCAACGGGAGCTCACCCCGTCGCGTGGATTCGAACTGCCGACCTTCTGATCGGCAAGCCCAAGAGGCTCAGAGGTTTAACCCACAGCGCCACACGCGTCCCTTGTTTTACCCTAGTTGCCCCCCAAAGCATATACAGATAACTCACAACTTACGCTTATTTAACTTGTGCGCATTCAGATCTATGCACTTGGCAAAAATGTTTAATAAATTTTAAAAGGGGCAGAAAGGGGGTAAGCAGTTGGGCGTGGGAGAGAAATACTTTGGCAATCCCACCAGCCATTAAACCCAAAGTGTTTTAACAATACGTGATTTTGGCTTTCGGCGCTATCCCTAGAACGTAACCCCAGCCTAAGTTGAGAGTCATCTGTACTAATGTCTGTAATCAGTGACTGTCTTTATTCCTTTAATCATATTGCTGTATTGTGTATCTGTTTTGGTTGCCTGCATTTTTTAAACATTATTTCAAAATAAAATTCTAGGTGTACACAAAAATGGGTCATGTCTGTGAGAGAATATTTTAACACAACATCCTTGTGACGAATGGCCTAAGCATAACATGCTTTCCTCCAAAAAAAACAATTTTCCTGTCAAATTTTTACCCATTATGTCGTGAGCCACCTGTCAATTTTCAAGCATTCTTCATGCATACAGGCCAGAATCACCCCTTATGGTTCAGTTTACGAGGAACAGAAGAAAATAAATGGGGAGGAGATGCAGAAGGGGTAACACATATTTCTAGGTAGGTGAGCTATTAAGGCCTTTGAAAGAAAAATGACAATATACGTCAGTGGCAGGGGTTCTGCAATAGGGCAGCCAAATGGGAATGCAAACGTTTTGTTTGGGGGGGTGTTTGCCCTCTGCTCCCCCTGTGGTGGCACCCAAGGCGAGGAATAGATCAGGTCTCTCTTCCAAGCTCTCATATTTTATTTCCAACTTTTTTGGTTTAAAGGTGTCAATGCTCCTCCCCTGTTTGGTATATGGATTACATGCCACATGACTGCAGGTGCAAAAAGTCTGCTCACGTGACCATGCCAGATTAACAAAAAAGAGCTCTGCTGGATTCAGACCAGACACCCATCTGGTTCAGAATACAGCCAGATTGGAGGATCCAACAGGCCCAGCAACTCCCTTCCCTGATTCCACAGGGAATGCCAAAAAAATGCAGTTATACCCTATGAAAATTGGCCTTCTGCTGACCATCATGAATGAATATAGAATCATAGAGTTGAAAAGGACCCTGACGATCATCTAGTCCAGGGGTGGCCAACTCCCAAGAGACTGTGATCTACTCACAGAGTTAAAAACTGGCATTGATCTACCCCCTTTTGGGGGGTTCAGGTCAAGGTTGTGAGCTTTATTAGGGGGGAGGAAAGTCCTGTTTTCTGGGGGTTCGGGTCAAAGTTTTAAAGCTTTTTTTAAGGAAGGAGGAAAGCCCTGTTTTTTGGGGGGGTGCAGGGTTGAAATTTGACCAAACTGCGGGAGGTAGTGGAGGACAGAGGTGCCTGGCGTGCTCTGGTCCATGGGGTCATGAAGAGTCGGACACGACTAAACGACTAAACAACAACAACAAAGGGTTGAAATATTGAGCTTTTTTAAGGGGACTCAAAGTTCTTAAGTTGTTGAGCTTCTTTGGGGTGAGCCGGTGATCTACCAGTGATCTACCACAGGCGTCCAGTGATCTACCGGTAGATCATGATCTACCTGTTGGACGTGCCCCCTGCAATGAAGAAATAGGCAGCTGTCCCATACAGTGGTACCTTGGGTTACATACGCTTCAGGTTACAGACTCCGCTAACCCAGAAATAGTACCTCGGGTTAAGAACTTTGCTTCAGGATGAGAACAGAAATCGCGCGGCGGCGGCGGGAGGCCCCATTAGCTAAATAATAATTAATAATAATAATTTATTATTTATACCCCGCCCATCTGGCTGGGCCTCCCCAGCCACTCTGGGCGGCTTCCATAAAAACCAAAAATACAGTAAAATATCACACGTTAAAAACTTCCCTGAACAGGGCTGCCTTAAGATGTCTTCTGAATGTCAGGTAGTTGTTTATCTCTTTGACATCTGCTGGAAGGGCGTTCCACAGGGCGGGCGCCACTACCGAGAAGGCCCTCTGCCTGGTTCCCTGTAGCTTTGCTTCTCGCAATGAGGGAACTGCCAGAAGGCCCTCGGCGCTAGACCTCAGCGTCCGGGCAGAATGATGGGGGTGGAGACACTCCTTCAGGTATACTGGACCGAGGCCGTTTAGGGCTTTAAAGGTCAGCACCAACACTTTGAATTGTGCTCGGAAACGTACTGGGAGCCAATGTAGGTCTTTCAAGACCGGTGTTATATGGTCTCGGCGGCCGCCCCCAGTCACCAGTCTAGCTGCTGCATTCTGGATTAGTTGTAGTTTCCGAGTCACCTTCAAAGGTAGCCCCACGTAGAGCGCATTGCAGTAATCCAAGCGGGAGATAACCAGAGCATGCACCACTCTGGCGAGACAGTCCGCAGGCAGATAGGGTCTCAGCCTCCGTACCAGATGGAGCTGGTAAACAGCTGCCCTGGACACAGATTTGACCTGTGCCTCCATGGACAGCTGTGAGTCCAAAATGACTCCCAGGCTGCGCACCTGGTCCTTCAGGGGCACAGTTACCCCATTCAGGACCAGGGAATCCTCCACACCTGCCCGCCTCCTGTCCCCCAAAAACAGTACTTCTGTCTTGTCAGGATTCAACCTCAATCTGTTAGCCGCCATCCATCCTCCAACCGCCTGCAGACACTCACACAGGACCTTCACCGCCCTCACTGGTTCTGATTTAAAAGAGAGGTAGAGCTGGGTATCATCCGCATACTGATGAACACCCAGCCCAAACCTCCTGATGATCTCTCCCAGCGGCTGCATGTAAATGTTGAAAAGCATGGGGGAGAGGACAGAACCCTGAGGCACCCCACAAGTGAGAGCCCAGGGGTCTGAACACTCATCCCCCACCACCACTTTCTGAACACGGCCCAGGAGGAAGGAGCGGAACCACTGTATGACAGTGCCCCCAGCTCCCAGCCCCTCAAGACGGTCCAGAAGGATGTTATGGTCGATGGTATCAAACGCCGCTGAGAGATCCAGCAGAACTAGGAAACAGCTCTCACCTTTGTCTCTAGCCCGCCGGAGATCATCAACCAGCGCGACCAAGGCAGTTTCAGTCCCATGATGAGGCCTGAATCCCGACTGGAAGGGATCCAAATGGTCCGCTTCTTCCAGGCGTGCCTGGAGTTGTTCGGCAACCGCTCGCTCAATCACCTTGCCCAAGAATGGAAGATTTGAGACTGGGCGATAGTTGGCCATACTGGCCGCATCTAAAGATGGTTTTTTAAGAAGCGGTTTAATAACCGCCTCTTTCAGCGGGTCTGGGAAGGCTCCCTCACGGAGGGAAGCATTCACCACCCCACGAAGCCCATCGCCCAGTCCTTCCCGGCTAGCTTTTATAAGCCAGGATGGGCAAGGATCCAGGAGACAGGTGGTTGGTCTCACTCGTCCAAGCAGCCTGTCCACATCCTCGGAGGTAACAGATTGGAACTGATCCCACTCAACTTGACTAGACAGAACTCTAGCACTCTCCCGCCCCGGCCCTGCTCCCACGGTGGAGTCTACTTCTTCCCGAATCTGAGCGATTTTATCTGCAAAAAACTTTGCAAAATCATTGCAGGAGAACATGTGGCCCATACTGGGCCCCGATGTTGCAGGTGGTTCCGCTAAATTGTGAACCACCTGAAAAAGTCTCCTGCTGCTGTTTTCTGCAGATGCAATAGAGGCGGTGAAGAAATTCTTCTTCGCCTTCGCTATCGCCACTTGGTAGGCTCGACGTTGAGCTCTAACCTGTGTCCGGTCAGATTCGGAATGAGTTATCCGCCACCGGCGCTCTAGCCGTCTCAACGATTGTTTCATTGCCCTCAGATCCGTGGAAAACCACGGGGCTGTCCGGGCTCCATGCAATCGGAGAGGGCGCTTCGGAGCCGAACAGTCAATAGCCCTGGTTAACTCCGCATTCCAGCGGGCCACCAGGGAATCAGCTGAAAGGCCATCAACATGGGATAAAGCATCCCCTACCACTCTCTGGAAACCATTTGGATCCATTAAGTGGCGGGGGCGGACCATCCGAATTGGTCCCACCTCCCTGCAGAGGGGATGGGTCACAGAGAAGTCCAGTTGCACCAGGAAGTGATCTGACCATGGCACTTCTTTCGTTTCGCTTTTACTTAGTGTCAGATCACCAACATCCATAGAGGTAAACACCAGGTCCAAGGCATGTCCGCGGCTATGGGTTGGGCCAGACTTATTCAGGGACAGCCCCATGGAGGCCATGCTTTCCACGAAGTCCCGAGCGGCCCCTTGTAAGGTCGTGTCGGCATGGATGTTAAAATCCCCTAGGACGACCAAGCTAGGTGTCTCCAGGAGAACATCCGCCACGACCTGAAGCAGCTCGGGCAGGGAATCCTTGGTGCAGCGGGGAGGTCGGTACACCAAAAGGAATCCTGTACTGCCCCTATTGCCCAACTTCCAGAACATGCACTCGGAAAACTGGGTCTTCCCAATAGGACGCCTGGTGCAAACTAATGACTTCCTAAAAATCACTGCAACCCCCCCTCCCCGCCCACATGACCTGGGTTGCTGTGCGTAAGAGAAACCTGGTGGACAAGCAGCGGCAAGGACAGGCCCATCTGCTTCATCCAACCAAGTCTCTGTTACACATGCCAGGTCAAGTCCTCCATCCATGATCAAGTCATGGATGGCAGTGGTCTTATGAATCATTGACCTGGCATTGCACAGCAGCACCTTCAGGTCATGTGGGTATCCCTTGCTGATTCTAGTATCCATCCGGTCAGGACCAGACCCGGAGGCAGGAATAGTCCTCAGACAACGACTAAACCTGCCCCCTCTGTAATGACGTGGTCTAGTCTTAGCGTAACTCCTCCTCCTACCCGTGATCACTGAGATCGGTTGCCCCAGTGCATCCCCCCCTGTGGAACATGCCCCAGCCATTTTGTGGGCTGGGGCCCACTCCCCGGCAGCCCTGACCCCTCCCCCTAAGAACAAAATAACACCTTAAACAAACAAACAAAACCAATAAAACAATACAAACAAAAAAATAATAATGTAAAAATTACAAAAACATCAAAATAAAAATAAAAAAATTCCCCAAGCCCAACCAAACATCCATCCCACCCCCACCCGCCACATACAAAAAATCCAAAAGAAAAATTTTAAAAACATTTTAAAACCACTCTAAAAACACTCTGTGCCCCCCTGGCAGTAACAACTGTCCTGGTGAGGCCTGTCAGGCCCCGCCCTGGGCCAGGTGGTAAGTGGCAAGAGCAGGGCCCTCAGGGACTCACTCAGGGGAGTCCTCCTGGGCAGCGGCAGCAAGCAGCACGCAGTCCTTATGAGGCCCCTGGCCCCGCCCCAGGCCAGATGGTAAGTGGCAAGAGCAGGGCCCTCAGGCACTCACACAGGGGAGTCCTCCTGGGCTTCAGGTTAAGTGGTGCTTCAGGTTAAGAACAGTTTCAGGTTAAGAACGGACCTCCGGAACAAATTAAGTACGTAAGCCGAGGTACCACTGTATATATTTACTTTATTAAATTTAAAAAGAAAAATTACAATCAACCAAAAAGAACCAAGTACGTAACCAGAGCTACCACTGTACAGGGATTGAGCCTGCAACCTTGGCATTATCAGCACTGCACTCTTGTCAGCACCATGCTCTAACGAACTGAGCTTGCTCCTCCAAGTAAATTTTAGATACCCCTTTAACACAGTCTCTCAGATTTCTTAGGTTGCACCCTGTTTGCTGCCCCAGCAGAGCTTAATCCATAGTCCTGTTGCATGCCAGCCACCTGGAGGAAAGCCTCTGAAGATCTTCTTAACAAATGGGCAGATCCATGAAGATGACACAGGGTAAAAACCACTATAAATAAGTCAGAAATTAAATCAACAAAAGAAAAGTCTATGTAAAAATCCATATAAACTCTTTTGCTCTCTGGCGCCATCTGGTGTTGGATGTTTATAATGCATTCAAATCGTATTATTGTGACGAATGTAGCTGAGTCTGACTGTCCTTCAGAAATCTAGAGTCCAGGCCTAAATTTGTACTATAAGCTTTTGTGGGCAAATACCCACGTTGCCAAATGCAAGATAAAATGGACAGTGTCTTATGAAAATTTATGCTGCAATACATATAATTTCTTAGCCTTGAAGGTGCTACAATGCTATTGTTTTGGCTGCAACATGGTTTATGCTCTGGATCTGGTGCCAGAGAATCCAATTTCTTCGCATGACATATGGTTACAATGGAATTTCCTACCATAAAATGTAGTGATAAGCATCAAATTCATGCAGATAAGGTTATAAATGTCTACTAACCATGATGGTTATGTACTGTCTCCAGTATCAGAGGTGATATGCCTCTGCAAACCAGTTTCTGGGGATCCAGAAACACAGTCCTATTGGCCTCATGTCCTGTTTCCGGGCTTTCCCTTTTTCCCCAGTACTGCAATTTATTAATTTTTATTTTTTACATTTTATTTTGACAAAGTAATAATCATAAATAAATAAGAATAAAAATGTGCACTCCACCCCTGAGACCATTCCATTGTAACCATCCAACCTCCCAAAATTTCAACACCTCTTGCGACCCCTTTCCATTTTAACAGTACAAATTCTACAAACACCTTCCATATCTCATCAAAACTATTTCTTCGGCATATTCCCCCTCTTACCTTAATGGCACATGTTAATTTATCATTAGTAGATATATCCCACACCTCTTTGTAACATTCTTCCATTTTATACTCTGCTTGTCCCTTCCATTTCTTAGCTACTATTATAACTTGTGCAGCTGTCAATAAATTTGTGAGCGAGTCCATCATAGCCTGCAAACCTTCCACCCCATCGTAAATTGATAATAATACTGCCTCTGGACTCTTGGTCAGCTTTAACCCAGTGATTTCTGTTATCTCCTTAAACACCCTTTGCCCAAAGAATTGGACATATTTACACCTCCACCACATGTGAACATAATTCCCTGTTTCATGGCATCCCCTCTGGGCTTTGAGAGCCAATGTGGTGTAGAGGTTAAGAGCAGTGGACTTGTAATCTGGTGAACTGGGTTCGCTTCCCCGCTCCTCCACATGCAGCTGCTGGGTGACCTTGGGCCAGTCACACTTCTCTGAAGATTCTCAGCCCCACTCACCTCACAGTGTTTGTTGTGGGGAAGGAAGGGAAAGGAGATTGTTAGCTGCTCTGAGACTACTTAAAGGTAAAGGTAAAGGTACCCCTGCCCGTACAGGCCAGTCTTGCCAGACTCTAGGGTTGTGCGCTCATCTCACTCTAGAGGCCGGGAGCCAGCGCTGTCCGCAGACACTTCCGGGTCACGTGGCCAGCGCGACAAGCTGCATCTGGCGAGCCAGTGCAGCACACGGAACGCCGTTTACCTTCCCGCTGGTAAGCGGTCCCTATTTATCTACTTGCACCCGGGGGTGCTTTCGAACTGCTAGGTTGGCAGGCGCTGGGACCGAACGATGGGAGCGCACCCCGCCGCGGGGATTCGAACCGCCGACCATGCGATCGGCAAATCCTAGGCGCTGAGGTTTTACCCACAGCGCCACCCGCGTCCCATTTGAGACTACTTAGGGTAGTGATAAAGCGGGATATCAAATCCAAACTCCTCTTCTTCTTCTTCCATAGGAATCTGGTGGACCATTGTGAGAACAGGACGTTGGTCAAGAGAAATCTTTGGTCTGGTGCAGTAGGCCTCCTCTTTTATGTTATCTCTGCCTTTTCTGGTGAGTAGAGCAGTCTCAGTCCACCAGAGACAAAGTTTTGGCTGTGCACTTGGGTGACCTACTTTAATACTGAGAGCTAGTGTGGTGTAGTGGTTAGAGAGATGAACCAACACATGGGAGATAAAGGTAAAGGTAAAGGGACCCCTGACCATTAGGTCCAGTTGTGACCGACTCTGGGGTTGCGGCGCTCATCTCACTTTATTGGCCGAGGGAGCCGGCATACAGCTTCCAGGTCATGTGGCCAGAATGACTTAGCCGCTTCTGGTGAATCAGAGCAGCACACGGAAATGCCGTTTACCTTCCCGCCAGGAAAGGTATTTATCAGGTTCAAATCCCCACTCAGCCATGAAGCTCACTGGGTGACTGGGTTGTTGTGAGGATAAAATAAGTGTGGGGTGGAGAATTAGGTACACCACCATGAGTTCGTTGGTGGAATATAAATGAATGAATGAATGAATGAATGAATGAATGAATGAATAGCATTTTAACCTAACAATTTGCATCATCTAAAAAGGTTGTCTATTGTATTGTTTCTGCTGCATTGCCTGACTCAAATTAAACCATACGACTCTCCGTGTTTTAAATAAACATTCCACAAACAACTAAATACGTAACCAATAAGTTATAATATTTTTTATTCATGTTAGAATTTCTATCAGTGTTTGAACATTAAAGTTTAGAGAGTTTGTACAAATTTTCACTCATGATTTAAAATTGAGAACCATGCTAGATCGCAAAATGGCAACTAAAACAGTTCAGAATGACATGAATATCCACACTCTCTTTTAACACTGTTAACATTTTCTTTGTTTGCAAATGGGACTTGTAATTAAAAATGTGCATTGTATTTATGTCTCAGTAATGTTCCAAAACATAATGGTATCATCATTACATATAAACTCTTTAAAAATATAATTCTGTCAAAAGAATTGAGGGCTACTATATACACTACAAAAATAAATTTTCATATAAATAAATTATATGGCATACTTTTATCTTTGTAACTGAAACACAACCCATTTCTGCTCAAAACAAAGCAGGCAATGAGACCCAGTCTGAATATTTTTTTTTCCTTTTAACTCCTCACTCTAAAAAGCTACAAAATGAGTCCTTAATGTAAATGTTATATACTCTCTTCCTATTTAACATTAGTAAGCATTCTATACAAATAAAGATTCCATTAAAAAGTAGAAACTTAGCTGTAATAGTGTTTCCAATAGAAATAAAATCCCTGCATTGTGTTTGTTATAAACTGGCATGACAAATACTGTAAGAAAACATTCTTATGATACAAAAATATAAATATCAACAAAAATTAAAGTTTTTTATTAAAAAACAAAACAAAAAACAGAACAGCCAGCCACTGAGGTCTCTTTTTGCCAATGTGACAAGAAGACAGATGGTCTATACTATGCACCAAGGAGCAGGCACCCCACAAAAAAGAGGGGGGGGATCACACACACACACACACACACACACACACACACACAGGCTAAGGTGAAGGGGCTATTGAACATCAAAGCCTTTTCCACTTTCTGCTTCTCTTCCTGTTTCAATAATAATAATCATGCGGCTAGAGTGCAGAGTGAGTGGCCCCAAAGCATAATCCGTGGGGCACCACCATGACCTCTCCCGCTGCAACGTTTGGCAGTGAAAGGTAGCTTGCAATTCGTAGCATCCTGTTCTGTTGCAGAGCTTTTGTCCTTGTTTTATCGTCTGACATCGTGACACTTCTAGGGCCCAATTGGGGCCTTTTTGCCACAAACATTTTTCACGTTGGACAGGAAGCTGGAGCTGTAGATTGAGCTTTGGCGCCCTTCTAAACAGTAGCTTATGTACCACTGAAACAATGCGGTGCCTTCTGGCTCAAGTCTCTCTTTCCACCACTGGTCCTTGCAGTTCCAGCATGATCAAAACAGGACTGTGCCTCTCCCAGGGTTAATAACTTGGAGGTACTAAGAGACCAATTCAACTACTTCCTGAATGGAAGCTGCCTTCTATTTACCTGAAGTTTTCTGAAACTATGGGGACATACGGCACTATGGCAACTATATTAGTTGTACTAGGTTCAGGATGTAGCAAGAACTGTCTCTTAAAAAATCATATCTATGCAATTAGCACACGCCAAGGCTTTCAGCAGCCTTTAGCTTCAAGCAACATTTTATTATGGCATTCTTGTCGTATGATTCACTGGGGATGAAAACCTTCATCGCCGCTGAGAGACACAATTCTAACCGTAGTACATATGAGCAAAGAGGTATAGGCAGATTAGGTAGTTTCCCTAAAATCAAATTTGGTACAACAGGAACTAGAACCCACTAATGCTAATCCCAGTCTGTCCACACTTCTCCTTTATCTCTGCTCTTTGATGAATGTCAGTAGCAGCTGTTAAGCTCTTAGAATATTTTCATTAGTTTTCTTTTTACCAAGTTAGGTGCAATTCTACATGTGGCTACATACACACGCAGAGTAGACCACTGAAATCAATGAACTCCGTCAGTCAAGAGTAACTTGATTTCAGCTTGAATACCACTCATGGAAGTCCCACTAATTTCACTGGAACATACTCCCAAGTATACATGTGCAAGATTGGAGCCTTAGCCACCGTGGGTTGTTTTTCAAGGTCAAGGAACAGTAAGCACACACTTCTGAGAAAATCTCTTGCACACGACCCATTGGATTAGCACAGCACAGGAACCATATACTTGAACACGCAAGAAGAATTTCAGTGGGGCATGTGATGGAAATTCCCGCTAGTCGGTGCTCCATAAAGTAACTACAGTATACAACTACACACACACACGCACACACACACAACAAAGCCCCCCCCAGCTACACTTATCAAGGTTAAACACACTGCTCTTCATATCTGCTCGTTTTTTTAAAAAAGGGGAAAAAAACAGAAAAAAAATTATCACGCATAGCGTGTTTGAAAGTTAACAGAAACATATCACTACCACAGGGCTGTGATATGGAAATTTTTAAAAATACTTTAACACACGCACACACATATGTACCTTTACAAAACAAACAAACAAACCCTAATACATTAGCAATATTTGCATAGAATTATACATGTAAATTATACAATATTTTAAGCAGCAGCAAACATATGCTGAAATTTACGACTAGATTAAGCTTAGTTGTGGCACAGAGATCAATGTACAAACAGAGCACAAACAAAACAGTCCCCACTCCGTTAAACAGGAGTCAAAATAACTCCAGATTATACTACTTTACACGGTTTCTCTTGTATATTACATATGTGTACATCTTTTAAATATTTATAGAAATATTTCACAAAATAATACAATAGGTTACAGTAATGGTGAACTGTTGCCCTGATGCAGCATTGTCCTTCTTCATAACTTCAGGCAGTTTCTCTTCAAGCAGTTCTCGAAAGAGGAGGTGGTTCCCCATCTTTGGCCTCTTCTTTGCTTCAGTTATTTCCCTGTACAAATAGAGACAAAAAAAGGAGCCCCACTGTTCACCTAAAGTTCAGCAAAGATAAATAAATCACCTCAGCCCCAAGCCATCTGACAAGTTCTGCAATTAAAAGCCATGAGGCCTATGTTCTTTTCCCAGCCATGACAGTGACTTCCTGTGGCCAAATGGTTTAAACAGGTCCTTTTTTTTTTAAAGGGCCTTGTTAATTCTTAGTTTTTCCATTTCTGGATGTCTAGCTTGCCCAGGTTCACAATCACAATGGGCAGATGTGAGTCTCAGCTTTTGTCAAGTTAGCACCAGCATCTGAACTAAATGAACATCATTTCATATCTGGATTTTGAGTTTTCCTGAGTTCACTACCCTTAGAATCTTACAGAAGAAAGGAAATCACAGGCAATTCAGTCTGTGTATTTATTCTAAGGCAGGTAACACTAAACTATGCATAGCCTAGCTTTTCATAGATGTCCCTAACAAAAGCAATAATAAAGGCAAAAGTAAAGTCTCTCAAGTTTAGTTTTTCCACCATTAAAATCTCTAATAGTGAAAACTTTTCTTCCATCTACTTTCCCATTCTATATATACCTACTGCTTCTTTGTCCTTCCTAGGTTGTGTTTGCACATAAACATAAATGAGAAAGCATGGTCAGCTGAAAATGGAAGTGGAAACACAAAGTTTACTACCTTTCTGGGACTGTAGCACTTTAGGGGTTGGATAGCAAGATTGACATTAAAGACTCCTTGTCTACTGAAAGCTACCACATTTGATGGAATATCTTAGAAGCCTTTCCCCCAATATTCTAGCTCTCCACAGACAAGGAATTTCCAGTAACCAAGAAATGTAACGGTAAAGGTAAAGGTAAAGGGACCCCTGACCATTAGGTCCAGTTGTGACCGACTCTGGGGTTGCAGTGTTCATCTCGCTTTACTGGCCGAGGGAGCCGGCATACAGCTTCCGGGTCATGTGGCCAGCATGACTAAGCCACTTCTGGCGAACCAGAGCAGCGCAAGGAAATGCCATTTACCTTCCTGCTTGAGTGGTACCTATTTATCTACTTGCACTTTGATGTGCTTTCGAACTGCTAGGTTGGCAGGAGCAGGGACCGAGCAACGGGAGCTCACCCCGTTGCGGGGATTCGAACCGCTGACCTTCTGATCGGCAAGTCCTAGGCTCTGTGATTTAACCCACAGCGCCACCCGCGTCCCTTGACCAATAAGTGTACAATCATGCAATTCCTCATGCAACTGTATGATATAACCCTAAAAATTATTATGTGTCTGACAGCCTTCTGATTTCTTATCACCACACAACCTTCCACAACTGCACAACCATCTTCTCCACATGGAAAAGTTCTTCTGGGATTCTAGATCTTGCAGCTAGAAATGGCGGAGGCAGAAACCCTTACCTTAATCCGAGCTGCTGCCACGAGTTCTCTCTTCACATTCAACATCTTGCACTTCTATTACTTCTACTTTAGAGTTCCTCCTCTCACACCGGACATTGAAAGGCACGTGAGGGTCCTCAAATTGTCCATGGTCGCTTTCGTGGTATCCCTCGTAGGATGGAAAGCCTCCTCCGCGAGTATTGTGGCCGTGCATTGGAGGGTGCACAGCGACAGTAACTGATGCTGAGGCAGTCACAGTAGTGATAGGCTGACCGTACGCAGGCACCGACGTGCCCGTGGCAGTAAAGGCTGCGTTTCTGTTGTTCTGAGAACGAGCTCTCTGGCTAGAGCAGTCCCTGTTACTAGGGCAGGAGTGCCCATCAGTAGACGTTTCAAAAGCATCCCTGCGCGGCCGGTAAGGGGGTGGCCGAAGTCCTTCCCTTGGTTCTCTTTTGGGCTGCTTATTTTGATGCCAGGTTTGCTGGGATCCAGACTCTTGGTAAGCCTGTGATCTTGGGCTTGGCTGATAATGCCTTGTATCCGGCTGAACCACCTGGGAAGGAAATGGGGCACAGAAATCTTTAATAAGGCTATGGCAACAAATGATGGTAGCTCCTCCACAACCTGAAAGAACATGGTGGCTAAGCTGCTTGAAGGGGCAAATGACTAATCCCCTGATTGGTTAAGCAAATTATGTGAATTCACAGAGTTGGCTAAAATGACAGCAGCCATTAGATCTCAGTTGAATCAAAAACTTAAGAAGGAAAGGAACTCTTTAGAAGAATATATGACAAAACATTGTTCCAAAACAAATTTATTGATATGCATGGACTAAGTTCGCAAAGGAGCGAAAAAAATTATTGTAAGATTGTTCTGGGGGCCAAAGTAACTAATATATATTACACGCTGACAAGTTCAAAATATATTAAAGGATGCCGTGTTGTGGTGGAGGGAAGTCACAAAATGAGATAGACACAGAATGGAAAACAGGAATTTTATCAATGCAATAATTTACACTGTATCTTCTGTATACCTTAGAGCACATATTCCATGTTATAACAATTAAATGAAATAAAGATATTGTAGAGTTGGAAATAATAATAAAAAAGACTGGTGGTTTATGTGCCATTCTTTGCTCTGATAAGATTTGTTTTCTTTTTTTCAAGCCAACCTATTTTACATTATTAATTTCACCAAGGCTACTTAGTGGGTGTGAGAGAACCTGCCAGATTACAAACTTGCTCTTCTGTCGAAAGAGGCAATATTACCAGAGCTGTATCAAACGCATTCCCATATCCCAAAAAAACTGCAAATAGGGGGGGGGGGAATTGTGATATAAAGAACCATGTCTACATTTTCTTTTTTAGTACTGAATTGGCACCAACACTTCCCATTCTTTCCTGAAATGCTTTTGAGGTTCACATCAAGTAGAGCCAAAAATTAAGGAATAATTTTCAGAAATGCAGCATTTATGTTCTCCTTGAAGTCATGTGCCCAGATATGCAAGTGTAGATAAACTTTAGTGTGAACAAGCTGCTGCGGCCATTTCCATAACTGTGGCTACTGTAAAAAGGGCACCTTTGGTAATAGGAATGTTTGTGACTATCCCTGTGCAAGTGGTGATTCGCTTTTTAAATGTTCCTTAAGTATGCAACTCCAAAGAGAAAGTGGGCACTGGTGTGTGTGTGCATGTAGGAAAATGAATCTTCCCTAAATTATAGTCATATGTTTGGGAGCTCAGCCTGGATATCTTACTGTCACAGGCTTGAAGTTTCAGACCAGACTCTACCCTAAGACATGCACCAATCTGAGAAATGTGGATCTACACCTATGTTGCAGCACCTATCAAACTAGTTAAGGGATGGAATGTTAGATTTATGCAAGAAAGCTGGAAAAGAGAAACAGAGATTTGGGTTACTTACAGTGGATCTGGCAAATACTGGATTTTCAGTTGCTTCAACAATTACTTGGCGGACCGGGGCACCAGATCTTTGAGTGGACTCATACTGATGGAGCTCCTCGCTGATTCCAGATACCGTGGTCTGAGAACTGTACTCAGAATCAGAAGAATCTGACCCATTCTGTGCATGACCAGGTGGTATGGTGAACCTCACAATGCTTGGGGCAGGCTCAGAAGATGGCGTGGGTAACCTGCTCCTTCCATCGACTGGGGAAACCTAGGAATGACGGTTTAAAAACTCTTAGTGGGTGTCAGTAGAAGCATCTGGAGAAAATAACTTTACTTTGATGAAATAAGCTCCCATCACTTTGGAGATGAACTACGGTAAAACTGCTCCCATTTTTAAAATGTTTCTAATATCAAAAGGTAAAGGTAAAGGTACCCCTGCCCGTACGGGCCAGTCTTGCCAGACTCTAGGGTTGTGCGCTCATCTCACTCTAGAGGCCGGGAGCCAGCGCTGTCCGCAGACACTTCCGGGTCATGTGGCCAGCGTGACAAGCTGCATCTGGCGAGCCAGCGCAGCACACGGAACGCCGTTTACCTTCCCGCTGGTAAGCGGTCCCTATTTATCTACTTGCACTTAAGGGTGCTTTCGAACTGCTAGGTTGGCAGGCGCTGGGACCGAACAACGGGAGCGCACCCCGCCGCGGGGATTCAAACCGCCGACCATGCAATCGGCGAGTCCTAGGCGCTGAGGTTTTACCCACAGCGCCACCCGCGTCCCGCTAATATCAAAGCATGCATTAAATGTCTGCATTTAATACCTTTTATCAAACTGTGTCTTAAGCTGATTTTTTATTCTAATCTACATTACCAATCGATTTCCAAGTCTAGTACATAGCCTCTTAACTTTTTAAGCCCTAAATGGCCTGGGGCCAGAATAGCCTAAGGCAGGGATGTCCAACCAGTAGATTGTGATCTACTGGTAGGTCCCTGGCTGATCCTGGTAGATCGCGGGATCCTTATCATGTACAAAAAGTTATGGGGGGAAAGCTAAAAAACTCTGTGCAATCTTTCCCCCCAAAATCTCAACAACTCTGGGCAATCCACCCACCCCACGCACACTCCCCCTCCCTCCAATGACAATGGGTAGATCACTGCCAGTTTTTTTATACTGGGAGTAGATCACAGTCTCTTGGGAGTTGGAAATGCCTCCCCTAAGGTTTCCTCCTTCCACACGTAACTATCAATGCACTATTCAGCACTGGAGACTTGCTCAGGGTCCCTCTGCCATCTGAGGTTTGGTGGATGGGCACACAAAATAGAGATTTTTAATTGTGCCATAAAAGGTCAAGGTAAAGGGACCCCTGACCATTATGTCCAGTCGTGACCGACTCTGGGGTTGTGGCGCTCATCTCACTTTATTGGCCGAGGGAGCCGGCGTACAGCTTCCGGGTCATGTGGCCAGCATGACTAAGCCACTTCTGGCGAACCAGAGCAGTGCACGGAAATGCTGTTTACCTTCCCGCCGGAGCGACGCCTATTTATCTACTTGCACTTTGTGCTTTCGAACTGCTAGGTTGGCAGGAGCAGGGACCGAGCAACGGGAGCTCAAACCACCAACCTTCTGATCGGCAAGTCGTAAGCTCTGTGGTTTAACCCACAGTGCCACCTGTGTTGCAAAAGATCTACGTTATGTCCCCCACCCCATAGCCCACAAACTGTTCTAGGCTGAGGGCAAACCAATTCTTGGGATGAGGGTGGAGGGAATGGAACAATACTGACAGCAAAAACAAACATGCAAATTGAATGAAATGGGCAAATCTGTTTAACTTGCGTTAATTTAGTACAGCATTCATGACTCCACAGGCATGATCCAAAGCTGTCTGCCTCAGGGAGGCAGGAGCCCCAAAGGGACTATTTAAACACACACAAAGGCCCAAGGGCGTTGCAAACTTTCATTGCAGTTGCTCACAAGGGGCCTGACACAGCTTCCTCCATCCCATCTCACTTTGAGACAGGAAAGCGACAGCTTCAGCTGCTTGGAGGCTGCCCCCTCCTCCCCGCCAGGAATTGGCCTCGGACAAATGACACACCACACACAATTTCTACTGAAGAGGTCTTCCAGGAGCCTTTTTCTCACTGGGAATCCTGTGCAGAGTGTCATTTCCCTCATTAGGATGCTGGAACTCAACTGGACACTCGGCTGGGGCCTGGAACCACCAAAAGCCACCTCTACCTGTCCTTGCCTGAATGCATGATGAATTATGATGGGGCCTTGTGACAGAGGAAGCAAAGGGTGGTGGCAGCAGGAGCAGCTTACAGCTATGGTAAGGCTACCAGATTTTTTCCAATGAATCCGGGGACGCTTTTCAACTTCAATAGATTTTGTATGGGGACTGATTTGTAAATCTGGGGACTGTCCCCGGGAAACGGGGATGGCCTTAATATGGCGCAAGCACAGGCTTGCTTGCAGCAGGCCCAAATCCTACTCACCAGCACTCTATTGGGGGTGATCAGCTTGAATGAATGGCAGTGTGGTATACTGGGAGACCAGGGTTCAAATTTGCCCCCCGCCCCCCGCTATGAAGCTCACTGATTGACCTTGCCTAACCTACCTCACGGGGGTTTCTGTGAGGATCAGATATGGTGGGCACCTTGAGCTCCTTGGACAGCGCAAGATGGGATGGAAACGTAATAAATAATTAGACAAGACATTCCTAGCACTGGCACAAGGGTTTGCTTTCTGTTTTGGAATACTCCACACGCATGTGGGGCTCTCAGCCAAACCTGTACATTTTAAGCACTATTATACCACTTTTAGGGACGCGGGTGGTGCTGTGGGTTAAACCACAGAGCCTAGGACTTGCCGATCGGAAGGTCGGCGGTTCGAATCCCGCGACGGGGTGAGCTCCCGCTGCTCGGTCCCTGCCGACCTAGCAGTTCGAAAGCACGTCAAAGTGCAAGTAGATAAATAGGTACCACTCCGGCGGGAAGGTAAACGGCGTTTCTGTGCGCTGCTCTGGTTCGCCAGAAGCGGCTTTGTCATGCTGGCCACATGACCCGGAAGCTGTACGCCGGCTCCCACAGCCAGTAAAGCGAGTTGAGCGTCGCAACCCCAGAGTCGTCCACGACTGGACCTAATGGTCAGGGGTCCCTTTACTTATACCACTTTTAACAATTGTTAAAATTGTTTTTAACAATTGTTCTTCCAAATAACCCTCGGAACCTTAAATGTTAAGGCTGAGAGTTGTTGTGAGGAGATCCCAACTCCCCTCACAGAATATTTCCCGAATACCCTGTGAAGAAGGATTGGTTGTTAGACCACTCTAGGAATTACAGTTCTCTGAGGGAAGTGATAAAGAAGGCTGATCGCCCAAGTACTGATGCTTTTGAATTCTGGTGCTGGAGGAGACTCTTGAGAGTCCCATGGACTGCAAGAAGATCAAATGCATCCATTCTGAAGGAAATCAGCCCTGAGTGCTCACTGGAAGGACAGATCGTGAAGCTGAGGCTCCAATACTTTGGCCACCTCATGAGAAGAGAAGACTCCCTGGAAAAGACCCTGATGTTGGGAAAGATGGAGGGCACAAGGAGAAGGGGACGACAGAGGACGAGATGGTGGGACAGTGTTCTCAAAGCTACCAGCATGAGTTTGACCAAACTGTGGGAGGCAGTGGAAGACAGGAGTGCCTGGCGTGCTCTGGTCCAGGGGGTCACGAAGAATAGGACCCGACTAAACGACTAAACAACAACAACTAGGGAAATGAAGGTCCTTCTTTACAAACTGCAGATCCTAGGCTTCTGTGGAAGAAGCCATGACTTTTTAAGTGGTGTAAGAGTACTTTAAATGTATGGTACAGGTGTTTTCTTAAACGCATGAACACAGAATTCCCCTGCCCATAAAGGGGAAATGGGAAGCACCTGCCTACAAGGAGCTCCACAAGAGTGACCAGATTGTGGCACCCAATAATTGATGCAAATTAAATTTGGTGGTATCTCACTTCCCATGCTTGTAGTTTATGGTTTCTGAGCTTTAGTAGTACTGTTTCTTGGTGGTCTGTTGTGATACTGCGAGAAATAAGTATATGAATGGATTTGGATATCAGGAAGAATGTCGTCTTCTTCACCTGATGGCAAATGTCAGCAACTCTAGAGGTCAGCAACTATGCCAGACTGCTTTTTAGCACAAAACAGTTAAAGGAGTTAGATTTGCACAAGCACATCAGATTTCAGATACTCCAATGTATATGCAATGAAAAATTCTGTTTTCTGCACCAAATTGCCAAATAACAGTGTAACATACTTAGAAGTAGCACAAGTGTAAAGTACATAACATAATAATTAGTAGCAGTGAAAAGAACAACCACAATTTGCAAGTAATACAATACTGACCTCAGGATATGGTCCGAAAAGGGAAAGGAGAATGGGGAGTAGCACCAGTCCATTCAAAGCACCCAAGATTGTTAAAATTGCCAAAACAGCAAAGAAATACCTGGAATATTTCAACATACTACATGTTAAAAAGCTGAAAATATGATTTAGAACTGTAAACGAAAATATAAAACACATTTTACTAAACAAACACACCAACACTCAACATTGTTTTTTCTTTAATGTACAAAGTCAGTACGCAGGGTTTTCAAACGCCCCCCCCCTTCTTTTTACCTTTTGGATTAGAGAGGCTACATTCCACAACCCAAAGTGTTAGTTCAAAAAGGGAAGAAAGAAAGAAAGAAAAAACGCTTGTTAATTTATCGAAATCTTGCAGCATGTAATGTTATTTATGAATGTGTTACACAAACACAAAAATATGGAATGCGAACTGAATGACTGAACAGATTGAAAGCACAAATACAATGAAAAGGGGCCCCCATTAGCAAAAAAGAAAAAAAAGGGGGGGAAGCAGCAGAAGCAAACAAATGAAGTGAAGGGTGTAGAATTTAAACAATTTAGCCTAGAAGGAAAAAGAAGCCTACCTCTCCCAGCAGCTAATCCACTGTGAAATGCTTCTGCGTCTAACAGCAGAATCTCTAATTAAATCTCTAGTGTATCAGGTAAGGCTTTCCCTTGCCATTCATTAATCACAACTTTCCGCCTTGAATTCTGTGAGTTCCAGTTTTACCAAATAGCTCAAATTGCAACCTTTTTAGACACAGGAACCAGCTTTTTGCAAAGAAAATGCAGGGCATTCTATGGTGAGCCGGAGCATTGTACTGAGAAAGAGCACTCTACAATAGCAGAGCTGCATTGCAGGCTAATCTTTTGTTGAACAATTTAGCATCTCTGAATGCTCTTGTTTTGTGTCAGCCAATTCAAACATAAAGGCTGAAGTACTATGGAAGAAGAGGAGAGTGCACGAGTGGTTGTCCTTTCCCACCATTGAGGGCTAAGGTCTGGTATCCTTCATGAATACTGTGGTAAACCTGCCAGCAAGAGGAAAGCCTTACTAGTTGGGTATCCAGCATTTGGGGGGTGGGGGGGACGACAGAGGCTAAGCTCAAAGATGCATTTTAAAGCTAATGGATTTCGAGGCTTTGGGTCTTGGGCAACAGTATGAAGAAAGAGGCAGAAGGGGGCAACCCATTTGCCAATGTCTCTGGTTTAAACAGATCAAATCATGCTATTACAGTAGGATTACATATAGGAATGCATTAGCACCGAAAAAACCCCAAATCATGGAGGATCAATGGCTACTAGGCACAATTGCTAAGTTCTAGCTCCACTGTCAAGACAGTAAAGGTAAAGATACTCCTGACCATTAGGTCCAGTCGCGAATGACTCTGGGGTTGCGGCGTTCATCTCGCTTTATTGGCCGATGGAGCCGGCGTACAGCTTCCGGGTCATGTGGCCAGCATGACTAAGCCGCTTCTGGCGAACCAGAGCAGTGCACGGAAACACCGTTTACCTTCCCGCTGGAGTGGTACCTATTTATCTACTTGCACTTTGACGTGCTTTCGAACTGCTAGGTGGGCAGGAGCAGGGAACAAGCAATGGTTGTGGGGATTCAAACCGCCAACTTTCTGATCAGCAAGCCCTAGGCTCCGTGGTTTAGACCACAGCGCCACCTGTGTCCCTGGGAATTGCAGCTGGGCAGAGTGCTGCCGCAGTCACGTCCCGCTTGCAAGCTTCCCGTGGGCATGTGGTCAGCCACTGTGAGAACAGGACTCTGGACTAGATGGGGCACTGGCCTGATCCAGCTGGCTTAGCTTATGTCCTACACTAATGTAAACTAACTGGGACACACCATCAACACGAGGCATTGGAGACATTTGCATCCCATCAGCGCTAAAATACCCATTTATTTCATTTTATAAAATTTATACACTGCTTAATTGTTTAAAAAAACAAACACCTCAAAGTTCAATTCCAATTGGAAAATGGCGTTACAATCCTTATTACCTAACTGGACCACAGCTGCAATCCACCCAAACACTGGTAACGTCCATTTGGTTAGAGCAGAGAGTGAGCAAAAGTCCCACAGAGATGAATGGGGGACAGTCGTTAGCAGTGCCTGACGCATTGCAAACTTTCTCCAGCTGTTCTTTATCGTGCTTATACACACTCAGTCACCAAGAGAGAGCAGTAGCACACTAGGTTGGGTTCAAAAGGATTTGTGGAAGGAATCCTTCCATTTGGATCCAGCAGAGGGTCGTCCCCCCTTTTGCCAGTTACCCCTTCTCTGTGAAGCCCACTTCTCCACCTTTCACGCTGTTCCACAGATTCCCCAACCCTGCACAGAGCAGATTTTCAAAGGGTGCAGGTGGCTGTTTGGGTGGGGGTGGGGAGTTTACACCCAAGAGCACTTTGTTCCATGATCCAAACTCTGATCTGTAGAGTCATCATTTCTCAAAATGGGGCTGGGGCTGGATCACCAGGCGGCATGGTGCAGGTACTAAGTAGGTGAGGGAAATTGTGGGCTGGGGGAGGTTGCAGTGGCACCAAGGTGTATACTACTTTATAGGTTGAGACAGATTAGAAAGAGGTTATGATTTCATAAAGTCATGAGAAACTACAATAATACATGTTTCCGCACTGCAGTTTCCTCCTTTATTACAACTTTACACACCTTTTTTTGGTATTTATATTAATTATTCTTCATCATCAATCTAGCTGCTGTCTGCCTTAATTGCAGCTCCTACTAACTTGCTCTTTTGATTTGTTTTATTTGTTGTGCAATTCTGCAAAATAGACAACATTTTTTGCCTTTCTGCTCAGTGACTTTGCACAGACTGTTTGGAGCAAAACAGGATCCATTTCATCACCCCTCTCAAATTCCCTCCCAAAGAAGAAAAAAAAAACTTGCTCTATGCTTTTATCTGCTGTATTCACATTCTTAATTAAAGCCACAAGAAAACAGGCTCCCTTTAGCTTCAGACAGAAAGGCCTTCAGGCTTCACTGTGTATTTTATGTTACATTCCGTGATGTTATAGGTGCCTGCGTGCTCACATTCTACCCTGAACTTTTTATTTTGGCCAGCCAAACTGTTCTATAATCTTCAGTGGCGGGGGTGAGGTAAAGGGAGTTTCAGTTTCAGGATGTTTATAGTTTTTCAGGCTTCTCCACTCAAAGTACTCTGCATGTAAATAGTTTGGGAGAGTGCTTAGGTTAAAGGTCACCTCCAGCTAACCACTCTTTGGGTATAACTTAATGTTGCTGTTGAACAAACTATAAGGCTGTATAAGGCCTTTTCTGAGCGGGAAGCTTTTAAAATCATTTTTAACAAAATCCAGTACTTGCAATACAGTACAGCTACTATCATGGCCTAGGACCCTCGTACCTACGGGACCGCCTCTCCCAGTATGCCCCACGGAGGACCTTAAGGTCCATAAATAACAACACCCTAGTAGTCCCAGGCCCTAAGGAAATTAGCTTAGCCTCAACCAGAGCCAGGGCCTTCTCAACACTGGCTCAGCCTGGTGGAATGCTCTGTCTCTTGAGACCAGAGCCCTGCGGGATCTGATCTCTTTCCGCAGGGCCTGTAAGACAGAGTTGCTCCACCTGGCCTTTGATCCCCCGCCCCCTCTTTCTTTTTCCTTTCTCCTCCTATGAAGAGATTGCACCCTCATGTTTTAATGTTGTATCTTAATCTTTTAAATTGTATTTTAATCAACTTGTTTTTATTATTGGTTGTTAGCCGCCCTGAGCCCGGTCTTGGCTGGGGTGGGTGGGGTATAAATAAAAAATTATTATTATTACTAAAATGAAACTAGCAGAGTAATAAAGCAGAGTAAAAACAAAACCATGGCATAAGCAAGCACATCATGCACAGCACTGCAGCAGCAGGTAAATGGAGAAGCATGGCAGCATTCTCATGAAAAGGAACCTCACTTATGTGAACAGGAAAGGGCCACAGCTTAGGGGCAGAGGATGTGCTCTGCATATAAAAGGATGAAAGTTCCCCAGCACATGTCCAGACAGTGCTGGGAAAATCCCTTACCTGAAACCTTGGACAGCTGCTGCCAGTCAGTGCAGGCAACTCTGTGCTAGAGGAACTTGCACTTGCAGCTTCCTGAACTCACCGGGGTGTTCCAGCACAGCTCAACATCATAGTCTAATCCCAATGAAATAGCGATTCTCGTAACCAAATTTCGGATTATCCAGTCACCATTACAGGCGCCCTTGCCCAGTCAGATAAATGAGGCTCTGCTACATTCATTTAATTTTAATTAAGCAAAGGGAGAGGCAGGATGCACACATGTTTTACCTGACAATAAAGTCAAACTCGGATCCTGCAAGCATTAACACACCGAGCAGCGTAGACACAGCTCCATCCAACACAGGTGCAAACATGTGCTCTAAGGCAAGGACAGCCCTGCGGTTCTTGTCTCCTATGGCGGTCAGAAAGGCCTGGGAAAGAATGAAGTTCATGCCATCAGAATAGTGTGAGCAGCTTACGAGGATTCCTAAGGGGAGGGAGTCCCCAGAGGAGAGGAAAGATGCTACAACGACAATTGGCAATTGACAGTTCTTCTTACTATACATATATGAATAACTGGCTAACGAGGCTTAAGGCAGACATTTATTTTGTAATCAATCAGAAGGCTTAATCTGTAAAGTGAGAGGTGTCAGAATTCAACCCTCCCTGGGAGGTTAAGCCCCGTGACTGCAGCAGAGTCAGGCCAAGACATCTCGCTGCCTCTGAGACAAGGTGTGCGGTACCTAAGCTAGTCAAGTTGTTTTGGCTGCTGAGACAGAACAAGTGCCTCTCTTCTGCTCTAGAGTAAAAACAAGGCAATAATAAACATCCAACAACTTCTTACTTTGTGCTGGTGGTTTGGAAGTTGCTAAGGCAGAGATAAAAAGAGATAATATAAAAAGTCCCAAGCCACGGATGGAGAGCCTGCTCTGCTGCCCCTTCTGCAAATTAAAAAAGGCCCAGTCTCTGGGTGGGGTCACGCTGGCATGGGGAGCAGCTTGGGGAGATGTTACCCTCGCATAGGGTTGAGGACACAGATCTCACTGGCAGGCCAGATCATTATCTCCCCTACTCTTCAAAGCCAAAGTCTGACAGGTGAGTGGGGCCATCCACATGGTCATTCACCTGGTGTCACAATGTTGCCAGGTGACTTTTTTTTGCCTGCGCGGTTCTCGCACAGAGCTTTGCGGCTCCCCCACTCTGCGTCACTACAGACATCCAAGTGTTCAGTGACAACGTGAAATAGTGAAATACCCCCAAACTATACACCGGTTTCTTCAAGGAGAGTGCAACTCCATCAAGCACTGGCCCTTCACCTAATGGCACTACCAAACCACAGCATCTCCAACTTGTCAAGATTCAGGTTCAATTCATTTACCGGTGTACAATTCATTACGGAAGCCAGGCGCCAGTCCAAAGGTCTGCATGGCCATATCTAACTCCAGTGACAAGGGCAAGAAGCTGGGTGTATTAATGCTTTGTAATTTTTGTGCGATTTGTGTTTTAAGTTATTACAGTATTTCAAATACTCAGAAAGAAGGAAGTGTACAATTACCCTATCACAGCATTGCTTCAGAATGTGGATGGAGTCTACATGATTGAATGCTCCATTCTTCCACATCAAAGAATTCCTTGAAAACTAGGAATACATGGGGAAGAGCTCTACAGTCATACCTCGGGATGAATGTGCTTCAGCTTAAATATTTTTGGGTTGCGCTCTGCAGCGGCCCGGAAGTAACGGAGTGCGTTACTTCCGGGGTTTGCTGCTCACGCATGCGCAGATGCTCAAAATGACGTCACACACATGCGCGGAAACGGCGAAACGCGACCCGCACACGCGCAGTCTTACGTTCGCTTCAGGATGCGAACGGGGCTCCAGAACGTATCTCGTTCGCATCCAGAGGTACCACTGTATTCCAACCTCCATTTGAAGGAACTAACTGTCCACATGTAATTTTTTGGCATGAAGGGAGCATTTTTTTCAAAAAAAATGGGGTTTATCAAAGAACAGAATGAGATATTCAGCTTCCACTTACCAAGGCAATGTGAACAGTGAACTCCACTCCGATTCCAACAGAAGCAATCAGGATGACCACAGGCACGGCACTCAGTTTTATCCCAATAAGACCCATCATGCCAAAGAGTTCGACTGTCATCAGAGCCAGCACCACCACCTAAAGAGATCCAAATGGCAATTAGCAACTTTCCCTCTTATATATAGAACAGCCTTTGCCAACCTGGTGGCTTCCAGATGTTTTGGACCACAAGCACAGCCAGCTGGCAGGGGATGATGGGAGTTGTAGTCCAAAACATCTGGAGAATGGAGAGGGAGAATGAAAAGGTGAGCCGCTGGTATTTCTTATTCTTAATTACTGAAATAAATGTCTAGGCTCTTCAGAAACCACGAGTTAATAGTTTTCTTTGAAGCCAGGCAGAAATCGAAGTATACAGGTTTGCTTCACTTATTGTTTGGCAATACAGCCTGAAATCATTTGGGCCGTTCTCCGCTTCTTTCCTGTATTCCACCTCCTCTTACGTAGTCCCAGTATAGTGATTAACGCAAGGAAAGATACAGCATGTGGGCTCCCCTCACCCAGCCAGACAACCTTTTGACCAAATTACAGAGTAAGTGAAGATGACTTGGGAGTAGTTAATGCATGGAAAACAGTGAATGCCATAATCAGCTGATGGGTGTCGGGTTACAAAGGGCCTCTTAGCTTTGAAGAACTTGGGGGGATTGGCATGGACAAAGCAAACAGTTAAAGTTAAGGGGAGGCTTTTTTATTTTTCTTCTTTCATCTACCTCGTAAACACAATTAGAGGCAGGGGGTAGAGAACACGAAAAAGGCATCGAAAGAGAAGAAGGAGAAAGTCCGAAGACTCCGTTAAAAAGGTAAAATCCCTTTCTGAAAGCAAACTCCACCCCCTATAGGCACGGCAATAAATTATTTTATAAGCTAATGACTCGTGAATGATAACATGCACAGCCTATGCCTTTTGAAAGCTACTCCAGACTAAACATTTGCCTTTTAACATACCTGCTGTACACACATCTATAGGACAAAACCTGGTAATTGCTTTCTACCTCTGCCCTTTTATAAGCTACGGGGAAGTTTGTAAAGTTTAGACAGCATAACATCAACATTCCATTTGAAAAAGAATGCCCGTGCGCTGAAAGATCACCAGCGCTTTCCAGAACATATAAAAAAACTAGTTTATACAATTTACATTCATCAGACGATTTTTCCTACACCCTGCCTTGAACTCTTCTTCCCCCATGAAACCCAACTTTGGGGATCCAGGCAATTTTTCACACTGGTCCTCTCTTGAGGAAGTTGCACAGGGCTCCTCAGATCAAGCCAGCAGCAGAGAGCAACTGATGCACTCAGATGCTGGGCCCTGAAATCCTGTGCGTCTCTTTGTGTTCAGGCCGTGAACACTTCCAGAGCTCAACTAAGAAACCAGCTCCAGAGAAATGTCAGGAAGGACTTCACTCTGGGGAGCATCTTGGGTCCCTTGCTTTGGGCCCCTGAAAACCTTGGGACTCGCTTGCAAAAATAGCGAGCGTGAGAGCGAACTGTTATTTTTCAGCTATTTACTTGGAAGTCCACAAGATTCATTCCAAAACAAAAAGTAACAGGTTCGTGTCCAGAACGTAATAATGAATTGCTTATGAGTGGCTCCAAATGAAATAAAAATACCGTATTTTTCGCTCTATAAGACGCACCAGAGCACAAGACGCACCTAGTTTTTGGAGGAGAAAAACAAGAAAAAAAATATTCTGAATCTCAGAAGCCAGAACAGCAAGAGGGACCCCTGTGCAGTGAAAGCAGCAATCCCTCTTGCTGTTCTGGCTTCTGGGATAGCTGCACAGCCTGCATTCGCTCCATAAGACGCACACACATTTCCCCTTACTTTTTAGGAGGGAAAAAGTGAGTCTTATAGAGCAAAAAATACGGTAAATCTTGACACAAAAATCACTTAGCTCTCTAGAATAATAAGACGCTTTTTTAAAAAATCATTTAATAATTTCTCTTTCTTTTACCTCTAGGTATCAGAATGAGGGCAAAAGTTTAGACACTTTTATTTTCATTTTAAACTTAAGCAAATAGAGGAGGCCAAAGGATGAAGGTTATTAAGGCGTATACCTTTTTCATGAACCCTACCCCCCTCAAGTTGAATAAATATATCGTGAATGATGCAATATGCATACCCCATCAGTAGCCAGACATAAACAAAACCTTCCTGACTGTAGCAAGAGCTATGCTGAAAGGAATTTTGCTTCAGCAGACACTTACAATGATCCCAGCTGTCCAAGGGTTCAGAAGGAAGAGGGCACACACCAAGAACGTACACGCCAGAACCACGCTGATGGACAGAAGGAGCCAATGACGGAGACCAATATATTGTTCCCAGAAGAGAAACGGGTATCCATTGGGGTAACTGGGAACCCCGAGGCTGGTGTAGTTATTGCAGATTGCTCTCACTTTCTCAATAGCTTCCACAAAGTCAGAAGTGTCGCGCAGTCCATTGAGGTAGAAAGGAAACTGAACATATTCAATAGGCTCAGCTTCTGGGACTGGGAAGGGGGAAAAACACACTGCTTAAATAAACTTATGCTGGAAAACAGTGTATCAGAATACAGAGTGAAACAGGCAAATGAAGCAGTTTGGCTTTCTGGTGCCAGAATATCAACATGGATTAATTTGCATTAAATGGTACATTCAGATATACCAACAAAATGCAGCAGAAGCAGTGCATTTCATTATGAAGAGGTGTAGTACATTTCAGATACAGGCAAGCCTTTCCACTATCATGCTATACATTTGGGAGTTATAAAGACACCCCAATGAACATTGTAATATTATAGAAGCATCCCTAAAACCAACACCCTTTGTGGCAAGAATTCCGTTTCCATATTCGTTTTTTACTCATTGGATTTTCTGCAGACAAGTTAAAACCTGATTAAAAGTGCTGCAAGAAACAAACACGGCTACCCCTCCAAAAGTTCTTATAATGTTCAATAATGGTAGTGTGAAAATATAGCAAGTGGTGAAAGGAGAACTCTGGAGGTTCCGGGACAAGAAAGACCATCTAGATAAAATTGAGGCCACGGATGTTGCACAAAATTTGCAAGCATGAGCAGCACTGAGTTTACAATAAGCAGCCGTTTAGAAGCACTTTATCCAGCATTCACTAAAAATCAACATATCAGAAGTCTAGTTTACAGCTGGAATAAAGTCTTCCTTTGGAATTTGCTATACTGTCTCATGGCTAGTCCACAAAATCTTATGCCACACAATAAATCGCAGGATGATATCCAATGTTAGTCTTACAAAGAATAGGTCCTCTGAAATCGCTGAGTGTATACTTAATTATTGATTGATTGATTGATTGATTGCATTTCTATCCCAGCTTTTTCTCCACAGAGCTCAAGGTGTCTTACATGGTTCTTCCCCTCCACATTTAATCCCCACAACAACCTTGTGAGGTAGGTTAGGCTGGGTGTGATTGACTGACCAAGACCACTCAGTAAGCTTCATGTTCAAACTCTGGTCTCCCAGGTCCCAGTCCAACACTCTAACCCAGGCATAGGCAAACTCGGCCCTCCAGATGTTTTGGGACTACAACTCCCATGACCCTTGTTAACAGGACCAGTGGTCAGGGATGATGGGAGTTGTAGTCCCAAAACATCTGGAGCGCCGAGTTTGCCTATGCCTGCTCTAACCACTACACCACACTGACTCATCTTTGACTTAGTTGGATATCACTTTAGTTTTTAACATCCCACAAGTCTCTTTGTTATCTTTCATTTATTTTTATTTCGCCTCAATGCCTATTGTTAAAATGAGATAATCATATAAATACAGCATACACCATCATTAATGATACCTGTTAACAAAAAATGTCAAGGAATAGAGCCTTAACAACCTACGTTAAGAGTATTTTAGCTTGCAAGGTGTGATACCACCCACTGCCATACAAAATGGGCTTTAAAATAGCCAGTCCGTTGTGCTGACTACACTAGTATTTGTTGATAGCCGTCTACATAAGCCTGAACAGTAGCAAACAAAGACTTAACATTTGAAGATTTAGAATGGATTTAACATTTGACTGGAGAGAATTGCAAAACCTCATGTACTTTTGCACTACCCTGCTAGAAGGGCAATACTTCTGAAATCATTGCATAGCTGACAGCATGGAATCCCAACAGCATAAAAAGGAAGCAGTGAATCAGGGCCAGCATTTGTAATCAGTTAAATACTTTGAAAGCTTAAAGCTGGCCAGTACATTTCTTACATTTTCCCTGGTTATTAAAAACGAGCTTCAGAGCATGCTACAGTCAATCAAAGAAAGATTAAATACTTCAAACGACTATTTCAGGAAGTAGATCATTTTTATCCTTCAGTGACTCAACACACCCAAATTTTCCATGCTCTCTTTTCAAAAAGCAATGCTAAGTCCCCAATACCACCCACTCCTCCCTCAAAAAAGCCATCACACAACTAGCATTAAGTTCTTGCTGCTGCTGTGTGTTCCAAACACGGCAGGGTCATTCCGTTGACTTACTAAACATGATTTGCCCTATTATAATCTCAACTATAAATTTTCATTAAGACAAGTTTTGGCTGGCTGCCCATGAGCTTTAGGGTTCGGATTCAGTGAAGCACAATTTGCTTGTTATCCAGTTGTGTTTCCAGAAGTACCAGTCCTCTTCTCTCCTCACTCCTGCCACCCAATAACCAACCAGCAATTCACCCAATAAATCCAGAGCAAAAGCAAATAGAATCAAACTGGGACTGCTTTTCGGAATGCAAATGGGTGACTTGGGGACGGATTGCAAGAGCAGAGGATCCTCTTTATGCAGATCTCTTTCCCAACTAGCACCCCAAGCCGACAAATTCAGAGTGAACAAAATATAACCCCCAATTATTAAAGCTCCATATTTGCAAAGGCAGCACACCACGGGGAACTGAAGGCTCCCCTTCCACGGAAAATGAAAAGGGCACATTAACATGAAACGAGTTTTAGACCTCTGATATAGACTATTAAAGAATTCATTTTTCAAAATGATGAACTGCTACCGACGCACGGCATTCTTCTACTCCATTACACAACCACAACCTGTCTCCTGAGTTTTTACTAAGAAACGCAATATATTGTTCTGTTTATGGTCTGACTCCTGGGCAATGTCAACTGACTGGGGAGTTGCTGAGCCTCGAGAGAAGGGCTGAGGCACTTATATAAACCATAAGGCATTAAAAGGGAAGCGTTCCTTACTTCTCAACCTGGTTTCTGGCATATAGTCTGCTTTATCGTGGACCCATTCTGGACGGTGGGGCCGGATGTTGGCTTGAGAGGCAGCATATGCCACAGGGTCATTGCTAACCCAGGCTGTCAGGTAGATGTAGAAGGCATTGGGGTTAATGATTCCATCTGCATCCACCAGGCGCTGTTTAGTCAACTGCAAAAAAATAAAAATAAAAAAGGGGAGGGAAGGAAGAGGAAGGAACAGTTTAGGATGGAATCAGGACTTTTGTTCAGAATGTTAGGACTTATGCCCAATTCTTTTAACACAAGAAGGAAAGGCATTATGCAACAGCATGTAAAATGGAATAATAGCCTTTGAAAGAAGACTTTATACTTAGCAGAGATGTCATAAAGAGAGTTTTGTTTATGGTAGAAAAAACTACATTTTTATATTCAAGAGGTTTCATATAACAGAAAATGCTTTGGATGCAATTCATTAGAAACATTAAATCAACAGAAGGTTCCAGATGAAGACTGAGCCAATTAAACCTAAATTCTAAAAATGTTGTCTGCAGCCAAGAGGGGGGAAATGACCAAACTGGAGAAACATATTTAAAGCTAGTTTTGAGGGAGAGAAAAAAAGAAGAAGGAATCGATGGAGGTCGGGGTGGGGGGAGAAAGAATCTGGCAAGAGTCCTATAGACGTCTGTGTGCAGTTAACCTCTGTTGTTAACACTGAAGGAAATGCCACCCAGTAAATGGAGGAGAGCTATAAAAATAAAACAACATCTGTATAAATTTTGCTAACACTTGCCTCCTATGACCTATGTATTCAGAAAATGCCCAGCACCCAAAACCAGATGAGTCCACTCTTCCAGGGGTCACGTGGGTAAGTGAATTTGGAGAATTTGAATCGGATTTTCTAGGAACAAAAGATGTCCCTCCAAACAACTGGGGTGATATACAGAAAATGCCAGGAAAAGGGCGACACACAAGGGGTTTTGTTTTCTTTTGTTTATTTTTCATTCTGCCCCAACTCTCATTTTCAGGTCTTTCTAATTATGTGAAAAACAACAGTGACAGCAGCCTAAAAAAAAAAAAAGCAAAGCTGGAATCTAGAGATCTGGATTCAATTAATCCACAGGATATGCAACAACTGTATGTCTTCAAATTGTCTTTGGAACTGCAGAGAACAGCTCACAGCCTCTGCGGAGGCAGAAGCACACTTTTATCCCTCCCAGGCAGAAGAAATTATATCAGGAGCCACGGGCAATCATTTGGTCCATGTTGCATTTTGCATTTGCTGCCAAACAAACAAACAAAAAGTCTCTTAGGGCACCTGATTATGGTTCTCTCTCCTCCCTGGATTTGCATATTGCATAAAGATAAGTACAGTGGTACCTCGGGTTAAGTACTTAATTCGTTCCGGAGGTCTGTACTTAACCTGAAACTGTTCTTAACCCGAAGCACCACTTTAGCTAATGGGGCCTCCTGCTGCTGCCGCACCACCGGAGCACAATTTCTGTTCTCATCCTGAAGCAAAGTTCTTAACCTGAAGCACTATTTCTGGGTTAGCAGAGTCTGTAACCTGAAGCGTATGTAACCCGAGGTACCGCTGTAGTTGTTGTTGTTGTGTGTGTGTGTGTGTGTGTGTGTGTGTGTGTGTGTGTGTATATATATATATATATATATATATATATATATATATATGTATAAATGTTTGATGTTTTATTATGCTTTTATATTTGTTGGAAGCAGCCCAGAGTGGCTGCAGCAAGCCAGTCAGATGGATAGGGTACAGATAATAATAAAACCATCGACATCATTCAATATTACCCAATACCACTTTCGTCAAAGTACTCTAAACCGTGCTTTTGAGTCTAGCAAACAGCTCCTGAGAAGGTCATTGGAATGTTATTTTCTGCCTGAAAGCAAAGCAGTGGAGTTTGGAATGACACAGCTCCCTTTACAGACTTTTAAACACTTCCCTTAAGGGTCCTTAGATAGAAGGGGGCTTTGGCAGTGTTTGGCATGAACTTGTAGCGCACGTGAACTTGCACTCCACACAGGGACCATGTTCCAGTTCCCAGGCTGATTGCTGCTAGTTCAAACTAGCAGATCAGGACTGGTGGCATGGAAGCTAGAATTAAACTCATGAGGGTACAGCAGCAGCAGCCCGCCCAGACGGCCCAGCAACTGGTTCCTTGAGGTGCTTCTTGTTGTACCTGGGGCGGGGGGTGGGGGTGGTGGATGTTAGCACTTTTATTGGGAATTATTCTACACGATTCTAATGAGAAACTGCTATCTACATCGCACGTAAGTGTAAGATAGCATAACTGGCCCTCCCAACATGTCCATGCCAAAAAATGTAAAATAAAACTGTACAAACAGCTACAAGCTGCAGCTAAAACATGGGGCCACACCACTATCCAAAGCTGCTTAGCCTATGGGAATATTCAGATACTGCACCAGCGCTTCTACAAAAAAGTAGACCATATAAATACAGGAAACACCCTCTGCCCAAACCTTATGAGCATATTCACATGCAAGGGTTTCTCATGATCACGATGGAGAGTTATTCAGCACATACTCAGGAATGGGGAAGCAATTTTGGAGGAAAGAAGAATGATCTGTCAGGAGGTATCATTCCTTCTCCCAATTAGCTTGGGATGCCCATGAACAGATCTGAGATTTTTAACATCATGACAATTTGCCCTGAATAACTTCTCTTTCTATTCAAAGTGTTCAAAGAAAGTCACACATATACCAAGTTGGAAAAATGGGAGAGAAAAAAAGTGTGCAAGTTTATCACCCACCCTCTCCCTCTACCTCTGAGTACCCTATTGTCTTACACTGAACGTAACCCAAAGACTTTATAATCTGAACCAAAATAAAGAGATTGCATGTTCTTTTGTATTTCATGAAAATATTTAGTATATATATATATATTTTTAAAGGAAGTAGGTCTTTCATGTACAGGGGTCTTACTGAAACCAATGGGACTTACTTCTGAGTAAACCTATTTCTTTCTTTTTTAACCAGCTGGCTTGGGAGAATTTGCAAGCTGAACTCAAAGCATTGGAATGAAAGCAAACTATGCCAGATTTGCCGCTCATATTGGTGCAAAGGAAGCACAGTTCCTCTCATTCATAAGAGTGTCAGCTGGCACAGAAGATGTAAGAAGCCTCTAGATCAGGCTTCCTCAACCTTGGCCCTCCAGATGTTTTTGGCCTACAACTCCCATGATCCCTAGCTAGCAGGACCAGTGGTCAGGGATGATGGGAATTGTAGTCTCAAAACATCTGGAGGGCCAAGGTTGAGGAAGCCTGATCTAGATGTATGCAGGGTGGCACTTCATCTTTTGGTCAGGGAAATGCAGAAGTCTCTCACTAAAAACAATGCCCTCATTAACATGCAATCCAAACCATGGGCTAGCATGTAATCCAAACCATGGGCTAGCATGAATAAGCACCTATGTTGGCTTCCAGAAAGGAGATTGTGAGCGCTTTGCTCCTCACCAGTCATTTTGTACTGCACAGTGCTAATCTACGGTTGTCCAAACCTGGGCTCGTGGTTTAGCTGTACCCTGGCTACAGCTTGTGGTTTGTCTGCACAGAACTGAACGATGAGCCTGGATTTGGGTAACACACACTAAACCAAACCATGGCTTAGGTCACTACAGCACAGCAGCAAAATAACCAGGTAGGAGCAAAGCGGCTGCAATCGCTTCTGCACATTCACACTGCCATGGTTTGGCTTAGCATTTTGTGTGAACCAAGCCCCGCTGGAGTTCAGCAGATTTGGGGTCAAGGTGCATTTAAATTCATATTCCTTGGTCATGACTGGGACTAGAACAGAAGATGTGATTTTAAAAAATGTTCCTAGATTGTATCATGTAATACTACAAATAGGGGAAATCACATAGTTGAATACATGCACGTTAAAACTGCTCCTTGGACCTACAAAACCAGCAAGATAAATTATGCATTGCAGAAGAAAAGAATGGATGCCAGGATGTAAAACTATTTCGGTTACTCTCATATCAAATAAATGGTTAGGATCTCTTTTTCAAAATACAGCATCCTCCATTCCTAAGCCTGGTGCTGCTGCTGATTTTATTTTTAAAAATCAGTTATGAAGAATAAAGTACTGTAGTAGGAAAGAACAGGAAACACACAGAGAGAGAGAGAGAGAGAAAGGCCTGCTGCTTGACCATCAAACCATGGTTAGGCAACTGAGGGAGCCCTAATGGGCTTGCATGGAATCTGCCCCCATCCTTTTTCATACAGGCATCTTCAAAACTGCAAGGGTGTTGGTGTATGGCACTATGGTTAGCGCCTGAATATTTTCATGAACAATTGCTAGCTTTGGAACCACAGTCAGAAGCTGGCTTGCAAACTGTAATTTAGGCCAGAGTTCTTCCCACCACGAGTCCCCAGCAGTTGCTGAACTACAGCCTTCATTACCCCAACCAGTTTGGCAAAGGATGATGGGAGCCGTAGGTCAACGACATCTGGGGATCAAGGTATGAAGAAGGCTGACTTAGGCTAACCAACTATGGTTGTGTTAAGATCAATGCACAACAGATGCCAGAACAAATCCTGGAAACATCGCCAGGGTGTGGGCTTTTCTGGAATGGCAGTTCCATAAGAAGGATGAAAAAGTGACAAAAGATTACTTATATCAGGGTTCAGTCTGACCAGGAGCCCAGGGAGACTTCACATAAGGAAGCAACATAGGGGCCTGCAGAAAACCCTAGAGTAGCAGAGGATTCTGAAGGGCCCACTGAGATAGCCATCGGCCAGGGGAAGGTAGGTTGCAAACAGACCAGTAATTATTCAGGTTGAGGGGATTCACAAATGGTTCCTTCAACAGAGGTATCACAATTGTCTCCTTCAAGAGGGCAGGAATTACTCCCACCTCAAGGAAGGTCACTTCATGACCAAACCAGTAATACTAATAGCCAGGAAGGTTTTTCAAATGCACAAAGAGATCAGCCAGACATTTCCAGTGATTCTGTCCACATCTCTAGGTTAAATCAACTGAAACTAAACAGAAGCGTAGTTCTGCACTTGAGGTGTCATTCAGTTTGAAGCAGATGTAAGTAACATTATTCACAAAGTGCTCAGAAAACAAATCACAGCAAGCCACCTGGGTTGTTCAACCTTGTGGTCGGGTCATGATAAGCCTTAGAAATGGCTTCTCTGGGCATTATTGTCCAGATTCAAAGGTAGCAGAGAAGTCTCATTCTTCATTGCCACCATTGTAATGAGGAATACATTTGAATAAGCTCTTCCCTGTGTGTGGTGGGATTCATCTAGAGTTTCCTGTCACCATTACTCAAACAGTAAAGCAGGAAGGAAAATTACTTCCCATTTGCATCATTCCATTTAAACAAATAGAGTTATGGTAGCATTTTTTAAATTACCTGGCTAATATCAAAGGGTTTGTCTTGGATACCCGTTTGAACCAAAAGCTTGTAAGCCAGAACAGCATCTTCGGATCCATTTCTGTAATTGTTGTATGTGATCTTCCCAGATTCCCAATCGCGATCAAAAGCCTCCTGAAGCCCTGTTGGAAGGTGAGGGGACAGATTGTTGTTGTTATTTTTCACCCAGCTTGTAAACCAAAAGAAGAAAAACCTTTCTCTCAAACTGCTAATGAAGAGATCGCAGGATTGTGAAAGTTTTCAGCTCTCGAATAAGTGCTGACAAGCAATGTGCAACATCAACATCACTTTCTTAGAGCTCTTTCTGACTCTTAGTTCTGTCCACTCCAGCCTCTTCCTCATAGCCCTGGAACGAGCAGAGCCTGGCTAGAGTACTGTGACATGCTTCCCAAACAGATGTTTGGGAGGGTGCCACATGCCTGAGACACTAGCCTCCCAGAACTCCAGAGGCTGCATAACCTGCCTTTCCCATCTTCCTGCTAGGCTGTGGATGACTGCCAGGCCGAAGCTCCAGACAAGACCTCCTGTTGCTCAGAACTGGCCCAATCCGCCCACACCCACTTAGCCAAATACTACCACACGTGAAAACATTCTGGCATCATAACACTGCTGTGTGTGGCGGAACACATGGCTTCTATCCAATGGAGAGAGAGAGAAAGGCAGCTGGAACTCCATGTGTATGCAGTGTTTTGAAAGACTTATAGAGCTGTGTATTCATGCATTCATGTTCACACATGGGCTGGGGAACCCCTTTGTGTGAGCATATAATATGCACAACTTTAAGTTTGCAACGGCCCTTTGCTATGAAATCTCCTAATGCACAATATGGCTCTGTTAACACTACATGCATTGTGATAAAAATGAAGAGAAACAGATCAGGAATTTTATCCTAGATATGTCCCTCTAATAAAGGGAAAGGAGGGCACAGATTGCAAACAGTAACTCCAGGAGATGAATTTGCTCCCTCTGTTCCCTAGGAACAATATATACTTGCAAAGCAACAAATCAGACTTTTTATTAAATAATAATAATAATAATCAAAAGGAAGCAAGGTAAGAGTGTTATAGAACCATCTCACCATAAATCTCAATTCAGCACAGGACTCACACATAGACACAATGCCCCCCACCCAGGCAAACCCGCCCCCCCAAATCAAGCAACCTTTCATCAGCACACATTTCCAGATAATAATAAAAAAGTGATCTCCAAATTGAAACGGGACCATAACAGAAGCTCCTCATTCCTCACTTATTATGTTGTGCAGGATCCATTCAGGCTCCTTAATGAGCACTACAATTCATGGAGGATCCTGGTGGATTGTGTCCACTGACTAGGACTTCAGAGTTGGGGAGGAATTCAGACGATTGCCCAAAATAAAGCTCCACTCACTCACTCCCCTGTAAAATGAATTACACAATGGGAAGGAGACACCCAGCGCTGTGTTGTTTCAGCTACCACTAGGTGCTGAAGCCATAGGTTACACAACAACATGACCAGAAATTCCACCACAAAGCCGGAGGAAAAAGAAACCCACACTCCAACTTTCAAACTTCAAACGGCAACTCAGCTCCTTCTTGAGCACAGCGTGAGTGAACACGATTTTGTCAATTTGTTCCATCTGTTCAACTTGTGTAGCTAATACAAGTTGTGGGATCTGCTGCCAGCACGTGTAAAGATCACAGCCAACACCTATTCACTCTCAACTGTTATTTCCCTCTTTGCCACCCCTTTCAAGGCTGGGGGGGGGGAGGGTGGGCAAAAATACCTCACAGCACAAATTTGGATCAGATTTAGAACAGTAAGCCGCAGCCCAGCACAAGGAGGCTGTGTGAGAAGAGATGAATGAACCACATGTCTGAGGAAGGGAAGGAAAGGGGGAGAGAAGAGGGGAAAGGGGGGGCGGATAATCCACCGACCCACCTCACAGCTGCACTGAGAGGCTGTAATCAAAACCATCATTACAGATCTGATAGGTTAGCTACAGCTATAAAGAGATAAGAGCGATGGAAGGAGAAAACATGGCCTAAACGACACAGCCCTAGGCTCTGGGTGCTCAATTCCCATTTACAAACCCTCCCTCTGTTTCCTTTAAAATTGCCTCCCATGTAGAAAGTTGCAATAAAACTCATTCCTGAAGCCAAACAGGTTCAGAACAAAAGCAGCAAATGGAGCAAGCCTGCCAAAACATGGCACATCCAGTCCCCGCAACACCTGGCCAGGAGCACAGAGCAACTATTGAAATCTAGTTATCCTAATACCATCTAAAAGAATTCAAAGCACCAACTAAGAAAACTTGAGTTGCTGAGGGCAACTCAGAATAAGACGAATTTAGGAAGTGGAAAAATACAAATCCCCTCCTTCCCGTAATTTTTTTTTTGTTAAAAAAAAAAGAAAATCCATTCCAGTACATTAAATGATTGGGAGTATATGGGGTTATGTTATTAGTGTGTGCCTATACACAGTGTAACATGCCCTCAACCCCTTGGGGATAGGACAAGCTATAAATCTAGCTAACTAAAATAAATGAATGAATGGTTAACTCATATGAAACTCGCGTAGGTGTACACCACTCAACCTGTACCAGGAATATCGTTTCTAACAGTCCAATCCGAAGGAAAGGAACCTTAATAAATAAAATGTAAAGGGATACTACAGGAGGAAAGCAGAAGAAAGAAAACCACTGTAACAGGGGGAAAAACAGAAAGAGAAAAGAGTACATTTGCAGAAAATCTGGATTAGTTAACTGAGTTTTTATTTTTCTCCTTACCTTGCAGCCAGTCTCTAAAGTAGTGCAACCACATTTTGGGAAGCTGCTTTTTCTCGTCCAACAAAACGTACGTCACGTTGCTGAAACTTTTGTGAAGCTCATAAAGTAAGTGCTGGATGTTGGGATAATCCGCTTTCTGCGTAACGACATACATGTGGTAGAATGAGAAGTACTTGAACTGGGCTGCAATGAAGTCATATTCCCGTGTCTCCCGTGGCACAATGTCTGTAAGATCAAGTCCATCTCTCACACGAGTAGTTCCATAAAGACTGAGGCCAAGTAAGGCCAGGAAAAGAAAAATGACCACAAGCTGCAAAAAAGGAGAATAAAGGAGGGTAAATGAAGAAGTGACATCATTCAGAAGAGTTTCATGCAACAAATACTACATAGAGTCAGTGCTTTTCTTCTGGGGGTACTCACATGTACGCAGTACCAGCACCTTTTTTTTCTTGGAAGGAAAGCACTGGTTAAAAGTGTGGCACTTACTCTAACAACTTTATGGTGAGTACTGGCACCTTTTGTTCTAGAAGAAAAGCACTGCATGCAGCCACATCTCCCTGCAATGTCAACAAGTCTAGAAGCATTTCTCTTAGCACAAAATGCCAAGGCCAAATTGCAAATCACCCTCAGCAGTGCCAAGATCCTGATTGTCCAACACACTAAATTAGTGTAGTCAGTGCTGGATCTATGCACAAGGGAAATAATACAGTCATACCTCGGGTTACAGACGCTTTAGGCTGTGTTTTTTCAGGTTACGGACTCGCCGAAATCCGGAAGTACCGGAACAGGTTACTTCTGGGTTTCGGCTGCCGCGCATGCGCAGAAGCGCTGAATCGCAACTCGCGCATGCACAGATGTGGCGCTGCGGATTGCGAATGTGCCTCCCGCATGGATCATGTTCGCAACCCGAGCGTCCACTGCACAGTGGTACCTCGTGTTACATACGCTTCAGGTTACATAGGCTTCAGGTTACAGACTCACCCAGAAATAGTGCTTCAGGTTAAGAACTTTGCTTCAGGGTGAGAACAGAAACCATGCTCCGGCGGCATGACAGCAGCAGGAGGCCCCATTGGCTAAAGTGGTGCTTCAGGTTAAGAACAGTTTCAGGTTAAGAACAGACCTCTGGAACAAATTACCGTATTTTTCGCTCTATAACACGCACCCGACCATAACACGCACGTAGTTTTTAGAGGAGGAAAATCCGTAGGCATGCCACCCGTAGGCATTCCCTCCATAACACGCACAGACATTTCCCCTTACTTTTTAGGAGGAAAAAAGTGAGTGTTATGGTGCAAAAAATACGGTAAGTACTTAACCCGAGGTGCTACTGTAATGGGAATTCTAGGAACTGTAACTCCTTGAGGGGAGAAGAGTCTCCTAACAACTGCCAGGATTTCCCCACTTTTCTTTGGGAAAAGCCGTGGCTGTTCAAAGTGGTATGATACTGCCTTAAATGGTAGAAACAAGCAAGCCGTCTTTAACCAAGAGGCAGGGCATGCAGTGCTCCTGTTGCGAAGAAACACACAAGACAAGCACAGAGACGTTACCTTTGCTTTTGGTTTTAGTAGGAACGGAGCATACTGCTTTTCAGCAAAAGAGGAGAGTGTCCATTTCGTACAGGGTGGCTCCAGACAATGGAGTGTAGATTCTGAGAACTGGGAAAGGAGGTCCCTGGATGACCTGGTACTTTCTGGGCTCTGGCAGCTGAGGTTATCTTGTGTCACCGTGACTGGTTGTACAGATATTTCTGAGCGAGGTTCTGCGGTGGTATAGTAAACCTGGGTATGAGGGTCGTATTCAGTGCGAAGCTGGACAGTGGACTGCATTGTGATTTGGGTTTCGTGTGCAAAATTGTGGCTGCTGTATGGCGGTGGAGGGCTGTGGCGCGTGCTGTCACCAGCTTCTGCGTACGCTTGAGGTTCAATCTGAATCACTCTGCTAACGCACGGGCTGAAAGAAAAGGGGGGGGAGCATTTATGCACATGTTTATGGTAGAGTCTATATAAATAAGTAATTTAAAAGTACAAGCAAGGCACCATCAAATGTGCATGGCATCTTACAAAACATAAAAGAACAGGTTGCTACCTAAAACATTGATTTTACAAAGCAGCAGTTGGGGTGAAGATTGATACTTTCTTGCCAAGTATCAACCTTCCCCAAAATGATGCCCTCCAGATGTTTTTGCACTACAACTCCCATCAGTGATACACTGGCAGTACTGATGGGAGTTGTAGTCCGAAATATCTGGAGGATACCCGCTTGGGAAAGGCTTCCAAGGACAATAATTAAAGAATAGATTCATAGAATATGCAATACAAAGCCTCTCTCTCTCTCTCTCTCTCTCTGTGTGTGTGTGTGTGTGTCTGTTTCATACCATCAACTGTTTAAATATATTTTAATCAGTTGGTTGTCTGGCTTTTAACTGACCCATGTAAATATATCCATATGTTTTAAGTTTCTGGGCTCAATTCAAAGTGCTGGATTTAATCTTTAAAGTCCTAAATGGTATGGAACAAAGATACTTAAGGGCTATCTCCTTCTATATGATCCTGTCTAGACACCAAAATCAACCTGGGAGGCCCTTTCTGTGCATCTTCCCTCTCTCAGATATTCAGGTGGCAGGGATACATGAAAAGGGCATTCTCCAGTGTAGTGCCCAGCTTATGGAACTCCCTGCTCCAGGAGATTCACCTGGCTCCCTCTGCCACACTGCAAAATGTTAAAGTATCTGAAGATTCAAGTGCTAAATAATTTAATAAAGGAAACCTTGCACTCATTGCTGGATAGACACAACACCATTAATATTTCCTTTTTCATAAAGTTTGGATTCATGTCGAAGAAAAAACATGTCTACAAAAGCAGGTGTAACAAGCCATTATTTGTCATATTTTGACACATGCGTATGCAGTAAGAAACATAGAGAGGGCTTCTAATGGATATATACTCTGTGCAGTACACACAGCTAATTGGACACATGTGCAGTTGTCATACACATGCAATGTAGATGTAGCTTTACTATTAAGGAAGTGATGGCCATACATGATTTTGTCATATGAAAAGCAGCTCTAATTGTGAGAAGGAAATCCATATTTCATTCCGCAAAGGATGCCATGACCCAGCTTTGGATACAGAAATTGCAAGGAAAATTCATCTGTGGATTATTCCCTTCTCCGTGGCCTCCAACAAATGTGATGCAGATAACAGAGCCAGGGTATCAGCATTTTTTTTGCTTCCAAGCAGATCCTTCAAATGATTTCTATTTAATTGGGTAATGGGAAAATGACTGGTTTACTCCTGTTTCATTAGATCCTGGCAATGGAAGCTACTGACATGGAAAGCATGCAGTTAATAGCTTCCTGTGCCAGTCACAGTAAGGATGGACTTATACCAGCATTTGTAACATGATGGCTTCTTTGGAAATATTCTATATGGCAGCTCTAACCATGTAGACAGCTTTATCAGCTGTATTTTTCAGCCATGTGGCAACAATGCTTGTTTCTCCATTCATGCAGAGGTGACAGGTATCTTGGTCTCCATGAGCTTGGAGCACAGGAAGTTTGATCATGGCCACATAATTCCATTTTAAGAAATGTGTGTATAATCCATGTAATCAATAATAGCAAAATGTTCTGCTGTTAAAGGCAGTCCATGCAGCCATCCTATCTGCTCACCTTGTAAAACAACAGAATATATCCAATCTCCGATCTTCACGGCGGTACAGATCCATACTCAAAATAGCAGGAAAAATTAACAGAACCATGGCAAAGTTGAAGACCACAACCACAGCAGCCTATAGAAGCAAACAGAGAGGGACAGTGGATATCAGCAGAGCTGGTATATTTATAACATGGAGGATACGTTTTAGAAAAAAACCCAAAACTTCTTTCATTTGGCAGCCCAATTTGGCTCATTTGTGCTGAAGATTTTGCTGGAATGGATTAAAGGAGTATTTTAGCATTCCTAATGGACCATGAGAATTTTTTTATAATCAATATTCTTTGTAGTATTTCATTATATATACCTTTTGATGGAAGCCTTGTACCTACCTCAAAAGCTTATGAAGAAAGATATAAAGATATCTGCTAATGATTTAACTCTAACATTATTATTTTTCCCAAATTAGCAAAGCTCAAAAGACAGACAACTGCAATGTGGCTGGAGAGACAACCACTGACTAAGACTATCCTTGGAAGCCCCATTAACCACCACTTTAGACCTTCAAGAAAGAAATCCACTAACCAGCACATAATTTTTAAAACAGAGTTCCAGGATGGCTTCTCATGCAGGTACAGTCCAAACCAGCCCAACTTCACTTAAGCAAGGTGTCTGCATCATGTGGCTTTAGACTCTGCCCTAATGTGGAGATAAACCTGCTTACTGTCACCTGAAAATCAAACTGCTTTCAAAAGGGGTAACTACAGGGGCCGAATCAAAGGTTGGCTATCCTCTTGCCCGCTTTAAAGCCCCCATAGAAAGGAAGAACAAACAGCAGACGTAGAAAAGCCATCACAAAGGTGGCAACAAGGCCAGGGGTGCATGAATGCAGCAGTGGCCTTAAGCCAGTTTTCATATGTTTTTAGGGTCATTGTATTAACAGATGTTGATAGGCACGGAGCGCATCCTTGAGCAGTTGCCCATTTCCCCAGCACCCCAAGAAGCACTGGACAGTTGGCTCAGCCTGTCTCACTGCAGTTTCCAAAACACACCGATGTATCACCGCTTTGGAGCATTGCGGGAAAGCAAAATGGTGCCCATCACCGCCTGAGAGTGGGCTTTGCTGAGGGCTCCTCAAAACTTCCGTGTTGCATGCATCACACAACCCATAGCTGTCAACGTTTCCCTTTTTTAAAGGGAAATTCCCTTATTCCGAATAGGATTCATCGCAAGTAAAGGGAAAAGTTGACAGCTATGACACAACCAGTTACAGAAATTGCCAACTCGCAACAATTCTCCCTTTAGGACAATTCTGTTCTGCTGAGTGCTCGCTGGGCATGCTGAATATATTGTGTTTTGCTACTGAGATGCATTGTGGTTTCTTTTCACTGGCAATTTCTTTGATTATGGTGAACAGCCTTTGCTCGATAAAACGCCTTTAAAAAATAAAATAAAAAAATGAGAATGTAGTCCCAGCACAAAAACTGCAGTAGATCAGTAGGAAATCTCAGAGGAGTCTGCTGGGGCCTGGGTGGGGGGGACGGGACACCCAACTATTAGCCCTGGGAAAAGGCCCCTTGCGTCACCACCCACCCTTTCAAATAAAGCAGCATTTAGAGAGGAGTGTGAACCCAAGGGCCTCAAGGTTTCCCCCTTGGAAATCAACAAAGCTGACAGAGGCCTTAGAGTTGCGGCCTAGTTGCCAGTGCAGGAAAAAGGTCCGCATTTAACCGAGAGCCAGTTTAAAAGCAAACAAGCCCCAAATTCTGAAATTTTGTACAGAAGTCCTGTGTATCTCCCTCAGCTACAGACAGAACTTGCTTTAAAGGGGGGGGGATAGAAGCCCTTAGTAACCCGCCGCTTCAAAAAGCAGCTGCTGCTGCTGCATGTGTTAACTGAAATAAAATAATGGAAGTCTGTGCTGGAGTCACTGAGGGAGAAAGCCTCATAGGCTGGGGCCTTGCCCAAGGTATGCGCTGCTATTTGCCATTCCTCGCAGACCACCCAAGGAGAGTGGGCGCATTGTATAGCCAGAGATGATGAGCAGATGAGGCCTGTCGGGCGTCTTTCACCTTGCTATCTGCAGCTCGCTCCTAATGGCATTCAGGGGTTGCCTTTTCCTCCCCCTGAGCCCTCCTCCTCTTCGCTCCCAGACTTTACAAGTAAAAATTAAAGACTTTTTGACAGAAACAAAGGAAGCTGAAGGAGAAGAGGGGTTTAAATATTTCAGTTTAAGCTGGGAGTAAGATAACAAATGAGTTTTTACAGCCCGCATTGTTTCTCCCACTAAGCGCACTCAAAGGAAAAATGGGACACTGTGCATCATTAAGCAAGCGCACACAGAGAAAGTCATTTGTGTTTGCATGGAGGGCTCTCGCTACAGGAAAGAGACCACGGCATGCTTCTTTGCTAGGCAGCTCATGAGGGAAGAATTGAGAGTGGAAATCAGTCCTAGAAATGTATATTCTGTGGCGAGAATTCTGGCCACTGCGTCAACAGAAAGCCTTCTCAGAAGGTATCACCCACTAACCCGGCCGCAACTAAGGATGAAATTGGGAGTCCACCTCATGCTTATGGGCAAAATCACAGCATGCAGAAGCAAGGGACACCGTCATACTCAAAATAAACCCATTGAAATAAATGGGCACAGCTAACTTAGGTCCATTAATTTCATTGGGTCTACACTGAGAAAAACTTAGTTGGCGCCATGTTTAATGGAATGGATTTCCCATGTAGGACATTATATTCTATATGCAGTGAAGGTAAAGGTAAAGGTAAAAGACCCCTGACAGTTAAGTCCTGTCGCGAACGACTCTGGGGTTGCAGCACTCATCTTGCTTTACTGGCCGTGGGAGCTGACATTTGTCCGCAGACAGTTTTTCCAGGTCACGTGGCCAGCATGACTAAGCTGTTTCTGGCAAAACCAGAACAGCTTTTGGAAATGCCGTTTACCTTCCTGCTGGAGTGGTACCTATTTATCTACTTGCACTTTGACGTGCTTTCGAACTGCTAGGTTGGCAGGAGCAGGGACCCAGCAACAGGAGCTCACCCCATCATGGGGATTCGAACTGCCGACCTTCTGATCAGCAAGCCCTAGGTTCAGTGGTTTAGACCACAGCACCACCCGCATCCCTATAAGCAGTGAAAGAGAGGACATATTATCAATCCTGCCTTGTCCTGAAGTTCAGGAGTGGGGGAGGATCAGCCAAACAGGCTCTACATTTCCAGGGAGAGCTGTATTGTCTAAACAGGCTCCAAATTGCCTTTCAAATGCAGCATTTGATACAGACAAATCCAGACGCTGTTCTATTCAATACACACTATGATGACCAACTGTTAAGAATTACATAAAGTTCTGGTGCAAAAACAGAATCACCTTTACTTAGAAACATACAGTTGACCCCAGCATTCAAAAATCCCATTATTCTAGGTGCATTTTGCGACAAGGGATTTCATTAGCATGAGCAGTTTCTGAGCTCTGGGTGCTGTACTGTGCCTAAGATTTCAGATTAAACTGCAGAGTGGAAGGAAAGGAGGACCTTTTTCTGCCTCCCCATTTCCAGCCAGTCTCTGAAGACTGGAGAAGAAAGCCTCTTAGGAATATTAGGGGGACAGGCAGGGGAAGCATGACTTTGTTTTTTGCAGTCTTCAGATGAGAGTTTAGCTGCAGTTCATTCATTTTCAGCTTTGTATTGTACGCCGGCTCCCTCGGCCAATAAAGCGAGATGAGTGTCGCAACCCTAGAGTCGGTCACGACTGGACCTAATGGTCAGGGGTCCCTTTACCTTTTATTCTTGTTATTTAAAAAAGTGTGCTTGGACATTCCATTGTTGCACCCATAACCTAGGTTTAAGGTGCCATTTAGCTCCTAGCTTTCATTTCTCAGTTTCTAACACCGGTTCACCTACTGGTGAAGAGGAAATTTTGGACCTTGATCAGGGGTGCTATCTTATACTAAATAACCACTTGCTCAGGGAGCACTAGATTTGAGAGTCCCTGCTATGCCAAGCATGCCACTGCTATAGATAGATTCACCATTGGAAAGCAATTCTGCTGGTGAAAATATGCATGTGCAATGGCAGAAATGGGGAGCAACCTTGGGCAATACATGGGTAGCATGGAGCAGGGGGTGCATTTCAATTCATGGCTGTGCCCCGACACAGTCCACAGCCCCAGATTTGTCAAAAAGAATTTCCCTCCTGTTGATTTTAATGGAAGAGGAGGTAATTCAAAAATCGCCACCCCACGCCAACAATTGCCCCACGTCACATTGCCATAACAGATACGGAGCAACTTTGCACCCCAGCACAGCACCGCCAGTATATAAACCCCAAACAAGAGAAAACAACTCAGACGACAGGGAGTGAAGGATGGAGTTAAGACTTTCTGGCAGTATGTCAATCTCACAAGGGGGAATTTAGGTGCTGGGAAAGGGCACTTTAGCACAAAACAGCCTGTTTCCAGAAAACACACAGGAACTTAAGCACATGGGTAACATTTCTCATACTAGAACCCTAACAGGTGTTCTGCTCCGGACTCCAAGCACAGCCAGCCACAACTCCAAGCTTTCCTCCATTCTAAGAAGGAGGAGAGAGAAGCTCACACAGGTAAGCGAGGGAACGTAATATTTAGGGCACAACTGCTACAACCACCTCCCTTGTTGCGTATGTTAACACTGTGTCTTGTCTAAACTGTATCGCTCCCACAAATTCACACACACCCCTCACATTAGTGGGAAGCAGTGTCCTCCCTCAAACACAAATAAGCTCTCTGTTGGCAAATGCTGGATACTGCTTTTCACTGTGGGCCAAACTCTCCTGAGCATTCTCTCTAATTTCCAGACTGAACATACCTCATAAACATAGCTAGACTGGATAGTAAAAAAAAAAAAAAAAAGGAAAGGAAAAATAGAGATTATTTTTTCCTCCTTTTTTCACTTTCAGCAGTATTTTTTTCCTTTGGCAAAAGAGCAATATGAACTGTTATTTTTGAAAACAGGCACAAGTAATGTGTGCACATATACAGAAGTGAATATGTCTAGATTCATTTCAGGAGCACCAAGTTATATACATCTGCAGATGTTGAATCGAAGCCGATAAAGTACTAAAGAATTCCAAAAGGAAGCAGTTCACTTATGGGTGTTCAGAAGAGGGTGACTGATCGCTGCACACAAAATAAAAGTATGACTACAGATACAGTTTGAGGATCTGACTTCCACACTGGCGGCACTCGGTTACTGAGCAACAAAGGCTAACCCAGTGAAAGTTTCAGAGAGATCCATCATTCACATCTGAAACATCAGCACCTCCTTTGATAGTCATTTGAACTGAACTAAATCAACAGCTTAGTGGTATGGAGAATGTACCACCTTGCCTGAAACAAAAGAAGTTCAGAAACAGGCATTGATATGGAAGACTGAAAGTTGGGTTTTCACCCTGTCAGGAAGCCATTTATTCTCTCTAAGCAGCTGGATTATTTTACAGATATTGAGCCTCAAAAGCCAATGAAGCCTTGATTGTTATCTTATAATGTCTCGAGGAAAGTGAACAAAGATAGAGAAAGGTCAAAGCAACACTCTGTTTAAGCCCATCTGCTGGTTAGGCTCCTATCGAGATGAACAGAAATAAACATTGCTGAAAAGAAAAAGAAAAACCTGTTATATTGCTGTGCTTTCTTAACTTTGGCAGCGGAAGGTCTCGGAGACAGACAGGAATTCTTCAATAAACAAATCTGAATGAGACAAAGACAGGGCGAAGGACTGTAAATGTGGATAAATCCACGTTTAAAAACAGACCACCCAAAAGCCGCTTGCATGGCCAGCTGATTCCGAATACTGTAATTAAATGCATCACCTGAATTTGGCAACACCTGGCAAAGTCGTAAGGAAAAAATAAGAGATATATCAACTGCTGACAAGGGGTTCCTTTCTTTCTCTTTTTGCTATTCTTTGCTTTTTTCTAATATGCTTGATAACCATGGATTTTCAATACAAATCCTTTGCATATAATTCCACCTGCCACATATAACGTGATTAGGGTGACATGCTTTGTATTACAGCACATGCACATAGTGGTTGGACATTATTACTTTGCTTAGGTCTCAGTGCAGCAGTTCTTAGCTCAGTAGTACAAACTGGTTTTTTTAATCCAACGTTTTAAAAAGTGGTTTGGAGCACAAAGGTCTGCAGTGACAAACCTGAGTGGTGCACAAAAATGTGCCTATTATTTACGAGAGAAAGAACAAATCATGACCAGATGCATGAAAAGATGGGCAACTGAGATATGCAGTAAAGCACAACGATAGCACACAAAAATAAGCTGATGTTCCAAGGGGCCAAAGCTTTACTAGAGACTGGTTTTTAAGTTTGAAAATCTAAGGCATGTCAGTTTGAAAATCATTGAGCACCATGCAAATATGCCCCAAACCTGACATTCCAAGACAATTCAGAATTGCTGAGAATATGCTTCAATCAATTTTTTAAAATTCTTTCTTTCGGAAAAATTACAGATTTAACAACACAAGCATGCCTTTCATATGCTGATTTCATTTGCAGCAGAATTATTAGTTGCACAGTAGATCAGCTTTCAAGAATGGAGGCGAGGATAAAGAAGTGAGCATTCAACAGCCTTGTAAGGAGGGGGGTGTATGGAACCCAGGGTACTATTCATGATTCAACAATATACACTTGCTTTAGATTACATGCATGTGGGCAGTGCCCCCTCCCAAGAGAACAGGGCTCTCTTGCTGCAACTGCTTCTGATGTGGCAATGAGGTTGAGTGCAGCACACATTTCTCCAGATCATGGGACTGCCTCTGTGTGGACATGGCGGGAAACTCATCCGCAAAAGTAGATGTTATAACTATGGGAAATTGTGTTCCATACTAAAGGTAAAGGACCCTGAACGGTTAAGTCCAGCCAAAGGCTCTGTGGTTGCGGCGCTCATCTCGCTTTCAGGCCAAGGGAGCCGGTATTTGTCTACAGGCAGCTTTCCGGGTCATGTGGCCAGCAGGACTAAACCGCTTCTGGCGCAAAGGAACACCCTGGCAGAAACCAGAGTGCATGGAAACACCGTTTACCTCCCCGCTGGAGCGGTACCTATTTATCTACTTGCTCTGGTATGCTTTCGAACTGCTAAGTTGGCAGGAGCTGGGATAGAGCAACGGGGGCTTCACTCGGTTGCGGCGATTCAAACTGTCGACCTTCCGATCAGCAAGCCCAAGAGGCTCAGTGGTTTAGACCACAGCGATTCAGAGCCCATAGTTAAAGTAACAAAATTAGAAGTCCTATAAAGGTAAAGGTACCCCTGCCCGTACGGGCCAGTCTTGACAGACTCTAGGGTTGTGCGCCCATCTCACTCAAGAGGCCGGGGGCCAGCGCTGTCCGGAGACACTTCCGGGTCACGTGGCCAGCGTGACATCGCTGCTCTGGCGAGCCAGAGCCGCACACAGAAACGCAGTTTACCTCCCCGCTAGTAAGCGGTCCCTATTTATCTACTTGCACCCGGGGGTGCTTTCGAACTGCTAGGTTGGCAGGTGCAACGGGAGCGCACCCCGCCGCAGGGATTCGAACCGCTGACCTTTCGATCGGCAAGCCCTAGGCACTGAGGCTTTTACCCACAGCGCCACTATACAGACAGAGAAAGGGAGAAAGAATGGGGGGGGGGGACAACTGCCTTTGCTACTCTGAGGGGACTCCAGAATATGAGCCCAGGCTCGCAATAATTAGAAGAGATCTCAATAAAAACCTGACTTAATGCTATAGATTATAACTTCTTTTCATAGCACTGCTTACAAACCACTATCGTGTGTGTGTGTGTGTGTGTGTGTGTGTGTGTGTGTGTGTGTATCTCCCACAATAGTTGCAACACGTATTAAGAAAAATTGTAATTCCTGCTTCCTCTAGTTAGGTCAAGGGTCAAGTAGAGTGAAAAATGATTGGTGAGCCAGACAGAAAGGGAAGAAAAATGACTGCTGAGAAAGTACAGTTACCAAGTCTTTACCAAGGTCAGAGTGAGCTATAAATCCTCTGTGTTGGAGCTGTGCCAGCAGGAAAGCCTCCCAGAGTTCTTTTCAAAGAGCTAGCAGTACCCACCCATGCTTTTTAATTTTGTCTTTGGAAAAATATAAATATCATGATTATGACTATGAAGCAGAAAGCATGACGAGGGCACACGCACACCCACATACAAACCCTCCAAAAATGTCCAAGGTGACCACTAGTATTCATAGAACACATATACACTCTGCAGGTGGCACAAGGGCTCTGCTGAAGAGATTTTGGATTCAAAAGCATCAGTCTATACATGCAGCGGCTTTTATCAGCTAATGGAAAGGAAAGAACTTCATGTATAAGCTCCATTCCTCCACTACAGAAGAAATAGGGATGTACCAAGAAAAGAGACGAAAGCATCATGTTAACCACATGAGCATACTCTAGTCCCAGGAAAGAGGTTTAATTGCAGATTCAGTATTTGACACTTTTATAACGCAAGAGTCAACTCAGAGCCCATTCACACATTATAAATTAAGCCTGATTTGTATCAGTGCTAACCTATACTTCTGGAGTACAGATCTGAGCGGGGTGAAGTGGGAGAAGAATATCCACAGAAACTTCTGCAAGCCCAGATTTCCACATTCCCTGTGCACACTGCTTAGCTCAGTTGGAGAAGAGCACTCCTGGAAAACATGGGTCAGCAATGCAGTGCTATTGCTATTACAGTGTTCTGTAACAGCAGGGCTTTTACACAAAGGTGTAGCCTTCAGAGTTCATGCATTCAATTCCGGTGCTAAAAAGAATGTGGCATGATTTCAGTTATTGGGGCAATTGTTTAAGGTGAAAAGGAGCAATGATCAATGTTGTTTAGCAACGTTCTATAGCAGTTGCACCCTTTGTTTATCCAGATACAATGCTTAACCATGGTTTGCTTTTCTTAAACTATGATTACATGTTACATCTGAACAACTGACACATGGTTAAGGATTAGCTGCAACCCAGGATTGAAACCCATGGTTTGAAGCGCACATCACTACGTATGTTAACTACATAGAAGGCATTACTTCTGCACTAAGTAAAAAAAAAAAAAAAAAAAAAGGTAAACGCTGTTTACCTTCCCGCCGGAGAGGTACCTATTTATCTACTTGCACTCTGATGTGCTTTCGAACTGCTAGGTTGGCAGGAACTGGGACCGAGCAATGGGAGCTCAGCCTGTTGCGGGGATTCGAACCGCCAACCTTCTGATCCGCAAGCCCAAGAGGCTCAGTGGTTTAGACCACAGCGCCACCCGCGTCCCTCTTCTGCACTAAGTAGGAAGCAACAAATACCAGAACAATCTAAACCATGGTTTTATTGTCTGTGTGATTTTAACCAGGGTTAAGGCAACCGCTTTGGTTACTGCTAATAATTTGGGGTGCATAGTAGCCTTGGACACCTCATCTGGCCCCACCTAGATATAACTTACCGGTAAGTGCTAGCTGCTATTATTACATGAGCTACGTAACCACAACACACGATTTCCTCTCTGGTGGACAGCTCCCTTAATAGAGTGGACAGCTCCCACCAGAAAGAAGTATCAAAATACTACCGCAGCAGTACGCAAAGAGCTAAGCGAGTAAACAAAGAACCATAAATTTTTCTCTGCACAGCCTATATATTTTTTAAAAAATACTATCTCTAACCTATTTTTCTGAGCCTAACAATGAAACACAACAGTTATAAAATATGAAACAATCCAGGAGTCAACCAAACCATAAATAAAAATAGCATAAAAAGGAAGGCTGATTACATAATAACCATCAGAACTGAACATCAAAATACAGTACAATCACAACTTACATGTGTTTAACTTGTGCGCTTTCAACCTTGTGTGGTTGAAGGCTGGTTGAAACTGGGCAAATTAAATGCACACAAGTCAAATTAAATAAACACTTTAAAAGCTCTTTTTGCATTGGGTTTTCCCAGCGTTGGAAATAACTTTCAAGGTCTCTCTGCCTTGCTTATCAGGCATGTCCCGCTTTCTCTCTAAAAGCACTCTGGCTTTCTTGGGGGGCAAGACTTGCTCAATGAGGGCTCCAGAAGGGTAAGGATGTGTGCCATCTTTGGAACATAAGCCCCGTGCAAGATGCAATCGTACTGTACCATTCCAAAGTGCCTTCTGTAACAGAAAAACTCTAGCGCCCCAGTTACTGCCAAACATGCTTTGTGTCACTGAGGGATCTGCAGTGGGGTCGCAGATGAGAATCACAGAATGCAGGAAGGCTAATCCCTTAATTTCTTAAGCCAATGATGTTCATAAAGGTTTTTCCAAGGGCTGAATCAACATTTTCTCATTTAGGACTGTACCATGTTTCAAACAAAGGCATTGTGAAATAAGGGCAACATAACCACCAAGTGCATTTTCTGTCCACCATGAAAACAAGGACACTCTGTGAGTGACGCACCTCTAAGATTACTCTAGGTGTCTACACTAACACTGATAGAACTGTGATGAGGATTATTCTCAACCCAGAAAGAACCACCCGATGAGTTAATTGCTGATGGGATGTTCTGCTCTGTTCTCCCAAGCACCATCTCCTTGGATCACATTACATCTCAGATGCAAACATCAAACCACAGTCAGCTTGATGAGGATAAAGAACAATTCTAGTGTTAGCAAACAACTTCATTAACTTACTTGGAGTGAAAATGCCCGTAGAGCAGGGATGGGAATTAAGGCAGCCATGAAGAACGCAGTAACATTACTGATGGAAGTAAGGGCCACACTCGCCCCAGTGCGTTTCAGACATTCTCCTGTCCTGTCCTGAAAAATACATATAAAGTTGTAGAATACCATACTATTGCATACTGGAAATATAGACCATTCAGACAGACATGCACAGTTATAGCACACAATCAATACTATCCATGAAAAATGGCAACATTATTGTATTATTAACGCCATACTGGCATTAAAAAATACATGTTGAAAATAAAATTCTGCAGCGCAGTAGATTTGGCATGAGCTACCCATCAGTTATTTCACAAGACTCACTCTAGAAAATGAGTGGAAAATTTATCCAGAATGATACATTTTCATCTGTATGAAGCCATTTGCTACCGTGAACGATATGAAAATAGATGTTTTCTTGTCGCCAGAATATCTGAGCTAAGAAATTTCACTCGGGACAAAAAATTAAGAAGGCATGATAATCCTGGTTACCTGCATTACGAATCATACATACACCTCTAGCTCAGATATAGTGGTTTGCATTGTCCCAAACAATTGGCTGTTACCTCAAATGGAATCCTCTTGTTCTGCCCAGTTTCGCTAAATGCATGTGCCAAAAGGAAGACATCGTCTACACCAACTCCTAAAGCAAGGAAGGGTAAAACCTGCACAAAAAGGAAAGAAGAACCAAGAGTGTTTATAGGAGGCTTATGACTCACCTGAGTAATTATGACCTGCTAGCTAATTGAGATAATTTTCCAAATTTGTTCATGCAGATTTCTGTTACCCTCTAATGCTTGATACATCCCTGTTCTTTTCGTGCAAAATCCTAAAGCGAAATTATAGGGCCACTTGCATCTTGTGGGATGTTTCTACCTATGTATATATCTATGCTGAAACTACAGTCCTACTATTGCCTTAAAATGCAGATAACAATCACATGTTCCCCATTCAGTCTGCCTGCTGACTAACCATAGGTTATTCTCTCAGCTTAAACCTGTAAAATGTCCATTGCTTGGCATGCTAGCACAGCTACAATTCCAGAGCTCTTTACATTCCCTCCCCCAGTGATTCATCCCGGCAAATAAATTGACCAAACTCTTAATAACTATTCATTCAGTACCTGAGTTGTGGCAGCATTAAAGGAAATCCCAATTAATGAACAGAGGCCCAATCCTGCAGCTACTGAGAGTGCAACCAACAAGACTCCTGCCAGCCCCACGGCACCCTGGGATTTAGCACAGTCCCACCGCAGCATGGTTAAACAGGCATAGGCAAGCTGAAAGCAGAGCAAAAGAGAGTTGGTTGGTTGGGTCTTTTTAAGCAAAATTTCAGACAAAGCAAGCCACATTTTAACATTGCCCCTTTCTAGCCAAAGGTTTCGCCTACTAAATACACTTTTACATGACACAGATATTGTAAGGCACAGTTTTGAGCAACGGTCCCTTCTCCTCAAATACTGTCAGAGAGTCTGAACTCAGATTGACAAGTCTCAGGCAAATTGGGTCCTCCCTTGAAAAGGGCATGTTTTGCGGGGAAACCTGGCAACCAAACCCTGTGTTGTGGGTGGGTACGTTTGGATAGCCACAACACCCAATTGGTAGGTCCCTTGATGCTGGGTTTAATCAGGCCAATGGGACGCAGCCTAAACAGATCAAGGGACCTATATATACCTATGCACGTGACCCAGAGCTTCCTCTTTCGGTGCGTGCATCGGAACACCCGCCCACCTCTCCCTACTTTTAGGGCTTGCGCGCTTGACCTTGCTATGCCATTGTGTGTCACCTGTTGTTGGGACAGGGGCACGGCAGGAATTTTCCCCACTTGGCTGATTGGCTGGTGCCATTTGGGTTTCACCTGCCGCATAGCAAATCATCACAACTTGTAAGGTTGCAGATAGGCTCTGGTTCAGGTGATAGGGATGGGAGAACGCTCTCGCCATCCCTATGTGAAGGGTTTTCCATTAAAGGAATCCAGGGACTCAATGGTTTGGTCAACCCCTGAGAGGGGGTTGTGCCCGTGCCTTAGTCCAGGGGGACATTGGGTGGTGGACATAGCCTGTTCCCGGCTTTCCGCCTATCCAGGTGTTCACCCTAGGCTGACCTATGCTGGTGCCCTGGGTCAGCGCTACCTTCAACCAGCTAGTCGAACCAGAGCCTATGCAACCACTCACTTGCTGTAATCAATAAAGTTGTGGCCTAAATTCTGCCAAAAACCAAACCAAAATTTTGAGTCTTGTCTGAATTTATTTAAGGGGAAGGTTTAAAGGTCTGACCACGCAAATGCCTTTTCTGCTAGCAAAGATGGTTTAACTCGGGGGAGCGGAACATTTTTCAGGTCACATTCCTTCTTCTGCAGGTCTTTGGGGGGCGGGGTCTACATGCCAGTGGCTGCCATGGTTTGGTGACAAAACTGGGTATGGCCAGAGGGGGAAGTGACTGTGACCTTTGTACAGTAGACTGCATTCCAGTCACACATAAGCCAGGGGTTCCTACACAAGTTTCCCCCCTCTACCTCCACCCCCACCCCAACTTTGTCCATCCGGGCAAGGAAGAGTCATTATCAGAGTTCACAGACACATTCCAAATCAATAAAAGCACTCAAGGACTGTATAGGAAAGAGCCAGCAAGGTGTTCATCTGGGAGAGAAAGGGGAATGGTCTAGGAAGAGTTCAGAGAGCCAGATAGTTCTAGATAGGTTGTGGCCTGAGGTTCCCCAAACATTGGCTTAGCTGAAACTGCAGAGATCAAGCCTGTCCTCCATCTATCCCACGTGTGCACTTTCTCAAATGAGCCACAGGTTCTCTTAAGATACGGACATGAAGGAAAGAGATTGCCCCAAATAAAGTTTTTAACGTGACTGCAGGAATGCTTTTATGATGGGTTGCTTTAAAACGAGTCGCAGGAACATTATGCAGAATCAAAGCAATATTGTGTTCATTTTACCATTAATAGGTAGCCGCTGGCAACCCTGATAACGCTGACATCAGAAAACGATTTTAGGATATCTTCCAGGGTAGTTGTAGTAAAGGAAAGCACCTTCTGTGTAGAGTTTTGTGCCACACTCTGATGGACGATCTGTGAGGAGGAGATGGGAACAGTGATCAAGGAAAGGAGGACAATACAATGCGTTCCTGCAGGGGATATGATTTAAAACCAGCTTTTATTTGTTTGTGTATGTGTGTGCGTCACACACACACGGATATGTCATTAACTCTTTGTTGCATAATTGCCATACTTGGCAGAGAGGCTCAGCAGGCTACTATAGATCAAATAAGCTTGTGTGCCCCAGAGGAGAGGAATATGGCAATTTATTTGAAATAGTGAAACTGAAGACGGTTCGCGCTCAGTCTCCCCTGCTTCCCCCACCCCCGTCTAATTTCTTTGCTCTCTCGATCCAAGAGTCTACAACTGATTTGTTGTTATATCAGTTGTGCCTCTAATCTAAAACAACAAATTCTTAAGAGCAATCCTCTCTTTCTTCATTGGCTGGGCACTTTAGAGAGGTCGCAAGCAGCTTAGCAGAGGTCAACCCCTGGGAAACAAAGGCCAGATAATGTCACATGACCTCACCAATGGGACTGCAGCTGTGAACAGATTCTATGGCTGGCTAATGTGTTCCAGACACCTTTGCTGGATAACCACACTGACCAAGTGTTTTTAAAGCCAGCCGAGCTCTTTAAAGCTATGGCAGTTCACTGTCGGATCAGCAAATCAGAAGAGCGCACCAGGATTTAAAATTCACGAGTGAAAACAAATGCTGTATGTCTCTTTAACGTCACTCACAACAGCAAATTCATCTAGGCTGAAAGCAAAAAGGCAAGTTTAAAATCCTTTGCTGCTACTGTTCTGAACAGAGGGCACACAGTTCTACTGTATGGAGCTTCAATGAAGAAGTATTCACTGCCATGGATGTTTTAGCTGAGATTCCTGCATTGCAGGGGGTTGGACTAGATGGCCTCTGGTGTCCCTTCCAACTCTATAATTCTGTGATTCTATGAACGCTATGGCCAGGGATGAGGATGGGAGATGGACTCCCATCAACAGCTTTCCCATACCTTCTACAGACCATGGACATTTCCACAAGCCTACAGTGGTACCTCGGGTTAAGAACTTAATTCGTTCTGGAGGTCCGTTCTTAACCTGAAACTGTTCTTAACCTGAAGCATCACTTTAGCTAATGGGGCCTCCCGCTGCTGCCGCGCCGCCGGAGCACGATTTCTGTTCTCATCCTGAGGTAAAGTTCTTAACCTCAACCTGAAGCACTATTTCTGGGTTAGCGGAGTCTGTAACCTGAAGCGTCTGTAACCTGAAGCGTATGTAACCCACTGTACTAGGAAAGCCCACCAGAAATGGTTCACCAGGTAGGTTTCTTGTTTTACCTCAACATACATCCTTTGCCAGGCTTCCAGAATTGCCGCTGCTTTGTCTTCATTCCAGTTGATGTGCGAAACATACTCATACCCCTTGAAGTGCTCATACATTTGCTTAGGAGTCATTAACTGAAACATGGTTTGTAAAGCCTGGGCACTGCAAGAGGAAGGGAGGTGGGAGCTTAGAAGGAGGAAAGGGTTTAGGGCAGACATTTTAAACGAAGACATTTTCAGCGCCTGGCGTCCTAAAACGAGCACCTTGAAGGGACCTTTGGGTTAGCAAGGTTGGAAAAGATCTCTGCTTGAGACCTCGAAGAACTGCTGCTCATTGGAAAAGCCAACTCAGGAGCAAGTGGATCAAGGGGCTGTCGAAGCAAAAGGAGGCTTTGTACGTTAATACGCTTCACCTCATTTCTGTTTCATTTTCATTATGTGTTGCTTTATTGTGACTGTAAAACACCTTGAGTGTTTGTCAAAAAGCTGGGGAATAAATGCCGGGAAATAAAACAGAATAAAGTCACAAATTATCTTTAGGCTCTGATAGCCATCTGCTTAAAGTCAAATTTGTAACAAATCCTCTGCAAGACAGGATCCCAGGCACCTGGGGGAAAACTCTTTTCTTTTTTGGCTTTTTATTTTTTAAATGCTGTAGCTATAAATATTTGTTGTTCAGTTTTTTATATTAATATTGGTATATGTGATTTACTACTTTTAAATATTGCATCGTTTTAAAATAATTTGCATTGTTCGATGACTCAAATTCATTTTGGAGAAATCAAGCAAATTATATATCTTGTACACATGCACTGGAACTTACAAATATTGTGAGCTACTTATTAATTTCCCTACTGCAAGAAGGGCCAGCTATGGTATTATTGGGGGTCACTTTGTTCCAGGGACTAGAACTATTTCACTTGCAGTAAGGTTATATCAGTGAAGACAGGATCGTTACCTTAAACCAGTCCCCCAATTTTTATACATATGAGACAGAATACATTTAAATCATGTAAGGTCCATGTAAGTGTACCCTGGGCATACAGTGACGAACATTTGAATGAACAACAAATTCTATTTTCCCAGCTGAATTGCTTAAAATCTTTCCATTATTAGATGGTGAAGGATGCTCTCTGGCAACTCAGTTTCCATAATACATTGCTTGCTTTTTCTTCTCCTGATCCAAACATATATAACTTTTTTGTATACCACCCTTCCACAATTCAAACTATGCTCAAGGCAGCTTACAACATGAAAAAATACATATGTATTTTTGTGTATGAAGCAAATACATAGGCCTGCTGCTACAGAGACCTTATGAGTGAAGTGTGAACAAAAGCACTGTGGCTTAAATGTGAACTACACTTTAATTACAATTTTGTGTCCTTCCAAGTTGGCTGAACCCTATTCTGCTGAACCCGTAATAAAGCAGTAACTCTAGATGACCTACAGCCAAAGTGGAACTGCACTGTACAGAAAGCATATATAACTAGTACAAATTGTCAAAACGTTCAAATAATATGTAGTAAGAAAGATTACTCTAGAAAGCAATTAAATTGTCATGGAAACATTCAGAAAGGAGATTTCACGACCTACCATAGACAACCCAGCTTAGCAACACCTTGCCCACAGGTGGCAAAGGTTTTCAAGAGAATTATATATTTTTTAAAGAGAAAGAAACAGGATATATGAGACAAGGCCTTTGGTATTTACCTGACAAGTTTCCCAGTACCATTTTTAACTGTGCCACCAATGATCAGCTCTTCCTGCCAATGCATATATTTTTTGGATAACCCATAGCATCCTCCACTTAAAACAAGGGCCACGTCTAGAGGCTAAAAGGCAAACAAAAGATGTTACAGAACCATAGGCCAATAAGAAAGCACAAGACAATAAAATGAAACAGGACCACTAACATGAATTCAGGGACTCCCCAAAGACAAGTTTGATAGTACACAGGAATCCTGCAGCAAGCTCTGAAAGGGTTCAGGGTTAAGCAGTAGTCAGGAACATACTTGAACTGTAAAAATACTTCATATTTACGTGGGGTTATGTTCCGGGGATTGTACCCAAAGCCAAACCGTGTAGTTAAAACCCCTTGTGTTCAATGACGGGTGAGATTGACAAAGTCATTTTTCAAAGGAACCCACCCCCTTTTATTTATTTTTCACTTTTTATTTGCCACATGCGTAAAGCTGAAAATGTGCAAGTTAAATCCATGCAAGTTGTGGGCTGACGGAAGAAGCACATGTCAAAGACCTTGTCTTTCAGCCATGATTCATTTACATGGCGATGTACACCCAGACTGGGTCTTAGGCTTCTAATAAGTGTCAGGACTAAATAACTGTCAGTTATCAAATTAAACATAGTCCTTTGTAATTCTCCCTCCAGTAAACATCCTTGGAAAATATAGTTGCCTTATCATAATACCCATTCTAGTATCCCCCTCACAGTAACACCGAAAATTATATTTGCCATGGAAGTGTAAAGCCTGATCGAACTATTCTTTAATTCAGGCAATTAAAACTTCTCTTGAAGTTGTATAATTAATGGTCAGTTGGAAAGGACTTGGGCTGGCCAACCGACTCAGGGAAGTGTAACAGACCTTTAGCATTCTGAATCCCTAGAGAGGTGAACAACAACAGAACTTTGTTCTTTAGTATATATTTTGCTCCTTTGGGTGCAGCAACTGGGGACTGTCAACCGAAAACGAAAAAGAAAACGTTGAATACTTCATTTCCTTGGTAGCTCCCAGAAAAGGTATGAGAATATGTCCGAAACCGCCAGAACATTCTCCATTTACTGAGGGACCAAATAAGAGCACGGTTCTTACTGTTTACATTCATATACCTAGGGAGTCAAGGAATCTGTAAGGTCACATTCCTGTGGCCTTCCATGGAGTATAGACCTCTGACACTGGACTAAATTGCTCCTGTCTCTAGACTGCAGACCAAACAAAATATGGAGAACTGGAAGCAAGGGAAGGCTTCATTTTGCCTTGAAGCTTAGTGACCACAGCAAGGGAGTTCATTCAGTTTCAAATCCTATGAATACATCAGTATTCTTTTAGGGGCTATTCCTTTTGTTGCCCCACAAGTTCTCCTCCAGAAGCATAAATCTCACCCTAAAAAAAAAAAAAAAAGCCCACCCTAGTGTGAGTGGAAGTGACTTCTCTTCACACAAAGCAAGCTCTGGATCCAAGCTACTAAAACCATAAAACAAAGTCAGTTCCACAATCATAGCTCAGTGACAACTGAATGCAAGACAGTTATTTTTAACTTGCACAACGAATTTGGGATTCTTTCATCCAACAATGCGTGCTTTTAAAACACATTCATTCTCCTCCCCACTTACCCTCTCTCTGTTCATACACATATGCATGCAAATTTCAAATATTACCACTTATAATTTAAATCAAAAGCAGCCTCTATTATAAAACATGTTCCTGAGCCAAAACAGAGAACCAGTTTGTAGGAACAGTTGGAGGAAGCGGAACAGGGATAAACATTTCACATGGCAGTCACAGTTAGCACTTAGTAGACATAGTTGGTGAACTGCCCTAGTGGCCTCACGAATCTAGTCACTTTGATATCCTAGAATCCCTTGCTTTGCAGGAGGGCATAAACAAAGCTGAAGATAGTACTGCATGTCACTACAAACAGCTGGTAAAATCAACACTCCCAGGAAGACACTCATACGGAATAGTTTCATCTCTTTCCCAATATCGCCTATTCCCCCGCTCGCTCTCTCCTTCTATCATGCCCACATTTGAAAATCCAAAAAGCGCAACGCATATTCAGGAGACGCCAGGAGCAACAAGCAAATGAAGATCTATGGAGACAGACAGAAAGCAGTCTGCAACCCATAAACAAATACATGCAGTGGAAATTCCAACAGGAGTGCTAAATCAAAATGTGGTGAAGCCATGGTCTGTTTTACAAAGCTGAAAGGAGTTCTTAAATAAAAATCTTCTCTCTGAGGATGTGAAACAACACTGTAAACAAGACTGGTCAAGACTGTTCTGCCCAGGTGGCAATGCCAGCCATTTATTTATTTGGCACATTTGCACACAACTCTTCTTCTGAGGAGCTGAAAGTATCCCGTCTGAATTCCATCTTATCTTTTTTGGGTTTTTTGTTTTGTTTTGTTCTGGAATCCATTTTATGTTTTGTTTATCATATCTTCATTTGCTTCCAGGTTTTTGACTCTTCATCCCAATCACATCATAATCATTTATCATTTATCTCAAGTTATCATGAGGTAGAGACACTTCAAAAAAAATTAAAAATCAATATGAAAGCTGTTATTATGAGATTTCTAAGAACAGCTGTAGGCAACACATTGCCCACATGTACCTATAAAATGGACTTTCAGGAGGGTTAAATTGAAATTTATTTTTGAGGCTGGCTTAGAGGATTGTAGGGTTCCACCACTCCTTCCACATTTCCTGAGTTAGCCAACAAAGGCCAAGCTAACTTACTTTGGTTGAATTTTTGTTGGGTGCTGTGATAGGACAGTCAGGGTCATCAGGATTCAGGCAAGGTCGATCCATATACCCATGTCCAACGTCTGCCTTATTCAACATTTCTTCCCAGGTATCTACTTGCGAGTTTATTTTCTTTAACTCCTCCAAGAATTCTAAGGGGTCAAAGTTGGTCCACTGCAAATGGGGTTTCCCTCTGGAGAAACAAAAGAGTAGGAACATAATGGTCAAAAAGGCATCAACAACCTTCACACTGACTCACAATATACACTTCTCCCCCTCCCAACCCTCCTTATTAACATCAAAAGCCCAAACTATGGATATAATTCACCCTAATTATGCCCTATTAACTGAGCAGAACTTACTCTTGATTCTGCCTATTTTAAACTGTGCTACACGTGATATTCATTCTTCAGTAGCCACTGTTGAAGACGGTTGAGAAATCATATCTTAGGACTGGTTTCAGACAACAAATTTCTTGTTAATGTGAATAGTCCCACCCATCCCAAAATAAATGTTTTTTCTATAACATCTGAACGGGGAGGTTACAAATATTACCTAAATGAAGTTCTAGAACTGTGATGACACTATTGTAGTTGGCTGTGGAATTACAGACACTGAGGTTGGCCGATATTCTTTGATATCTAACTGCCACATCATGTTGGGTTCATGTGTATGGCCAGGGATGTTCAAATGGACAAGAAATTTAATGTCTGATCTTGCCTTTCGATACTTTTAAAATTGGGATTACTGACTTCTTAGTTACTTTTAAAAGGAGAAAGAATTTCATATCACATAGGAATTGCTTGCCTCTGAATACACGTTTCATATGTAATCAATAAGGTTCTCGCTTTTTTATACTTAATAGTCACTGTGTTCCTTCAAACTCTTGTTAACTTAGCCATCGACTCAAAAATGCCTGAGCACTAGCTGCTGCCACCATCATGACTGTCTTTCTATTTGTCCTACCTCCAGTTTTGATTTCATGATGTTGATAGACTATAAAGGCTTTTGGCTGCCTTATTTTGCGGTTCAAACTACTGTATCTGCTTAACCAGGCTTAAGTCATTATTCAAACTCTCCCAACCAGAAAACACAAACCCCCTTATTCCCCCATCTAAAAAAAAAACCCTCTACACTGAAGGTTAAGAGATGGCCATTGCAAATTGCTTTTACAGAGACATGCAAACCAGGGCAAAGACAATAACACAAAAGCTAAGTCTTGCATAATTAACCAAAAATGTCTAAACTGATTAAAAATTAACTCTTTGATGGACACATTACGTTACATATAACAATCTTCCAAAAGAGATACCTTGTGCCACTGAACAATCAAATAAACAAAGGATTAGTTTCTTCCTGAGATTATTATTTTTAATTCAAGGTGACAATTCACATACTTTCAGCCAAAGAGAATTCTCAGGCCATCGGTACTATTGTACGTTAGAATTAAAAACAAGGAGGGAACAAAGCTTATTTCCCTCAAAATAACCTTTGTTGCTGCTGGGACATGCGTTCTAAAAGTATGATGGAAGTAGCTTGAACACAGATTCAGATTCTCTGCATTCACAGGCATTTGTTTTCAGGATGGTGAATGTGTTGTGAAACCATTTCCACAACGCTTTAGAAAGTATCCCTGGCCTTGCCCCACAAAGACAGAGCTGCTCTCTCTTATTTTCCTTTCCTTTCCTTTCCTTTCTTTTCTTGCATGGGAAGAAAGATTAGTGGTTGTTTTCAAGGTTGTTGGCTTTTAGAAGATTTTTGTGCTAAAATGTGTGAAAAGCTGAAATGTGACAGCACACTTCGTCTGAGAAGAAGCACTGCAAAAACTCAGGACATCTACCAGGAGACCGATTTTCCAGAAATTTGCATACTTGTTTCCTTTCCATGGCATGCACTTTAAGACACAGGACACACAGATCTTCAAAATGACTGCAGAAAACAACCCTGGAAAACAACCCTCGATAAAGTTCAAAGCTCAATCACTTCAGTGTCAATGCTAAATTGGTTGTTAAAGAGGAGGACTAAAGGTTGCAAATAAAAATTTGTCTGTTGAGATACTATTTATAAGCTGGTCCACGGTCTTTGTGGAATGGCTCAATCATGAGGCAGTAGCTGAATGCCTGGAGGAAGCAACGTCTGATCCAAGATCACATGCACATGGATGTGAAACCTTCGTGAAACCGCTGCAGCTGTACCCGGGTCTGATGTGACTTCTCCTAGGCAGCTACATTCCTGCAGATGGAGAGTCTTGTCTGAACATGTTGTTTGTCTTGTGACTCCACCTCCATTATTAAGACAAAACCCTCGTCAAAGTCACATATATGCAACTTCTGATATTTTGTTGCCAGTGCAGCATAAGAGCAAATCATAATAATGTGAAAGGCTACCATGCAGTCCACGCTGGTTTATATTGTAGAAAACAGCACTTACGGTAGATATGCAGTCCCCGACTGTAACTTTGCACCCTCCCAGAAACAATCCAAAGGTGTGATAATTAAACAAGGGTAAAGATGTTCTATGATCTGTCAAAGTTAGAAAAAAAAGCACACACCAAATTAAGAAACGTTAAAGAGTTCAATACAAAACTATTATTTACAGAGGAAAGCGTGTGCAGAATACAACGTATTATATGTACCTTGTCCATGTAACCTTCTGTGATCGGTTCCCCTGATTTATGGCATAAGTGTTCCAATTTCCATTGTCTGTAAAAAATTAAGAGCAAATCACATCAAAACCATAAATGCACACATTTATTTTTTCAATGTCCCCCACGTAGGTGGTACACCTTTAGGGGAACTGTAAAGCACAGGTGAAGCACTTTTAACTCCTGAAAAAGGGGCCTGTTGTGCAATCATCAAAACAGGGCAGTTTTTGTTTGTTGCAGAGAATGCTACTTTATAATCAGGGCTTGAATTGTGCAGGAATGGTTGGGAACACTATTTCTGGATATGTCTGCAGTCAAGTATTGTGTTCAATGTGGTATGATTGCCTTGCCATCCCCATCGCTGAGCCTGGACACTGAAGTCCAGCTCCAAGGTCTTCTGCTGGTTCCCTCCCTGCGAAAAGTGAGGTTACAGGGAACCAGGCAGAGGGCCTTCTCGGTAGTGGCGCCCTCCCTGTGGAACACCCTCTCTTCAGATGTCAAGGAAACAAACAACTACCTGACTTTTAGAAGACATCTGAAGGCAACTCTGTTTAGGGAAGTTTTTAATGTCTGATGTTTTATTGTGTTTCTGCTGGGAGCCACCCAGAGTGGCTGGGAAAACCCAGCCAGATGGGCAGGCTATAAATAAAATAATAATAATAATAATAATAATAATAATAATAATAATAAATGTTTTGCTCATTTGGAGGTTTATTTTGCAGGCATCATTTTTGCCATGACACACCCTATCACTCTTCTGGCATGCTTCAATTTGAATTATATTAGTTAACCTCTATGGAGCTAAAATCCTGAAAGATTATAGTGGCATACGATGTTGACTTGGTTGTTCAATCAATACATTTCCTTCACCCTTTGGAAACAATGAAATTGACTGCACACACAACCCTCTCTCGTTTATCAGACACCAACTTAAAGACTTTTGAAAAGCAAAACCTGGAATACTGTACTGTAGACAAATTGTTTGGAGTGACTATTATGTTACCAATTGGTGAACACTAAGGACTTTTTGCTACTTGGAAACCCATTAGTGCGTCAGGCAAAATTTATGCTGCACATTTATCTACGCTGTATCGAAAACAGCTTCTGACTTTGAAATATGACAGACCGTAAATGCCTCAAGATTAGGTCCAAACCTGTGCTATTAACCTTAACTAAAAACTTTGTTTAGCATCACAGATTTTCATAAGGCAATATTTATATATGTCAGCATACCAACAAATGAAAAAAACCAAAACAAATTAAATAAGAGGGTAGTTCTGTTTTTATTTATATCAATACCAAATCTGTATGAGCACCATAGAGGCATGAACGATTATTTTCTGAAACACCTTGTTCAGAGTAACTTCAGACATTTTAAGCTAAGGTCAACACCTGGAGATTCCAGGGCTAAAACTAATTCTCGAGGGGCTACCTATCCCCTTTCCCCCATTGCCAACTGAGATGCTAAATAGGAACCAAGAAAGAGGCATCTGTGGCTAAAAGAATTAGACAGACAGCCACTGTGAGGCTGAAGGCACCGGCCCATTTCCGCTTGCTTCCTTCAAAGTGGCCCTCCAGGAACACGAGTTGCTGGGAGGGTTCTAAATATTGAAAACCAGATGTGCAAGTCTGCCGCCATTCCATTTACTGTACTCCCACTGCATTGCCGAAAGGGGAAAGTTTCGCAGCAGAGATGCACATCTGAAGCCTGTGTTATCTCCTCTACATGAATTCGTCTTCACGTGTTAACAGCAGGAGAATTCAAAGCGGGACCATGGCACTCTTGCACCTCGTTGTCAGGTCCTAAGCTATTCTTAGTTCCGGGAAGTTAAAATAACATAGCCTTTTCTCTCCATTCCACCTTACCTGTTGTACATATACACGTGTACCCTGCTGGCTTGAAGTGCAGATTCAAGGTGCTGTCGTAGTGCCTCTGCTGTTAGCACATTAGCGCAGTCCTCTTGTGGTGTCTGAATCATGAGTTGGGGATTAAACATGGCCTCTTCTCCAATCTTCTGGCGCGTGTAACTTAACTCCCGACTCACTCGTCCACCAACTGACAGACAAATATTTACAACCTGGGATCAGCCAACAATAACTTACTCTGGATTCACATTCTAAGAGCTCACAGGCCACCAATAAACTTTCCCATATGCATGGAATGTTCTGTAGCCAGTTAAGAACTGAAGCAATTTTAAAGAGAGCTAATTTCATCTACAGTGCAGCAAAAAGACAGAAATTTCCCTTTATATAAAAAATAAACCAATTAATTGTTCCTACTTCACAAACAGAGGTGTGTGTTAAGTTGATTCCTGCTAGACACATGGTCTTTCAGTATCACACCAAAATTTCCACACGTAGAAAGTTTATTAACAAAAGGGGAAAAAAGGAACCTTTTCCTTGCAGACCAGACCAAATATTTCTCTGTTACAATTTCTTGCACTTGTATAAACAGTCTGCTGCAATGGCACATTTCAAGATAAATGACTTCAATTTACACTCTTCTCCTAAATAATTTGGCAATGGCAGAAGGGGAAATGTTTATCTTCCATAAAAAGGAGGTAGGAGGGAAAGAGTAAATGAGCATTAGTATGTCTTGCTGCTGCTAGTTAAAACATAAAAATACTGTTAAGTTAGGGTCACATAACGGTGCAGTTTCAGAGGAACAGAGTCAGCTACACTTAAGCGATCAATTCAAAGTGTCTAGAATCGCTACAGTGAGCTAGGATGTACCAGAATTTGGATTCCAAGGCAAATTTTATCTTTAAAAAGTCAAGAAACCTAACAAGGAGACACATTTATGCAGCCTAAAGGTCTAAAGGAAGCTAAAATGAAGTCAGAGACTGTGCGATCCTATATAGCTCTACTCAGTCTCGTGGTTTTCAGTGGGGCTTACTCCCAGGTATACAGGATTACGATACTATAATCTTTATTGTCATCGTCCCATACAGAACAACGAAATTGAAAAAAACCTACATCAGACATTAAAAAACCAACAGGCCTGCTATCCCAGTCTGGTTAGCCCCCCTGGTTAGCCCCCCAAAAACTCTGATACCCCATAATTAAATACAATATACTCCCACAGAGACTACCTTACACTGTGTTTAAAACCAGAATCGCATTTGGTTAGAAACTGTTTCTTAGGCGGCTAGTCCTAGTCTTTATAACCCTGTACCTTCTTCCAGAAGGCAGATTGCAGCCATAGAGGAAGAAAACAAAAGGAAACTAAAAATAAAATGACACATTCAATAACAGTCCCAACTGCTTGTATCTAGAGAACTGAGCACCGTGATCCAAAGATGCACCAGGACTGTTCCATCCCCACCTCATGCAAAACCATCCCTCCATCGTCTCTAGAATGGCATGTGATGCAGCTGAACAGCAAAGAAAACTGCAGAAACCAGAAGCACCGCTGTCCACAAACTGAAATGCACTGTGGGCCAGAGCCTCTTTTTAAAAAAAGTAAATGGTTAAAGCATCTTTTAAATCTGGCTCTCCAGATACTGTCAGGCCCCACTTTTAATTTTTAATTTATTAATTTTTAATTTATTAATCTTATTGATTAAGATGAAACAAAAACATTGGGTAATTGGTTTCCACCTTTGGTTTTAAATTTTCATCTCAAAACAATGCGTTTGCAAATAAGCCCCTCGCTTTCATTGCTAGGTAATTTATGCTTATTGTAACAAAGTTTACATGGACATCAGTTCTGAAGCTTTAATTCAGCTTACTAAGACACCGGTGGAATTTTGATATTCCAACCTACATGACACATGTTCACAAGACAACAAATCTCTACATTCCCACAGGAACAATACATGCTCTGCCATTCCATTCCTAAATCTATACCTTATTTTATTTTTTGGAATATATGGAATTTAACACTAATTTCAGCCAAGAGGTCCAGTCTTGTGCAAGACAAAAGACAGCATTCCTCATCTCTACTGAAAGTGACCAACTGTTTAGTATCAACAGAAATTATTGCTCCTTACTCAAGGTGCTGTCAAACTATATTAATCTCACTTAACAAGGCAAATTTAGCTAATCAGCATTACATCATAGTCAGCAGGAAAAGCTGTGCTCTTTCCTTTCTCCATAAACCCAATAAGTGAATAGTGACAGATAACTAGATGGGTTTTAAAAGCATTTTATTCCCATGAAAATGAATTTCGTCAATTACATAGCATTGTATATTTTAGTAGCATATATATATATATATATATGTGTGTGTGTGTGTGTGTGTGTGTGTGTATATATATATATATATATATATATGTATGTATATGTATATTTATATTTATATATACACATAGTGGATTGTTTTTGAGCTTAAAAGCTGTAACGTATTTAAAATTACATTGAATACAATTAATTGTATTTAATTGCAATGTAATTGTTCACAGTTCTTTAAAAAGTTGATATAAATGGATCGGAAGTAATACCCCCCCCCAAAAAAAAATACACAAGAAGGAAAGAACTATGTGTGAATGCTGTCTTTCCTGTAGTTTTTTTCTTTTAATCCTTAAAGTGTAAAGACCTTATAATGTACTCTCGCACAGACAACTGCTTGATAATTTTTCCAAACTGCTTTCCCCAAAACTCTGCTCCAGTTTTTCAAAGAACAAAAGACCTCTCCACAAGAAAATGCCACTTTATGTGACGCCTTTAACATCAATATACACCCAGGCTGACACATCACCCTCACACGTCTAACACACTCTGATCACCCCAGGAAGACGAGCAAACCTGTACACATATTTCTATCCTTTTCTTTTGTCATTCCTAAAAGCTGTTCACAAACTATTATGAAAATTCATAATTAAAACAGCTATCGCAGAATTGTATAGTTGGAGGGGATCCTGAGGGTCATCTAGTCCAACCCTCTGCAATGCAGGAACCTAAGCTAAAGTATCCATGACAGATGGCCACCCAACCTCTGCTTAAAAACCTCCAAAGAAGGATAGTCCACGACCTCCAGTGGGAGTCAGTTCCACTGTCAAACAGCTGTTACTGTCAGTATAACATTGTTAAGTATAATGTCGGGAAAAGTTCATCATTACAGTGGTACCTCGGGTTACAGATGCTTCAGGTTACAGACTCCGCTAACCCAGAAATAGTACCTCGGGTTAAGAACTTTGCTTCAGGATGAGAACAGAAATCGTGCTCTGGCGGCCATGCGGCAGCAGCAGGAGGCCCCATTAGCTAAAGTGGTGCTTCAGGTTAAGAACGGACCTCCAGAACGAATTAAGTTCTTAACCCGAGGTACCACTGTAATTTGTATGCTCCATACATTTTCTGCTATTTAATTACAGTGGTACCTCGGGTTAAGAACTTAAATCGTTCTGCAGGTCCGTTCTTAACCTGAAACTGTTCTTAACCTGAGGTGCCACTTTAGCTAATGGGGCCTCCCGCTGCCGCCGCACGATTTCTGTTCTCATTCTGAGGTAAAGTTCTTAACCCGAGGTACAGTTTCTGGGTTAGCGGAGTCTGTAACCTGAAGCATCTGTAACCTGAAGTGTCTGTAACCTGAGGTACCACTGTATTATATTGACCTTCAAGCACTTACTGGTAACACTGCCTGGTTCAAAAAGACCATGAAGGATGACATGAAGAGCCAGCCTCCTTGGAGTAAAAGAGTTCTACAATGCTGGTGCCACTCCTGAAAAGATTCTGTCCTAAGCAACTACCCAGTCAAAGGCGACTCTGGGGTTGCGGCGCACGGAGCGCACGGAAATGCCGTTTACCTTCCCTTCGCAACGGTACCTATTTATCTACTTGCACTGGCGTGCTTTCAAACTGCTAGGTTGGCAGGAGCTGGGACAGAGCAACGGGAGCTCACCCCGTCGTGGGGATTCGAACCGCCAACCTTCTGATTAGCAAGCCCTAGGCTCAGTGGTTTAGGCCACAGCACCACCCGCATCCCTTTGCTCTTAATATATGGGGGTACATTAATATAGAAACCTATTCCTACTTGCTTAGTAGTGTAGCACAAGCATGGCCAACGTAGCCAAGTTCCTTTCTTGGAGTACGCCATATTCATGGATGGTGAATAAGTGAACTGATAGGCCTAAGCACATATGGCAGTCTGGCACAGTGTGCTCCAGTGCTAACCACAACACTTGTGATGCCATGGAAAATTAGTGGTCTGTGATCAAATAATTCAGACAGTCTGCTTGAGTGAGTTTGGTAGACTCTGAGCAGGGAGAGACGGCACCCAGACAAATGCAAACATAAATAGCAAACAATCTGCCCAGAACAAAAGCTGTTGCGAAAGATTCTGTTAAACACCACGATGACAGTGGTTTTCTTCTTCAACTTTTTTAAAAAATCCTCCCCTTCCTTATTGTTTCTTCCACTAGGATGGAAAACAATGGCATTTTTCGTGTTTGTGTGTTTAAGTTCTAAATAAACAACATATAAATTATATGAAGAGATCTTAGTAACAATGCAGTAAATCAAAAAAGGTAACTACAAATATAATGTCAAATGTACAATGCAATAAAAAAAACCCCACTTCTTTACATTGCAAATGAAGAATAAATTAAAACATTCTTGGGAGATTTCACGTTTCTAGAGCTACTTGGTCGCATCCTGAACTTCTTCACTGAGGCCACAACCCACTTAACTATGGAGCAGATCAATAACAACTCAAGATAATGTCAATAAGGAGAAATACATGGCATGGAAGTTTACATTTAGCTGAGCACAACCTCCTTATGTTGGTTTTAAGCCGTGTTTTCTCAGGAAAGCAGGTAACTTGTGAAAGTTATTATAGTTCTCTGCACAGGAAAGTGAGAAATAATATCCTGGCCTTTCCTATCAACTGAAGACTTGATGGAATAAAACTATCATCGGTTTTATTATTTCCATTTACACCCTGCTTTTTGACCCTATTGGGGATCAAGGTAGCTGACATGGTTTTAGACAAAACTTGCAAAGATTACAAAACTACTTACTTAACAGGAGTAGCCAATTAAAAACTCCCACAACCAACAACACTCACTGTTCAAGGTAATGTCTGAAGACTCAAACCGAATGGCCAAAAGTTTGGAAGAACAAAACACTTCATAAGATGGTCTTGAACTCCAGCTCCCATCAGCCTCCAACCAATAGTCAGGGATTATGGGAGTCTAACAACATCTGGCGGGATATTGAACTCCCTACGATAAAGGGAGTTCCACAAGTACAGCACCCAAAACTGAGAAGGACAAAAGGCATATAGCACGCAGCCCAGCCTCTAATTTGGGAAGCATACAGAGCAGGATCCCACCCAAACAGCTCAACAAACTTCATCTACATGGGTGGCAGGGGTAGGAAAGGCTCTGATGAGTAAAGAGTGGGATCAGGGCCATCTTTAGCAGATGCGGCGCCAGAGTGCAAATATCTGCCCAGCGCCCCCAAATTACCACAGATAGTGGGTGTGTGAAGCTGTGCACTGCCAACCACTGGGGGGGCGCAACTCTCCCCCATGCCGCCGCAGGAGAGCAATATAGTTGGTGGGGCGCAGCTGGCGGGTGTGCAGGGAAAGGGGAGGCCGCCAGCAAAGCTGCACAGCTCCCCCATTTGCTGGGGCGCCCCTGAGAGGCTGGCGCCCCAGCAAATGGAGAGCCAGTGTGGTGTAGTGGTTAAGAGCGGTAGTCTTGTAATCTGGGGAACCGGGTTCGCGTCTCCGCTCCTCCACATGTATCTGCTGGGTGACCTTGGGCCAGTCACACTTCTTTGAAGTCTCTCAGCCCCACTCACCTCACAGAGTGTTTGTTGTGGGGGAGGAAGGGAAAGGAGAATGTTAGCCGCTTTGAGACTCCTTAAAGGGAGTGAAAGGCGGGATATCAAATCCAAACTCTTCTTCTTCTTCTTCACTAAGCCCTATGGGAAAGACAGCTCTGAGTGGGACCTAAATTTCATGACCAAGAGAGGTGGTGACTGCTAAAAATCTGACTGAAATTTCTGTGCACGCCTGTGGCAACACAGATGCATGCAAGCACTATCAGACAGCAGGTGTGGCTTTTGCATTTCACTGTTAACAGTCCGGGTGTGTGTGTGTGGCAGTGGCAGTGTACTTAAAGCGCAAAGCTTGGATGGTGCCCCTTATTCATTGGCAGAAAGAGGTGAAAAGAAGGGGCCAATTGTATCTCCAATTGGACCGAGGTTCATAACTGAGGTGCCTGTACAGTGAAAAACCTGCTACACATCAGCATACAATAGGAAATGCCTATCATCACATTACCAGTAGGGCCTCCTCCGAAAATCTAAAAACCTAGGCTAGGACACACCAGGAGAGTTGATCTATCAGGTATTTCGAGCCCTATTACACTGAGCTCTTCAGGTATTTGTACACTCAAAATTGAAACTGGTAGCATATTGGCAGCAAGCACAGATCCCAAAAGGTTGGTGTTGCGTGTGGCTTTACTTTGAGATACCGTGCAGCAGCTGGGCTACAGCATTCTGTACTAGCTGAAGCTTCCAGGTCCTCTTTAAGGGCAGCCCCACATAGAGTACACTGCAGGGATCAAAATGCGACATTACCAGGGCATGGATTACAGACCAGGTTATCTTGGTCAAGGAACAGTCATAGCTGATGAACTAGACAGAACTAAGAATCAACATTCCCAGCCACTGAAACCATAGGGCTTCATGTGATAGCTTGGAACCCAGGACCATTCCCAAGGGATACATCTGTTCTTTCCACTCCCATCTTGTCAGGATTTGATTCCAGTGTAGAGGTCATTTAGAGCATGCTTTGCCAAGCAGGTACCCTCCAGAAGTTGTTGGGACTACAGTTCCCATTAGTCCCAGCCAGCTATGTAGTCCTACAACATCTGCAGAGCACCAAGTTGGCAAAGATGATTTAGAGAAATAAGTAGATACTCCTTGGGACAACACTGCAGATGTTCTCATCTTCACGGCTGAAGCAGAGGAAAAAGTTAAGCAAGCATGCCGAAGTTTCTTGCTAACGTACAAGTCTTCATCTTGACAGGTTATATAAGTTATACGCCTATCGTAATAGCATTTTGAGGGTCTCATTCCTGGCAATGGGCAGGTTGGAATGTTACTGCTTTCCATTAAAATTTGCCACACTGCCTTATCCAAAGGGATACGACTGTAAAAGACAGCATGTGAACTGTTCTGGGTCCAAGCTGTCTGTCTCTGGAAACACAGCAGCAGCCACCCTTTCAACCTCTATATGCACATTAAAAACATACTGGGTTAGTTCCTGGGAGTTCCTGGCTGCAACGTTCCCTGGCAGATCCATTCCCCTACGATGACATCAGTAGGCTTTGAATTTAGCCAGGGAGCGGGGGTGGGAGAACCCAGTCATTACCTCAGAACGCTCTGATCTAGGAAAGAGCCTTCGAGATACAGAAGACTAACAAGTTGGTCTGTCCACCAGAACTGAGGTGCAAACTAGATGTGTGGGACGATCGCACACATCTTTCGCACGCATGCCCCATGGACATTTAAAGCAGAGGTGGGGGCCTAGATCCCACTGCTTTTTGGTGGTTTATGCCCAACTCCTGTACAGGAAATGTGCTAGGCAGGTTCAAAAATTTCAGAAAGCAGAAGAGCACAATGAGGAAAGGTCAGTGAAAGTGTCAAGTTCTTCACACTTGTCACACTTGTCCTCACAACACACACACACCCCATTGTGTGTGGATACATGCTTAAAGATACACGATTGTCCCACACCACACAACTAATCCCGCCCTTCAACTAACCCGAGACTCGGCTATACGGCTCAAATAAAATGTTTTAAGTGTGTTTTAAGTGCAATATACAATGTGGCACTAGATGGCGATGGCGAGCCTTATAGAAAATTCAATGTATTTTTTATAACGCTTTTTTTAAAACAGCATTTTCAGAATGGTTTTTATATGTTCCATACTGGATGACCCTGCTCACGCAAAGGCATCTTGCTGCTGAAATAATGGTGGAAAGTTATCTTGTATTAGGACAGCGTACATATAAATGCCCTTTCTAGCAAATAGACAATCGTATCTGGAGGGCAGTTTGTTAAATGCTAACCCTCTCCTCTACAATGAGCACAAAGAACAATAACTGTGATGTGGACACCTGCCCAGAAAAAGTTGCATTATTTCTCAGACCCTTGAACAGCTGCCAGGTGCCAGCAGCTTCTAGTCATTTCTAACCTGAGGCATATTTGAACTTGTGACCTAGAGGTGAAAGGCTCTGTATATCCTATTACCAAGCCCTAGGCCACACTCTGTACCTCACCGGTACATAAAAACTGTTTTAAAACACCAAGCACCACACACAATAGTAAATTACATTTGATCGTAAAGGAGTAGCAAAAAGCTGACTCACAGAAAGGGGCTAAACTCTTAACAATCATTTGAAATGTCCCGGTTGCCATTGCTTTTCCAGAAATGTTGAATAATTGCTCCTTTGCACTGGCATTCTTCCATTCTTCATCATCTTCACTGACATACTTCTAGATGCCTCACAAATTTTATCATTTATAATGGTATAAACAAAACAGGGCCATATCCAGGAGTTACTGGTGCCCTGAAATAATTGTGGAGCACAGTGCAACACCACCCTAAAAGTCTAACATTTGATGCACATAGTGTGCGAGACTGGGAACCCATAACTGCTGCCTCCTGCCTTGTTTTTGCTGCATTAGCAGCACAAGAGAGACCTCTCTGGGGTGCAAGCCTGGGCAGTGTGTATGTCACATGTTATCATCTCTCTGCCTCTGGTTCTTCTCATAGTGTAACTTTTGGAAGAGGATGGGAAGCATGAAATGCCTTTACAGTGGTACCTCGGGTTACATATGCTTCAGGTTACATACGCTTCAGGTTACAGACTCCGCTAACCCAGAAATAGAGCTTCAGGTTAAGAACTTTGCTTCAGGATGAGAACAGAAATCGTCCGGCGGCCCGGCAGCAGCAGGAGGCCCCATTAGCTAAAGTGGTGCTTCAGGTTAAGAACAGTTTCAGGTTAAGTACGGACCTCTGGTACGAATTAAGTACTTAACCCGAGGTACCACTCTATAGATGTAAGATTTTGTTTTTAAATGAGTGTTGGACACATCTCCACCCATTCCCTTATAACTTAACAGCCCAGAAAACCTGTCTGCAGAAAGCTTTATGGTACCAGTTTGGTTTTAGGTGAAGCCATTGGGCTGTTTCTTTCTAGACTAGAGAGAACATACAGGGAATGTCCTTATGGCCACTGCAATAATTCCAGAGCTAATAGAGAGTTGCATTAAAGACAGTAAACACCTCTAAAACACCTGCCTCGAAAAGGCTCGTAGTCATAGGTTTCAGACTTTATGTTAAAGTACTACCCAACTCCCATGATCCCGAGCTAGCAGGACCAGTGGTCAGGGATGATGGGAATTGTAGTCTCAAAACATCTGGAGGGCCGAGGTTGAGGAAGCCTGCCTTGGGGGATTAGACATTGGTTAACAATCTCTCTCAGTCTTTCACTTTCTGAAGGACAAATGAAGAGAAGAAGAAGAGTTTGGATTTGATATCCCGCTTTATCACTACCCTAAGGAGTCTCAAAGCGGCTAACATTCTCCTTTCCCTTCCTCCTCCACAACAAACACTCTGTGAGGTGAGTGGGGCTGAGAGACTTCAGAGAAGTGTGACTGGCCCAAGGTCACCCAGCAGCTGCATGTGGAGGAGCGGAGACGCGAACCCGGTTCCCCAGATTACGAGTCTACCGCTCTTATCCACTACACCACACTGGCTCTCAGTGCCAGACAGAGGGAAGTTACTGTCCTCATGAGCTGCTGTTTTTAAGCGTTCTGAAGGCATTTGGCTGGGCACCACTACAGAGGGCTGAACTAGATACAACAAGACCCAACAAGACCCTAGAGCCCATTTGAGAAAAAGGAGTTGCCAAAGGCCTCAAACTGGACTGAGATTCAGCCCCAAAGACCTAACCACTCATTTTAACCCAGTTTTCTGCTCCAGTAGAAACCCCTTTCACGTGAGGCAAAGTGGGGATGCTAAGAGACTTGAGCACAAGGGAAAGAGGATGGAAAGTCTGGTGTCCAACTTCTCCATTTTCTCTGTGAGCAAACTGAAAGTGTATCAAAGCCCCCAGTGAAGATGAAGGGGCTCCTGGTGGGACATAGAGCCCAGTGACAACTAGAAGTCTCTGCACAAGTGTGGTAGGTTCACTGTTGCCCAAGGATGGCTCTTACACAAAGGATGAGAACAAGAGGTGTTCAGACAGCGAAGTTAACGTGTGGGTCTGGGGGAGGACTGCATGAAACCCACTCCTAGCGCTGATGCACACAGTGGCTGCATAACCTGCTAACTTCATTTCCAGCTGACATGAAGGAGCTCTATGCTCAAACTTCCGTTACAAACACAGAACTACTCTGAGTAAGGGGGGCCCTGGTTCAATCTGGGCTCTTCCTCGTGCGGAGAAGGGGGGCCCCTCAGGCTTGGTGGGCCAAATGCAGGCTTCCAGGCCTCTTGGGACTCTCCCCAGGCTCTACCCCCTAACCAGCTGTGTTGCAATCCCTTCTCAAGTGCTTTTGCCCAGGAGGAATTTGTCCCTGATGAGCAATTGTACCTCCTGCTTGCCTTGATGGGGAATGGAAAAAGGCAAAAAAGTCAAGGACCCCTGGATGGTTAAGTCCAGTCAAAGGCGACTATGGGGTTGTGGCGCTCATCTGGCTTTTCAGGCCGAGGAAGCCGCCGTTTGTCCACAGACAGCTTTCCGGGTCATGTGGCCAGCATGACATGGCGCAACAGGACACTGTGACAGAAGCAAGAGTGCACGGAAATGCCGTTTACCTCCCCGCCACAGTGGTACCTATTTATCTACTTGCACTGGTGTGCTTCCAAACTGCTAGGTGGGCAGAAGCTGGGACAGAGCAATGGGAGCTCACCCTGTCATGGGGATTCGAACTACCAACCTTCTGATTAGCAAGCCCAAGAGGCTCAGTGCCACCCGCATCCCTGATGGGGAATGTGTAGGCACCCAAAATTCTGACTTGTATATGGCTGCAATGCAGCCTATGGTGAAAAGGACAGAAGCTACATCCATTGCCCTGCCTATGTTTTGCCTCGGGGCCATGCCCACTACTGACATGTGCCCCCCCCCGAACGTTTCTCATCAGGAAATGCAGCCCTCGGGCTGAAAAGGGTTCCCTGCCCCTGATCTACAGGTATACTGATACACACTGGATAAATCTCTTTGCACTGAGAAACAGACTGGCATGGCTGTTATCATAAAGGGGCAGTTGGGTTGTATGATGCCTGATGCTGGCACATTTTGAGACAAGCAATAAAAGCGTCATAATACGATGATGATTCTCATGGAACAGTTATGAATCATGGATTCCATTTCTTTAGTACAACAGTAGGGGCAGAAATCTAACATTTTGACCAAAAAAAAAGTTCCATATGTGGTAGAGAGAATTAATATAAATTGCTCTAATCCCTCCTTGTTGTCGATGAGACTTCTTTGTCCAGAAAACAGAGGATCACGTTTTAATGCTTTAAATAATGGTACCATATAGTATTTGTACATTTGCTCTTGAAAACGGGACCTCCAAGCGCAAATTGTCTACTGAGTAAAACTTTTCATTAGCTACTGGGAGAATTTAGAGTAAATAAGGATTAATCCTCTCTTCCATATATGAAATTCACACAGAGAAACACATATATCCCTCTGGAGGAATAGCAGGAAAAATGCTGCTTTGTCCCATAGCAATAAGCTGCTCCCTAGACTGAGTTTCGCAGTTAACCTCTGAATGGCCCTTCTGTGAATGTGTAATTGTTTTCCTGAGTGGTTAAGAACAGTAGTTGTTTTTTTTTTTAAATCAAAGCTATTTTCATTGGGACACTTATAGGAAAAAAGCAGATGTTTGTGACAACGCATTTTTAAAAAAAGATGCAGAATATCTGAGTAGAATAAACAAAACATCATTTTTAGGTTAAAACACACACAGACACACTTCAAAACACGGGAAAACTTAAGATCCAGGCAAACGAAGGAGAATGAACATATTATGGAACAAGGTACAGTTTCTTTCAAGTATTCTATGCCAGCTGCTTGCTGTACCATCTGTTGTTGCCTAAGCAGCTTCTTTCTGAGTGGCTTTGAAGCAGAACCTGCTCTCACTGTTGGACACAATCAGGTCAGGTCAGCCATCCACCCCCCCCCACTCCCTACCCCCACCCCCAAACCTGCAGCCTCTCACAGTTTCCCTCCATCTTGATCTTTCTTCCTGGACACCAGCTCCTAGGATGGAGCTGCCTCGGTCAAGGCACCCATTTCTCAAAGTAATAATCTAAATCTAAGGACGTTTGCTTGTGCGTTACGTAATGCAAAATGCAATATGGAAATCCTTTTTCTGAAGCATTGCAAGCAAGGGAGTCTAGTTTTCCAATGCGTTCATGAGACAGGGGTGGTGGCATTGGTTTGCTTTTATGTTTGCTTTATTAGTGGTATATGTGCTGCCGAAATGAGCACTTTATGTTTGCTTTACAGTGGTACCTTGGGTTACATACGCTTCAGGTTACATACGCTTCAGGTTACAGACTCTGCTAACCCAGAAATAGTGCTTCAGGTTAAGAACTTTGCTTCAGGATGAGAACAGAAATCGTGCTCCGGCAGCGCGGCAGCAGCAGGAGGCCCCATTAGCTAAAGTGGTGCTTCAGGTTAAGAACAGTTTCGGGTTAAGTACGGACCTCCGGAACGAATTAAGTACTTAACCTGAGGTACCACTGTATTAGGTATCTTGTGTTCTTGTTTTGTGTTTTTATGTTGTGAGCCGCTCTGTGACCTTCAGATATGAAGGGTGGTATACTAAATAAACAAATAAATCCGAATCCAGTTCACTTTTTGCAAAATAAAGCAAACTGGAAACTTTCGTTCGTCTCGGATAGTGCTAATCCTGCTGCAAATGATAGGATAATAGCACCAGACTCGAACAACACCACCGCCACCACCTACTGCTACTAATTATTATTATTACTTATTATTATTATTAAAACCCACCTATGTATAACAAAGCATGCAATTCAGCACTGGCATCAGTTTAAGGCGAAATTACGAAGCCAAGTGTGCTAGCTGCAACCTTCCAGAATCGCGCGCACACAATAAGGACTCACACACACTGTGACAGCACATTCAGCTTGTTGCATAACATTAACCCCAGCTCACGTCTCTCAGCTTCTGTGGGGCTGACATCACCTCTCAGCTCTAAGCAGTCTTCTCACCATTATACAGCCAAGTCCCCTTTTCATTGGCTTTCCCCTGGAGGCCGCATGGGGCAGAACACAATGGACGTCCCCAGCTTCACACACAGGCTCCCCCAGCCTGCGAGGAACATCACACTGGACTGATTTATTTTCAGCACTGTTCCTCCTCTCTGCATCTGTGCAGCGAAACACACATCACTGGGAGCCACTTTCATGATTTTGTTGCGATCAGGATTAGCTGGATTAGGAGTTGATTCATAAGGACCCCCTGTGGCTGTGAGGAAGTTTCATCACAAGGTCAGAGTGGTGTGAACTATATTCTGTCAACACCACCAACTTCTCATAGCCAAGTACACACACACAAAAGGGGGACAAAAGAAGAAAGTTGCAGATCTAAAATATGTGAATGAAACAGTTGACAGCAACAAAGAGATTTACAGAGAATTTCCCAACAGATGTTAGATATGTGTGCAGTCAGCACTGATTTCCTCTCATAATAATAATTTTTAAAATGCACACACACACACACACATATACAACAAGACCCCTGCATTAGCCATTTTTAATTTAGAAAGAATTTAGTAGTTTAGGAGGTGGGAGGAACCTGGGGAATAAATACACGCAAAACCACAGAGGAACTTTCTGGCACTTCTTCTAAAAACTGGTCATGCAGCTTGAAGATTGTTGCGCTGCTGAGATTTTATTGCATATAACGCTGTCACCTTCAAGACTGTATAATTCCAGGCCCCTTATGTGCAATAACTACCACAGACCTCTTTTAAAGAAAGAGAGAGAGAAAGTGATGGTTGGAATGCGAGAGCCAGAGGAGGAAGATAAACATTGGAGCTGTGTTTAAATCTACAGTTATGAAATTCACTTCCCTCTGCTTCCCCCCCACTCTCCCGTCCCCAATTCCAACTCATGCACAATCAGACCAGTAACATACTTGGAAACTGTATGCAGAAAGGCAAAAAACAACAACTATTTTTAAAAATAGAGAGAAGACACACACACACACACACACGAAAGCAACCTCCACTTGCACAGAACTGGACTGTTCAATCAAAGCCTTATCTGTTATATTTCTGCCTGTCTTTCTCCTCTGTTTAGCACATTCACCAACAAGAGAAAAGGAGGCAAGCAATGGAGGCTTTGACCTGCAGCTGTAACACAATACTTTCACACAGCCCTGTCGACCCCTGACATAAATTTTACACCGCAGCTGGCATTTACACACTTAGCATTACCATATGTATAGCCTACTCTGTGCTAATTATGCTAATCACCTGTCTAACTCTCTACTGCGAAAAAATGGTTGTATTTAGCAGTCCACTGCCTACAAATGCAGCTTACTGTGTGGCTGAAATGTACATTCAGACAGCCCTGAACGGCAAGATTTTTCCACGTTGCTGGCTTCATTCAGGGCACAGAAAAATTTATTCAAGTCAACTGGTTTCGGTCTGCAACAAAAAAGTTACGAGAAAAAAGTGAGTGTGCTCCTGCCCTAACATTCTAAGTCTGCTTGCAAGCAAAATGATAAATCAATTGGTGTGGGAAACAAAACGGGAGAGAGGTTTCTTTTGCAAGCCATGTGAAACTGTAGCCTATTTAAGAAAGAAAGAAAGAGAAAGAAAGAAAGAAAGAAAGAAAGAGGAAAAAAGGTCATCCTAGTTTCCCAAATCTCTAGAAGAAAGCTGTTAATAGATATTTAAGCCAGATCACAATTCTCTTAAATTGATACTTCTTATAGGCTTCCCAGTGCAGATACCAAAAGTGTGTGATTTTTGTTTTGTTTTCAAACCTTACGCATGCTACTAACTGACACCACAGTATCATTTCTCATTATTTACTTTCCTGGAGCGCACCAATGTGCAACCATAAAGAGCCCTTTGTACAAGTGTAAACTAGAAATAACTTCCCAAGAAGATAATTGACTAAAGCTGCTACAAAAGTGAATCAAAACAGAATCAAATCTGAAAATAAGTGAAATTGGAAGAAGGTGCAATTCAACAATAACACAAAGCAAAAACGCACAAACATTCACAAACCACTGTTCTTTCTCCTCACAAAACAAAGCAAGGTAGTTAAGCAGAAGGTGAAATAGAAAATTGGGGTGAGGTTTTTGAGTCATGTTAACAGAGACAGAAAAGGGAAAAGAAGGCCAAAATTATTTCCTTTTCAACTCTGTATTTTTCCTTCAAATAAGTCTCCCTCAACCATAGCTGGCACTTGGCTTCTTTTCCTGCAGGTATTTAATATAATTAATCATATACAAATATGTTCTAACAAACCCGTTCATGTTCCCACCCACCAATGGAAGCTCAGATATAACTAGAGATTTCCCAACAGATAACCCAAAACTAATTATAAGAATGATTTCACACTTGGCTGTTTTCCCCAGACAAGCATAATGATGCATTTGCTTACTTTCAGCAGCCAATCTCATTCACATGAGAGAGATGCTGTATTACAAGCACCCCATAATGCTCCTAAGAGTCTTGTGCCTTTGAAAAGTGCTCAGGAACTTCAAAACTTAAAATGGTCCAGAGAACAGCTGCTAGACCAGGGGTTAGCAAATGTTTTCAGCAGGGGGCCAGTCCACTGTCCCTCAGACTTTGTGGGGGGCCGCACTATATTTTGAAAATAATAATAATAAATGAACAAATTCCTATGCCCCACAAATAACTCAGAGATGCATTTTAAATAAAAGGACACATTCTACTCATGTAAAAACACGCTGATTCCCAGACCATCCGTGGGCCAGATTAAGAAGGTGATTGGGCCGGATCCGGGCCCCCGGGCCTTAGTTTGCCTACCCATTAGCTAAACTCTATAGAGCAGGGATGTCCAACCAGTAGATCATGATCTACCAGTAGATCCCTTGCTGATCCTGGTAGATCATGGGATCCTTATCGTGTACAGGGAAAAAGCTAAAAAACTGTGCAATCCTCCCCCCAAAAGCTCAACAACTCTGAGCAATCCACCCACCCATGCACACTCTTCCTCCCTCCAATGACAATGGGTAGATCACTGCCAGTTTTTTTTATACTGGGAGTAGATCACAGTCTCTTGGGAGTTGGACATAGAGCATTGGGAACCACCACCAGATTGTGGCCTGATCCCAGGTAGGTTGCAACAGCGACACTTAGCACCAAACAAATCTATGGTGAATAAATAAAAATAAAAAGGACTTCACAAAGGCACGTTTAGGTTAAGGAGCTCATCCCAGGTCTGAAAAGCTTGAAGGTTACTACCCTAGACTGGGACGAGGCATGTGAAGCATTTTGCTCCAGTGCTGCATCATCTACCCTGTTTACCAAGTTGCCCAATTCAAAGGCAGCCTTTGACTTTCCAGGCCCAAAACCTGGGTAGCAAGTGTGATGCTTTGTATTTAACATCTTAAATAAAAAAAAATTATAAAATGTTTTGGTTCTGGTGATTTTTCAATTTGTCTGCTGCTTTGTAAGGAGTTGCCTCCTAAAAAGCAGGATGTTGATTTTTTAATAAACAAAAATTAGTAAGTGTCGTTGGGCTCCAATCATAGCGGTCAAGTGTCCCTTATTTGAAGGGACAGTCCCTTATTCCACTGCCATGTCCCGCTGCTGTCCCTTATTGATGGATGTCCCTTAAATGCCGTCCCTTAAATTTCAAAGGAAGCAGCTCCTCTCCCTCCCTCCCTGCCGGCCAGGGAGGAGGGAGGCTCCAACTGTGTTGCTTGGCTGTGTTGCTCACCCAATAAGAAGTCTAAGAACGACTGAGGGTGGAGCTTGCATGCCTTGTGTGTGGCTAGTTAATGCAAGCTGAGGGGGTTTTTGAATGCTGGACGCCATTTTGTTGCACGTGCTGCTGCAAACTTTGCAGTGCAAAGCCAGGCCGGGGAGCCATCTTAAGTTGAGGCTGCATAGGCCTTGTGGTGCATGTGATTCAGATTCTATTCAGTTGAACCTCTGGTTACAAAGCTGGTTGGACAGTGTTCTCGAAGCTACCAGCATGAGTTTGACCAGACTGCAGGAGGACAGGAAGACTGGAGTGCCTGGAAGAGGTGAGGCTGCAGGTCCCTTATTTTGGCTGCTGGTCCCTTATTTTCAAATCTGTAAGCTGACAGCTATGGCTCCAATGTCTATTGCCTCTGACTATTCACAATGCCTGGAAGGAGATGATGAAGCAGAAGTGGTTCTCCAGGTGAGTCACAGCTGCTACACTTGCTTCCCAGCACGTGGGTCACTATTGCTTACTGGGAGGAAGATGGGTGAGGCAGCTTGGGGATTTGCATGGTGCAAACACACCAGCAGGAACACTAGATTGGCTCCACCGATCTGCTTGCACAGCACCACCCACCCTGCTGCCTCTCCCTTCCTATTCCTGGTAAGCTAATTGGTCATGTTGCGAGGATGCCTGATGATCGTCTTCCAAAGCAACTACTCTATTCCGAACTTAAAAATGGAAAGCGTAATGCTGGTGGTCAACAAGAGAGGTTTAAAGACTGTCTCAAGGCAAATCTACAAAAATGGAGTATAAACACTGACAACTGGGAAACACTGGCCTGCGAGCGCTCCAGTTGGAGAACAGCCTTTACCAAAGGTGTCATGGGCTTTGAAGACACTGGAACTCAGGACGCAAGGGAGAAACGTGCTAAGAGGAAGGCACGCTTGGCAAATCCACACTGTGGTCAACTCCCGCCCGGGAACCAATGTCCCCACTGTGGAAGGACGTGTGGGTCCAGAATTGGCCTCCAGAGTCACTTACGGACTCATTGTTAAAACTGTGTTTATGGAAGACAATCTTACTCAGCTATGAGTGGTTGCTGAAGAAGAAGAAGAAGAAGAAGAAGAAGAAGAAGAAGAAGAAGAAGAGAGGAGGAAGAAGAAAGTAACCCACCTGCCCCACCCAGCAAGCCACTTTTCTGTTGGAGTAAAATCATCATCATCATTTTCAATTTGTATACCGTCTTTCTTTCTTACAACACTCAAGGCGGTATACAAGCTGAAGAAACCAAAATTGTATAACAATCTAATGCAATACAAAAATGTGATCATAAAACAAAACTTTAAAATAAGCAACCGCCATCAAAAAAGTAACATTCAACAATCATTAGAATAGTATAAAATAATAATATCAACATCTAAAGGTTAAACAGAAATCCACTCAACAGTTACAATAAATGATTGCTAAACTATAATCAATAAAACAATGGCAAGCCACAGTACATAAAATAATACAATACAAATTGAGAGGCAGAGAGTAGAGGGTGCTATACCAGCTGCACTGGATCCCGGTGGAGTACAGGATCAGGTTTAAGGTGCTGGTTTTAACCTTTAAAGCCCTATACGGCCTAGGACCCTCGTACCTACGGGACCGCCTCTCCTTGGAATGTCCCACGGAGGACCCTACGGTCTTCAAACAAAAACATCTTGGAGATCCCGGGCCACAGGGAAGTTTGGCTGGCCTTGACCAGAGCCAGGGCTTTTTCGGCTGTGGCCCCGATCTGGTGGAACGCTCTGTCACAAGAGACTAGGGCCCTGCGGGACTTGACATCTTTCCGCAGGGCCTGCAAGACAGAGCTGTTCCACTAGGCCTTTGGCCAAGGCACAGTCTGCCCCCCTCCTTTGATAATCCTCACAGAACTCTAGCCCAATGGGTGCCATTAGTTTGATTTTGAATTGATTTTAAAATGAATTGAGTTTAGAATGTTGTGTTACTTTTATTGTTGTTAGCCGCTCTGAGCCCGGCTTCGGCTGGGGAGGGCGGGATATAAATAAAATTATTTTGTTGTTGTTGTTGTTCTGCACATGAGGAATCCCATGACTCTAACTGTCCCCAAATCCGCAGACTTTGGGCTGTCTCCTAGTAACAAAGGCAAAGGACTGGACAGTTAAGTCTAGTCGCAGGTGACTCTGGGGTTGTGGCGCTCATCTCGCTTTACAGGCTGAGGGAGCTGGTGTTTGTCCGCAGACAGTTTTTTTGGGTCATGTGGCCAGCATGACTAAGCCACTTCTACTTGCACTTGGCGTGCTTTCGAACTGCTACGTTGGCAGGATCTGGGACCGAGCAACGGGAGCTCACCTCGTCGCGGGGATTCGCACCGCCGACCTTCTGATCGGCAAGCCTAAGAGGCTCAGTGGTTTAGACCTACGTAGTAGTAATTCCCAGTAAGGCAAAATAAACAGTACCACTGATTCTCTTATTTGGATTTTTTTTAAAGACTTTTACATGGGTTCATCATAATTTTTAAACCAATTTAGATGGTTTTTAAAGGGGATTAGACAGATTCATGGAGGATAAGGATTATTGATGCCTACCAAGCATGTAAGGGACGCGGGTGGCGCTGTGGATTAAACCACAGAGTCTAGGACTTGCCGATCAGAAGGTCGGCGGTTCGAATCCCCGCGACGGGGCGAGCTCCCGTTGCTCAGTCCTTGCTCCTGCCAACCTAGCAGTTCAAAAGCACGTCAAAGTGCAAGTAGATAAATAGGTAGCACTCCAGCAGGAAGGTAAACGGCGTCTCCGTGCGCTGCTCTGGTTCGCCAGAAGCGGCTTAGTCATGCTGGCCACATGACCCGGAAGCAGTATGCCGGCTCCCTCGGCCAATAAAGTGAGATGTGCGCCGCAACCCCAGAGTTGGTCACAACTGGACCTAATGGTCAGGGGTCCCCTTTATCTTTACCCTTTACCAAGCATGTAAGAGATATGCAGAATGCAGATTCAGATGTCTTCAGTCTCCAGATGGCAGCTGCTGGGGAACAACAGCAGGTGAGGGTGATTGCCCTCATGTCATGCTTTTTGGATTCCTAAGAAGCATCTGATTGGCCACTGTGGAAAACAAAGTGCTGGGCTAGAAAGGCCTTTGGCCTGATCCAATAGGGCTCTGCTTTATGTTTAACTGGTGCAAGCAAAAGCCTGTCTTTCGAGAGCGGAATGGGGTGTTAGGGGAGCACAATAAGGGCTTAAATGCATAGATGTTCATCCCCACCACATAAAGTAGCACCAAAACGATTGCGCTTTTTACACTCACTTATTATGTGTCATTGCATTGATATGCTATGATAACACACATTTCTGCTCTGTCTTTACAACCCTCAGCAGTTAAATTTATATTTAATTGTTCTATTAAAAAATCTTTCTTTTTTTTAATTAACTGAGCACAATCAGTCTCACGTTTTACTTTCCAGCATCTCGGTTTCAGTCAATACTTCTTTACCAGTCCAAAGTATTAATTTATCTGGGCTTTTGCAGCTCCAGAAATCTAGCTGTGCAGCCAAGAACTCAAAACAACACTACAACTACTGTGCTCTTTTCAGAGTAGAGATCTCTCTCTCCCCCCCCTTTTTTAAGGAGATGGACCACCCTGCTCTCATGGCACAGAGCACTGTTTACATTGCAAGACTTGACTGTGTAATACATCTGGCATTTTTGGGCAGGATTCCTGAGTTAGAGGCCAGAAGCCCTTAAGCAATGATTTAAGGAGGGGGGGGGAGAACCCTACAAGTTTACTTAACAGTGCTCATTCCTGATGTGCCGCACTTCACTTCTGATTATTGACCGGAGAAGCACAAATATGCTGGTTCAGTAAACAAAGGGTGGAAAGGGAGAATAAGTTTCTTTCAGGGATTTTTTTTTTTTAAATCATCAATGAATGAAGAAGGGCTTAAAAGTATTTGGGTGTGTGCCACTAAATATGCAACTTGAAAACATCTGCTTCTACTTGTGGATACCTGCTTGGGTATCCATTGTGGGGAGAGGGGAGCTTGTTTTTGTAAAGGTTTGAAAGGCGTCACTGGATCAATAAATCTGCAACACAGATACCACCATGGTACGTTCCCTGCACTTGTGCTCTCTGGTGTATCTGTTTCAATATGCAAAACGCTAATACTTTTTGAAGTTACCAACCCCACCGCCTATAAAAAAAACACTGGAAAGCTCACTTAAATAATAAAAAAAGACCAGTATGCTCTTATCAACTCAGCAGATCCCTTGCAACAGATCAACAGATGCTCTCTGCATCTCTAATCACCTTCTGCTTTTTCCTAAATTCGATCTCATACGTCCTATCAAAACTAATGAAGAGTGATTGACACGGAGCAAACCTCTCTGCTAAAAAACAAACACAGAGCACAATACATTATTATTATTATTTTACAAAATTAAGTCTCATTTCAGTGGATATTTAAGCATCTGTTTAAGTCATCCATTGAAATCAATTAGACTTCAAAATACTCAACTTTCTCTCTGGACAGTGTCCTCTGTTTGGAACAGGAAGTGTCCTTCCCTTGGCATACAAAAGTAGCATATAAATCCAGTGCCTCAGCAAAGAGACCTCACTCCAGCATAGATTTAGGCATGCTTAAGCCCATTGATTTCAAGTCAATTGGGTCTAGGTCAGAAGAGACTTGGATAAACTTTGCCAATAAAACAACTTGTGTGCTGGCACACAAAGTAGATATGATAGTATGTTGCTCAATGTAAAAAGGTATAATCAAAAGAAGGTGGTAAAGCTGAACATGAGTTTCATCCACCCCTCCATTATACAAATCTACTATGTACCTGAATTCAGTGAAAAGGCTGAATTCACTATGTACTACCTGAGAGTCTCTGCTAAACCTGTTTTACCAGCAAACCTGTTCTATCAGATAATTAGATTTTAAATATCCAGTTGTTTTAGCATTTCCTAATTTTTTTAGATGGGATTTTGCAATAAAATGCAGTGTTGTATTATCCGTAAGGCACTTGTTAAATGGGGAGGTTGCCAGCATTTGGGGGCAATATGGAACCCAAGGACAAGAAAGTTTCTGTAGCCACATAATCTCAATGGGATGGGCAAGAATTTAGAAATGCAACTCATATCTATGAAGCAAGCAATGTACCTCGGACCATGAATTCACAATCTACCCCAAGATGCACAGGGGTAGGGAAGCTGTTGTGGGCACATTAAAGCTGGCATCCTAGTGGACATGGTTTTAGCAGGTCACAGAAAGGTCAGCTTTGAAGGAGAAATCCATATGAAATATAAACATGGCATTGTGAAAACCAGACAAATCTCCCATAGCTTCATCCAGCCAGCTCTAATCTAGGCATCAGCTTTGGAGCATAATCTAAACAAAAGGATCAGTCAGTTCAGACATCTGGAAGTTGTCATATTTTGGAGTCTCTTAACAGTTGAGCACATAACCAAAGGATCCAGTTGCACTTTCAAACCTGCTGGTCAAATATACTAGAAGGAATAAACAGAAAAGTACCATAATCTCTGATGCCACCAAACACAACGTTCAGTGATAGTAGGTATCAAGGGAGAGAACGCATAAAGGTGAGACTGGTAGGGTCTGTTTTTCACGAGGCTCTGTAGGCGAATCCATGAGACAGAAGACCACTCCATGGAAAGAGAGAAGTCAACCAAGCAGATATTATGTAATTAAATAAGCTCCAGAATCAGATAATAACTAGCTGCTATAAGCATCTAAAACTGTAAGTCCCCAGAACTTGTTGGACTACAACTCTCATAATCTCCAAGCAAGCTTAGCCCAATGGTCAGGGATGATGGGATTTGTAGTCCAACAACATCCAGGGACTCAAGGTTGATGGAACAAAGCTTTAAAAGAGGCTGCAATCCTAGCTGCACTTACCTGAGAGTAAGATCCAGTGAATTCAATACAACTTACTTCTGAGTAGACAGGGTTAGTTACAGCGTAGATCTCACAATGGAACCTGATCCTCAAAATCATGGCATGATTGGAAACATCCTGTAGGCTCACATTATCCCCCTACCCTTTGATTCCTGTGCATGCCCTCCTCTACTTTTCAGGTTTTCACTAACCATAGTTTGCCCTGTCATCCAAAACAGCAAACTACCATCAGTGCATTGCGTCCAAAGAACAGAAGCATAGTTTGTAATCCCATTTCAAACCATGTTTGGAAACCATGAATTGGAGGCAAGGCAAAGTGTGAAGAAAATTGAAGCAGGTTAGAGAAAGTGATGGGAGGAAACAAGTTAACGGAATGTTCTGGAACTACAAACTATGGTTTGGAGGAGTAGGTTTATGGCATCTGTCCTAGGCAAATAACTGCTCTGTCACTGCAGAGCACTCAAGGATAGAACCACTTATTCAGTCCTTATCAAAATGCCTACGGATGTTTGTATGCGAGTATCTAATCTGTAGCAAACAGTGCAATTCAAAAGTGCTCCTCTCAATCTTTTTCTGCAAACGTTCTGTGGAACGCAAGAATCAAACCCAGCAGCAGAGAAAGTAGAGGTCAAGGCAATGTTACTTTTCTCTGTCTCGTAATCAACTATGCATACATTTCAGGAAAAGGACATCAGTGCGTGGATCTGCATTACCCAATCTGTTCCAGAAATTAACTACAGAACACTAGACACTGAAAACAAAAGCAGGATAACTTGTTCAGTTTAAATGATAGCCACCATATCATCTTGCAGTTTAACTCCCATTGTCAACTGCTTTCCTGTAACAGAAGCTCAGAGTGGTAAAGTAACTGATCCATTAAAATCACCACCAGAAAACGCAGGCTGGTGCCAATGCAAGTGAACTTAAGAACATAAGAGCTCTGCTGGATCACACCAAGGGCCCATCTCATACAGACATTGTCCAACCAGAAGGTCGGCAGTTCGAATCCCCGCGACGAGGTGAGCTCCCATTGCTCTGTCCCTGCTCCTGGCAACCTAGCAGTTCAAAAGCACCTCAAAGTGCAAGTAGATAAATAGGCACCGCTCCGGTGGGAAGGTAAACGACGTTTCTGTGCGCTGCTCTGGTGTCGGTGTTCCGTTGTGCCAGAAGCTGCTTAGTCATGCTGGCCACATGACCCGGAAAAACTGTCTGCGGACAAACGCCGGCTCCCTCGGCCTGTAAAGCGAGATGAGCGCCACAACCCCAGAGTCGTCTGCAACTGGACTTAACTATCAGGGGTCCTTTACCTTTTTAAGTGTTATATTCTAATTTGTAATATGTATTTCTGTTTTTTTGTATTTGTATTTTCTATTTTTATAAGGCTGATTAATATTCTACAGCCTTTTAAATGTGTTTATGGGGGGGCATTATTGTTTTGTTGTCTTTGTTTTCACCATTTACTGGCTTTTTTTACCTTGTATTTTTATCTTGTGAGCCGCCCTGAGACCTTGTGATGAAGGGCGGTATGTAAATCAAATCAAATGTCTTTACCAGGCTAAAGATACCCAATTCCCTCATAAGGCTGGGTTTCCAAAGGGCAAAGTCCTGTTCTTGATCTCATGCTGTACTTTCAAAATGCAGCCTAAAGTCTGGGAGAATCCCCTGCTCCCCTCTCCATCTCCAGGACTATGGCTGGGCAGGAGGATGGGGGATTCCAGAAAAAACAGAAACAAGGCCTTGTCTCATTTTGGCTCCGCACATCCTGAAGGACACCTAGCACTTTGGAGCCAAACTGAGAGGCAGAGGCTTGCTGCACGATCAAGCAGCACACACAAGGAAATCCCAGGCTGTCTTTGAACCATGGTAGTCATTCTCCCTGCTTCCGCTGCCACAACTGCATGTTTACTGAGAATTCAGAGGCTCAACATGTCTTCCTGATGCTATCTGAGCACACACTGAGTCAAGAGAAATTATGAAACCCAGTTTATTTGTATTCTCAAGGGCTAGAGGGTGTGTACCAGTTCTGTTGTGGACCAAACAGTAAGGTGAACTGAGATTATTCAGGGATCTTTTGAGTTGGTGTGATATCTGTATCTACCCCTGACTCAGGTAATGGCCTTCACAAAGCCTTGAGTCACTCTGTTCTGCTATTTTCTGTCCAATAAAACTCTATGTTTCCAGTATACCTCTATGCTTCTCAATGTCCAAGGACACTGAAGATATGCAAAATGTTGCCTGTGGAGAACTGAAGAGCTTTGGGTTGTTCCTTTTGTTAAAAAATAAATAAAAATCTTCCACTGATCTACTTTACGTTAAAAACTTCATTTGCTCTGCTTTGAAATAAAAAGAAATATTGCAGGGCTCCTCAGGCCTATTGGAGACCTGTAAAATCCTATCAGGGGACACACAGAAAGAGTCGTGTGAAGCTGCAAAGTTTTTAAACAAGTTCAATTAGGAATATACACCACTCTGCCCCCTTAATTACAACAACCCCTATGCATTTCCCATCAAGGATTAAGGAGGAAAACGAATCCCCTTTAATTTCCCCACAAAAAGCCCCCGTACCAATTTATCTGCAATTTGGCAGACATGACCTACTCTGGAGAGACTCCTGTGACTGTAAATTTCATCCACTTTAGCCAAAAGGAAGAAAATGAGGATGGGAGAACTTGAGAGTTTGATTTTATACAGAGCGGCTCATAACTTGGAACACAAATCAACATGGGCCTTCACATCTCCCAGAAAGCCATAACTCTACACTAAACAGAAGCCACAGATAAAATGGCATGGGCCAAGGCTTTATTTTTCTGACAGTGCTCACTGGTACCAAGTCCTGATACCTCCTTTTTTTTGCTGCCCATTGCAGCCATTTTGTGCTAGCACCTGCAGCACTTTTATCAATATAGGAGTACAGTGGTACCTCGGGTTAAGTACTTAATTCGTTCCGGAGGTCCGTTCTTAACCTGAAACTGTTCTTAACCTGAAGCACCACTTTAGCTAATGGGACCTCCAGCTGCCGCTGCGCTGCCGAAGCACAATTTCTGTTCTTATCCTGAAGCAAAGTTCTTAACCTGAAGCACTATTTCTGGGTTATCATAGTCTGTAACCTGAAGCATATGTAACCCGAGGTACCACTGTACTGGGAACTCATTTTTTATCCAAAACACCACTAGTGGGAACAGTGCAAAGATCAGTGATCAGTTCCTAAAAATGACGCTTGTCATCCAAGCCAGGGGTCAGCAAACTTTTTCAGCAGGGGGCCGGACCACTGTCCCTCAGACCTTGTGGGGGGGTCGGACTATATTTTTTTTTGGGTGGAGGGGAATAAACTAATTCCTATGCCCCACAAACAACCCAGAGATGCATTTTAAAGCACACATTCTACTCATGTAAAAACACCAGGCAGGCCCCACAAATAACCCAGAGATGCATTTTAAATAAAAGCACACATTCTACTCATGTAAAAATACCAGGCTGGCCCCACAAATAACCCAGAGATGCATTTTAAATAAAAGGACACATTCTACTCATGTCAAAACACGCTGATTCCCAGACCGTCCGCAGGCCGGATTTAGAAGGCGATTGGGTCAGATCCGGCCCCTGGGCCTTAGTTTGCCTACCCATGGCCTAACCCTAATTGCTTTACTTTCACATCTTGCCCCGAAATCACCTCTCCAGGACCAGCTCCACCTCACTTTCCTCTGCCAGAGCTCCTTGCATCTCTTCTCACATGCCCTTGCTTGAACTGCAATATACCCTTGCAAGCCAAAATTGCTTTCCTTTTCCCAACCCAGACAGCCTGAACACCTCTTATCATCCAAGTCTTCTACACTAGTCAAACTGTAAAATATACCCTCTCCTTTGCTGCAGTATACTGATCCCCATTTACCTATACTCTGCATATTCCTGTATACCTGCACTGGTAATTTAGAAGGCACCAGCGAGAGAAGCTGATGCAGAAGTACACAGTAGTAGATGGGTCAGCTGCTTTATACGAAAAAGGGAGTTGACTTCTCAGTCATTAAGACGGTTCAGTAACCTGTGTAACACCGGTCCTGAAAGACCTACATTGGCTCCGAGTATATTTCAGAGCACAATTCAAAGTGTTGGTGCTGACCTTTAAAGCCCTAAATGGCCTCAGCCCAGTATACCTGAAGGAGGGCCTCCACCCCAATCATTCAACCTGGACCTGGGCCTTCTGGCGGTTCCTCACTGGGAGAAGCGAAGTTACAGGGAACCAGGCAGAGGGCCTTCTCGGTTGTGGCACCCTCCCTGTCGAACACCCTCTCTTCAGATGTCAAGGAAATAAACTATCTGACTTTTAGAAGACATCTGAAGGCAGCCCTGTTTAGGGAAGTTTTTAATGTTTGAGGTTTTATTGTGTTTCTACTATTTTGCTGAGAGCCGCCCAGAGTGGCTGGATTATTATTATGCTTCTGATTATTTTGCTGTTTTGCTCATTTGGAAGTTTATTTTGCAGGCATCATTTTTGCCATGATACACCTTGTGGTCGCTCTCATTTTGGGGGAGCTCCCAGAGTGGCTGGGGAAACCCAGCCAGATGGGTGGGGTAGGGTATAAATAATGAATTATTATTATTATTATTATTATTATTATTATTAAGTGTAGTAGAGGTGCCACTGATCACACTGGAAACACCCAAGGGCTTGATGCTTGATATCCCGTGAAATTTTACTTCCACATCATCTGTGAACAGCTTTAATAAACTATGCTCTTGTAAACCATGATTATTACCCTATTAGATTATGAAGAATGCTCTCTGGCAACACAATGTACCATTTCCATACATACATAATTATATTTGTATGCTGCCTTTCCACAGTTCCAACCGTGCTCAAGGCGGCTTACAACATGAAAAAAAGACATAACTGAAACATAACAAAAGTAGTCATAAGCAATAAATATAAACATCAAAATATATGCAACCAAACAGAACAATTCCCACATCAATTATCAGATATAAAATAAAGATACCAACAGCAACAACCCCCTCCAGCAACAAAAAACAACAACACCCTAGCCCAAGAGTCCGCTCAGCAGCCTCAGCTTTTGTAGTTGGAGTCAGTCCGGGCCCCTCCCTCCCAGGCCAGGTGGGAAAAGGCCTGCAAGGCAAGGAGCAGGTCTTCCAGGACTCACAGCCAAGAGGGCATTGTATCAAATCTGATACCTGAACATGCAATCAAACCCAGTAAATTAATTGAAATATTTGTGTAAAAATTCCTGTTGCAACTGGAAGTTGGCAACGCTTAGGAAATAAATACCACAGTCTTCTCCACTCTTAGAGCCAAGTTTGCCATCATCCCTGCATTGTATAAGAGTGTGAAGAAAACCAAATGGGTAAGCTACAAAATGCTATAGTCAACATGGTGCCCTCTGTATATTGAGACTCCAACTCCCGTAAGCCTCAGCTAGCATGGCCAATAGTCAGTAATAGCTTGAGTTTTAGTCTATTAAGATCTGGAGGGTACCATGTTAGCTATCCTTGGTACAAATGAATCTGTTATTGTAATTTAGCAATAAAGTTAATTATATGCACATATCTGCTTGAATGTTAGCACAGCTAATTCATATAAAAGAAGACCCAAAATATTCCATTCGCAATAGAATAATGAAATATGCCATACCTTTCTGAAATCGAAGAGCACCTAAGCCACTTCCATACTTCATATGTCAAGCTCAGGTACTCAAGAATCATTTGGACAAATGGTTAGCAGCCAATGATGGAAGAACAACATAAAGTATTCCCTTGGTCTTGCCCTACCAACAGCTCTAATATAAACTTACCTAGATGTATCTAAAACTGGTACAAGTTCACTGTGGAGCCCAAATGCGCACAGAATCTCATCCAGCCCTCTTTCACACCTCCCACTAAGCTCCGAACTCCAACCTCCCTTAATGCTACAATTGCTAAGCAGCCGAATGCTTAAGGGTATGGCACCAGTTTCTCATTTTTATTTATTAAACCTTTGCATTGCCCACCCATCACCAAAAAGGTCCTTGGGCAGGTTACAAAGCAGAAAACAACAATGTCACAATTGATACTAATTTTAAAAACAACCCAAGAGTCACTAACACAGGGACAATGTAGAATTACTTTCAAAGGGTAACCAACAAGCAGAATCCCCAAAAGGTTGGACAAAAAGGTGCTCCTTAGCATGTCCTGTAAATCTATAGAATTGGCACCAGGTACACATCTGAAAGGCAGGGAGTTTTGGAGTCTGGGTGCCACCACAGATAAGGCCCCTTTGCACACAAGCACCCCACAAATCTCTAGGTGGTATTGTTAACCTCCCCTGCTGATCTTAGCTCCCAGATTGGTTTCAGTCCTTTGAAGATAGATATTTGCCTAATATCCCAAAATAAGAAAATTTAATGACTTGTCTAGAATAAAATGCATAAATTAGCATCTATTATCACTTAGCTACAAGAGACAGCACATGCACCAATTTAGCATGTACACCAATTAACTGTAGCTAGGACGCATTTATTTTTTCTTAGAAGTCATTCTAGATCGGTAGTGGGGAACTGTTCCCTTCCTCCCTGGACAGCTTTATCACACTTCTTTTTCTGTAGCTACAGGGCAAACTCTTATGCAATGCCAAAGACAAAGCACACAAAAAGAGGGTGTTCATTTGCATGTGCTGATTGATATGTATAGCTGCAAAACTAGAAAAAAATCACTGTAATTTAAATATTACTTCTCGCCATAATGAGAAAGACTGTGACCGAGGGATTTCTGTGCTAGCTCAGTGATGCTGACGGGCCAACGTCAAGGTCTCTGACCTTCCTTCTTAAGAGTTTTTATATTTTAAAAGCATTTGGACTGGACAGCCCTTTAAATAGAGGACTGTCCTTCAACAGCACTTTAAATTAAGGAACAGTCCCCTTTAAAGTAGGGCACATTACCACCAGTTATTGGACACAGACACAAACGTATTGTTTCTGATCACAGGTGACAATCTTTTATCCAGCTTTTTGAGATAGTCATTTGAGCACCTTAAGAGTCGATACATTTTAATGGGCAATTCCCAATATCATACAGGTGGATCCAAATATCATACAGTGGTACCTTGGGATGTGAACGGGATCCGTTCCGGAGCCCCATTCGCATCCTGAATAGAACGTAAGATGCATCTGCGGGTCACGTTTTGCCGCTTCCGTGCATGCGCGTGATGTCATTTTGAGCATCTGCGCATGCGCGAGCGGCGAAACCCAGAAGTAATGCGCTCCATTCCGGGTTGCCACGGAGTGTAACTTGAAAACACTCAACCTGAAGCACATTCAACGCGAGGTATGACTGTATGTTGGATTCGCACAGGGCTGAGGGGCCCTGTGGCCCTCCAGATCTTACTGAACTCACGATTCTCATCAGCCCTATGCAGCATGGTCACTATTAAGGGATGATGTGAGTTGTAGTTCACCAACATCTGGAGAACCAAATGTCCCTTACCCATGGAAGAGGAGCTACAAAGTGTGACAGCGACATTGCAATCCTCTGCATGTTTACTTAAAAGGAGACCCTCCTGCTGTGTCCAGTAGGGATCACTCCCAGCAGGTGTTTAGGATTGCAGCCGGCCCTAAATGCAAACTTGGGAGATATAGGGAGGAAATGAAATATTCGGAGTGGCAGCTTTAAGACTAAGAAAAGGGTACCTATCCAAGACTGCCAAGAAGTGATTCAGGAGAAAGACACTCAGTACCAGTAGGTTTACAGAAGTCCAAGTGTGTTGGCGCAAACTGGAAAGTAAGAAAAGGACATTAGAAGAATGATTTTGAGAACTGCTTCGTTTTGGTCTCCGATTTCCCCACCTCCTTTTTTCTTCTGAGAACTTGCCCACCAGGTGGGTCTTTGCAACCCTTATATAAATATTTCAACTCTAATAGCTTTAAACAGACTTCACTTTGGAGTCTGGATGATCTTAAAACTCATTCAAACTTTATTCTCACAATGAAGTTTGAATTAGGATTTTGTAAGTTTATATTTCACTTGCAGTAGGCTTCAAGCGCATGGTATCTTCTGACACTGCCTTCCCTAGTATTCTAACAGACATTACATGAAACAGACTGGTCCCTAATATAAATACTGACAATTTCTTGAGAGGCAATAATTTTCAAAAAGCTTTAACAACAAAAAATAAAGTGTCTTTATTGCCAACGGCCAGGGACATCTATTTTAAGTCATTTGAAGTATTCACCTTATTTGGCCAATATTGTTCAGCATATTCAAACTTTCAGCCATGAAAAGAGAGAGGAGGAAAATAAGCTGCTACTCTGAATGTACTCTCTCCAGTTTAGAGGTCAGCAACTGCTGGCCCTCCCAAAAGAAAGAGATGAGTTGGGAAGAGAGGAGAGATGAAGCTGTGGTAATGGGACGTAACAGGGAAGACTGGTAAAGGGACCCCTGACCATTAGGTCCAGTCGTGGCCGACTCTGGGGTTGCGGCGCTCATCTTGTTTTATTGGCCAAGGGAGCTGGCGTACAGCTTCCGGGTCATGTGGCCAGCATGACTAAGCTGCTTCTGGCGAGCCAGAGCAGCGCACGGAAATGCCGTTTACCTTCCCGTCGGAGCGGTACATATGTATCTACTTGCACTTTGAGGTGCTTTCGAACTGCTAGGTTGGCAGGAGCAGGGACCGAGCAATGGGAGCTCACCCCGTTGCGGGGATTCAAACCGCCAACCTTCTGATCGGCAAGTCCTAGGCTCTGTGGTTTAACCCACAGTGCCACCCCCATCCCTGGAAGACTGGTAGGGCAAAGGAATTATGAAATTGTCCCCACTGCCCTGGCTTCTCAGACTCTGGCCTGGTTCCCATATCATGGTAAGCCAGCTATGGCTTACAGGTATGGCACAAACCTGCCTTGCTCTTCCTTAATTCCTTTAGATCAGCACGGTTTGGCAGCTAATCCTAGGTCTGGCTCAGCGTGATGTCAAAACCCAGGATTGTGGTTAAGCTCTTTCCTCTTTAAACACAATCTGTAGTCAAGAATAGACTTTAAGGAGTAAGAATTTATCCACAATCCCGGATTCAGATGATATGCTAAGACAAACCTTGGCTTAGCTGCCACTCTTTGCCGAGCTAGAAGAACCGGGGAGAAGGAAAAGTGGCCAAAATCTTTGCCCCAGAAGCCAACTGAACCATTATGTTCAAACATGGCCCCTATCTCACTCCGACGAATCCAGCTGCTGACCAGCTTTAAAGAAAGTGGCTCAAGGACAGCAATCCAAACCACCTGAAGCAAAATTCTCTGCACACTCCCTTGGGAAACCAATGAGAATTTCTTCAGAGTTAACACGCACAGAATGGGACTATTAACTTGAACAGTCCCATAAGTTTCAGAGACGCTAGCGTGTCTTTGAGGAGGGAAGTCCTTTTCTTTCTACGCAAGGTCATACTCTATATGCTTGGAACAATTAATGTACACAACCTCACACAATTATTGGATCAGAATCCCTACTTCACCCAACAGCAGGAATTTTTAAAAGGTGATGGAAGTCCACCCTTTGGAGACCCCATGAATACAGCACTCTTTTGTTAAGGTCTAACCAAGACTCTCAAAGACGAGTGCGGCAAACTATACAGAAGCAAAGGGGAAAGAAGCAGAGTTTTTGCTTCCTCTTTTCAGACTTCTGGCACTATGTGCAAAGGAGTAACTTGCCCTTTCTCCCTTGAGGAAATAATCTGGGGCTATGCATCTTGCCATGTGGAGAAGCTAGAGTTCCTCCCACCCTTTGTATGGTGCACACAATGAAACCATGTGCACTGTTGTCTCCTGCCTATTTCCACCATCCTGTAATGTGTGAAATCATCCTAAGTCAGGCATGGCCAAATGTGGCCCTCCAGCTGTTTTGGGACTACAATTCCTATCATCCCTGAACACTGGTCCTGTTAGCTAGGGATGATGGGAGTTGTAGTCCCAAAACAGCTGGAGGGCCAAGTTTGGCCAGTCCTGTCCAAAGTGATTCTCAATACAGTAAGCCCACAATTTACGGTTATGTTCCGTGGATATAAAGCCTAACACCAAAACTACACTTAGTCAAAACCCAGTGCTTTTTTCTAAAAAGTATGTTTAGGGGTCCTCTCATTTTCCTACTCATATTGAAATACTGCCCCTCAATGAGGCCAAACTTAGATTCACAAAATGCTTAGGGGTATGCGTACCCCCAGGAAAAAAAGCACTGTCATTGGCGGATGGGACTGCCAATTATGTATTGCTTTGTAACGATTTGTTGGGTCTCTGGACCGTAATAAAGACTGATGATGATGATGATTGCCAATATCATTTTCCTGGAACCTTGTCCTCCCCTCTTGCCCCTTTATTTTATTTTTAAAATTTGCCACATGCATAAAGCCAAACACGTACAAGTTAAACGCACATAAATTGTGGGCTTACAGTATTCAGCTTTAGTCCAATCCTACTACAGTTATACCACAGTACTGTGTAGAAAAAAGACAGCTTTATTTGAAGCACAAATCCTCATTCTTTTATTTAGATACCGACATTATCTTCCTTCATATTACATGATAATTAACCACACTCTGGGCAGGGGCCATTGAGAGCATATCCAAAACAAGTTATACGGTAGCTTGTACAAAAGGGGGCAGGCTTGGAAAAGACAGTAGCCCCCATGATCCATTGTAATGGATTGATTTGAAGTCATTTCTGCACCGATAAAGTAATTTTTAGCCTCCTCCTCCTGACCCGTCCCATAATTTGCCCAACCTGCCCTTTATTTTGCCCAACCAAAGGTGGCAGCCCTACAGCCACCCCGGGTTCCCCATTTCTGACTTACACAATGAACGAACCAGATTTTTCAAGCTAGTGTCTCCCACTCTGTTTTTCATTTGGTACTCTCTTCTGTTTATACTTTTACCCATGGAAATATGCAACTGCTACTCATCTCGTTTATTTGCATATCAGTCCTGTTCATGGCCATAATATTTATATAGTACTCTTTACTGAGGACAATACCACCAGGCCTTTTGCTGTTGCTGCCTATGGCTCAGTGGGATAAAAGGAACGAGAGCCAATTTAAAAAGCTAAAGTGCCTGCTTGTTTTAATTAACCCTCCTAGGAACATATGAATGTCTAAATTTAGAGTTACAGTTTTTATATTGGGTGTCATATTGAGATTTAATAAACTGCATAAAATGTAGTGCTTAAGTGTATTAGATAACAACAACAAAAAAAATGTTGAGGTCAACTTCATTTAGCTTTGATAGTAGAAAGCCAGGATGGGTTGGGGAGAGATTATTCCCTCAGTAACATAAAAGGAAGTCAGAACAGTGGCAAACCAAGCAGTTACTTTATATCATATTTTTCCTTCTTCTCCCAGGAGTAATATTTATATTATGCATTCAATCACAGAGGAATTGTCACTGCAGTAATCAGGAGGTTGCAGGCATTAAACTGTCAGGAGAAGTAGGTGGTAAGAGATGGGACCATCAATCATGGAGGATAGATTACGTGTGTCAGCCAAGACAAGACGACTTCAGACCTAAATCCACGCGCATTCTTGTAAGCCCAATTTCAGTCAACTAGATTTATGAACATGCAAATGAGTTCAGGCCCACAGCCTAAAATAGCTGGAAACGGAATTTTTCAACATTTGGTCAAAAGTTGTGGATATTCACGTGCTGCAAATGAAGAACTGAACGAACTGACTGTATAGGCTCCGCTGAAGGACTCCCCATGAAAAGCAGAGACTAAAAAAGCTGATTAAGAGCACCATTTTGATCAGCCTCTGAAGGCATAGGCTTACACACTGCAACACCTAAGAAGTGTTCCACCAGATCAGACTGTCTAGTCCAGTATCTTGTTCCTCACGGTGGCCAACCAAATGCTTCTGGAATATTCCAAGGAGGGCATGAAGACAATAAGCCTCAGGAAGCCTGAGGTGACCCTTGGGGCAGTTCCCCCCTCTATCCACCCTTCCCTGTGCCCTGAAGCAAGTGAAGCACAGCAAACCTATGCCATCAACTCCTAAAGAGACTATCAGCTGGCCTGAGAGAATTGTCGCTTGGCATCTTACGCCATTTATTTGTTTTGCTATTTTAAATCTTTTAACTGCCTTAGGTGCCTTGGCAGAAAGGTGGTCTAAAAATAAAATAAGTACATGAAATAAATACAATAGTATTCATTGATAGATCCATCCTTCATTCATCTGTCTAAACGGCCTTCATAGTTAACAGCCTCCTCGCCATGTTCATTTATGAAATTCGCTGTCATTATTTAGTTCTGCGTTACATAAAGCAATACTTCACTTTGTCTGCTCTTATCTTCTGCCAGTCAGTTTCATTGGATGAACTCAAGTATTATGAGAGAAGGAAAGAAACTTCTCTTTATCACTTGCTTCATGCCATGTCCAATTTCATAACCCTATACCACACCCCCATATTAGCCACTATTTTCCTCAACTGAAAATCTCCAAGTATTGTAGCTTCCCCTCAAAGGGATAGTGCCCCGATCATTTTCATAGCCCTTTTCTGCTTTTTTCTCTAACTGTATGATATCCTTTTGGGGCTGTGGCAACCAGAACAGCACAGAATATTCCAACACATTTGGCCACATCATAGATTTGTACAAGGACATTCCAATATTGACAGTTTTGTTTCTGATCCCTTTGCTAGTGATCTCCTAAATGGAATTTGCCTTTTTCACAGTCGCAGTTCACAGGGTTGACATCCTCAGCGAGCTATTCCTATTAATCTATTTGCTGATTGACTACTTCAAGTTCAGACCCCATCAGCATATATGCCAATATATATGCTGTGTCAAGATTATTTGCCTCGAGGTGAATCACTTTACACTTACTTATATTGAACTGTTTTTGGCATTTTGCTGCCTATTCACCAAGTTTGGAGGGATTGTTTTGGAGCCCTTCATAGTCTGCTTGGGCTTTCACCACCCTGAATAATTTGGTATCGCCTGCAATCTTGGACACCTCCATACTCATCCTTATCACTAGACAATATCCAAAAAAGTTAAAAGCACCAGTCACAACAGAGATCATTTGGGAAGTCATTTCTCGTGTTCACAGAGCTCCCAAACGTTATGTCCATTATGTCTCCAACCCCTTTAAACATACAGGCCCATGTGTTTGCCAGAATGGATGAGCTGTAGCTCGGTGGTACAATACAGGCTTGGCAAGAAAAATAGACAATCCTTGAGAAAGAGTCCTTTCTGAAATCCTGGAGAGTCACTATGGGGGGGAAATTGACAATACTCAAGTCAGCGGACCAATGGTCTTAGCCAGGCTTCCTCAACCTCGGCCCTACAGATGTTTTGACACTATAATTCCCATCATCCCTGACCAGTGGTCCTGCTAGCTAGGGATCATGGGAGTTGTAGGCCAAAAACATCTGGAGGGCCGAGGTTGAGGAAGCCTGGTCTTAGCTTCCTATGTTCCAGAGTGTTCATGCATTCTGTCCACACAAACATGCGCTTGGCCAAACTTGGCCCTCCAGCTGTTTTGGGACTACAATTCCCATCATCCCTGACCATTGGTCCTGTTAGCTAGGGATGATGGGAGTTGTAGTCCCAAAACAGCTGGAGGGCCAAGTTTGGCCATGCCTGGTAAGACAACTTTATTCACTACCTGCCCTCATATACCACGGATTGTGTTGGCTATAGGATATTGAAGCAACTAGGAAGTCCTAACTGTTGTATTGTGGTGTAGCGGTTTAGAGTGTCAGGCTAGGATCTAGGAGGACAAGGTTCAAATCCTCACTTGGCTATGAAGCTCACTGGGTGACCATGAACCAATCACTGCCTCTCAGCCTAACCTCACAGGGCTGTTGTGAGATTGAATGAGGAGGGGGGAGGACCATGTGTGCCCCCTTGAACCCCTTAGAGAGAAAGGGTGGGATATAAATGCAATAAATTAACGTCCTTTCCCACAAGTAAATGGTTCATAATCGCATTAAGGTTTCCTTTTCAATTAAAAACTTGATGTAGCCCCCCCCCCACACTGTCATCGGGAACACAACTTATGGGGAAGGGAGGTTTAAGTGAAAGTTGCCTCCTTGTGTGGTGATCAATATAAGAAAAAAAAGCTCTCATTGGCATCAATGGGATCCACAATGCTACATGTGGGAGGGGAAAACATTTTCCACTGATATTGTGGCTGGGAAGGCAAGATTTGAGCCTCCTTCTCCATGGACTGCATTCCTGAGGTAAATTCCTATAACAACATCAGCGTTTTAGTTTTAGAAATCCCATTACATGATTGCTAATCATTTTGCTAGTGTAATGTGTAGTTAGGTCCCAAGTTATTATTTCTAGAACTGACTATGGTCACTGTACATCACTTACAGGCCCTGTAATACAGTGGTACCTCGGGTTACATACGCTTCAGGTTACATACGCTTCAGGTTACAGACTTCGCTAACCCAGAAATAGTACCTCGGGTTAAGAACTTTGCTTCAGGATGAGAACAGAAATTGTGCTCCGGCGGCGCAGCGGCAGCTGGAGGCCCCATTAGCTAAAGTGGTGCTTCAGGTTAAGAACAGTTTCAGGTTAAGAATGGACCTCCGGAACGAATTAAGTACTTAACTCGAGGTACCACTGTACACTGCAGATAACATTACATGAACATACAAATAACATTTCTTTATGCTTGAAATTCCACAAGCATTAAGATTTGTTTTCTAAAGGCTCTTAGGTTGTTCCTGCTAAAGACTGCAGTATGTTTGGCACTGGAATCGATAAAACAGGATTGGGGTATATGTTGCCCTCCATATCTTGCTGGACCCATTATCTCTGACCATTGGGCATGCTAGCTGGGGCAGATGAGATTTGAAGTCCAGCAATATCTTGAGGGCCACCTCTGTTGCAAAAAGTACACTTCATTTCTCATCTCCTCACTCTTCATGAAGCAAGCCCGGCTTCTTTCTTTTACCTGAGGTAGGATGATGAGTGGGAAGAATTAACTGAATCAATGTTTTCTGAACATGAATATAGCCATGGTTATTCTAAAGGCCACCACATTACCAAATGTAAACCAGAAACTCCTTCACCAATCAGTTTAGTTGTATTAGTATTAAACACCAGGCCTGCCAAAGTGCATCTACTCACCAAACTAGACCTATTTTACCCAAAGCAGGGCTGCATACTCGCTCAAGACAAACCTGTTTCTGAATAAACTGCTTAGTCTATAGACTTTCTTCCCAACATGTTTTTTTTTAAAGAAAAAATGTTATTCACACCAAATACCTAGGTTTTGGGTACCTCTGAAGAAAGCATCCCTTTTAAAAAAAACAACACCAAAAAAAAACAGCAATGGAAGCCTTCAGTGAATAAGGGCATCCAAAACACTAACCAATCCATTTCTCAAATGCCACTCAGGAAAATCAGATAAATTACATATACACAGACACACATTTTCCACATTGTTCAAAAAGCAGATGTTCAACAACTAACATTAAAAAGTATATCTGGTTTTAAAAAAACCCATTGCCTTTAAAAACACCCCCCCTTAACTTTCCCCCCTCCCCGCACCGGAGATCAGTAATCTCCTTTGCAAACATTCCAACCTAGTTCCAGTCTGTGCTTCACTTTTCCATTTTTTTTTACCTTGAGACAAATGTTTTTCCCCCTCAAAGCTGAAAGCTGTCCAAAAAAACAGGACCACACACAAGCACAGCCCTACCGAGCTGTGCTGATCACGTTCCTCCTGTTCCTGCTGCTGCTAAGGACACACACACACACACACACACACACACACACACACACAATGGCGGAGGGGGTGGGCTGCTTTCCAGACAGACTTTCCTTTCATGCACTTGAGAGGAAAGAAATAGTCAACTCACACAACCAACCCCCTGCCCTAACACCATGATCTCCTCCTTGCAGGACACACAGGCAGAGACAGAAGGAGATTGTTGCAGACTTGTGGGGTACCCAGCGAGTCTCCCTTCTCTGTCTCTCCTTTTTTACCACACACTGCAGCCCCCCTCCCCGCTCCCCCCTCCATTTGCACCTCCCAAAACATTACCCTCCAGAATAGATTACAACTTGTGTACAGTCCATCTGGCCTGCAGCCAGCATGGGCCGAACAATGAACTATTCCCCCCCTGATGAGAGGAAGAAACCCCCCCACACCCCGCTCCAAAAAATAAACTTCAATTTCAGCAGGGGGAAAAAAGGAATAAGGCTACGGATCAAACCTTACCTTCCACCCAGAGCTCCTCCACATTGGTTTCGAGATTGGCTGCTCTTAATCCCACAGCAAAAGCCCCGAATATCAGAAGGCCAACCACCAAAAATTTCCCACAGTTTTTCTGAATGTAACAGCCCAGTTTAAATAACAGTCTCTGAAACTTTGCTCTTAGCCACAGTGGTGATTTTCTTCCAGTAGCCTTTCCCTGTAAGACAAGGAAAGGTTTTGTCAATGAAGGGCCTGTGGAGACTCACACACCACACACACTGTGGCGAATTATTGCCAATAAAGAACATAATATACCCACACAAAACAATAAGCATTTTTTTCAAGCATCACAATGTGACAGTAACTTGACAGGCCAAGGTATTAGGCGGTCACCTCTACAAAATATTTCCACACACACATATACATATACACAGTTGCTCACATACAGAACAAAATACATTGTGAGGTGGGGTTTCTTTTTTTTTTTAGCTGATAACTACCCTGTTCATAAATCAGTTCAGACTGTTGGATTACATCACAACTGCAAATGTATAAATGTACACACTCCCTTATCAAAAGCAGCCTAGTCCCTTGCCTTCTCCCTAAAAAAGCCACTCGATTAATAATAATAATAATAATAATAATAATAATAATAATAATAATTCGGTAAAGCGGACATGGAGCATGTGATTTTCAACAGACCTGTCAAGGGGTGGGGGTGGGGGCTGGGGAGAGAGAAAGACCATTTTCCTGTCCTGTCCTGAGGGGCTTTATGGGGTAGGTAGCAAGAGGAGCCTGCTTAATCACAAATTGTTGCCATCATTCATTCCTTGCCTTCCCCGGCTCTTTAAGCCCCCACTTGGTAGTAAACTCTCGGCCCACGTGGTCCACAGCGCCCTTAACATCACAAGCTAATAAGAGTTATTCATTTCCATACGGTTTGGAGACGCTGTGTGATCTGAATTAGGAAGCAGAGCAGCCATCTGTAAAGTTACGACAATATTTGTGGACGGAAGAGGGCAGCCACATGGATTTCTTGCTCCCACCCCCACCAAAAAGCCTTCAAAAAAATAAATAATAATAATAATAATAATAATAATCTGCTCACTGAAATGAAACGATCGGGCCGAGAGGATGCTGCTAACTTTGAACTCCCCGCCCCCCTCGCCTTCGGTAATCCCTGCAAAATTCCCTTTTCCAGAATCGCGAGTCTCAAGGCGAAGCGAGAGAGCGTGCGCGCAATCTTTGACCAGAACCGGGGAGATTTAAGGTAGCAATTTGTTTACAACTTTCACTCTTGCCGCTGGAGGTGAAACACGACATTCGGTGAGATTTCTTTGCTATGGAAACTTAACCCGGAGAATAAAAGCAAAGCCTGTGTGTGTGTGTGTGTGTGTGTGTGAAGGGGGCTGGGGGGTGTTAGGTAGGAATGTAAAGTATTGGAATTGTTTTTTTCTTCTCTGAAACTTTTGCAGAGCTTGGACAGAAAATTAAATCCGAAGGGAACGAAAGGAAAGAAAGACATGTGAAAAAAGGGGGGGGGCAGAAAAGACCCAGAGATCACCAAGGAGGATGGGAGGGAAACAGAGAAATCATCCCGGGTAACTTTAATTAGAGATGTGTAAAGCACAAACAGAGACCCCAGGAAAAAGTGGCTTCGAGGCGGGAGGGGAAAAGCAGGACTCTGTCTCACTCTCTCTCTGCCACTAAGGAGTCGCGGACACCCACACACCCCCTCGCACACATGCATAACTAGCATTCTCCCAGCGTTTTATTGGCGACTCTTCCCTTTCAACCACCACCACCCCTTTCGGAGAAAAGGAAATTCCGGCGAGGAAGCCCCAGCTCGGGGAAGCACCTTGGCTATCTGCTCCAAGGCGAAGCCTGCATCACAGTAGCTCGGCCGCTGCAGATATTCCGGATCGGGAGGCGCGGCGCGTCTGTTCCCGCCGGTCCTCCTCCGCCTCCTGCTGCCGCTTCTCCCCGGCTGATCCGGCTCTCTGCAGCCGCCGCCTCCTCCATCGCCGCTGCTGTTCTCCGGCTCGGAGGCATTAACAGCTGAGGCCATGTTGCCGCCGCACAGCCGGGGCTGCCGCCGCCGCCGCCGCTGCTGTTGTTCTGGCGACCCAGGGGCTGCGTCCCGCGCGGTTCCCCCCAGCGCGCTGCTGTTGCTGCTCCGGGGCGATCCAGCGGAACCGGGGGTGGGCTGGCTCGGGGGCGACGCTCTGATGCTGCTGCTGCTGCTGACAGACCACTTCTTCATACCGAATTGGCTGCTGCTGCTGCTGAAGTCGCTGCCCTAGCTGCTCCCGGCGAGTCAGACCCCGAGCCTTCCATTGCAACATTTCGCGAGGATCCGGAGGTCGCCGCCGCCGCCGCGTCCCACATCCAGTGTGCGAGGGTGAGCGGGGCCAGGCGCTCTCGGCGGGCTCGCCTTCCCCCCGCCTCGTCCTCTCGGGCTGCGGTCGCTCTCCAGGCTCCTCACCGTCCGGCCGCGGGAAGAAAAGCCAGACTCCCCCTCCGGTCTCCTTTTCCTCGCCGAAGCAGAAGGGGGCTTGAAGGGAGCCTTGATCTCAGCGCTGGTGGCGGCGGCGGCGGTGCTGCTGCTGCGGCTTCTCCTCCGTCTCGGTGGGCTGTATCATTCTGTCTGGGTGCAGCAGCGCTGTCTCTTAAGATCTCCCCGGGCTCCCCGTCTCCTCGAGATGCGTGTGTCTCTCGCTCTTTCTTCCTCTGCGTGTATGCAGCAGCAGGCAACAGCTCCCTTGCTTCAATAGCTGAGATGAAGGAGGGGAGGTGGCGGGGGGGAAAGGCACTCTCTCCATTTGGATAAAGAGGAGGAGGAGGAGGAGGGGTGAAAGGGAGAGGGGAGAGCGCGGGGAGGGGGGGCCGAGAGAGAGAGCTGAAATCCCGCCCCTGGGGCTGTCAGATGGCTTGGGTTTCTGGCCTGCGATTGGCTCGACGAGGGCAGAAATTACTCAGCAAACATGACTATTATTAGCTGCTTAGCAACAGCTCACCAAAGTAGAGAGACCACCCAGGCAGGCGAGCCTTGTGTGTGCATCTCCAACTTCAGGGGAGCCGTAAAGAGAGCCAGTCTTCTTTGCATGCAATACTTCCATTAAGGAATGCTTCTCTTTTTTTCCTCTCTCTCTCGCTCACTCCACTCATTTCTCTCTCTCCCCCCTTCCTCCTTTTTTCTTTTCACGAAAGTGTGTGTGTTAAGCAGAAGGAAAGACCGTGGAAGGCGGCGGAGGGGGGGGGGTTTAAGGGGGGGAGAGTTGCGTTTTAAAAAACTAACATACTGTACTGAATTTCCTCACGATCGACCTACTAAAATAAATCTCGGTTTATTTATCCCCCCCCCCTTTAAGAGGAAAGTGGGACCGTGGGGTTGGGGGCAGTGCGGAGAGAGAAAAAGGAGGCAGAGAGACTAGCGATACCCGAAGCCTTTAAAAGAAAATCCCTTTAAAGACACTTTGGCCTCAAGCTGCAGCGAATACTGGGGGGTCCAAGATGAATTCCTAGACTTGCACAAATAATGACTGCGGTGCGCAGAGCCAGATATTTCTCTCTCCTCCTCTTTTTTTTGTGAACCGAAAAGAGAAGCCTGCGTTCCTTACAAGAAAACAGGCAGCTGTATTAAGAAAAAGACCACAATGAAACCTTAATACTTGAAATAACAGATTGAAAAGCCGAAAGCAGGCAAGTTGCTCGCTTCAGGGCTGGGGGCGGGCGATCCACTTTTTATAATCCTTAAGAGCAAAAGTCTTGCTGGCGGATGCTTTAAAGCTCCAGACCGCTATAGAAATAATTGCACCATCTCTCCATATTTCCTCGTGTTGTTTTTAACATCAGTCGCGATACACGCGCGCGTGCGCATATATTAAACCGCATGGTGTGGTCTTTAATGGGGTTTTTTTTTGCGGGGATAACACGATTAACGTCCTCGTATGTGGTGTAACCGGAATATCATGTTTCCCTTTTATTTTTCAAATGTTTAGTTTGCTACTCTATAGATTACCCAGAGCGAAATTGCGTCCTAGTTACTCGACCACCGCCGCCGCCGCCGCGACCCCGAGCAGAATTCAGAGCGTGGAAATTCTGCCCTGCAAAAAGAACGCGAGATCCTCGTGTCGTATGTATGTCCTCCTCCTCCCGCCACCTCCGTGAAGCCGCGTTCCCTCTCTCTCCCCCCTTCCACTTTTCGGCTCGGAAAAGTTACAAGAGTTTTAGTGTTGGTGGAGGGAGTGAAATGGGAGAGTGTTGCTTTAAGGAGAAAGCTTGTGTGTATTCATTGAGGGAAAGACCGGGGCGAGGGGGGGGGTGGCAGCACCGCACATTCAGAGAAAAGGAGGCCGGCCCCGGGGGCGGGCTGAGGCTTTCACGTGACTGACTGGCTCGAGGTTGTGCAAACAAGGCTGGGCTTCCCTTCCGCACGAAATCTGGCTGCTGCAGTGCCGCCTCTTCGCTTTAGCGCGCAGAAGGCGAAGCGCACGGGAGTCCAGTCCGGCTCCGAGCAGCTAAGCGGGAAAGGAGGCACCGCGCCGTCCCACCCCTTTCTCCCCCCCCAGAGAAAAATGCCAGACAAGCCATAGTACATTCCTAAAGGAGGGCTCTCCCCTTCACGCTGCCCAATAGCAAGCCGCGACCATTCCTGCTAGCCAATGGCGAGGCGACAGAGGACTTTTCCATTCAGTTCTGCGCTACATTTCGGGGGGTGGCGTTTTGCTGCTCCAGCCGGGCTCGGAGGGGATCAGAGCGGCGGATTCGCACCGGCCTGACCCTGATCTCAAATGCTCAGCGGCTCGCTCTGCAGATCTTTCTCCGAAAAGCAGTTGTTGCGGCGATGTCCGGTTATCGGTTCCTCTCTCCGCGCCTCCCCGGTTGGCACCAGCGGCAACCACGCGAAAAAGCGCGCTGGTTTCTAAAGAAGTCTCGTTCCTCCCAAGGCACGTGTTGACTTTTTGCAGAGAGGCAATCGCAAGGCGAGGAAAGCTCCTGCTAATTATAAAAATCCCGTAAGGATAATTAAATTGGGATGGGGAAACTAACTGGGAATTGCATTTGGGCTACGATCCGCAAACCGCTTCCTCCGGAGCAAACAGTTAAATAAATCCCAGTGGAACTTCGACCTTGCTTGTCGACATCAGAGGGTGGTTACTGGTGTTGCGGTGTCTATTGTTCAAGAAGTGGCAGTTTTAACCATTTGCAGGCTACCGATCCGCATCAGCCGCTAACGCAACGCAAGGGGTTTGTGGGTTGGTCTGAACGTGGCCATTTGTGCTCTGCGAGCAACCCCTCCCTGGGAAGAGGCTGTTTAGTAGAGCGCGTGTTCAACCCTCACTGTCGCCAGATATGGCTCTTGCCTGAACCCTTGCAGAGCCAGTGCCGGCAGTGCCGAGGTTAGATGGGCCAATGGTCCGAATCGAATTGTTACAATACCGATGAGACAAATACACCAGTCGATGGCAAACCTTTATTCTGAATGTGGCGGTGATTTGGAATCACTACCCTACTCCAGTTTCACCTTGTCAGTCACTCATGCGGATTAAAATGCCACCCACACACGCGAAAGCACGTATTGGAAATCAGGCTGTGGTAGTTACAGCACGTTAACCAGTCTCAAGTAAGGTACCAGTACTTACTGCCTGGAATAAAATTGGCGTGATGCATGTGGGAACTGGGAAGACAAAAGCAAAATACTGCTAGATACAGGACTCGCGGGATAAAGCCATGTATAATTCCCCGAAGCAACAATACCTAAGGCGTATCCCATAATAGCATCCCTTGGTTGGCGTGCTACCACCGTCCTCCTCTACTTCTCTGCCAGCTTTTCAAGCATCAATAAATTCCCAGTCCTAGAACAGGGTTTACTTCCGAGCTAACATGACCAGGATAAAGCTGCAAAGAAGTCCCTCCCCGGGGCGGGGGTCACACTTCTGTGGGCCTGCTCTTCCTTTTGCATAATTCCTCATTGCAGACCAACCCCTCCCCGCGCCTTTTTCCTTTCCAAAGCCCTCGCCCTATGCCGGTTAAAATGTTGGTCCCCAAACACAACCTGGCGGCTCAAATTTAACAAGCCCTATCTTAATATCCTCCCCCTCCCTCCGCCCCCCTCTCCCTGTGGTCTGGTTAATTTCATACACAAGAGATGAATTACCGAAGGGATCTAATTGGCCTTGTTTCTGCAATATTGTGTGTGTGTGTGTCTCGGTGTAAAAGTCTCCTCTCGACGTGGGTGGTCGGAGCGGAGGACGTCTCCAATTTGCCTCCTGGCTGATGCGCACGAAAGAGCGCGGCCGCCTTCCTCGCGAGCACGTTGCCCCTGATCCATCTGTCCTCCCTTCTTTACATTGGTCCGCATTGTTACCTTTAATATGCATGGCCCGCGCATGTAGCTTGCGCCTGGGCAGCAGGATTTGTCAACTTCAAGGAATCGCGAGGCGGCTCCTGCGGATTTAAGGGAGACGGAGCGCTGCCTTTGTGTGTGTGTGTTATCGGGCTCCACGGGCCCGGCCTGCCTGCCGTTCTTTGGCGTCTTGCTTTTTCCACGTGGCCTGGGAGAATGGAGGGACGAGGCGAGGCCTGCAGCGGGCCCGGGCCAGCCATCGCTCCAGCTGGCCTTTTCTTTCTCGCCTGGTTGCAGCGGGATCTGCATTTCATTAGAAACCTTCCCTTGGCGCCACAACAATCGCCCTTGCAAGCAATCTCGGTGCACCGGGACCAGCCACCATAGAGAAGTCCTCTTGGTGGCGAGAGAACTTCCAGAGTTTCGATCTGTCCTTGCCATGCCGAGGTCGTAAAGCGAGGCCTTGCAGCATCCGGTTACATTCATAAAAAGAGACGACGTTGAAATAAACCACCTGCCTTCACGTGGGGGCGGGGAGGGGAGAGGGAGGCAAGACGTGAAACTCTTCAAGCAGTTGGCATGAGTGTGTTTGCATCCTCTTTTCACGGTGCAGCCTGAGCCAATGCGTGTTTTGTTAGAGGAAAGTCCCCGGCCTTACTCAATGGGAGTACAGGTAATTTGCAAAGCTTTAAGCGTGCAGTGTTTTTTTTTGTCCCCCCCCCAAATCCCCCCAACCTATCACAACAACCGAAGAATGAAGTATTTGTCCCTACTTGAGAAAAGCTAAGAGAGAATGTCAGTGGCAGAGATAGGACTGTCACTGAAATGAGACTTGGAACAGACAGGTGTGTGCCTCTGTGTGTATTACAGAGACCACCACACCGCTTCTCACCTTGAGAAGAGTCGCTCTCCCTTCGTCTTAAACAATGATTTGAACCAAGGTTGGCCCCTGCTCAACCTGTTGGCAATTTCAGGGCAACTCCGGATAAATACTAATAATGAGCTGGATTCAGCCATCCCCATGAAATCAATGGGGCTTGAGTTAGTAATGACTAAGGAGTCATTACATTTACCTCCGAGTAGGCATACTGTACATAGGAGGAGGGATTCAAAACAACAAAATCGGGACTGAGCAGTTTTAGACGTGGGTACACGCGTGTTTCTGTGCATGTATGAACAAGGACACGCGTGACTTTCCTAACTTAGTACAGGCCCGCTTTTTACACTTGAACAAAGCCCAGACTTAGTGTGTTGTGATGAGGTTCACCTTTGCCTGGCTGGCTTCCACTTCGGCATCCTGGGCGGTTGCAGCAGCAGCAGCAGCGTCCGCGCAGAGGCTTTTGCAAGCAGCAGCCGGGGCTTGGGAAAGGCCCCCGAACGGCAGGACTCAAGCCGCCCTCGCCTCGGCCCCCGCCCGCCCGCCTTCCTTCTGGGTCCCCTCCTCGGCAGCGTCAGAAAGGGAACCGCTCGAGCCAACTTGTCAAAATAATGCGGCTAATTACCCCTGATCTCCTTTAATGGCAGGCTGCTTCGCACGCCACAAAGGAGCGGAGGAGGGATCGGCAGCGCCTACGCGCAGGAAAGCAGGCGGGTCGCCCCGCAGAGATCTCCGGGCAGAGAGGGCCACCGAGAGCCCCGAGTTCACCAGGGAGGGAGGAGGGAGTTCGTCAGGATGGGAGGCCCCTGGGGTAAGGAGCATGGGAAGGGCATCCCAGTTAGGGAGGAGGCGCCCGTCCAAAGGGAAACCCTCGGGGCTGGCGAGCCAGACCCCACAGGTACCAAGGGCAGCATTACAATTTCCAGGAAAACTTGGGACTGCCTCTCTTCATTCGGAAAGATGAGCTTCTTAAGGCAACAAGAAAAGGACATTTTTAAAAGCCTGAGTAGCTAGTCCTCAAGATGGTTTTAGTGGTTTGTTTTTAAAGATGAGAGTAGAAAGGCTACAAGATGGAAAGAAAGGCAGAGCACGTCTGTGGAAGACTGATTTTTTTTTGGCCTGTGCAGCTTTCCAAAGGTACACATAATATCTTGCACCTGGCAAATCCCCCATATGACTGTACAGTGATTAAACTATAGGAGCGCTGTTATTCTGTATATGTTGTAGAGAAAAAATGAGAAAGACACCACCAGCAGCAGCTGAAAGGGTGGTCCCAGGTTTAAAAGCAGGATGCATCTGAGAAGGTTGACAGATATTACTCTAAGGTCTATCCAGCTATATGGACAGTACACGGGTGTATGCCCTCTGCCAAACTCCAGAGTCCTCCCTCCACCTTCCACTGAACCGTCTTACCATCCTGAGGATTAGAAACTCAGGCTTAAATCAATAAATAAATCTCGCAGTGGTGGGAAAGCTGTGCCACCCCCATCGACTCTGACTCCCATGGCAATTGGTCAGGACTGATTGCAACTCTGGCAATACTTGGAGGGTTACAAGACCTGCCCCACCTCCATAACACAGTGTCTTTTAAAATGAGAAAAACCAGTCCCAAGCTCTCCTAGAAGTCAGCCTTCTGACTGGGGACTTTCTACCTCTCCAAACCCAGGACTTGGTGCTGACAGAGACTATTTGGTTGTGGTTACTTTGTATTTGGGGACGCGGGTGGCGCTGTGGATTAAACCACAGAGCCTAGGACTTGCCGATCAGAAGGTCGGTGGTTTGAATCCCCACGACAGGGTGAGCTCCCGTTGCTCGGTCCCTGCTCCTGCCAACCTAGCAGTTCGAAAGCACCTCAGAGTGCAAGTAGATAAATAGGTACCGCTCCGGCGGGAAGGTAAACGGCATTTCAGTGCACTGCTCTGGTTCGCCAGAAGCAGCTTAGTCATGCTGGCCACATGACCCAGAAGCAGTACGCTGGCTCCCTTGGCCTATAGAGCGAGATGAGTTGGCCACGACTGGACCTAATGGTCAGGGGTCCCTTTACCTTTACTTTGTATTTGGGGTTTTCAGTGGTGCTATTTTCTTTCTTAATAAAAACATACATGAAATTATCTTCACATGATAAGCTGTAAGATATGACCCATAGAAAAACGAGGGCCCAAAGTCAATATTTCCAACTTTTATCTTTGTGTGTCGCAGGTATGACAAATCTTCATGCATTTACGTACACACACCCACACCCCACACCATCCCCAAATATGCATTTTGGGAAGAGAGATCAGTTTTCCTTTTCAGTCTGAAATTTATCACTGTGAGCCTCTCTTAAGTGAAAGTCAAGAAGAGGGGAGATGTTTGAATTTTTAAGTGTAAGGTAAACAGCTGGTGTTAAGCAGTCAGTTATCTCCTAGCTTTTCAAGAATGAAAGCAAAGGAGAGGGAGGCAGATAGTAAAAGAAGAGACCACAGCAAAGTGAAAATGCTGTGAAAATTTGCTGTCCAGCATAATCAGCTCCATTAAAACTAAGCAGTTGCTTTTTTCTTGACTGTACCACTTCAGGCTACAGGAGTGGAATCCATTTGTGTTCTGCTTTTCTAAGAGGAAAGCTCTTGCATGTGGAAAATCACAATGTTGAAGTGATAGGACAAACCAATCTCTCTCACCCATACTCTTTTTCTTTGTAAAGGGGAAGTTTACTTACCGTATTTTTTGCTCTATAAGACTCATTTTTTCCCTCCTAAAAAGTAAGGGGGGATGTGTGTTCATCTTATGGAGCGAATGCAGGCTGCGCAGCTATCCCAGAAGCCAGAACAGCAAGAGGGATCACTGCTTTCGCTGCTTTTCCCTCTTGTTGTTCTGGCTTCTGAGATTCAGAATCTTTTTTTCTTCTTGTTTTCCTCCTCCAAAAACTAGGTGCGTCTTATGGTCTGGTGCATCTTATAGAGCGAAAAATACGGTATTTCTCTCTCTCTCGTGTGTGTGTGTGTGTTGAGGAACTTCATTCAGACATTGCATCTTCCATCTGTAGCCAAGGTGTACTACTTGAATCCATCGTTTGTATAGACTAGACTGCCTCTCATCAGCTGACACAGGTTCAGGGGTAAGGGGCTTAATGTTTTCTTTCCTGGACCAGTCAACTGATTTATGCATTATATAAACAGAATGAGATAGGAGGACTGGGAAGCAGTAATTTTTTGTACCATTTCAGGGTACAGGTGGAGGGAATCATATTCTGAATGCTCTCCAAAACTTCTCTTTTAGTTGCGTTGGAAGCAATTTTGAAAGTGGGGAGGAATATTCCCTCTCCTCAGTACTCTTATGCAAAATGAGCCTCATTTCCCAATTCCTGCATATGGTAAGCTAGCACATCAAAAGACAAAAAATGTAATCCTTTTGATAATGGTAGTGGTTGTGAGCGGTAGACTTGTAATCTGGTGAACCGGGTTCGCTTTCCCACTCCTCCACATGCAGCTGCTGGGTGACCTTGGGCCAGTCACACTTCTCTGAAGTCTCTCAGCCCCACTCACCTCACAGAGTGTTTGTTGTGGGGGCAGGAAGGGAAAGGAGATTGTTAGCCACTTTGAGACTCCTTCGGGTAGTGATAAAGCGGGATATCAAATCCAAACTCTTCTTCTACCCAACCTGCAGTCTGAAACAACATAGTCTCGAATTCTAGCACTTCCTAGAATAAGGCCTGAAACATACCTGAAGCAATCATCTAGCTGAAGCTAAGCAGACCAGAGTCTGCCTAGATAAGATACTCCATCAGAACCACGTTTATGCTCCTTAGGGTTCCATGATGGAAGAAAGGTGAGATATAAGGGGGAGAAACTGCAGGAGAATGAAGGGTTTTGTGGCTCTCCTTGCAATGTCTAAGAATCCCAGTTTTAATCTTGTGCTCTGCTAGAGAAAAAACTGAAGTTACACTGGTCATCACAGGAACATGGGAAGCTGCCTATGCTGAAGACAGAACATTGTACCATCTAGCTCAGTATTGTACGTTGAGTAGAAATGGGCAGCTGTTTCATTCATTCTCAGCCCTCTCTGCATCCAATGTGGATACTCTACCACTGAACTATCACCCAATGGGTCATAGCTTTTCTCAGAAGAGCTCTTCTCCGTCTTGCATGTTCATCCTGCCTCCCATTAGGCAAAAGGCAGGTTTTAATGCCTATGATCTCTGCCAAAGAGCAAATTGGTCACAGTGTGTTTGTGTGTGTGCGCAAAGCCTTGCAATGCAATCCCATTGACCCACGGCTGGATCCACACGTTTACTGGAGATAGAGGCATGAGAAATGAAAAGGAAGTAAAGCAATTCAGTCTCAGTGCCTGCCTTTCTTTCAGGCTGCTAATCCGGTTTACACATCCCGCCTCCGTCTCTGAATGGACTGCGGCAAAGGCAGAAGAAATAAAAGGTGTGTGTGTGTGATAAGGATAAAATCAGTGAGGACAGAGATATTTTAATTCATAGATTTCTGCCCTGTCAGGTTTCCATCTGCTGCATCCTGAAAGCAATTAGGAAAGGGAAATTAAAAAGGGGGGGGGGTTCTTCCCCACTTTCCTTTCCAATACTCCCAGTGCAAAAGGCAAACCTCATTTCCCAGTGCCTTGCAAGAGTATTACAATCCTGTGCCACAGTCTGTAAATAAACGAATCAAAAAATCAGATTGATGAATCAGAAAAGTTATTTCCTTTTTACAGAACCTTACTTAGGTGTGTGGATGTGTCCATTAACCAAAGTCTCTGGGGATGGCCCCCCGCTCTGGTTTTATTTTTAACTACCTTGAATCTGTACTGCCAGATTTTTATTTATTTTTTTGTAAAGAAACCCATTTTCCAGGAAGAAAGCCCAGACTGTCCTATGGAAGCTTCTGCAGACAACAGTTCCATTGATTTCTGAAGGACTTGGAACACAGGTACACCTAGTGAACACACCGTGCCCTGTAAACTGTGGACTCACAGTTTGCTTGAGGAAAACAGAAAAGAAGTATGGGAATGCAAGCCCACTGTTGAGAAGTCCCCTGTTCTAAACGGGGTACCGACAGCCAAAGAGGAAGACAGGTTGCACAAAAGCCAAGGTTAGGTTGGAAGGCTCCAGTATTTAGCATGTTTAGAACGGTTCCCAAACTACCCACACAGGCAGTGTGGTCCAGAGTAGAGGACCCTGGAGAAGGGTGTCTGGGTTCCAAGCCTTGAGGGCACCCACAAATCTCACTGTGTGGCCCTGTCACTGCCTTTGCAATAGGACTAGGAACCTTTGGCTTGCCTGATGTTGGACTACAACCCCCATCAGCCTTAGCTATTCTTAGCCATGCTGGCTGAGGTTGATGGGAGCTGTAGTTCATCAACACCTGGCCAAAGGTTTCCCACTTGCTCTCTACAACATCAACAGTGCTAAAGAAACAGTGGCCCTGTCAGGGCAGGACTTGGGGAGAGATATCTGTTCAGCAGATTGAGCAAGAGGGTCCTGAAGCTCTGCAGGGCTGGCTTTTCACACTTGGCAGTAAATGAAGTAATTCATCTTGCCCTCTGAAGGAGGGGCACCTCTAAGACCTTTATCCCCAGAGTCTGGAATGACACAACTACATCTCTGTTTTTAAAAAGGGAAGGGTTACTGATACCTACCACAAACCTCACCTACTCCCCTGCCTCCACCATTCCCAAATGTTGCCATGATTGATGCATAATGAAATGTTAGTCCTATGCATGCCACGCCAAGGTCTGGGGAGAGTGTGCTGGGGTGTAAGGGATCGGTTATTAAATAAGAGGTGTGCAAACAACCGGTAGGGTTCTCCTTTTTAATCGCTGGTTTTCTATTACCTGCCAAAGTTTGGCTTCATGTTTCATGACGAAAACGTCCCATCCTGTCGAGGAGGCAACTGTTAAATCCTAAGCTGTAAGCGTCTTAAACGGGACGTCCGACGGATCACCGCCACTACTAACGAGCAGCGACCCGTGGCTAGATCACACACGCACAGAGGGATCCCTCTCTCCCTGTCTCTCGTTCTCTCCCCTAGCCCTGATCACCACGACAGTAGATTGGAAGACACGTCCGGAAAGAGCCCATCTTCCCCCTCTCCACACTGCGCTTGCTCGGAAGCAAGCCCCATTCTGACGTGCAGGGACCCCCAACAATCGTGTTTGAGTCCCTCGCGAAGCCAAGATCAAGCTACAAGCCGCTTACTCCAGAGTAGCCTCAGAGAAGTCGGGGGGGGGGAGAGAGAGGATGCTGCAAAGCTCGTGGGAAAAGAAGAGCCCCAAACTAAGTAACACGAAGTTTGTGTTCAGACAAGGATTGTAAATCAATCAGATCCACAACTTGGCAAACTCGCCTCCCCTTTTTGTTTTAAATGCCAGTTAAAGGTAATCCTGGGTGGTTGTGTTTTTTTTGCGGGAGGGGGGGTGAGAGAGAAGGCAACCCCAGCAGACACGCACGACTTAATCCTCCCTGAAACACAACAAAATCCAACGCGCTGTCCAGCAAATTTTTCTCCCAGGGAAACAAATCTCTCTCTCTCTCTCTCTCTCTCTCTCTCATTCCCGGGGAGGGGGACTCCTCGCGGGCGGAAGGCAGGGTGGCGACCCTATCCAAGCGTGAAAATAGGATCCCCGAGACCTCCTTGGACGCGAATTATCACCGATCAGTTCCGTCCTCGCCACCCCCAGCGGCAGCCGCCCTCCTCGCCCCCACCGCCAAACGAGACGCTGCCTGCCTGGGGGGCTGTGTGTTCCTGCAGTGACAGGAGCGAGGCGAAGCTGCCTCCCCTCCGCCTCCTCTCCCCCAAGCAAAAAGCCATCCTGCGTTTCCTTCCTCTTGTTTCACCCCCCCCCCGTGCCAGGATTTGCCCTCTGCCAGGAGATCTCTCTCTCTCTGGATCCCCGCTCCCACCCACGGGTGCCCCCCTTCCTGTTTCATTTCCCAGCCCAGAGGCCATTTTCCGTTGCATCTCTTACCATCTCCCCGCTGAGCCCCTCGGTGGGGCAGGGTGAGCTCCCGGTGGGGCCGGCCAATTTCATTCAGTGCTGCCGCCGCCGAGGCAGAGGACTTCGATAGGAGCACATCGGTTTTCCTTTTTTTCCTTTCCCTGATCCTTTCCCTGCTTGCCTTCCACGCTCTCTTCTTGCCCGCCCCTCCACCTTCTCTCCCGCACCTCCTCCCGGGCTCCGAAAGGGAACAGAAAGTGTAAAATAATAATAATAATAATAATAATAATCCTCCTCCTAGGTTGCAGGCATTCTGCAGAGTGCTGAGCGGGCTCACAATTGCATGCCTGTTTCTATTAAGCGCTCCATCGTCCTCTCTATGTGGGTGGTCTGGCTTTCTCAATAGGCAGGACCTGTCAGGGTCACGTGATGGATCCGAAAAACTTCACCCTTTTTACAATAAACTCCAGGAAAGCAAAGTAAACCAACGTAACGTGCTATCAGCGCAGACCTCCTTGGGTAAACAGGCAGGTCAGCTTCCCCGAGATGGTCCCTGGAGTAGATCCCAGGCATGAAATTGACAAAGTGGTAACAACAGCCCTCTGCCCCCCCTTCCCTCCCTCCCTACGACCCTTTTCTTCTCCGCCTCTCTCTTCCCCCCTCTATGTTCATTTGAAATCATCACCCATCTCAGCAGAACATACAAATCTTCTTTCATTCTTGGGCATAATTCGCTTTAGCCTCCCTTCCTTTCTTGTCCTGGAAGCAGAATAAAGTTGTTGGTTTTTGTTGTTGTTGTTGTTGCAAGATGTGGGGGGGGGGGAGGTGCCGGAATGCAGAGCCCCTTCTTAAAATAAATACAGGGTTGAATGTAAAACGAAGAGAAAAGGGGGTTCGGAGTTTTCCCTCTGCTGAAATGTTTACCCATTCCACCTAGGGCTTGGTTTACAAATGTTGGACCCTTCGGGATTTATTTATGTCAATCCTTGCATTTTCCCCCTTCTTGTTCCTTGAAAGTTTCACTAGGAAGAAGTCTTTGCCTCGAAAGTGGCAAGCACACAATGCAAAACAAATTGATGGAAGATATCACCGGTCTAATCAGTCATGACTTTTGTCTGTTTTGTCATTACTGGGTAACTCACATTTTCAGATAGTCTTCTGTTTTCAGAGGTGGGAAAAGAATAAAAACACAGCCTATGGCCTATACTGGCAGCAACTGGGTATAATAACAGCATTATGAAATGGGTGGGGTTTGTTTGTTTTTAAAAGCACATCTTATTTAATTGATTCAAACATGGGAATCAGAACTCTTATGACATCCACTAGTAACAACTTATTATGAAACCAAGAAGGAATTGCTCCACTAGTGCTTCAACTGTATGTTTCCTGCTGCTACTGAACAGAACATTATTTGTCCAACAGGAGCAACATCCTTATTATAAAAAATCTCTCTTTGGCTCAAATGGAAAAAGGTGGTCATCTCAGAAACACGAAATCGTAAAGGTTTGTTCTGTAAAGGTTTCTATAAGCATCACATTGATGAATTGTTAGCAGCAGCAACAACAGAATCCGTTCCAATTAACTGAGTCCTGTGGATGGACTTGAATAGACATCCCCAGGTGGAAGTCTTTTCCGTTTCTTAATTTGATTTATTTCAGTGTTTTCTTTATTATTGCATTTGACTCTCACCCTCCCCACTGTGTCGTCACATCAGCCCTGTGAGGTAGGTTAGGGTGAAAGACTGTGACTGGCCCAAGGTCAACCAATGAGCTTCATGTCTGAGTAAGAATCCCCAGATCCAATACTCTAACATTATACTGGTTCACCTTTTAACTGTGTAGCCTAGGCCAAGTCCCTTTTTTTTCAACCTCAGTTCTCCATCTGTAAAATGGGAACAATGGTCACCTTCCCAGGGGTTCTGGAAAAGAGAAATACAATTTTCCTACCCAATAGTTAGGGTAGGACAGAGCATTCCCCATGCAAATGGAAAGTGACTCTCAATATCTTCTGCACTATCACAGCATATTGGGGAATACACACTGTTTGCAGGGTTGGGTAGGTGCTAGCCATGGTAGATGCAACATGACTCTGCAGTACTTTATGGAACTTGATGGCTGTGGCTCAGTGATACAGCACATGTTACTTGATTCAATCAGTAGCATCCCCAGGTAGATGTGGAAGGCACTTCACCTGAAATCTTGAATAATGTCTGTCAGTCAATGTAGATCAGAGACGGACAACCTGAGGTCCTCCAGCCATCACCCATCAGCTCCAGCCAGCATTCCAAATTAGGAATCATGGGAGTTGTAGTCAAACAAACATCTGAAAAGTCACAGGTCACCCATCCTGGATGTAGACAACACTGAGCTAGACGAACCCATAGTCTGACGCTCTATAAGGTTGCTTCCTATGTTCCTTTTTCTCACCATGGAATTGTGATGCTTCTGGTGGCTGCCTAGCCTGCCTAGGTAAACCTAGTCCTGTTTACATACTAATACAATGGTACCTCGGGTTAAGTACTTAATTCGTTCCGGAGGTCCGTTCTTAACCTGAAATTGTTCTTAACCTGAAGCACCACTTTAGCTAATGGGGCCTCCTGCTGCTGCCGCGCCGCTGGAGCACAATTTCTGTTCTTATCCTGAAGCAAGGTTCTTAACCCAAGATAATATTTCTGGGTTAGCAGAGTCTGTAACCTGAAGCATATGTAACCCGAGGTACCACTGTAGTTGTATCCAGACATTTCCCTCTGCTGAGAGAAGGCTCTTTGATTGAGTAGAAGATTCCATGAGGGTATTTTTTTATTTTTGCAAAGTTGCCTTTTCTCCTGCAGACCCCTACAACTGACTACCCCCCCTGTACCAATCCTCTTGAGCAAATTTGGCGGGGGGGGGGCAAGGTGGGCACAGGGGGTGGCAGAGAGGAGGCTGAATAAGCAAAAGTTATTTCCTTGTGGTTGCCCTGATCCAACCACCTGCTCTCCAACCTCAGTGAAACCAGCGCTCCCAGCCAGGAAACCTTTCCCCCAAAGAGCGCTCCCCAAGTCTGCCCAGGAAGAACCCTTGGGGCGGGTCCCTGATTTTCCTGCAGCAGAGGAACCCCTCCCGAAGCTGGGCTCAAACAGCTCTCAAAAGCATAAACACCAGAAAACTGAGGCTCAGGCAGTGGGTCAGTGAAGGAATGCATGCCTAAGAACGTCATGTCAACACACTGCCCAAGAGTGAAGGGTTCTTTGGGAGTACCTGCCGTTCTCTACAGAGTCCAGGATTCCTCTAGAGAGCAGGCTTAACCACCTTTTTCAGTCTGGGAGGCCAGGCTTTATAAACCTCCAGCTGAGGTCTGGCTCCTTAGTCATGCAATCTAACTGTCTTTAACTGCTGACCTTTGCCCCCCATCGCTCTATCTCTGAATTATATGTTGCTCAGGACTACTCTCTGGTTTCTGACCTTGGTTTCACCTTGGCTTTGCTTTCAATAAGGCTACCCTTATTACGGCTTGTGTTTTTGATCGGATCCTTTGGTGGACCTGCTGTGTGGTCTTACCTGAGCCCAGTTAACAGACAGTAACCCAACCAGCTGTCGGACACCCACCCTTTCTTCTAAGCCAGTGTGGTGTAGTGGTTAAAAGCAGTAGTCTTGTAATCTGGGGAACTGGGTTCGATTCCCTGCTCCTCCACATGCAGCTGCTGGGTGACCTTGGGCTAGTCACACTTCTCTGAAGTCTCTCAGCCCCACTCACCTCATAGAGTGTTTGTTGTGAGGGTGGAAGGGAAAGGAGAATGTCAGCCGCTTTGAGACTCCTTCGGGTAGTGATAAAGCGGGATATAAAATCCAAACTCTTCTTCTTCTAACATTGGGGGCTGGAAACCTTTTCAGTTTGAGGGCTCCATTCCATATGGGCAAATCTCGGGGGACCACGTGTAGAAGTGGGTGGAGGCCATAGATATGACTCTAAATTTTGTACAGTTGGGCTACATTACAGCCGTGCAAAGCTCAAGAGGATTCTACACGGCCCCCTCACCCCTTGTACCATCCAAGCAAGCAAGCAAGAGGTGTTACCATAGTTCAAGATCACATTCTGACTATGCAAGGAAGGTGTAGAGTAGAGCTTGTAAGGGATGTTGGCTGGGGAGAGTGGAAGGCTAGATAGAGAGGTCAAGGGAGCTGAATTCAATGTCCTGTCCTGACAGAAGCCCCTACTGGATCAAACAGCCTTCTGTCAGTGGAGGGACATGACTGGATACATCCACAAAAAGTTGTCAGTGTGTGCACATGTATGTGCATGGACACACACACACACAGTCCAAATAGTCTAGTACTGAACCAAGAACATTTAGGTCACATTTCATTGCTTTAAGGCACATGTGTCCCACTGATTTTAGTGAAATTGGAATATACATAACTCTGTGGAGGATAGTAAACTTACTTTCAAGAAAGCTCTACAGATTTAAATCATCCTTTGGTTTGAATGTCCATTGATTTCTATGAGACTTAATTCTATGCATATAAGAAATGGTGGTGGCTCTTTTTTAAAGCCTCGTTGTAGAATTGCTTTAACAAATGTCTAGATGTGTCCTTGTTTTTGCAGTACAGCAAATGTTCCAAGACGTATGAGATATGGCAGCAGATAACAAATTAAGGACCTGGGTTGATGCTGAAAGCATTATGTGATTCTGTCACCATAAACCTAAAAGCTAAGTTAAATTGCATTCACCACCTCCCCCTCCCCCAGCTAATCATTTCAATATGTTCAGGTAAATATTGGTGTTTTAAAAAATATATTTGTAAGAACCCTTGAACAATTGTTTTCCAAGTTTACATAGTGGCATCTCAATAATATTTAACATTTATGCCGTTGTAATTTCCTGAGACACCACTGTTATGCTATTGGTAGATTGTATATGGTGATTCTGCTTAGGTCTTTTCTTGGGCATTTAATTTGGATTTGAACCATAAGGGTACAATCTTCAAACAAAAGATTCTTCTACACTAAACAAGTAGCTAGAAAAGTGCACTTTTGAGGATAATTGAGGATACCGAAGGGAAAGGACAACTTCTCTCAAAGAGCAGGAACTTACCTCATAGCTGGAAAAAGGGCCATGCTTAGTATTTTCTTCATCCAATTTTGGAATATGGGTTTTTCCTACAATATCCAAGATCCATGAGTACTGAGCAACTCCTGCCTAGCATGGTGCTAGTTAGTTGGGGAAAATGCCTGTCAGTAGGGCATACCCATGGCTGAAAAGGCATAGCAAGGCTCTATTTTATGCCCTGTCAACGAGGCAGCTAGAACATGGAGCTGTAATTCTTCTTCTGTGGTGGTGGTGCTGTAGAGCTTCCTTTTCCATGAATGGTCCTTCTGGTCCTCTAACTTTCTAATTATTTTTAAAGAAAACACCAACAATTATATTGCCTGCTGAGTTTTATTGAATTTTGATTTTCAGGTGTGCTATCCCTTTAAAACAACAACAATTTGGCCCTAAATCTGTGGTACCTCTAGTTACGAAGTTAATTCGTTCCGGAGGTCCATTCTTAAGCTGAAACCGTTCTTATCCTGAGGCGCACTTTCACTAATGGGGCCTCCTGCTCTGTGTGTGCCTCTGGCACACGATTTCCGTTCACATCCTGGGGCAAAGTTTGCAACCAGGAGCAGCTATTTCCGGGTTAGCAGAGCTCGTAACCTGAAGCGTTCATAACCTGAAGCGTTGGTAACCAGAGGTACCACTGTACTTAAATGCCAAACTTAAATGTTTTGTAATTCAATGAAGCCTTAGTTTCACATACCTACAAAAAACACACCCTTGCACCAGAGCTCAATAGTAGCGATTATGGTATGCATGTATGTTGTCCCAAATATAATTCCTGGCTTCTTCAGTTTTGCTTTCTTTCTTCATATTTGTTACATTTACATTCCAGCTTTCCTCCAGGGAGCTCAAGGGAGCATACATGATTCCTCCACTGCACCGCATCTATTTTACCCTGTGAGGTAAAGCATAGCTCAGTCAGCAGAGCAGGAGACTCTTAATCTCATGGGTTCGAGTTCCACATTAGGCAAAAGATTCCTGCATTGCAGCGGGTTGGACTAAATGACCCTTGTGGGCCCTTCCAATTCTGCAATTCTAATGTAGTAACTGGCCCAAAGTCTTTTAGTGAGGTTAATGTCTGAGTGTAGATCTGAACCTAGTCTAATACTCTACTCTCCACTCCACCCTGGATTTCCCCAAGACCCTGGAGAACTACAGTCAGTCAGAGTAGATAAAGCCAATAGACTGACTCAGTAAAAAGCAGTTTCCTATGTTCATTTCTGCACCTGTCCCTGCCAGTAGTGAATACCCGTGTCACTGATTTTGTGAATGCAACTGTGTGGTCCCACAGCAAACATCTACTAAGCCAGATGTAGCTAAATGAGGAGTGAAGTAACCTTGGGTCTGTTCTGATATGCAACATTAAATTTTCTTTGGCCTGGGTCCAGTATACCTGAAGGAGCTTCTCTACTCCCATCGTTCTGCCCGGACACTGAGGTCCAGCTCCGAGGGCCTTCTGGCGGTTCCCTCACTGCGAGAAGCCAAGTTACAGGGAACCAGGCAGAGGGCCTTAGCAGTAGTGGCACCCGCACCGTGGAACGCCCTCCCACCAGTTGTCAAAAAGAAAAACAACTACCAGGCTTTTAGAAGACATCTGAAGGCAGCCCTGTTTAGGGAAGCTTTTAATGTTTAATAGACTGTTGTATTTTAATATTTTGTTAGAAGCCGCCCAGAGTGGCTGGGGAAATCCAGCCAGATGGGCGGGGTATAAATAATAGGTTGTTGTTGTTGTTGTTGTTGTTGTTGTTGTTGTTGTTGTTAATTCTCATGGGCAGTTCAGATGGCACTCCCTTAATTTCCACCGTATTTTGATTTGGCCATACACAGGTGCCTTTGAACACTAGAAAACTTCCATGTTATTTGGGACCACAGCTCCTTTGTTTCACACAAAAGCAGAATCAGACCTTTGTGGATTCAACCTGCGAGTTTAGCTCAATTACATTACCACAAACCACTTCCTGTCCCAACAGGAACCTGTGTGTTCAGAGCTGCCGTAATTTTTTTAAAAAGCTGAAAAAGAAAACCACTGACCTGGTTAGAATCTTCAGCATATTTTGGTTTTATTCGGTGCTTTTTTTCTGGGTGTACCCAAGTATATGCAGTAGAAGAAAAGCACTAGTTAAAAGTGTGGTACTTACTGTAACAACTTCATTTTTTCTGGAGGAAAAGCACTGGTTTTATTTATCAGAACTTCTCTTAAGCCTTACCTGATTCTCAGGATCAATACAATAATTTTATGTGTGAGAACAACAAAAGGGGACAGTTTTCTCCAGAGAAGAAGGTGAACATGAAGGGTTAACTATAACGGGAGGGGAAAGAAAATACAAAAGAAAATGCATCCGGGTTTTCCTAGGACTTCCAGTTCCTAACTTTAAGAGGCAAATAGCTCTGATTAATGGGTATATTTGGCTAGCACTGGTTGAGTGGTTTTCAATAGTTTCTTCAGCTTAGTGCTTCATGAAACTAAACTGCAGCTTTGTAATGTAAAGGCTGCTTTTTAACAGTCAGTAGGCATAAAGCACTACTAAAAGGAGGGTGTGCGGGAATAAATGTGGGATTAATGGAATGTTACTGGAATAGTTTTAAAGGTTCTTTTTTAAAAAAAGCTTGTTTTTTTAAGGGAAAGCAAGAATTTCTTTGTCCTTTTCCCCCACAAGGTCATGGTGGAAAGGTTTGGCTTTCCCATACAAAACCCCTGGAGGAAGAGTGCAGAGAGATCTCACAGAATGGTTGTGATACCACTGTCCTAGTATGAGTTCCTAGCATGGAAGCTTCAAAAGGCATTGGTTTCTCTAGCTGAATAGGACTTCTACAGGTATCTGACATGAAGCTGAGTGGAAAATCAGGAATGTTTTGCTCCTTTACTTTATGCATCCAGTGTGTGCTCCACTATGGAGTTCTACGTGTGGGTGCCCATTCATTTCCTAAGAGGGAACATATCTTTCTGAAGAAGGTATGTGTCTGAGGATCTACTTCCTCTTTTGAAATGAGTGAGGAAGTCCTAGCAGGCAACTAGTTCATCTCCAACAACATGGAGATTTTGAAGCTAAAATATAGGTTCTTTTGTGTTAGATAAAAAATATTAAATTAGGCCAAAGTGGTTGTTCAAATATTCTTTGAGTGAAGCCCATTTAAAGGAAACTATAGTGATGACAAACCTAGAAAGCATCTTAAAAAGCAGAGACATCACCTTGCCAACAAAGGTCCGTATAGTAAAAGCTATGGTTTTCCCAGTAGTGATGTATGGAAGTGAGAGCTGGACCATAAAGAAGGCTGATCGCCGAAGAATTGATGCTTTTGAATTATGGTGCTAGAGGAGACTCTTGAGAGTCTCATGGACTGCAAGAAGATCAAACCTATCCATTCTGAAGGAAATCAGCCCTGAGTGCTCACTGGAAGGACAGGTCCTGAAGCTGAGGCTCCATTATTTTGGCCACCTCATGAGAAGAGAAGACTCCCTGGAAAAGACTCTGATGTTGGGAAAGATGGAGGGCACAAGGAGAAGGGGACGGCAGAGGACAAGATGGTTGGACAGTGTTCTCGAAGCTACCAACATGAGTTTGACCAAACTGTGGGAGGCAGTGGAAGACAGGAGTGCCTGGCGTGCTCTGGTCCATAGGGTCATGAAGAGTCAGACACGACTAAACAACAACAACAGGCCGATAACAGCTAGCCATCAGTTCCAACCAGCATGACCAAAGGTGAAGGACAATGGGAGTTGTAGTCCAACAGCAACATCTGGAAGGTCTCTCATGACAGGTTCCCTACCTCTGCTCTAAACTGAAGAATTTCATAAGTTGTTACACAAATTTACTCATGGTTTTCATATATAAGGCCTAGTCTTCCTGACCAATCCCGTTTGCCTGCAGGTTTCCTATCACTGTCTTCACAAAGTGTCTCAGTTTGCAGGTGTGCCTGAACTTTATTTTGCTAGGCCTCCAGGCTCATTTGTCTTCTCTATTGGCCAATGCTAGACAGAAGGACTTCAGAAGTTAACAAGTCCTGAGGAAATCAGTAGGCTCAAGGAATTAAATTGCAAGGATAACACTGCTTGAATCATTCCATTTCAGCACTCTTTTCTAGCACTCATTTTCATGTTGAAGGGTTTGAATGAACTAATCAACCTATATTTCTTTCTTTTTAACCTAATCAGCCTATATTTCTGTTCTTGGGTTAGTGGGAAGTCGCTGCCTTCATCAAATTAACAGCAGTGCAGGCTGTGAGCATGGTGGTTGGTACAGACTCTGCAAAAAGAAGAAAACACAGTGACAGCACTCGTGTCAAGGTGGTATTAATGGAAATACAAAGCCTTTTGATATTTTAAATTTTATATATATATATATATATATATGTATGTGTGTGTGTGTGTTTAAATACACAATAGCAATACAGTGGTGCCTCGCAAGACGAACGCCTCGCAAAACGAAAAACTCGCAAGACGAAAGAGTTTTCCGTTTTTGAGTCGTTCCGCAAGACGAATTTCCCTATGGGCTTGCTTCGCAAGAAGAAAGCCCATAGGGAAATCTCCGGGGACCTCTTTTAAATGCTGGTGGTGGGGAGCAAAGCCTTTCGCCCCCCACCGGCCTTCAGAAGAGGTCCAGGAAGGCCGGCGGGGGCCGAAAGGCTTTGCTCCCCACCGCCAGCATTTTAAAAGCGGTCCGGGATAGCAGGGATTTCCCGCTATCCCGGACCGCTTTTAAAATGCTGGCCATCGGGAGCAAAGACTTTCGCCCCCCGCCGGCCTTCAGAAGAGGTCCTGGACCTCTTCTGAAGGCCGGCGGGGCAAAAGTCTTTGCTCCCCCCGCCTGCCTTCCCGGGACAGCGGAGACTTCTCCGCTGTCCCGGGGCGATCTTAAAATGCTGGCGGGCGGCAGCGAAGCCTTCGCTGCCGACCCCCAGCATTTTAAAAGCCCCCGGGACAGCGGAGAAGTCTCCGCTGTCCTGGGGGCTTTTAAAATGCTGGCGGTCGGGAGGAAAGCCCTCCTGTCCCCAGAGCTTGCGGGGTGGGAGGTGGGGAGAAGGGCTTTTCTTCCCACCGCCAGCCTTCAGAACAGCCTTCTGAAGGCTGGTGGTGGGAAGAAAAGCCCTTGTCCCCCCCCCCCCAGCCTTCAGAAGAGGTCGGGGCACAGACTGTCCCCGGACCTGGTCTGAAGGCGGTTTCCATAGGAACGCATTGATTGATTTTCAATGCATTCCTATGGGAAACGGTGCTTCGCAAGATGAAAAACTCGCAGGAAGAAAAAACTTGCGGAACGAATTAATTTCGTCTTGCGAGGCACCACTGTAGATCTGCTATGGTCCTTTAATTCCCAGTTGTGATGGGGGAGGAAGCAAGGTTTGGTGGTTGACTTTGAGACTGTTGTCAAACAGCCCTGCTAACCTAGACAATGAAAATTACTAATATAACAGTTCTTAACGCTTCCTCAGTTACTGTGATGCATTTAACCCTCTTAAATACATATTGGCTTCATTAAACATTTTGGGCTCTTGGAAATTTGTGAATAACTAATGGATAAATTCAGTGCAGGAAAGCACAGGTGAATGTAGAAAAATGGGGGTGAGGCTGGGAGATGATTGAGATGACGATGCTCATGCATTGATAGGGGAAGCAGGCTGGATTTTATGTTCCTCTGACGGTGATGCATCCATTGGCCAAACACCATGCAGCTGCACTGTTAGCAAAAAGGTGAACGGGAACTCGAATTGGCTAGCAAGCCATGTTCTGGTTGGGCGAGATCGTATTCCTGTGGAAGAACTCCACACACAATCTGCATGCACAGAGGACCTATTTCTCTCTGGGGAAGGGTCATAGGTCAGTGACAGAAGGCTCAAGTTTCAATCCCTGCATCTCCAGGTAAGGCTGGGAAAATCCCCCTGCCTGAAGCTCTGCAGAGCCGTTGCCAGTCCTTGTAGACAACTCGTGAGTTGGGTGGACCACTGTTGTGACTCTGAACAAGGCAGCTGTCTATGTTTCTGTGCCACTGAATGCAAAACTGCTGGGGGCATGTTAAAGGTAAAGGTAAAGGGACTCCTGACCATTAGGTCTAGTGGTGACCGACTCTGGGGTTGTGGTGCTCATCTCGCTTTATTGGCCAAGGGAGCCGGCGTACAGCTTCCAAGTCATGTGGCCAGCATGACTAAGCCACTTCTGGTGAACCAGAGCAGCACACGGAAATAGTGTTTACCTTCCCACCGGAGTGGTACCTATTTATCTACTTGCACTCAAACTGCTAGGTTGGCAGGAACGGGGACCGAGCGAGGGGAGCTCACTCCGTCTCGGGGATTCGAACCGCCGACCTTCTGATCGGCAAGTCCTAGGCTCTGTGGTTTAACCCACAGCGCCACCCGCGTCCCTTGGGGGCATGTTAAGCGGCCTCAAAGATTAAGTTTGGAGAAAGGACTGAAAATCAGACCTTTAGTGCTGTTACTACTACTGAAGAATAATGCTTCTTATACCTGCAATGTTAAGTAGAAATACTGAGAAGCATCTAAAGATTTGCTAGAGCATGAAATCCTCTCTCTCTCTCTCTCTCTCTCTCTCTCTCTGTGTGTGTGTGTGTGTGTTGTGAAACACTCACCCTTTTCTTTTTTCCAACTGTTGGGACATGCAGAAAAAAGCAGACAGGGACCTTTAAAAACTAACATACAAAGATAACTTAAAGGTCCCATCCAGCCAAACTTTAGTGCTTTAAGTCGCTTATGTTAATTTAAAATGAAAGCAAGCTATTCTCTTACCTCCTGTATATGTAGAGAATAATTTGAAATGTGAGCTGAACAAGAATTCACAAAAGCATGCAATTTTTAGGGATGAACACTATGAACATCTTAACTTCGTATTCTGTGCAATTAGCAATCCATGGTATATCCCAAATTGCATTCTTTAACCATCTTTATTCTTAGGATGATAGGCCCCAAGGTGGGACTGAAGGTGGCACAATGTTTGTGTGTGTTCACACAATTTTAAATTGTGATGTGCATACGTCTCCTTTTGTTGGCTCAGCATTCATTCCTGGTTGCACAAGCTGCCAGTTTTGTATGTCCAAAGTAGAGCATGGCATTCTCTTCCAGACACCCCCTGCAATAATTTCCTTAGGAAATGAGATCATTTTGTCACATGCAATGGTTGGGTTTCCCTTTAGTGCTAGTTACAATTTGCTAAATTGCAAGCTTGTTTCATTTAGTAATGTATTACTTTTGTACTAGTTCTCTGTAACTCCTTGTTAGCTAATGAGTCCCTTTCAGACTTGGTACCTAAATAAATGTATGCAGCATTGTTTCATTAACAGTCCCCAGTTAATCAGCGCTATAAAGATATCAGGGGTAGGAATGGAAACTCATCAAGCCCAGTTCTTGACTTCTTTTGTCCTAACCAAATAAATGGGTGATGTGGCTCTATTTGCACATAATACAAGACATTCAGGGAATGACAAGCACATTTGCTTTTAGGACCAAATTCTGAAATGCATAACAAGTATTTGCTATATGGTTTGCATATCCAGGGGGACACAAGTGGCGCTGTGGGCTAAACCACAGAGCCTAGGACTTGCTGATCAGAAGGTCGGCAGTTTGAATCCCCACAATGGGGTGAGCTCCCGTTGCTTGGTCCCTGCTCCTGCCAACCTAGCAGTTCGAAAGCACATCAAAGTGCAAGTAGACAGCGGGAAGGTAAACGCCGTTTCCGTGCGCTGTTCTGGTTCCCCAGAAGCGGCTTAGTCATGCTGGCCACATGACCCGGAAGCTGTACGCCGGCTCCCTCGGCCAATAAAGCGAGATGAGCGCCGCAACCCCAGAGTTGGTCATGACTGGACCTAATGGTCAGGGGTCCCTTTACCTTTACCTTGCATATCCAACATAGTCCCTGTGCAAGCAGAACAAAATTCTGTTCATGCAATGGGGATTCATCTTCCTAACCTCCACCCACCCCTAACACAGCCCCCCACATACCCTCAAAATATGCTCTGGTGGGTTAGAGGGTGCCAGAGACAGAGGCAAGAGAAAGGTGAAGGCTAGACTTCCATTTGCATGACATTGGATTATGCCCCATGTATATTTTTATGCTGCAGCTGGCTGTTTGGTGAGAGGTTTCACACCTTTTGGGAAAGAGGGGAGGGGAGAGAGAGAAGGAGGGAAGAAAAGAAGAAGGTGGTCACACCTGAAAACAGTACAGCAAAAAACATAGGCAAACACTGCTATTAAAAATAAAAAATTGTATAACCCCACTAGACTACACCACACAAGCTGCCTGCCTCTGTTTATGGTTAGCAATTGGAAATAATAATGTCAGAAGGCTGGCTCATAAGTGCACAAGATGTAGGTGGCTAAATGGGAAGAATAATATTAATAATCAGTGTTTTTTTCTGGGGGTATGCAGGGGTACGAATACCCTTAAACATTTTGTGAATCTAAGTTTGGCCTCATTGAGGGGCAGTATTTCAATATGAGTAAACATTCTTTTAGGGGGAAAAAGCACTGGTAATAATAATAATTCTTCACAATGAGAAGAGAACTAAAATTGTGTACCGTACAACTAGGCTGCTGTACTGCTTACTAGTTGGTGGCTGCTTGGTAATTGAACATCATCGTCATCCAGAAAACTGTAACAATAATACTAACAATGTACTGGACTGTGTACAATATCCTCGCAACACACACACACATACACAGTAAAGTACTAATGAAGACAGACATATAAAATGAAACACAGTTGTAAATAAACCTTACCTGAAAGCTGGAACCCAAAGGGGGTAGGATGCTGAGACACAGACGACAAATATTTTATTCTTAAAAAATGCAGATGGGACTGGGATTGAACAGGAAAAGCTAGAAAGCATACACAAATGCCACCCAACTCCACCAAAGTTTCTAAGAGGCAGAACTTACAAAAGAGTTCCGCATTTTAAGACTTCATCCCCTTTCCTCCAAGCACTGTGACTGGAGAGTGTTGCAGGGAGGTTAATAGCATTCTAAGCTTGCCCTACAGCTCTCAGGTAGGAAAGTTCAGCACTTTCCTGCTATCACTGCAACTGGAATGTTGGGTGGGGTGAGGTCATTCTAACTCTCCTCCTGCTCCCCTCCTACCCATCCCTCTCCGCACCCCAGAGTTCTCCTTATATGGTGTTGTAATTAATAATTGCAACAGTTTGGAGACAGTCTGTCTGTCTTTCTGAGAGATTTGGGATAACCCAATCTACTCTGTAGCAGTTTGTAACTCCTTCAACCTGACCCAGAGAGGGCACAAATCACCCTGAATGTAGTGGTCAGTCCTAGAATATAAACAATGGATGGAGTGAGATACCTTGGGGTATTTAACAGTCAGGCCAGGAGGGACATGTTTTACTGACAATAGCACAGTTAAAGGATTGCCCAGGAATTAATGTAGGCAGGCGGTGCATTTTGCATACAATTTCATAAGGTAGAAATGGAATGCGTACACAAAAAGCAGAGAACTTTCAAATTGACTTCATATTGCAAGACAGCCACAGCCACAGTTAAGGTGCTGTTGTTTGGAACAAAAATCGTTAGAATAACAATAGAGGACAACGTTTTCGATTGATGTAAATGGCTAGTTTTGGATTTCTTCCCATTTGAATATACTCAAAGAATTCATGCCAGTTCTAGATTTACACTGAATTTTTGAAGGCAAACAATATTAAGGTAAAAGGAATGGTTTGGATAGTGAAAAGTTTTCACTCTTGCTTACTTTTTGCATAGGCTGGATGGAACTTTTGCTAGTGACTTCTTTCCCTAATCTGCTGCTTCAACAGCTTTTACAGCCTTCTTTCTGGGGAGATCCCAGGAAATCAGAGATTATGTAGGAAAACATCAGAACAACTTCTGATATGTTACTTTATCATCCCTCTCCAAAACTGCACAGGTTCCCCTGCAACAAGCACCAGCTGGGCCAAGTCAGGGGCCTGAGCCTGCCCTGGCTCCAGATGCGGGGATGATCTCGTTGCCCTCTGCTGGGCCATCACTTACAGCTGCTCCACTACCGGTTGGGTCACAGGAGGCTGAGGTGGCCCCTGAGTCTAGTAACCCACCGACATCTCCTGAG